>NC_064643.1:40362500-40987500 GCF_023864345.2 Schistocerca serialis cubense
ATATTTCATCATGAGAAATACGTAGCATAATAAACATTCCTCAACAACATAATACACATCGTCGTCGTAATAATAACATCATAACACCTCAGTCAAATCTCAAAAACGTCGTAGCTCTCTGCAATAATTTCAAACCCTAATAAATATTCTCTGCTTATTTCAATAATGTCATCTACCTCAAACGTACTTTAAAAATCATGATCTCATACCAAATACATCATTCAAAGCTCTCGTAGTATCACAATGGTTCTGAAAAAATATGAGCAGTTCACAAAGTACAGACAAAATACAATTTCATAAGTGTGAAGTTACCCAACTGTGTAATTGTGTAAACATGTGTCACTGATGTAGCAAACAAAAATGTTTATCTCTCAGTTAAATGATCAGATAGCTGTGTAATTCTGTGTTAGAGAAATATGGTACCGATGTGTAAAGTTGTATAAGCAAATACCATATTAGCTAGGGCTCCTCGTGCTTGCCAAACACATGATACACAAAGTAAGCGTGTACCCCCCTGAGGATTAATGTAATTATACCCTCAGGTGTTACAGATTACAGCAATGGAATGAAATATATCACGGAAAACTTTCTTTGTAATTCAAAAATCTTGAAAAATAAATGGCTTAAGTACAAAATCTCTCAAATGCGTGTCCTGTAGCGCTAAATGTGCGTCTTGCTGTCAGATAATCTCTGTGGAAGTGTCGTAGTTATTGTCCTCCGAAAGCTAAGTTCTGCAGAAGCCAATGTACTTACCTCATCATAAACAAAAGTGAAATGCTTTCCGTATAGATATCTTAGTTATTACGCTTATTGCCGTGATGAAGAAAATACTGTGCTGTAATGTATTGTTGTACTACGGAAAAGGCTGTCTCATTGTAGCTATACCACAAAAGTTACTACTAAAACATGTTTTACTTTCCAGAATAAAACAGAAAACTGTGCAGATATAAAACAGATACACCGCAAAAACAACATTGTAAATTGTCACTCTTTAGTAGCGTCGTGATAAAATCGTGTAGCTGTCACATAAACTAACCACTGTGTCATCTGGTATCTCTCAGAAAGCACTTTGAATCCATAATGTATTTTCAAGTAAACCAAAATGATGCATTAAAATCTCATTAGCAGTACCTGTACATGTTCGAAGTATGTAAGCCTGATAGTCGTTACGTAATCATGCAACTAACAAGCAAGAATGTGCAAATAACAACATTGCGTCGTCTGTTCACTATAACAATGCATTCGTAATTTCTGTTTAAATAAGTTCTCTTGGTTCTTGACTGGACATTTAACTTCAAACATTGTTGCATGTTAACAGTTTCTTAAGTCTGACAAAGCATACTAGAAATGTGAAGTGAAAAGTTTTATGGCAAAGACAAAGTTAAAAAGCAGATTATCTCTCAATAAATGGTTTTACATGTGAAATGTGGTGTAAACCATTACTCTTCCTAGTGCGCAGAGTTTCAGCTTCAACGCAATTATCATGCGGTATACGTCGTTAAACAATACTGGAATTTTTCTTAAGGTTTGCGTCTATGTCATTTTTCTCTGAGCCAGCCGGCGCAAGCGGCTGCCTGCGGTGCGAGTCATTGTCCCTTTGTTGGCGCGCGTCGTTATTGGGATTAGGAGACCTAGCTTCTACAAATTCACGTTGTCGAAAGTGTCCTGCTCTGTTTGAATCCCGCCAGTTCTGATGCAATTCAGGTCTGTCGTTACGAGTATATCGTCTGTCGTCATGTCGGTAGGTTCCGTAGTTTCTTCCTTGTCCGTCACGTGGTGGAGAATTTCTCCCTGAATCGTAACTGCGCGCTGGACCGTTGCGTCTAAAGTTATTCTGTCTCCCTTGATAATAATTATTTTGGTTCCCATATTGTCTGTTTCTCTGATTGTCTCTGTGATAGTCATTACCGCGGAGAGGTGATCTTTCCCTGTAATTATTACTACTCTGCCAACGGTTGTCGTACGGGTGGTGTCTATTTTGGTCACGATTTGCGTTGTAAGAATAGACCTGTCGTGTCCAGTTATTGTTTCTGTCGTCACGGAATTGTGACGGATGTGACCTGTAGTGATTGTTTTCCTGTTTTCGCATCCCGCGACTGTTTGTGTCAATTTCTAATTCTTGTAAGAGTCCCTGAAAAGCTTCAATGTCGTCTTTGCAACGTCCTGCTAAAATAATATGTCGTAAATGTTCAGGCAATTTGAGTAAGCAAATGCGGATGAGTTCTGAGGGGCTGTATGGGTTTGACAGGTACTGATTCTTGTGCAACATGTCTTCAAAATATTTCACAAGACGGGAAAATTCAGATTGTTCAAAGTGTTTCATCATCATGATGCTATGTTTTACTCGGTCTTGTGTAGCTTGAGACCAATATGCTGAGAGGAAGGCATGGTAAAATTCTCCTTCACTGTGACAATCGTGAATGACCAATCTCATTCTTACAGCTGGTCCATTCTCTAAATAGCCACACATAAATTCTAATCTGTGTTCTAACGACCAGTTGGGAGGAAAACAATGAGAGAATTGATGGAGCCATCCTTGTGGATGAATGTCGTTGCCAGAATTCTAAAATGTTTTGAATTTACGTGTAGTAATGAACGGCTTATAGTCAAAGTCATCATGTCGGCGAGTCGCACATCGGTCATTGTTACGTCGTTTCGGCGGTTCCATTTCAAAATTCGGTGCACCTTGCCAATTTCTTTCATAATTTCCGAAATGCGCTGTGTTATTATTTTGTGGCTGTTCCGTATTTCTATGTCCCTCTTCCCGTATTGGGGCGCGAGTATCCTCTGAAATACGTAATTCTTGTACTACCTGTGTCAGCTGATCTTGTACTTCGCGGATTTCTCTTTTGTACTGTGTATTAATTTGATTCTGATTTTGTTTGAATTTCCTAATTTGTTCGCACTCTTCTGTGTCATTAAAGACTACAGGTTTTGTGTCATTCAGATTATCATCTACCTTCGTAGATAAATTATTTAGCTGATCCGAAAGTTCAACTACTTTCTCTGATAAAGCACTAATTTTCTCCATGTGTCTTTCTACTGTGTCCTTTAAGTTTTCCTGTGTTTTTGCAAGTTCCGTAACCGAATCGGTAGACGCAACTGAGTCAATTTTAGCTTGCAAGGTCTCATGATTTTCATGAACAATAATTTGCAGTTCTTTTATGGCTGCTTCGTGATTCTGTAATGCATTTTCATGCCGCGAAAAAATAGGTTGAAAATGCTCACAAATTTGAGTTTTTACGTCATTACAGACTTTGTTACATTTCGATTCAATGTTATGTAACTCAGTAGTTAAATCTTCACGCGTTTGTTTAAGAGTTTGTTCCAATGAGTCTAACTTTTGAAGCTGCTGCTGTGTTTGTCTCTGATTTTGTTCCAATGTGTCTAACTTTTGAAGATTTTGTTCCATTGCGTCTAACTTTTGAAGATTTTGTTCCATTGTGTCTAACTTCTGAAGATTTTGTCCCATTTATTTCTGATTTTGTTCAAGCGTTGTGTCTAACTTTTGTAGACTTTGTCCCATTTGTTGCATTAACTGTAATAACAGTGCACTGGTGTCTGAAACATATTCCTCAGTGCTATTCGGCAGCGCATTTGAACCGGCAATATTCGCATTTTGTAAAGCAGAAAATGTGTCTTGATTTATTTGAGAAAACGGTGAGGACGCAAAACCTGAATCTACAGTATTTGCAAGATTGTGTCCTGTCATTTCGGAATCCTGAGGCGAGCTGTTGCTGACCGATCGATCGATAACGCTTCCCTGTTCACTAATTGTTTCACTGCCTACACCATTATTTACAGCCCGCTCCATTTCCCTATGCACAATTACCAAATTACTACTTTGAACATTAGTTAATTCATTACTCTGCGGCGCTAACACACTGCTTTCGTCTTCACTGTCATTTCTCAGTTTACTTTGAAGCCTAGTATTACGTTTTTCACACGCCATTATTGTCACAATATTTCACACGACAACACAGAAATACACAATTTGAAGAGCAAAAATAAGAGAACACATTAACATAGCACTGAAAATAATATCTAGTTAATTGCAAGCGCAGCAGCGAAATACTTGGTGCAAATCTACATGCATGCCACAACTGTTTTACTGTACAACAATGAAAGACTGCAACTACAAAGGAGATTCTCTCTACAATTACGCGCTAGCAATAAACAAAATCTACACTAATTACACAAACTAAAAGAAAAAAATCAGAAGATTCCAGTGAGGTATCCTCGGCTAAGGGTCGACATACGAAACGTCCCCTTTGAACAATTATACAGGACTGTGCTTAACCTGACACACACTATTTTTAGCGCAACGCATTCTGACTTTCAAAAATCCCTACAAAAGGAAGGCCCTGACTAACATTAAACTATACCTTCCAGAAATCACTTAACTCACAAAAATCTTCATTACTCGAACTACTGCAATACACCGAGCGCCACTACTGCCAGCTAAATAAAAGATTCAAACTACAGAAGGCACTAACTACTGATAGGGATAGTTAGCAAATGAAAGATATTAATAGAGAACAAACACTGTATTTACCTTAATAGTCATAATATATATAGCAGTTCATGACAAATTACAAAACTCCGCCATCTCTCTCCCCACATCCACCACTGCTGGCGGCTCACCTCCAACTGCGCAACGCTACGCGCTGTTCACAGCCAGCTGCCTAACACTACAATGGCGAGTATTACAACAATGCAAAGCAGCCACAGACTGCACACAGCACAGCCAGTGATTTTCATACAGAGGTGGCGTTACCAATAAAAAAACCTAAACAGCCTACTTACAGAAGTTATGTATTCCACTCAGGACGGTGGAAGCGACTAGGCACATCGCGTGCACTGCAGTCTTAGTACAAACGAGATCAGTGACACCTCATCTGTGGTAACACAGAGGAGGTTTGAAGGAGAGAAATTTTCGAGGTAAGGGATTTGTCAAACACATGCAGATCCCTCTTGATAACTATCTCTCTTTTCGTTTTTTTCTTTCTGTGGCCGGCCGCGGTGGCCGTGCGGTTCTAGGCGCTGCAGTCCGGAACCGCGGGACTGCTACGGTCGGAGGTTCGAATCCTGCCTCGGGCATGGATGTGTGTCATGTCCTTAGGTTAGTTAGGTTTAAGTAGTTCTAAGTTCTAGGGGACTGATGACCTAAGATGTTAAGTCCCATAGTGCTCAGAGCCATTTGGACAATTTTGTTTCTTTCTTTTTCTTCCGACTCGCCTTGTGAAATGCTGGTATGCAAAACCCAAAGATTTGAAGTAACTTTCGCATGCCGTGTCATTACCATTTAGCATGGCCAGATAAAACCTCCACGATACGCGCAAAGAACTGAAAGAGTATAGTAAAGAAGGTAGCGTAATATATGAAATGCAACAAACAAGCACCAAAGTTTTTTAACACAAAATATGGAAAAATAAAAAAAAGGCTTCTCAGTTTAAATACACTTTGGGGGAAATCATACAAGAAAGCGGCCTGGAAAAATCTGCAAAGGAAGATCGCTGTCAAAAAAAAAAAAAAAAAAAAAAAAAAATGCGTTCAGATTAACGCAAAATATTTATAATAAAAAGTCACTTTCTACATTCAGTAAACGTAGTCATTGCGGCACTTTAATCAAACCTGAATGTACATTTTTTGTAAATAAAATCGCCTTTTCCTGCTGCCACTTAATTTATTTTTCCCAGACGCGTTTCGCTTTTATCTTGTTCCAAGGCATCATTACTGGGATCTTCAATGATACAGTTTTGTTATTTTCAGATTATCAAACAGTTCACGTCACGATTTTTTATGTTAAAAAGTAATGACTTTCGATTTGCTGTAATCTGCGTTTCCTCTCATCTGCTCTGGAGGTCGCACTACCACTTTATTACCGACGCAGATGACGGCAAATCGTAAGTAATTACTTTGTAACATAAAAAATCGCGATGTGAACTGTTTGATAATCTAAAAATAACAACACTGTATAGACCCCACTGACGATGCCTTAGAACAAGAAAAAGGCGAAACGTGTCTGGGAAAAATAAATTAAGTGGCAGCAGGAAAAGGTGGTTTTATTTAGAAAACAAGTATTTCTACGTTCGCTGCCGGGGATCGACGCAGAAACAAACTTGTTAAACCCGAATGTCTTTATGGAGCAGAAACTTTAATTTTAAATAGAAAGAGGGATATTGAAGAATTTCAAAAGAATGAAAGAAAGAAAGATTATTAGGAAAATATTAGGCCCCAAAATTACTAACAGAGAAATTTATGGGCTGAGAAGTAATAAGGAAATAGAAGAATGCACAGATATACATGGTGACATGAGAAAACAAAGACTTACATGTTATGTAATAATAACACAAACACGCTAAAGACAAAAGAAAAAATAATGAGCGTGTTAACAGATGATTTACTGTCAATCAATGCAAAATATCAACAACTTCTGAGGAAGTATCAAGAGCTGGAAACGAAATATAAAGCAGTGGATAGGAATTATCGCCTAACTCAAGAGAACGCCGTTGTTAATGGTCATCCCACTACTACATGTAAGTACAGCCCCAGTGATACCGTTATCAAACAAACTCTCAGCACTGGTAGCGGATTGTGGTGACACAACAGACATAAACGAACCACAAAGTAATCACAAAACTCCCTCTAAAGAACCAAAAAAGAACATGCCAACCTTAAGATGCACCAAAGGGCTCCTTCTGTTTGCCGACAGACATGGAAAAGATCTATCCGAAAGTTTTCACGAAAGTATACGTTCAAAGCATTCAGTTTTCGTGGTGATCAAGCCTGGTGCAATGTTAAATGCAGTGGTGGAGAAATTACAACAGAAACAAGTCAATTGAACAAAGACGCTCACGTTGTGAAGGTAGACGGCGGCAACGACGAATACAAAAACGAAAGCTAGACATCCCTGCGGTGTTTCTGTAACATAGGCCCATTACCAAAACCATTTCAAACGAACATTGTCATCACAAATGTGCCAGTGCGACATGATTTACCACTGTGGTCGTGTAGAATCAAAGAGATTCGACACTACAATTCCGAGCTAAAGAAACTGTGTGATAAATTTAGCCATATACATTTGATATACTTAAGTAAGATGTGTCGTGATGAACACATGAAACACGGATCCCACTTAAACAGGAAATGGAAGGCCAAGCTAGTTTCCCACATAAGCAAACTGTGCGAGAAAGACAGTGTGGAGAAAGCTCCAATTGCTCTGGGCTACAACCACGAGACTTTCTTAGAATAAAGGACCATAATAATAGTTTTCAGGGATGTATTTCGGATATGACTGAGTCCCGTTCACGCAAAGAAAAGCCAGGCTGTGAAATAAGTGATCAGTCATTGCAGGACAGTTCTAAAAAACCAGTATATGCAAAATGTCGTAAGAAGTGTAACTCAAAGAATTTTGATTCGTGCAAGATGGTAAATAAACAAGAAGGGTAACACCTTTAAAGTTAATGCACTTAAATGTGCAATATCTCAGAAACAAACTAGACATACTACAAATATTCATAGAGGAACACTTGCCACATGTGCTAGTAGTAACGGAACATGGGCTAAAATGCAGTGAAATAATATATTATAGATTAGAAGGCTACATACTAGCAAATAGTTATTGTGGGCAAACCATAAAAGTGGTGGTGTGGCAGTTTATGTTAATAAGGATATAGAAGCAAAAAAAAATTTCCTTTCTTGAACATCACACCAAAGAAGGATCAATTGAAATGACAGATATTATACTCCACAGTAGTCATCTTAAGTTAATAAAGCATAAAGTGATTGGATTATGTACGCCACCAAATTCTGGTGTAATGCTGTTTATGGATAAACTTAGTAGTATTGTTGCTCAAGCCGGTTCTAATGACCTAACTGTATTAGGTGACTTTAGTATGGATGCAAACTCAAACAGCATAGTAAACTTGAAGCTCAGTGATGTACTGACCTCATACAATCTTGTAACTATAGTGAAGTCTGCTGGGAGGCACCCACATGCCTTGCTCATACTGTGGCATCAAGCAGTCAGGCCTGCAAGATGAGTGGTCTGCCAAGCGAGTGGACTCATTCTTATTTATCGAGTAACATGAACTCTCGTACTCACACTTAAGTTACAAGTTATCCTCCTATATGATTAATACGCAACGGAAACACGCATCTGACTATCAGTGATTTACAGAACTCTGACTGTACACTACGCACTGGCAATACCACATTTTCTTTCTTTTTTTATTTAACGGCTTTTGTCAACACGTGGCCACCGCACTGAATATGAGTGGCGCACACATTATAAATTCAGGACATCATGAAAACATACAATTCGAAGGAAAAGTCCACCAATCTTTTTCTTTTCACTATCTGATTTATTCCGATAAATTCTCTAACCTAAACACACAAATTCTATAACCTACAACAATAACACATGAGAAATTCCGCCCAGTGGGCATGGCTTTACATTGGTGAATCTCTATACTATGGTCTCGTAATTACTTTTAACGCTACAGTGCACTTTCTGGATAGGATGGTGGGTCTTTTATTATTTCTCACACTTCGACTCTCTCAATCATCATCACGAAACTATCCTCCAGACCGAGCAGTACAGAAGGAACAAGCATAACCCACTAATCTTTTGGAACTACCTTGCTACTCTCCCATGCAAACCACACATACCCAAATTACATGACATACATTACACTGCAATAAGAAATATAAAACACTAAATAGTCACAACACTATCACTTTCAGCTTTCCCACTTCAATTAATATTTATCCCAGTTTCATACGACACTGCCCCACTTCGTAATTCTACTTTCCTACTATGAACTCTGGAGATATATGCACGCCTTCCTGTGCAATGCAAGCCAAGTGGCGTTGCTGGATAGACGGCCGACTCACCTTGCTTCTCTCTCAGAGTTTGAATCTAGCGTCACACGGAATCATATCACGCGAAGTAATATTAAGAACGTATTCATCACACACGCGAGTCCTCAACTGATACCATGGACGAGTACTTCTCTTTATCTTTTGTCTCATACACAGATTGAGACTCACACAGTACTCACCACGTGGAAGTACTCGTCTCTAATTTCAAGTCCTGCACACGCCATTTCTTAAATATTTCAACTTATGGTACGCACGCTATTTCTTAAATATTTCAACTTATTGTAAACACGCTAGTAATTCAGCTTAACTTAAGCACACGGAAGTATTTCAACTTACTGCTACACTTGGTTTCATTGTGACCGTTGGTCACTTCTGAAGATTACTACAATCCCATTAATATTACCTGCCTGACATTTAATTCTCCCCACAAAAGTTCCTGAAATAGAGAAATTATTATTTCAAACTATTCTTAAATATTCCACATGCATACCATGTCTCCACTCTTTTGTCGTTACGGAGCACAGCTAAAACAGGTCTTAACAGCACAAGATCCAGCGGCAGAGTGCTGAAACATGGCCGTTCTCCAGGTCATCTCGCACCTAACTCGAGGTGGGGGAAGACCATGCTACCGTATTGGTCAGCCACATTTCAGGCGCTCAAAGCTCAGGTAAATTTCATCTCTTTGGTCCCACCAAAGGTGGCCACAGGATCGTCTCAAAGATGATCATATATTCACATTCACTATCTGCGGTTAGCAGACGACCATACATTCATTCATTTCACAGATCTCACCAAACTGGATGCAGGGATTTACTTTGTGGGAGTGCACATGTGATCAATTAAATAAATAAATTGTCATTCTTTCCCACACTGGTATCCGGCTTCGCTGTATTAATTGAAATTGAGTTATTTTACAAAAAAATGTGTTGTTCTGACAAAAATAATGAAGTATGTTGTACCTATTTTCAATGTCGCGCGGTACTGTACCATTTCACTGACACCAGAGTTCCACTAGAATGGAGTTCCACTAGAATAGATTATGCTGTAATCAACAAAGATGTTACAGATAAGGTAAATTACAGTAACTTAGATTTTCTTTATTCTGACCACTTCTGTCAGGTGACAGAATACATAAATTCAGTTGTGCCTAAAATAACAAAAATTATGCTTCAGAAACGAATGCTGAATACGTCAAATATCGATGCTCTTAAAGACAAACCAGCGAATGAGAAATGGGATTCTGTGTACCAGGTAAAAGGATCGGATGAGAAATGGAATGAATTCTACTCAACCCTACTGCATCATTATGAATATAGTTGTCCAGCCAGAGAAATCCAGAAGGTAGTTAAACACTGTCAGAATGGAAGTAATCCTAGACTAAAACTCCCACCAAATCTGATTAGGCTCAGGCAGCAAGTACATCATCTAAACCAGCTTTATAAAGGTACTGCTACGCAGGTTTTCAAGGAAAAATACAATAGGGCCAAGCAGACTTTTAAAACTGAAATTGTTAACCTAAGGAAGCAGATTGACAGCAATCCATGAGAGAGAGAGAGAGAATCAGGAGTGCGCTCGTCTTAAATGTTAATTTTCTTTTTTCGTTCCAGGTATGTCAACCGCTCACAGTCCTCGTGCAAGTAAACCAGGTGGCCGGAACAAAGTAAGGTAGGAGGAGTAAGTTCTTACTAGCACAATATAGCGGTTATCGCTTTTCAGTATTCTAAACTTTCGTCCTCACATTGCTCTTCTGTATTCGTGGATCCCCATACGTCATAAAAAGCTGTCATCATTTATATATACAGGGTGAGTCACTAACTGTTGCCATCAAGAATAAATCCGAAAGTATGACAGTAGCTGAAAAGTTTGTGCGAGAAATTTTGCATGGGACAACGGGGGCCATAATATGACGTTCGTTCTTTGTTGCTAGGCGAGGTCGCGTCAGAGATATGAAGGTCAACTACGTTGTTTTTTTTTAATGGGATGCTATAGCTTGCTACTTATTGTCTGATAGCGGCTATCGAGACGAATCCAATGATGTGTAACAGTAAGGTCTTTGAAGGTCAACGAAGGTCACAAAGGTGGCATGAACGTCCATTTACAGAAGGTGTTCGAAGTGATGACCATTGGTATAAATGCCGTGCTGCGATCTTCTTATCATGCATTGAGTGGTATTCCTTACCACTTCGGCACTTATCGAAGCACACGCTCTGACACGCGTGTATCGTGTAAATAGTAAATATTCGTCGAATACGGCTTATCCATCTAACTTGCCATTGACATGTAAACACCATTCGACGGTTTCGTAAGACAACACTAATAGGAACGGTAAGTCTAGTATCGTCGAATCAAGCGAATGGGAATGATGTATTCCTTCTAAGAACAAGTCGATATGCTTCTCATTTACGGAGAATGCCAATGGCATTAAGTGAGAGCTGGAGACTTATACGCTGAAAGATATCCTCAACGTATTCACTCTACACGTCGATATTTAAATATGTGTATGATAGATTGAGAACAACTGTATCTGTAATGCATCGGAAACATATCCGACAAAAGAAAGTTACTAACGAGGAAACGGAAATTGGTACTCTTGCCAATGTGGTTCGAGATCCTTGCGTTAGTTCACGTCAAATCGCAATTGAATGACGCGGCGTACTGTTCTGCATCGCCATAAATATCATCTTTACCGTATCAGTCTCCACCAAGTATTAACTGTATTAACTGGTACGGGATTGTTTGCGTCGCTTTGAATTCTGCCGATAGGCTCATCTTCAGATTCAGAAGGATGACACATTTATTAATTTGATTTTATTTACTGACTAGGCTACATTCACGAACCATGTAAATGTTAATTTGCGTAACATACGTTATTAGGCAGCTGAAAATCCATGTTGGCTGCGGCAAATTGCATACCATAAACCGTGGTCTGTAAATGTATGGTGTGGCATTCTGAAGGACGGAATCCCCCTATTTCATCGAAGGAAATCTTAATGGTAGGAAGTACACTACATTCCTGCAAGAAACATTAGGGCTGTTATTGGAAGGAATACCTTTAGCCACCCCTGGTGGCCGAACGGTTCTAGGCGCCACAGTCTGCAACCGCGCGACCGCTACGGTCGCAGGTTCGAATCCTGCCTCGGGCATGGATGTGTGTGATGTCCTTAGGTTAGTTAGGTTTAAGTAGTTCTAAGTTCTAGGGGACTGATGACCTCAGAACTTAAGTCCCATAGTGCTCAGAGCCGTTTGAACCATTTTTTGAATACCTTTAGGAAGAGGGAACAGAATGTGGTATGAACACGATGGGTGTCCCCACATTTTTCGCTGACGGCTACAAATGAGTTGGAGAGACAATTCCCAAATCGTTGGATTGGACGCGGAGGAGATGTGTCGTGGCCGGCTCGTTCGCCAGACTTGATGCCTCCGGATTTTTTCTTGTGGGGATTTGTAAAAGATATTGTTTATAAAGACGTTCAAACTACACCTGAAGATATGCGAAAGAGAATTGTCGGAGCATCTGCTTCAATAATTGCCGATGTGATAAGGAATACCACCAATCCACGATAAGAAGATTGCAGCATTGCATTGATACCAATGGTAATCATTTCGAACACCTTCTGTAAATGGACGTTCGCGTCGCCTCTTTGACTTTCGTTGACCTTCAAAGACCTTACTGTTACACGTCATTGCATTCGTCTCGATAGCCGCTAAGAAAATAAGTACCAAACTATAGCATCCCCTAAAAAAAAGCAGTTGCCCTTCATATCTCTGACGCCACCCCACCTAGCAACGTCATTTTATGGCCTCCGTTGCCCCATGCAACATCTGTCCCACCAACTTCTCAGCTACTATCACACTTTTCAGATCTATTTTAGGTGGCAACAGTTAGTGACTCAACCTGTATATAGCGGATAGGGCCGGATACACAAAACTGCTACAGATAACATATAGGGTCCAGCACCTAAGAACGAAAGTAAAATCTGTACGATAATGTCAGTGTCCATGCAGCTTCCACCCCGTATACGCTGAAGACCCAAAGAAACTGGTACACCTGCCTAATATCGTGTAGGGCCGCCGCGAGCACGCAGAAGTGCCGCAACACGACGTGACATTGACTCGACTAATATCTGGAGTAGTACTGGAGGGGACTGACACCACGAATCCTGCAGGGCTGCCCATAAATCCGTGAGAGTCCGATGGGGTGGAGGTCTCTTCTGAACTGCACTTTGCAAGGCATCCCAGATATAATAATATTGATGTCTGGGGAGTTTGGCGGCCAGCAGAAGTGTTTAAACTCGGAAGAGTGTTCCTGGGGTCATAGCGTAGCAATTCTGGACGTGTGGGGTGTCACGTTGTCCTGCTGGAATTGCCGAAGTCCGTCGGAACGCACAGTGGACAGGGATGGATGCAGGTGATCAGACAGGACGCTTACGTGCGTGTCACATGTCAGAATCGTATCAGGACGTATAAGGGGTCCCATATCACTTCAACTGCACACTACCTACAAGTTAGAGAGCCTGCACCTTCTTGAACTGTGCAGGGTCCATGAATTCGACAGACCGTGTCCATGCCCGTACGCGTCCCAACGCTCGACACGATTCGAAACGAGGCTCGTCCGACCAGGCAACATGATTCTAGTCATCAACAATCCGGTGTTGCTGTCGACGGGCCCAGGCGAGGCGTAAAGCTTTGTGTCGTACAGTCATCAGGGGTACACGAGAAGGCGTTCTGCTGCGAAAGCCCATATGGATTATGTTTCTTTGAATGGTTCGGATGCTGACACTTGTTGATGGCCCAGCATTGAAACCTTGTGTCACGTTGAACGATTCTCTTCAGCCGTTGTCGGTCCCGTTCTTGCAGGATCTTTTTCCGGTCGCAGCGATGTCGCAGATTTCATGTTTTATCGGATTCCTGATATTCACGGTACACTCGTGTGAAATGGTCGAAGGGGAAAATCTCCACTTCATCGCTACCTCGGAGAAGTCCTATCGCTCGTGCGCCGTCTATAGCACCAATTTCAAACTCACTTAAATCTCGATAACCTACCAGTGCAGCAGCAGTAAACCATCTAAGAACTTCGCCAGACACTTGTCTTTTATCGGGTGCCGGCCGGTGTGGCCGTGCGGTTAAAGGCGCTTCAGTCTGGAACCGCGTGACCGCTACGGTCGCAGGTTCGAATCCTGCCTCGGGCATGGATGTGTGTGATGTCCTTAGGTTAGTTAGGTTTAATTAGTTCTAAGTCCTAGGCGACTGATGACCTCAGAAGTTGAGTCGCATAGTGCTCAGAGCCATTTGAACCATTTTTTTTTATCGGGTTTGCCGACCGCAGCGCCGTATTCTGCCTGTTTACATATCTCTGTATTTGAATACGCATACCTATACCAGTTTCTTTGGCGCTTCAGTGTATTTCGAAGAGAAGCAGCAAGCACTCGAGTTCTGTCCGTATACAGATAAACGTAAAAGTAGTCGGTCGAAGAATTATCTCGATCTGCTTACTCTAACAATATTTTGTATGTGGTTTGGTGTCCGTAATTGCACATCTGAAGCCATGTACCAAGTTCGGTAAGTTGTTCATATTTTTTCTTTTGTTTCCTCGGTACTCTGGTCGGTAGCCTAGTTTCACATTTCTAAGTTGTGGCGAATTGTACACGTAATCTTAACAGTTGTTCCAGGAATAACAGCTACTAACGTCAAAACGTTCGCTGAAATAATATCAGTTCTGTTGAATGAAAATCGATTTCTAGTGTGTTGGAAAGCAAAAGAAATTGGTCTTTGGCTCGAATTTCAGTATACCTTAATATTCGAACATCCACGGAAGCCCACATCTGTTTTGGAAGTATGAAAATGCAGTTACTTTTAGACTTTATTACTGTGGCAAGTTATTACTGTCACTGGAACGACAAAAGAGTAACGGTGACTCTGAGTGCTGTTGCTGAACTAAATACAGATTCAAAGGAATTTTTTTGATGTATAGGAAACTAACGTTTACAAACACTTGGTACCATGTTTTGATTCGTGACAGTGAGACGCGACACGAAATCTGTGGCGTCACCGCCAGACACCACACTTGCTAGGTGGCAGCCTTTAAATCGGACGCGGTCCATTAGTATACGTCGGACCCGCGTGTCGCCACTGTCAGTGATAGCAGACCGAGCGCCACCACACGGCAGGTCTAGAGAGACTTACTAGCACTCGCCCCAGTTGTACAGCCGACTTTGCTAGCGACGCTACACTGACAAATACGCTCTCATTTGCCGAGACGATGGTTAGCATAGCCTTCAGCTACATTTGCTACGACCTAGCAAGGCGCCGTATTCAATTGATATTTATTATGTGAAGCATGTATCATCAAGAGAGATGTTCTACAATTGTGGATTAAAGTTAAGTATTACATCATCTACGTACTTTATTTGCAGTTCTCAAGATATTGTCCTGTTCCAGACCTCAAGCCAGTCAGCGTGTAATTAAACGCGTGCATTTCGGCCTCCTCTAGAAACACAGTGTTGGGTCTTCTGCCAACACTACAAAATCAATCCAAAATTTTTTGGCTGTCTCATCGACTAATGGAGAAAAGCGTGCTGCAAATTGCTGGGAGAAAAGAAAAGCAAATAAATGGATTGGGGAACGGATTACAAAAAGAGATCAATCGAAACAATTCGTGCAGTGAATTACGATGGCAATCAGTGACAAATATAATGTGCAATAGTGTAGTGTCAATCAACAGCTCCAGCATTACACCAGTGATGCAAGTGAAGCAGCAAGATGATGATATTGTTGTGATCCACATAAACAACCATAAGGAAGAAAACCAGCAGAAGACATCACTGACTTCGATTTCTAGCCATACACTGCCCCCGTCCTTCCCCCTAAATGCCACACCAGCAGCTACAGTAAAAGACAATGGAAAAAGTTCTAGATTAATCTAGTATCTATGTATGTATGTATAAACGCATGAAAATGAACAGAACATGTTAGAAACGCGTTGCATTATGTTAGATTAAGCAGAAAATAAAAAGTGACTGGTAGCAGAAACTTGAAATAAATAATTATCCTACACAGTCACGGTGCACAAACACAGCCATTATGGCTGAAAATACCTGCAGATGTTACTTCCTATAAAAGGAGGAGAACAAACTAGCTCTATACCTACGTGAATTCGGACTAAGGCTCTTTCTTCTTTACCACATTCCATCACTTACGTTATAGCCTTATTCTTCCGTCATAACGTTGTTGTTGTTGTTGTTGTTGTTGTGGTCTTCAGTCCTCAGACTGGTTTGATGCAGCCCTCCATGCTACTCTATCCTGTGCAAGCTTCTTCATCTCCCAGTACCTACTGCAGCCTACATCCTTCTGAATCTGCTTAGTGTACTCATCTCTTGGTCTCCCTCTACGATTTTTACCCTCCACGCTGCCCTCCAATACTAAATTGGTGATCCCTTGATGCCTCAGAACATGTCCTACCAACCGATCCCTTCTTCTAGTCAAGTTGTGCCACAAATTTCTCTTCTCCCCAATCCTATTCAATACCTCCTCATTACTTATGTGATCTACCCATCTAATCTTCAGCATTCTTCTGTAGCACCACATTTCGAAAGCTTCTATTCTCTTCTTGTCCAAACTATTTATCGTCCATGTTTCACTTCTATACATGGCTACACTCCATACAAATACTTTCAGAAACGACTTCCTGACACTTAAACCTATATTCGATGTTAACAGATTTCTCTTCTTCAAAAATGCTTTCCTTGCCATTGCCAGTCTACATTTTATATCCTCTCTACTTCGACCATCATCAGTTATTTTGCTACCCAAATAGCAAAACTCCTTTACTACTTTAAGTGTCTCATTTCCAAATCTAATTCCCTCAGCATCACCCGATTTAATTCGACTACATTCCATTATCCTCGTTTTGCTTTTGTTGATGTTCATCTTATATCCTCCTTTCAAGACTCTATCCATTCCGTTCAACTGCTCTTCCAAGTCCTTTGATGTCTCTGACATAATTACAATGTCATCGGCGAACCTCAAAGTTTTTATTTCTTCTCCATGTTTTTTAATACCTACTCCGAATTTTTCTTTTGTTTCCTTCACTGCTTGCTCAATATACAGATTGAATAACATCGGGGAGAGGCTACAACCCTGTCTCACTCCCTTCCCAACCACTGCTTCCCTTTCATGTCCCTCGTCTCTTATAACTGCCATCTGGTTTCTGTACAAATTGTAAATAGCTTTTCGCTCCCTGTATTTTACCTCTGCCACCTTCAGAATTTGAAAGAGAGTATTCCAGTCAACATTGTCAAAAGCTTTCTGTAAGTCTACAAATGCTAGGAACGTAGGTTTGCCTTTCCTTAATCTAGCTTCTAAGATAAGTCGTAGGGTCAGTATTGCCTCACGTGTTCGAATATTTCTACGGAATCCAAACTGATCTTCCGCGAGGTCGGCTTCTACTTGTTTTTCCATTCGTCTGTAAAGAATTCGCGTTAGTATTTTGCAACCGCGACTTATTAAACTGATAGTTCGGTAATTTTCACATCTGTCAACACCTGCTTTCTTTGGGATTGGAATTATTATATTCTTCTTGAAGTCTAATGATATTTCGCCTGTCTCGTACATCTTGCTTACCAGATGGTAGAGTTTTGTCAGGACTGGCTCTCCCAAGGCTGTCAGTAGTTGTAATGGAATGTTGTCTACTCCCGGGGCCTTGTTTCGACTCAGGTCTTTCAGTGCTCTGTCAAAGTCTTCATGGAGTATCATATCTCCCATTTCATCCTCATGTACGTCCTCTTCCATTTCCATAATATTGTCCTCAAGTACATCGCCCTTGATAGACCATCTATATACTCCTTCCACCTTTCTGCTTTCCCTTTTTTGCTTATAACTGGGTTTCCACCTGAGCTCTTGATATTCATGCAAGTGGTACTCTTTTCTTCAAACGTTGTCCGTTTTAATTAGCGTGGCTTCAAGATGTCCTGCGCTTTCAGCTCCGGTATATCTTAACCGTGCCTACACTTTGGCCGTATATTAGTACAGCTCTGTCTATGAGTCGCCTCTGACTAATTTTGCGAGTACGTTCTAAATAAAGGTGAAATACGGCATGGTCAGAAGCAGAGTGAAAACCTTGTAAGTGTATTGCACAGAAGGTTGTGCTGAGAAGTAATTCTTAGACAAAAAACCCTATACGTTTCGCCGTATCAGAGTTAACTGGCTCTGAAGTTAGCCAGTAAGACTGCTGCACGCGCCACAGGCGCCGTCGCCGCACCAGATCTTCGTTTGGTTTCCTTACTTAACACCGAACAGCAGAGAGGCGGTAGTAAGGATCGAACCCGAGCCCACAGCTCAGCAGTCTCGTGCGCTGTCGTCAGGTTGTTCTTGCGCCTTAGAACAAAACAAAACAACAGCGTTGTCCGCCCCATTTTCGTGTCTGCGCCTCTCCCAGGTTTGTCCTTCCTTCAAAGTTTTAAATAATTCTATACAATTCTTCAGCCTTTACAGTCTACCACTGCTTTTTTTGAACATTTCAAACATTAATACTCACTGTACCAACGTATAGGAGGATACAAGATGACTTGGACAGGGTTTGTGATTGGTGTAAAGAATGGCAGATAACTCTAAATTTAGATAAATGTAAATCAATGCAGATGAATACGAACAAGAATCCCGTAATGTTTGAATACTCCATTAGTAGTGTAGCGCTTGACACAGTCACGTCGATTAAATATTTGGGCGTAACATTGCAGAGCGATATGAAGTGGGACAAGCGTGTAATGGCAGTTGTGGGGAAGGCGGATAGTCGTCTTCGGTTCATTGGTAGAAGTTTGGGAAGATGTGGTTCATCTGTAAAGGAGACCGCTTATAAAACACTAATACGACCTATTCTTGAGTACTGCTCGAGCGTTTGGGACCCCTATCAGCTCGGATTGAGGGAGGACATAGAAGCAATTCAGAGGCGCGCTGCTACATTTGTTACTGGTAAGTTTGATCACCACGCGAGTGTTGCGAAAATGCTTCAGCAACTCGGGTGGGAATCTCTGGAGGAAAGGAGGCGTTCTTTTCGTGAATCGCTACTGAGGAAATTTAGTGAACCAATATTTGAGGCTGACTGCAGTACAATTTTACTGCCACCAACTTGTATTTCGCGGAAAGACCACAAAGATAAGATAAGAGAGATTAGGGCCCGTACAGAGGCATATAGGCAGTCATTTTTCCGTCGTTCTGTTTGGGAGTGGAACAGGGAGAGAAGATGCTAGTTGTGGTACGAGGTACACTCGGCCACGCACCGTATGGTGGATTGCGGAGAATGGATGTAGATGTAGCTGTAGATGTAGAACGTATTCAGTAACATCTCTTACCCAGTTGACTAGGGGAAGAGAAGGAGTACTTTATGCCTACCCCAAAAGAAGTAAAACAAAAACAGAATTTGTTAGTAGTTGTTGGCAACATACTGTTGACGTGTAAGTAGGACCCCAAATCTGAAAATATTTGATGCATTGTTCATTGTCAAAAGTCGCATCTACTACAAAGGTCTGAATTTTTGCATTTAGTTTGTCTCAAAAATTTAAAACATTTGCGGAATCTTGTAAAAGATATCATTAAGAAACAGCAGTATTTTCAAAAGTCCACTCGAAAAGTCGAACCTAAGTAGTGACATGTCTGTCGTTAACACTCTGATGCAAATGGTTTTTATTTGTGTAACGGTGTTCCGAATTTATTGGTAATTTTTATCACTAAATAAATAAAAATAACATGTGGAAATGTATTAAAACTTGGTTTTCCTGCCGCAATTCTAACTCCGTAGCTTCTTTGTTGGTAATCATCAACACTGGTGACAAGTTTTCCTACAGATGAGGTGTGAAGGAATGCCTCTATACGTACCTTGGACAGGAAACTGCCGGCCGGGGTGGCCGAGCGGTTCTAGGCGCTACAGTCTGGAGCCGAGCGACCGCTACGGTCGCAGGTTCGAATCCTGGCTAGGGCATGGATGTGTGTGATGTCCTTAGGTTAGTTAGGTTTAAGTAGTTCTAAGTTCTAGGGGAGTGATGAGCGCTCAGAGCCATTTGTACCACTTTGAAAGGAAACCTTTGTAAGGAAAATGACCACAGAAATTTAAGCAGTAAACGATTTCTGCCTGATTATGTTCTCACTATGGGCTCTGAAAGCGTCCTCCGAATTTAGTTCCACAAGAGAAAAATTGGTATAGCCCCATCAAGACAAATTATCAATCTCTGAGATCCCAGACACGCATTCTCTAAAATTTTCTCTTCGCTGTTCCTCTTGTTGAAGACCACTTTTGGTTTTAGGCCAAGAAATGTGGCCAAAGGAAGAATGACTGCGCTCGGGGGATTGTTAGGGAAGAGGTGAGAAGTAAATGTGGATACTTAGTAGCCCGTACTGATCTAGAAAATGCGGCTGACGGTGTTAGTTGGAGAAAACTCTTCAAGATGTTGGAAGGCTTAAATGTGAACTGGAAAGACAGAACGATATTAACTCTAGCGCTACCAACGCATTTTCCACAATGTGCGTTACCAATGGAGGGTATTTTATGCCCACCATAAAAAAAGTTTTAAAATTCGTTACCGATATTGTTGACATAAACTGACAACACTTTTTAAGAAGGGATTGATGTGTTACTAGGGTCCAGAAAATTAAAATACTTCTAGTAACCAGTGAGCAGTACCAACGCACTTTGAATAACGCTTACTGCTCACCCTATAAAAATGAAAAAAACCTAAAGTTCATTAATTGTTGTTGATTTCTACTCACAACATACTTTTGAAAGAGGCACTTTCAGTAGTGCCCACTGCCCACCCAATAAAAATGAAAAAAATGTAAATCTCGTTGATTGTTGTTGACTTGTACTCACAACATACTTTTGAAAGATATACTACATTGTAAGTAGGTTCCTGAACCTGAAAATTTTGAATATGACATGCATTGTGAAATGTGCCATCCGCTACAGAGACTTAAATTTTTGGGTTAAGTTTAACTGAAAAATTTTGAATGTTTATCTAATTGGGAAGAAGAGTTAATTAAAAACGACATACATTTTTTCAAAATTTTAAAATATGAAGTGACTTGATTAGCATTTTTCAAAAGATGGGCGTAAAATACCACGCCTCCTCCCCCCTTTGTATTGCGAGGGTTAATCACATAGCCCGCATCTCGTGGTCGTGCGGTAGCGTTCTCGCTTCCCACGCCCGGGTTCCCGGGTTCGATTCCCGGCGGGGTCAGGGATTTTCTCTGCCTCGTGATGGCTGGGTGTTGTGTGCTGTCCTTAGGTTAGTTCGGTTTAAGTAGTTCTAAGTTCTAGGGGACTTATGACCACAGCAGTTGAGTCCCATAGTGCTCAGAGCCATTTTTTTTGGTTAATCACAAATACAAATCAGAATGTGAGATCTGATACTTACGCGGAACAATGCAGACACAAAATTAGAAAAGGCTAAAGAAAAGGGTGCTCACATTCTACGAGGATCTTCAGAGGGAAAACGACTGAATAGAATTTCCATTCATAGCCTACGATTCACAAATAATATTGCCTTAATAGGTAATTATAATAAACTTGCGCAAAATATGCTTTCTACATTTTTTCAGTTGTGAAAAAAGATTTAATTTAAAATTAACAGTCTAAAACCAAATTATAATGGTGAGCAACAAGAAGACATACGATACCCTAATGGAAATAAATTAAATGGGGAAAGCAGATAAATTCCTTCACGTTGTCTCTATAATTATAGAAGACAACAGATGCAGCATGCAAATCTGGGAAGAGCGCGTAAATGTGCTTTCAGTGATGAAAAAGAACAAGTCGTTCACCATAGAAAGGAAGAAAGAGCAGTTTTACAGAGGCGCGCTGTGCTAACTGGCCGCGGAAGTAAAGCGCCGAGAAGCGACGGGAAACTGGCTCAGGGGGGAACGGACGGACTGAAAGATGAATCCGATGATGGTGTTCTGAAATGGATCAACGAAAGAAGAAACTTCGTAGTAGCAATGAAAAAGATAAAAACAAAACTTTTTGAACATTAATTTATACAAAATATGTTTCCAGCACACATATTGGAAGGAGAAATTATTGGAAAGAAAATCAAGGAGAGACCAAGAAAGAAAATAGTCGACGATATAATGGAAATAACTAAGTACAAAATCATCAAGCAGTGAAGAAGACAACCAGAAACAGAGGAAAATGATTGCAGCGGCAAGGCGTACTCTTCAGACGGCGACGATAATTCTTCTTGTGAAAATTGTTAAGTTCCCGCTCGTGATACACCGTTTTTAATGCAGCATTTTCTGCCATTTTATCTGAGCGCCACGACTATGTGACTGTTTTTACGGGTGGGTCGAAACAAGGGGATTCTGTTGGTTGCTCAGTTGTTTTTCCATGTCGTGTCCTCAAGGTCCGACTGCCTCAGACTTTTACTGTCTTTGATGCAGAATTGTTTGCGATCTTGCGGGCACTGGAGCACATGAGGCATTCTTCCTCTCCTAAATTTCTTGTCTGTTCCGATTCACTCAGTGCCCTTCACTCATTGCAACGTTTGTATCCGGCAGACAAAATTGTCCAGACCATCCAGGATGCCCTCCTCCGACTACAGCGACTGAGGAAGGTTGCTGCTTTCTGCTGGGTTCCGGGGCATGTCGGCATTGCTGGGAATGAAAGGGCAGATCTCGCAGCCGAGGAGGCGTGTCTCGCCCCACAAGTATCTCAGTGTGCTATCCCCTTGCACGCACTCACCTCGCTGTTGAGCTCACGGGTCATGCGTCGGTGGGAGGGTGAGTGGCTGGAAGTGACTGACAATAAGCTCCGTATAGTCGAGCCCACAACGCGTGTGTGGTGTACTTCCTTTCAGCCCCATCGACGGGACGAGGTTCTCCTCACGCGGCTTCGAATAGGCCACAGCCCTATGACGCATGGCTTCCTGCTCCGGCGAGAGGAGCCTCCAATGTGTGGTGCTTGCGGCGTCCAGGTCACTGTGCGCCACGTTTTATTGGATTGCGTTTTATTTTCTGACCAGCGGGTCGCGGCTGACTTTCCAGCGGACCTGCCGTCTCTTTTAGGCAACACTCGGACGAATGCGGTGAAAGTTTTAAAGTTCTGTGCCCTGTCAAATGTTTCTACAAAGATTTTAGGGAGAGGATTTTAATTTGCTCACTGTGTGACAAGCTCACCCATATTTTATGTAAGCGCCAGCCAATAACAATTTCCTGTGACATTCTTGTTGCTATGTTTCCCCTATCCTTAGGTTTTACTTTCTTATGTAGCATTTTCCTTCTTTTCCTGCTTTCTTTGAGTGTGTGCTTTAGTTTTCTTAGGTCGGTCCACATTCGTTCCTTTTAATGTGTGTCAGGGCGCTGATGACCTCGATGTTGAGCGCCCATAAGCCCCAACACACCACCACCAAAAGGGTAATAAAGGAAAGTTACGTCAAGTGTAGACAGCGAATGATACACTCGAAAAATGTAGTAAAGGAAAGTTAGGTCAAATTCAGACAGCGAATTGAAATTCCGTGAGAAGAAATAGAAGCTTTAGACCTTTACCGATGAGATAATGTAATTGTGCCAGAGAGAAGAAAGGACTTGGAAGAGCAGTTGAACAGAATGGATAGTGTTTTGAAGAGGGATTACAAGATGAACGTCAACAATAGTAAACCTAGGATAATGAAATGTAGTAGAGTTAAATCAGGTCACGAATTGTTTCTATTTGGGCAACAAAATAACTGACGGTAGGTGCAGGGGATGTCAAACGCAGCCTCGCAATAGCAAGAAAAACATTTCTGGAAAAAGAAGCAGGAATCTGTTAATATCTAATGTAGCTTTCTGTTATGATATCTTATGTAAAGGTAGTTGTCTGCAGTGCATCCTTGAACAGAAATAAAACATTGATGGCAGCATTTTGAAGAACCTCATTTCATTTAAAAACCATGCACGTGATGCTGCCTAAGCTATATGCCCGGGAAAGTATTGCTATAGCCTTCAGTGGCAATAAAATAAAATCTGAAGGCACCGGAAAAGCCGTCCGACAACGCGTAATGTATTGTGTTCGCTGACCCGTGCGAATTTCTTGTGTTAACATCAACGTACACACTGTAGCTTATCTGACAGAAAAAATAATCATTTTCTTTACACCGTTTTCTGCTGTAGGACACGAACACCGCGAGAAGCGTTGGCCACAGTCACCGAACATCGTGCGTAGAGAGTAATGTAATTTGAAATGTGGACAGCCGTCGAAAACAAATCGGTAACAGCGGTATTTATTCCCAACTAGCTGACGCCGCAGATTTTGTTCAAAAAATGGTTCAAATGGCTCTGAGAACTATGGGACTCAACAGATATGCTCATCAGTCCCCTAGAACTCAGAACTACTTAAACCTAACTAACCTAAGGACAGTACACAGCACCCAGTCATCACGAGGCAGAGAAAATCCCTGACCCCGCCGGGAATCGAACCCGGGAACCCGGGCGCAGATTTTGTCCTTTGCAAATTTCAATAAATTTGTTTGTGAGCCTATTGTTAATTTGTGGAAAGCTGCTGGAAATGTGTAAACAAAGTCGAAACGAGGAAAAAAACGAATTTTTGAGTGGGCATTGCACGTTAACTATTTTGGCCGTGGGGACTCAATTTCAGGTCGAGTACGTTCGGATGTGCGCCAACGGGAAATTTTACACGCGAGATGAATTCTTACCGCATTACAACGCTGAAGAGGTGGAAATGTGTGATGTGCGTGGAATGTATTAAGATTTTGAATCTTCAAGGTCTCAGTTCAAGTAAGTCACAACTGCATGTCAACCAAGTAACATATTTTATCCGTTAAATTCGAAATCACAATGAATCTCAAGGTGTTTTATTTACATCTCGATTGTAGGATTGATTTTCGAGAAAACAATCAAATCAAGAAACTGCTTTGTTTTGAATGATTTGCTGTGACATCGTTTCGTTCATTGCAGTGCTTCACGATACAGGACTTTTTTTGGCTTGTTGTGTGGCGCGTGAACAAACAAAGCTGATGATATTCCGGTACAGGAACGGGCTACATACAATTAGCCATGCGAGAAGGATGGATTTTTCAGGGTTACTGTCGCACACACTCAATGACTCCCCTTGTAATATGTCTGTTGTCATTGCGAATGCGAGCCGCGCGGGGACCACAATCACAATTCAACTGGAAGTTAATAACCGAATCAGTTTTTCGTGACATGTAACCGACTGGCTTTATTCACAATCTGACTGTGTGCTGTCGCCGGCCGAAGTGGCCGAGCGGTTCTAGGCACTACAGTCTGGAACCGCGCGACCGATACGGTCGCAGGTTCGAATCCTGCCTCGGGCATGAATGTGTGTGATGTCCTTAGGTTAGTTAGGTTTCATTAGTTCTAAGTTCTAGGGGACTGATGACATCAGCAGTTAAGTCCCATAGTGCTCAGAGCCTACGCCGTTTGCGTACTGTCTATTAAACTCAAACAGTAGAATATGTCGGAAATGTTTCGATTTCCCCACTTGGCACTTTATTTTTTAACGTCCACTGCTTCACTCACTATTTCCAAAGGACAAAACGACAAATTGTAAACTCCAATAGCAACAGTGAATTACAAGTAAAAAATGGCAATAGATAAATAAACCTATAACAACCAGAACAGCAAAATGAAAACGAAAACACCAATGTAACTTATCTGTTGGACTGATGGCGAAGAAACACAAAAGTAATTTTATTTTAGGTTAGGAAGCATATTTCCAGATTTTTGTCCAGGTCTTTCAGATTTTTCGACATGAGTCATTTTCCATGACTGGTTGGTTAATTTGGGGGAGGGGACCAGACAGCGAGGTCATCGGTCCCATCGTATTAGGGAAGGACGGGGAAGGACGGCGGCCGTGCCCTTTCAAAGGAACCGCCCCGGCATTTGCCCGAAGCGATTTAGGGAAATCACGGAATATCTAAACCAGGATGCCCGGACGCGGGTTTGAACCATCGTCCACCCGAATGCGAGTCCATGCCGAGACCATAAGGACAGGAAAAGAATCAACGAAATTGATCTTTGCTATCGTCAGTTACGGTCGAGAGTACATAAAAGATTATGAATTTAGCAAGTTGTCTGAATTTTCCGATTTCCTCTTGTAATTGCTCAATTTTTTTCCGGGAAAAATATTCCAGGATGATAATGAAGGAAACAAAAAAAAAAAAAAATTACGCATACCCATCGTTAGAACCGTGAGTTTTTAAAAACTCTCGTTGGAGACAGCACTTTCAACTTTTTCCGGAAATTCCCAATTTTCCAGGCAACTTTTCCGAATTTTTATTTCGCCAAATGAGCTTATACAGAGTATTCCGAACATTTTTTTAATTAGCGAAGTCGGACATGCCGCTGCCAGCTGATGCCTTATCAGGGAACGGCATTTCATTTTTATTGATATGGATAAGAGGTATTGCAGCAGAATGTGGATTTGTTTTTGCTTTATTGTACAGGGTGACAATTATTGAACTGCATGAAATAAAATCGTCACAACGTGTGAACGGATAGCCTTGGGACATTAAAGCTACACGGTTGGCCGCGGGGCATGGTGCGAATTCCTATGATTTAGTTTAGCGACGAAGTCCTCTTTCATTTTGATGGGTTCGTCAATAAGGAAAACTGGCGCATTTGGGGGACTGAGAATCCGCATTTCGCCATCGAGAAGTCTCTTCACCGTCAACGGATGACTGTGTGGTGTGCAGCCTCCAGTCACGGTATAACCGGTCAGATATTCCTCGATGGCACGGTGACTACCAAACGGTACGTGAAGGTTTTGGCAGATGATTTCATCCCCGTTATCCGAAGTGACGCTGATTTCCACAAGATGTGGCGCACCCAGAACACATGTGACTCCTTTTTGTGGGATTGTATTAAAGACAAGGTGTACAGCAGTAACCGCAAAACCATTGCTGACATGAAAACCGCCATTCAGGAGGTCATTGAGAGCATCGGTGTCCTGACACTTCAGCGGGTCATGCAGAATTTCGCTATTCGTCTGCGCCACACCATCGTCAGTGATGGCAGGCATATCGAACGTGTCATAATCTAAATTCGAATGTCTGTAGTGACGTTTACATGGTGAAGAAAGTGTTGCACGCCGTAGTTTGTAAGTAATTTACGTATTTTTTCAAATACACTACTGGCTATTAAAATTGCTACATCACGAAGATGACATGCTACAGACGGGAAATTTAACCGACAGGAAGAAGATACTGTGATGTTCAAATGATTAGCTTAAAAAAGCTAAGCATTCACACAAGGTTGGAGCCGGTGGCGACACGTACAACGTGCTGACATGAGGAAAGTTTCCAACCGATTTCTTATACGCAAACAGCAGCTGACCGGCGTTGCCTGGAGAAACGTTGTTGTGATGCCTCGCGTAAGGAGAAGAAATGCGTACCGTCACGTTTCCGACATCCATAAAGGTCGGATTGTAGCCTATCGCGATTGCGGTTTATCGTATCGCGACATTGCTGTTCGCGTTGGTCGAGATCCAATGACTGTTAGCAGAATATGGATTCGGTGGGTTCAGGAGCGTAATACGGAACGCCGTGCTGGATCCCAACGGCCTCGTATCACTAGCAGTCAAGATGACAGGCATCTTATCCGCATGGCTGTAACGGATCGTGCAGCCACGTCTCGATCCCTGAGTCGACAGATGGGGACGTTTGTAAGACGACAACCATCTGACGAAAAGTTCGACGTTTGCAGCAGCATGGACTATCAGCTCGGAGACCATGGCTGCGGTTACCGTTGACGCTGCATCACAGACAGGAGCGCCGCTCCTGCGATGGTTTACTCAACGACGAACCTGGGTGCACGAATGGCAAAACGTCATTTTTTCGGATGAATCCAGTTTCTGTTTACAGCATCATGATGGTCGCATGCGTGTTTGGTGACATCACGGTGAACGCACATTGGAAGCGTGTATTCGTCATGCCATACACGCGTGATGGTATGGATTAGACGTCTCGGTCACCTCTTGTTCGCATTGACGGCACTTTGAACAGTGGACGTTACATTTCAGATGTGTTACGACCCGTGGCTCTACCCTTCATTCGATCCCTGCGAAACCCTACATTTCAGCAGGATAATGCACGACCGCGTGTTGCAGGTCCTGTAAGGGCCTTTCTGGATACAGAAAATGTTCGACTGCTGCCCTGGCCAGCACATTCTCCAGATCTCTCACCAACTGAAAACGTCTGGTCAATGGTGACCGAGCAACTGGCTCGTCACAATACGCCAGTCACTACTCTTGAAGAACTGTGGTAACGTGTTGAAGCTGCATGGGCAGCTGTACCTGTACACGCCATCCAAGCTCTGTTTGACTCAATGCCCAGGCGTATCAAGGCCGTTATTACGGCCAGAGGTAGTTGTTCTGGGTACTGATTTCTCAGGATCTATGCACCCAAATTGCGTGAAAATGTAATCACATGTCAGCTCTAGTATAATATATGTGTCCAATGAATATCCGTTTATCATCTGCATTTCTTCTTTGTTTAGCAATTTTAATGGCCAGTAGTGCAGTTCCAAAAGTGTGCAATACCAGTTACGTGTTTAAAAAAAAAAAAAGCATCAAACCAGTTTCCTTCAACAGTTGAGGATTTTTGTTTCTGGTTTCCCACCGTCCGCGCTACAGCCCCGCGCCGTCAGCGGTTTTTGTTTACCTGTGATATTAACAGTATTTCGGCCCTTATGTGGCAGTGGAAATGTTAGTTTTGAAATGGCAGTTTGACGGAACGGATGGAAAAAGTGCTAGACAGAGAGGAAATGGCCGGTTGCCACCTCGTCGCCGTAACACCCCCTAATCTCCCTGCCGACCGCCGGGTGTCGGAACAAATGGGCGCCGTTTTTGTGGCCGCTCCGCTCGCGCGTTTTACACCCCTGTCCTCGACCGACCGCGGAAAGAGCCGGCCGCTGATTTCTGCTGAGAGCTTTTTCTCCCACGCCGTCTCGGAGCACTCTGCGTCTTCTTGTACTTTAGTCGGCATTTTGACTTTTGTATTTAATTCCGATGCAATTTCTGTGTTTCATCGTCAGTAAGAAGGTCCAAGGGATACAGTAAACCTGAAGTGAAGCATGGGAATCTAAAACTGCTCTCACAGGAAAGGTTCAAAACATAGACAGTAAGAAGAGTCAGTCTTCTTGTACTTAAGTCGGCATTGTGCCTTTTGTATTTAATTCCGATGCAATTTCTGTGTTTCATCGACAATAAAAAGGTCCAAGGGATACAGTAAACCTGAAGTGATGCATCGATATCTAAAACTGGTCTCACAGGAAAGGCTAAAATAATAGAATGTAAGAACAAATAGTCCTCTTGTACTTAAGCCGGCATTGTGCCTTTTGTATTTAATTTCGATGCAATTTCTGTGTTTCATCGTCAATAAGAAGGTCCAAGGGATACAGTTAACCTGAAGTGAAGTATCGGAATCTAAAACTGATCTCTCAGGAAAGGTTCAAAACCTAGACAGTAAGAAGAGTCAGTCTTCTTGTACTTAAGTCGGCATTGTGCCTTTTGTATTTCATTCCGATGCAATTTCTGTGTTTCATCGTCAATAAGAGGGTCCAAGGGATACAGTAAACCTGAAGTGAAGCACGATATCTAAACCTGGTCTGACAGGAAAGCCTCAAATCATCGAATGTAAGAACAGTCAGTCCTCTTTTACTTAAGTAGGCATTGGCCTTTTGTATTTAATTCCGATGCAATATCTGTGTTTCATCGTCAATACGAAGGTCCAAGGGATACAGTAAACCTGGAGTGAAGCATTGGAATCTAAACCTAGTCCAACAGGAAACGTTCAAAACATAGACTGTAAAAAGAGTCAGTCTTCTTGTACTTAAGTCGGCATAGTGCCTTTTCCACTTAATTCCGATACAACCTCTGTGTTTCATCGTCAACAAGAAGGTCCAAGGGATACAGTAAACCTGAAGTGAAGTATCGGAATCTAAAACTGATCTCTCAGGAAAGGTTCAAAACCTAGACAGAAAGAAGAGTCAGTCTTCTTGTACTTAAGTCGGCATTGTGCCTTTTGTGTTTGATTCCGATGCTATTTCTGTGTTTCATCCTCAATAAGAAGGTCCAAGGGATACAGTAAACCTGAAGTGAAGCACGATATCTAAACGTGGTCTCACAGGAAAGCCTCAAATCATAGAATGTAAGAACAGTTAGTCCTCTTTTACTTATGTAGGCATTGGACTTTTGTATTTAATTCCGATGCAATATCTGAGTTTCATCGTCAATAAGAAGGTCCAAGGGATACAGTAAACCTGGAGTGAAGCATTGGAATCTAAACCTGGTCTCACAGGAAAGGTTCAAACATAGATAGTAAGAAGAGTCAGTCTTCCTGTACTTAGGTCAGCATTGTGCCTATTGTATTTAATTCTGATGCAATTTCTGTGTTTCATCGTCAATAAGAAGGTCCAAGGGATATAGTAAACCTGAAGTGAAGCATCGGAATCTAAGACTGCTCTCACAGGAAAGGTTCAAAACCTAGACAGTAAGAAGAGCCAGCCATCTTGTACTTAAGTCGGCATTGTGCCTTTTGTATTTAGTTCCCATGCAATTTCTGTGTTCCATCGTCAATAAGAAGGTCCAAGGGATACAGTAAACCTGAAGTGAAGCATCGATATCTAAAACTGGTCTCACAGGAAAGGCTCAATTCATTGAATGTAAGAACAGTCAGTGCTCTTGTACTTAAGTCGGCATTGTGCCTTTTCTATTTAATTCCGATGCAATATCTGTGTTCCATCGTCAATAAGTAGGCCCAAGGGATACAGTAAACCTGGAGTGAAGCATCGGAATCTAAAACTGGTCCCATAGGAAAGGTTCAAAACATAGACTGTAAGAGGAGTCAGTCTTCTTGTACTTAAGCCGGCATTATTCCTTTTGTATTTAATTGCGATGCAATTTCTGTGTTTCATTGTCAATATGAAGGTCCAAGGGATACAGAAAACCTGAAGTGAAGCATCGGAAACTATAACTGCTCTCAGAGTAAAGGTTGAAAACACAGACAGTAAGAAAAGTCAGTCTTCTTGTACTTAAGTCGGCATTATGCCTTTTCTATTTAATTACGATGCAATATCTGTGTCTCATCGTCAATAAGAAGGTCCAATGGATACAGTAAACTTGAAGTGAAGCATCGATATCCAAAACTGGTCCCACTGGAAAGGTTGAAAACATAGACAGTAAGAAGAGTCAGTCTTCTTGTACTTAAGTCAGCATTGGGCCTTTTGTATTTAATTCCCAATGCAATTTCCGTGTTTCATCGTCAATAAGAAGGTCCAAGGGATACAGTAAACCTGAAGTGAAGCATCGATATCTAAAACTGGTCTCCCAGGAAAGGCTCAAATCATAGAATGTAAGAACAGTCAGTCCCTGCTGTACTTAAGTCGGCATTGTGCCTTTTGTATTTAATTCCGATGCAATTTCTGTGTTTCATGGTCAATAAGAAGATCCAAGCGATACAGTAAACCTGAAGTGAATCACCGCAATCTATAACTGGTCTCACAGGAAAGGTTCAAAACATAGATAGTAAGAAGAGTCAGTCTTCTTATACTTAAGTCGGCATTGTAGCTTTTGTATTTAATTCCGATATGATTTCTGTGTTTCATCGTCAACAAGAAGGTCCAAGGGATACACTAAACCTGAAGAGAAGCATCGATAGCTAAACCTGGTCTCACAGGAAAGGCTCAAATCATAGAATGTAAGAACAGTCAGTCCTCTTGTACTTAAGTCGGCATTGTGCCATTTGTATTTAATTCCGATGCATTATCTGTGTTTCATCGTCAATAAGTAGGTCCAAGGGATACAGTAAACATGGATTGAAGCATCGGAATCTAAAACTGGTCTCACAGGAAAGGTTCAAAATATAGACAGTAAGAAGAGTCAATCTTCTTGTACTTAAGTCAGCATTGTGCCATTTGTATTTAATTGCGAAGCAATTTCTGTGTTTCGTCGTCAATAACAAGGTCCAGGGGATACAGTAAATCTATAGTGAAGCATCGGAATCTAAAACTGGTCTCACAGGAAGGATTCAAAACATAGACAGTAACAAGAGTCAGTCTTCTTGTACTTAAGTCGGCATTTTGCATTTTGTATTTAATTCCGATGCAATATCTGTGTTTCATCGTCAATAAGATGGTCCAAGGGATATAGTAAACCTGAAGTGAAACATGGGAATCTAAAACTGGTCTCACAGGAAAGGTTCAAACATAGACAGTAAGAAGAGTCAGTCGTCTTGTATTTAAGACGGCATTGTGCCTTTTGTATTCAATTCCGATGCAATTTCTGTGTTTCATCGTCAATAAGAAGGTCCAAAGGATACAGTAAACCTGAAGTGAAGCATCAGAATCTAAAACGGGTCTCACAGGAATAGTTCAAAACATGGACAGTAGGAAGAGTCAGTCTTCTTGTACTTAAGTCGGCATTGTGCCTTTTGTATTTAATTGCGATGCAATTTCTGTTGTTCATCTCAATAAGAAGGTCCATGGGATACAGTAAACCTGAAGTGAAGCATCAGAATCTAAAACTGGTCTCACAGGAAAGGCTCAAATCATAGACAGTTACAATAGTCAGTCATCTTGTACTTAAGTCGACATTGTGCCTTTTGTATTTAATTCAGATGCAATTTCTGTTTTTCATCGTCAATATGAATGTCCAAGGGACACAGTAAACCTGAAGTGAAGCATCGGAGTGTAAAACTGGTCTCACAGGGAAGGTTCAAAACATATACTGTAAGAAGAGTCAGTCTTCTTGTACTTAAGTCGGCATTGTGATTTTTGTATTTAATTCCGATGCAATTTCTGTGTTTCATCGTCTATAAGAAGGTCCAAGGGATATAGTAAACGTGAAGTGAAGCATCGATATCTAAAACTGGTCTCACAGGAAATGCTCAAATCAAATAATGTAAGAACAGTCAGTCCTCTTGTACTTAAATCGGAATTGTTCCTTTTGTATTTAATTCCGATGCAATTTCTGTGTTTCATCGTCAAAAAGAAGGTCCAAGGGATACAGTAAAGCTGAAGTGAAGCATCGGAATCTGAAACTGGTCTCACAGGAAAGGTTCAAGGCATAGACTGTAAGAAGAGTCAGTCTTCTTGTACTTAAGTCGGCATTGTGATTTTTGTATTCAATTCCGATGCAATTTCTGTGTTTCATCGTCAATAAGAAGGTCCAAAGGATACAGTAAACCTGATGTGAAGCATCGGAATCTGGAACTGGTCTCACAGGAAAGGGTCAAAGCATAGACAGTAAGAAGAGTCAGTTTTCTTGTTCTTAAGTCGACATTGTGCCTTTTGTATTTAATTCCGATGCAATTTCTGTGTTTCATCGTCAATAAGAAGGTCCAAGGGATACAGTAAACCTGAAGTGAAGCATCGGAATCTAAAACTGGTCTCACAGGAAAGGTTCAAAGAATAGACAGTAAGAAGAGTCAGTCTTCTTGTACTTAAGTCGGCATTGTGCCTTCTGTATTTAATTCCGATGATATTTCTGTGTTTCATAATCAAGAAGATGGTCCAAAGGATACAGTAAATCAGATGAGAAGCATCGGAATCTAAAACTGGTCTCAGAGAAATGGTTTACATCATAGACAGTAAGAAGAGTCAGTCTTCTTGTTCTTAAGTCGGCATTGTCCCTTTTGTATTTAATTCCGACGCAATTTCTGTGTTTCATCGTCAATAAGAAGGTCCAAGGGATACAGTAAGCTGAATTGAAGCATCGTAATCTAAAACTAGTCTCACAGGAAAGGTTCAAAACGTAGACAGTAAGAAGAGTCAACCTTCTTGTACGTAAGTGATCATTGTGCATTTTGTATTTAATTCCGATGAAATTTCTGTGTTTCATCGAAAATAAGAAGGACCAAGGGTTAAAGTAAACGTGAAGTGAACCATCGGAATCTAAACTTGGTCTCACAGGAAAGATTCCAAACGTACACTGTAAGAAGAGACAGTGTTCTCGCACTTATGTCGGCATTGTGCCTTTTGTGTTTAATTCCGATGCAATTTCTGTGTTTCATCGTCGATAACAAGGTCCAAGGGATACAGTAAACCTGAAGTGAAGCAGCGGAATCTAAAACTGGTCTCACAGGAAAGGTTGAAACATAGACAGTAAGAAGAGTCAGTCTTCTTGTACTTAAGTCGGCATTGTGACTTTAGTGTTTAATCCCGATGCAATTTCTGTGTCTTATCGTCAATAAGAAGGTCTAAGGGATACAGTAAACCTGAAGTGAAGCATCGATATCTAAAACTGGTCTCACAGGAAAGGCTCAAATCGTAGAATGCCAGAATAGTCAGTAATCTTGTACTTAAGTCGGCATTGCGCCTTTTGTATTTAATTCCGATGCAATTTCTGTGACTCATCGTCAATAAGAAGGTCCAAGGGATACAGTAAACCTAAAGTGAAGCATCGGAATCTAAAACTGGTCTCACAGGAAAGGTTCAAAGATAGACAGTAGGAAGAAACATTCCTCTTGTACTTAAGTCGGCGTTGTGCCTATTTTATTTAATTGGGACATATTTTCTGTGTATCATCGTCCATAAGAAGGTCCAAGGGATGCAGTAAACCTGAAGTGAGGCATCGGAATCTAGACCTGGCCTCACAGGAAAGGTTCAAAGCATAGACAGTAGGAAGAGTCAGTCTTCTTGTACTTAAGTCTGCATTGTGCCTTTTGTATTTAATTCCGATTCAGTTTCTGTGTTTCATCGTCAATAATAAGGTCCAAGGGATACAGTAAAACTGAAGTGAAGCAGCGGAATCTAAAACAAGTCTCACAGGAAAGGTTCAAAGCATAGACAGTAAGAAGAGTCAGTCTTCTTGTACTTATGTCGGCATTGTGATTTTAATGTTTAATCCCGATGCAATTTCTGTGTTTTATCGTCAATAATAAGGTCCAAGGGATACAGTAAACCTGAAGTGAAGCATCGATATGAAAAACTGGTCTCACAGGAAAGGCTCAAATAATAGAATGTGAGAAGGGTCAGTCCTCTTGAACTTAAGTTGGCATTGTGCCTGTTGTGTTTAATTCCGATGCAATTTCTGTGTTTCATCGTCAATAAGAAGGGCCAAGGGATACAGTAAACCTGAAGTGAATCATCGATATCTAAACCTGGTCTCACAGGAAAGGTTCAAAACATAGACAGTATGAAGAGTCAGTCTTCTTGTACTTATGGCCGGATTGTGCCTTTTGTATTTATTTCCAATGCAATTTCTATGGTTCATCGTCAATAAGATGGTCCAAGGGATACAGTAAACCTGAAGTAAAACATCGGAATCTAAAACTGGTCTCACAGGAAAGGTTCAAAGCATAGACAGTAAAAAGAGACATTCCTCTTGTACTTAAGGCGGCATTGTGCTTTTTGAATTTAATTCCGATGCAATTTCTGTGTTTCATCGTCAATAAGAAGGTCCGACGGATACAGTAAACCAGAAGTGAAGCATCGGAATCTAAAACTGGTCTCACAGCAAAGGTTCAAATCATAAACAGTAAGACGTGTCAGTCTTCTTGTACTTAAGTCGGCATAGTGCCTTATGTATTTAATTCCGATGCAATTTCTGTGTTTCATCGTCTATAAGAAGGTCCAAGGAATACAGTAAACATGAAGTGAAGCATCGATATCTAAAACTGGTCTCACAGGAAATGCTCAAATCAAAGAATGTAAGAAGAGTCAGTCCTCTTGTACTTAAATCGGCATAGTTCCATTTGTATTTAATTCCGATGCAATTTCTGTGTTTCATCGTCAATAAGAAGGTCCAAGGGATACAGTAAACCTGAAGTGATGCATCGATATCTAAAACTGGTCTCACAGGAAAGGCTAAAATAATAGAATGTAAGAACAGACAGTCCTCTTGTACTTAAGTCGGCATTGTGCCTTTTGTATTTAATTTCGATGCAATTTCTGTGTTTCATCGTCAATAAGAAGGTCCAAGGGATACAGTTAACCTGAAGTGAAGTATCGGAATCTAAAACTGATCTCTCAGGAAAGGTTCAAAACCTAGACAGTAAGAAGAGTCAGTCTTCTTGTACTTGAGTCGGCATTGTGCCTTTTGTATTTCATTCCGATGCAATTTCTGTGTTTCATCGTCAATAAGAGGGTCCAAGGGATACAGTAAACCTGAAGTGAAGCACGATATCTAAACCTGGTCTGACAGGAAAGCCTCAAATCATCGAATGTAAGAACAGTCAGTCCTCTTTTACTTAAGTAGACATTGGCCTTTTGTATTTAATTCCGATGCAATATCTGTGTTTCATCGTCAATACGAAGGTCCAAGGGATACAGTAAACCTGGAGTGAAGCATTGGAATCTAAACCTAGTCCAACAGGAAACGTTCAAAACATAGACTGTAAAAAGAGTCAGTCTTCTTGTACTTAAGTCGGCATAGTGCCTTTTCCACTTAATTCCGATACAACCTCTGTGTTTCCTCGTCAATAAGAAGGTCCAAGGGATACAGTAAACCAGAAGTAAAGCATCGGAACCTAAAACTGGTCTCACAGTAAAGGTTCAAAACATAGACAGTAAGAAGTGTCAGTCTTCATGTACTTAAGTCAGCATTGTGCCTTTTGTATTTAATTCCGATGCAATTTCTGTGTTTCATCGTCAATAAAAAGGTCCAAGGGATACGGTAAACCTGAAGTGAAGCATCGTAATCTAAAACTGGTCTCACAGGAAAGGCTCAATTCATAGAATGTAAGAACAGTCAGTCCTCTTGTACTTAAGTCGGCATTGTGCCTTTGTATTTAATTCCGATGAAATTTCTGTGTTTCATCGTCAATAATAAGGTCCGAGGGATACAGTAAACCTGAAGTGAAGCATCGGAATCTAAAACTGCTCTCACAGGAAAGGTTCAAATCATAGACAGTGAGAAGAGTCAGTCTTCTTGTACTTAATTCGGCATTGTGCCATTTGTTTTTAATTCCGATGCAATTTCTGCAATTCATCGTCAATAAGAAGGTGCAAGTGATACAGAAAACCTGGAGTGAAGCATCGGAATCTAAAAGTGGTCTCACAGGAAAGGTTCAAACATAGATAGTAAGAAGAGTCAGTCTTCCTGTACTTAGGTCGGCTTTGTGCCTATTGTAATTAATTCCGATGCAATTTCTGTGTTTCATCGTCAATAAGAAGGTCCAAGGGGTACAGTAAACCTAAAGTGAAGCATCGGAATCTAAAACTGCTCTCACAGGAAAGGTTCAAAACGTAGACAGTAAGAAGAGCCAGTCTTCTTGTACTTAAGTCGGCAATGTGCCTTTTCTATTTAATTGCGATGCAATTTCTGTGTTTCATAGTCAATATGAAGGTCCAAGGGATACAGAAAACCTGATGTGAAGCATCGGAATATAAAACTGCTCTCAAAGGAAAGGTTCAAAACATAGACAGTAAGGAGCGACATTCCTCTTGTACTTAAGTTGGCATTGTGCCTTTTGTATTTAATTCCGATGCAATTTCTGTGTTTCATCGTCAGTAAGACGGTCCAAGGGATACAGTAAACCTGAAGTGAATCATCGGAATCTAAAACTGGTCTCACAGGAAAGTTTCAAATCATAGACAGTAAGAAGAGACAGTCTTCTTGTACTTTATTCGGCATTGTGACTTTTGTATTTAATTCCGATGCAATTTCTGTGTTTCATCGTCAATAAGAAGGTCCAAGGGATACAGTAAACCTGAAGTGAAGCATCGATATCTAAAACTGGTCTCACAGGAAAGGCTCAAATAATAGAATGTAAGAACAGTCAGTCCTCTTGTACCTAAGTCGGCATTGTGCCTTTTGTATTTAATTACGATGCAATTTCTGTGTTTCATCGTCAATAAGAAGGTCCAAGGGATACAGTAAACCTGAAGTGAAGTATCGGAATCTAAAACTGATCTCTCAGGAAAGGTTCAAAACCTAGACAGAAAGAAGAGTCAGTCTTCTTGTACTTAAGTCGGCATTGTACCTTTTGTGTTTGATTTCGATGCAATTTCTGTGTTTCATCCTCAATAAGAAGGTCCAAGGGATACAGTAAACCTGAAGTGAAGCACGATATCTAAACGTGGTCTCACAGGAAAGCCTCAAATCATAGAATGTAAGAACAGTTAGTCCTCTTTTACTTATGTAGGCATTGGACTTTTGTATTTAATTCCGATGCAATATCTGAGTTTCATCGTCAATAAGAAGGTCCAAGGGATACAGTAAACCTGGAGTGAAGCATTGGAATCTAAACCTGGTCTCACAGGAAAGGTTCAAACATAGATAGTAAGAAGAGTCAGTCTTCCTGTACTTAGGTCAGCATTGTACCTATTGTATTTAATTCTGATGCAATTTCTGTGTTTCATCGTCAATAAGAAGGTCCAAGGGATATAGTAAACCTGAAGTGAAGCATCGGAATCTAAGACTGCTCTCACAGGAAAGGTTCAAAACCTAGACAGTAAGAAGAGCCAGCCATCTTGTACTTAAGTCGGCATTGTGCCTTTTGTATTTAGTTCCCATGCAATTTCTGTGTTCCATCGTCAATAAGAAGGTCCAAGGGATACAGTAAACCTGAAGTGAAGCATCGATATCTAAAACTGGTCTCACAGGAAAGGCTCAATTCATTGAATGTAAGAACAGTCAGTGCTCTTGTACTTAAGTCGGCATTGTGCCTTTTCTATTTAATTCCGATGCAATATCTGTGTTCCATCGTCAATAAGTAGGCCCAAGGGATACAGTAAACCTGGAGTGAAGCATCGGAATCTAAAACTGGTCCCATAGGAAAGGTTCAAAACATAGACTGTAAGAGGAGTCAGTCTTCTTGTACTTAAGCCGGCATTATTCCTTTTGTATTTAATTGCGATGCAATTTCTGTGTTTCATTGTCAATATGAAGGTCCAAGGGATACAGAAAACCTGAAGTGAAGCATCGGAAACTATAACTGCTCTCAGAGTAAAGGTTGAAAACACAGACAGTAAGAAAAGTCAGTCTTCTTGTACTTAAGTCGGCATTATGCCTTTTCTATTTAATTACGATGCAATATCTGTGTCTCATCGTCAATAAGAAGGTCCAATGGATACAGTAAACTTGAAGTGAAGCATCGATATCCAAAACTGGTCCCACTGGAAAGGTTGAAAACATAGACAGTAAGAAGAGTCAGTCTTCTTGTTCTTAAGTCGGCATTGTCCCTTTTGTATTTAATTCCGACGCAATTTCTGTGTTTCATCGTCAATAAGAAGGTCCAAGGGATACAGTAAGCTGAATTGAAGCATCGTAATCTAAAACTAGTCTCACAGGAAAGGTTCAAAACGTAGACAGTAAGAAGAGTCAACCTTCTTGTACGTAAGTGATCATTGTGCATTTTGTATTTAATTCCGATGAAATTTCTGTGTTTCATCGTAAATAAGAAGGACCAAGGGTTAAAGTAAACGTGAAGTGAAGCATCGGAATCTAAACTTGGTCTCACAGGAAAGATTCAAAACATACACTGTAAGAAGAGACAGTGTTCTCGCACTTATGTCGGCATTGTGCCTTTTGTGTTTAATTCCGATGCAATTTCTGTGTTTCATCGTCGATAAGAAGGTCCGAGGGATAGAGTAAACCTGAAGTGAAGCATCGATATCTAAAACTGGTCTCACAGGAAAGGCTCAAATAATAGAATGTGAGAAGGGTCAGTCCTCTTGAACTTAAGTTGGCATTGTGCCTGTTGTGTTTAATTCCGATGCAATTTCTGTGTTTCATCGTCAATAAGAAGGGCCAAGGGATACAGTAAACCTGAAGTGAATCATCGATATCTAAACCTGGTCTCACAGGAAAGGTTCAAAACATAGACAGTATGAAGAGTCAGTCTTCTTGTACTTAAGTCCGGATTGTGCCTTTTGTATTTATTTCCAATGCAATTTCTATGGTTCATCGTCAATAAGATGGTCCAAGGGATACAGTAAACCTGAAGTAAAACATCGGAATCTAAAACTGGTCTCACAGGAAAGGTTCAAAGCATAGACAGTAAAAAGAGACATTCCTCTTGTACTTAAGGCGGCATTGTGCTTTTTGAATTTAATTCCGATGCAATTTCTGTGTTTCATCGTCTATAAGAAGGTCCAAGGGATACAGTAAACATGAAGTGAGGGATCGATATCTAAAACTGGTCTCACAGGAAATGCTCAAATCAAAGAATGTAAGAAGAGTCAGTCCTCTTGTACTTAAATCGGCATAGTTCCATTTGTATTTAATTCCGATGCAATTTCTGTGTTTCATCGTCAATAAGAAGGTCCAAGGGATACAGTAAAGCTGAAGTGAAGCATCGGAATCTAAAACTGGTCTCACAGGAAAGGCTCAAATCATAGACAGGAAGAAGAGTCTGTCTTCTTTTACTTAAGTCAGCATTGTGCCTTTTGTATTTAATTCCGATGAAATTTCTGTGTTTCATGGTCAATAAGAAGGTCCAAGGGATACAGTAAACCTGCATTGAAGCATCGGAAACTAAAACAGGTCTCACATGAAAGGTTCAAAACATAGACAGTAAGAAGATTCAGTCTTCTTGTACTTCAGTCGCCATTGTGCCTCTTGTATTTACTTCCGATGCAATTTCTGTGTTTCATCGTCAATAAGAAGGTCCAAGGGATGCAGTAAACCTGAAGTGAAGCATCGGAATATAGAACTGGTCTCACAGGAAAGTTTCAAAGCATAGACAGTAAGAAGAGACATTCCTCAGGTACTTAAGTCGCCATTGTGCCTTTTGTATTTAATTGCGATGCAATTTCTGTGTTTCATCGTCAATAAGAAGGTCCAAGGGATACAGTAAACCTGAAGCGAAGCATCGGAATCTAAAACTGGTCTCACAGGAAAGGTTCAAATCATAGAGGGTAAGAAGAGTCAGTCTACTTGTACTTATATGGGCATTGTCCCTTTTGTATTTAATTCTGATGCAATTTCTGTGTTTCACCGTCAATAAGAAGATCCAAGGGATACAGTAACCTTAAGTGAGCATCAGAATTTAAAACTGGTCTCTCAGGAAAGGTTAAAAGCATAGACAATAAGAAGAGTCAGTCTTCTTGTACTTAATTCGGCATTGTGCCTACTGTATTTAATTCCGATGCAATTTCTGTGTTTCATCGTCAATAAGAGGGTCCAAGGAATACAGTAAACCTGAAGTGAGGCATCGGAATCTAAAACTGGTCTCAGAGGAAAGGTTCAAAGCATAGACAATAAGAAGAGGCACAACTCTTGTACTTAAGTCGCCATTGTGCCTTTTGTATTTATTTCCGATGCAATTTCTGTGTTTCATCGTCTATAAGAAGATATAAGGGATACAGTAAACCAGAAGTGAAGCATCGATATCTGAAACTGGTCTCACAGGAAATGCTCAAATCATAGAATGTAAGAACAGTCATTCCTCTTGTACTTTAGTCTTCATTGTTCCTTTTGTATTTAATTCCGAAGCAATTTCTGTGTTTCATCGTCAATAAGAAGGTCCAAGGGATACAGTAAAGCTGAAGTGAAGCATCGGAATCACTGGAAAGGTTCAAAACACACACAGTAAGAAGAGTCAGTCTTCTTCTACTTAAGTCGGCATTGTGCCTTTTGTATTTAATTCCAATGCAATTTCTGAGTTTCATCGTCAATAAGAAGGTCCAAGGGATACAGTAATCCTGAAGTGAAGCATCGGAATCTAAAACTGGTCTCACACGAGAGGTTCAAATCATAGACAGTAAGAAGAGTCGGTCATCTTCTACTTTAGTCGGCATTGTGTCTTTGGTATTTAATTCAGATACAATTTCTGTGTTTCATCGTCAATAAGAAGGTCCAAGGGATACACTAAACCTGATGTGAGGCATCGGAATCTAAAACTGGTCTCAGAGAAAAGGTTCAAAGCATAGACAATAAGAAGAGGCATACCTCTTGTACTTAAGTCGCCATTGTGCATTTTGTATTTAATTCCGATGCAATTTCTGTGTTTCATCGTCAATAAGAAGGTCCAAGGGATAAATTAAACCTAAAGTGAAGCATCGGAATCTAAAACTGGTCTCACAGGAAAGGTTCAAAACATAGACATTAAGAAGAGTCAGTCTTTTTGTACTTATATCGACATTATGCCTTTTGTATTTAATTCCGATGCAATTTATGTTTCATCAACAATATGAAGGTCCAAGGGATACAGTAAACCTGAAGTGAAGCATCGGAATCTATAACTAGTGTCACAGGAATGATTAAAACCAAAGACAGTAAGAAGAGTCAGTTTTCTTGTACTTGAGTCGGCATTGTGCCTTTTGTATTTAATTCCGATGCAATTTCTGTGTTCCATCGTCAATAATAAGGTCCAAGGGATACAGTAAACCTGAAGTCAAGCACCGGAATCTAAAACTGGTCTCACAGGAAAGGTTCAAAACATAGACAGTAAGAAGAGCCAGTGTTCTTGTACTTGAGTCGTTATTGTTCCTTCTGTATTTAATTCCGATGCAATTTCTGTGTTTCATCGTCAATAAGAAGGTCCAAGGGATACAGTAAACCTGAAGTAAAACATCGGAATCTAAAACTGGTCTCACAGGAAAGGTTCAAAGTATAGACAGTAAAAAGAGACATTCCTCTTGTACTTAAGGCGGCATTGTGCTTTTTGAATTTAATTCCGATGCAATTTCTGTGTTTCATCGTCAATAAGAAGGTCCGACGGATACAGTAAACCAGAAGTGAAGCATCGGAATCTAAAACTGGTCTCACAGCAAAGGTTCAAATCGTAAACAGTAAGACGTGTCAGTCTTCTTGTACTTAAGTCGGCATAGTGCCTTATGTATTTAATTCCGATGCAATTTCTGTGTTTCATCGTCTATAAGAAGGTCCAAGGGATACAGTAAACATGAAGTGAAGCATCGATATCTAAAACTGGTCTCACAGGAAATGCTCAAATCAAAGAATGTAAGAAGAGTCAGTCCTCTTGTTCTTAAATCGGCATAGTTCCATTTGTATTTAATTCCGATGCAATTTCTGTGTTTCATCGTCAATAAGAAGGTCCAAGGGATACAGTAAAGCTGAAGTGAAGCATCGGAATCTAAAACTGGTCTCACAGGAAAGGCTCAAATCATAGACAGGAAGAAGAGTCTGTCTTCTTTTACTTAAGTCAGCATTGTGCCTTTTGTATTTAATTCCGATGTAATTTCTGTGTTTCATGGTCAATAAGAAGGTCCAAGGGATACAGTAAACCTGCAGTGAAGCATCGGAAACTAAAACAGGTCTCACATGAAAGGTACAAAACATAGACAGTAAGAAGATTCAGTCTTCTTGTACTTCAGTCGCCATTGTGCCTCTTGTATTTACTTCCGATGCAATTTCTGTGTTTCATCGTCAATAAGAAGGTCCAAGGGATGCAGTAAACCTGAAGTGAAGCATCGGAATATAGAACTGGTCTCACAGGAAAGTTTCAAAGCATAGACAGTAAGAAGAGACATTCCTCAGGTACTTAAGTCACCATTGTGCCTTTTGTATTTAATTCCGATGCAATTTCTGTGTTTCATCGTCAATAAGAAGGTCCAAGGGATACAGTAAACCTGAAGCGAAGCATCGGAATCTAAAACTGGTCTCACAGGAAAGGTTCAAATCATAGAGGGTTAGAAGAGTCAGTCTACTTGTACTTATATGGGCATTGTCCCTTTTGTATTTAATTCTGATGCAATTTCTGTGTTTCACCGTCAATAAGAAGATCCAAGGGATACAGTAACCTTAAGTGAGCATCAGAATTTAAAACTGGTCTCTCAGGAAAGGTTAAAAGCATAGACAATAAGAAGAGTCAGTCTTCTTGTACTTAATTCGGCATTGTGCCTATTGTATTTAATTCCGATGCAATTTCTGTGTTTCATCGTCAATAAGAGGGTCCAAGGAATACAGTAAACCTGAAGTGAGGCATCGGAATCTAAAACTGGTCTCAGAGGAAAGGTTCAAAGCATAGACAATAAGAAGAGGCACAACTCTTGTACTTAAGTCGCCATTGTGCCTTTTGTATTTATTTCCGATGCAATTTCTGTGTTTCATCGTCTATAAAAAGATCCAAGGGATACAGTAAACCAGAAGTGAAGCATCGATATCTGAAACTGGTCTCACAGGAAATGCTCAAATCATAGAATGTAAGAACAGTCATTCCTCTTGTACTTTAGTCTTCATTGTTTCTTTTGTATTTAATTCCGAAGCAATTTCTGTGTTTCATCGTCAACAAGAAGGTCCAAGGGATACAGTAAAGCTGAAGTGAAGCATCGGATTCACTGGAAAGGTTCAAAACACACACAGTAAGAAGAGTCACTCTTCTTCTACTTAAGTCGGCATTGTGCCTTTTGTATTTAATTCCAATGCAATTTCTGAGTTTCATCGTCAATAAGAAGGTCCAAGGGATACAGTAATCCTGAAGTGAAGCATCGGAATCTAAAACTGGTCTCACACGAGAGGTTCAAATCATAGACAGTAAGAAGAGTCAGTCATCTTGCACTTTAGTCGGCATTGTGTCTTTGGTATTTAATTCAGATACAATTTCTGTGTTTCATCGTCAATAAGAAGGTCCAAGGGATACACTAAACCTAATGTGAGGCATCGGAATCTAAAACTGGTCTCAGAGAAAAGGTTCAAAGCATAGACAATAAGAAGAGGCATACCTCTTGTACTTAAGTCGCCATTGTGCATTTTGTATTTAATTCCGATGCAATTTCTGTGTTTCATCGTCAGTAAGAAGGTCCAAGGGATAAATTAAACCTAAAGTGAAGCATCGGAATCTAAAACTGGTCTCACAGGAAAGGTTCAAAACATAGACATTAAGAAGAGTCAGTTTTTTTGTACTTATATCGACATTATGCCTTTTGTATTTAATTCCGATGCAATTTATGTTTCATCAACAATATGAAGGTCCAAGGGATACAGTAAACCTGAAGTGAAGCATCGGAATGTATAACTAGTGTCACAGGAATGATTAAAACCAAAGACAGTAAGAAGAGTCAGTTTTCTTGTACTTGAGTCGGCATTGTGCCTTTTGTATTTAATTCCGATGCAATTTCTGTGTTCCATCGTCAATAATAAGGTCCAAGGGATACAGTAAACCTGAAGTCAAGCACCGGAATCTAAAACTGGTCTCACAGGAAAGGTTCAAAACATAGACAGTAAGAAGAGCCAGTCTTCTTGTACTTGAGTCGTTATGGTTCCTTCTGTATTTAATTCCGATGCAATTTCTGTGTTTCATCGTCAATAAGAAGGTCAGAGGGATACAGTAAACCTGAAGTGAAGCTTCGGAATCTACAACTAGTGTCACAGGAATGGGTCAAGGCATAGACAGTAAGAAGAGTCAGTTTTCTAATAATTAAGTCGGCATTGTGCATTTTGTATTTAATTCCGATGCAATTTCTGTGTTTCATCGTCAATAAGAAGGTCAGGGGGATACAGTAAACCTGAAGTGAACCATCGGAATCTATAACTAGTGTCACAAGAATGGTTCAAAACATAGACAGTAAGAAGAGTCAGTCTTCTTGAACTTAAGTCGGCATTGTGCCTTTTGTTTGTATTCCGATGCAATTTCTGTGTTTCATCGACAATAAGAAGATCAGAGGGATACAGTAAACCTGAAGTGAAGCTTCGGAATCTACAACTAGTGTCACAGGAATGGTTCAAAGCATAGACAGTACGAAGAGTCAGTTTTGTAATAATTAAGTCGGCATTGTGCCATTTCTATTGAATTCCGATGTTGAATTCCAATGCAATTTCTGTGTTTCGTCGGCAATAAGAAGGTCCAAGGGATACAGTAAACCTGAAGTGAAGCATCAGAATCTAAAACTGGTCTGACAGGAAAGGTTCAAAACATAGACAGTAAGAAGAGCCAGTCTTCTTGTACTTGAGTCGGCATTGTGCCTTTTGTATTTAGTTCCGATGCAATATCTGCATTTCATCGTCAATAAGAAGGTCAGAGGGATACAGTATACCTGAAGTGAAGCATCGGAATCTATAACTAGTGTCACAGGAATGGTTCAAACATAGACAGCAAGAAGAGTCAGTTTTCCCGTACTTAAGTCGGCATTGTGTCTTTTCTATTTAATTCCGATGCAATTTCTGTGTTTCGTCGTCAATAAGAAGGTCCAAGGGATACAGTAAACCTGAAGCGAAGCATCGGAATCTAAAACCGGTCTCACAGGAAAGGTTCAAAATATAGACAGTAAGAAGAGCCAGTCTTCTTGTATTAGAGTCGGCATTGTGCCTTTTTATTATTTAATTCCGATGCAATTTCTGTGTTTCATCGTCAACAAGAAGGTCAGAGGGATACAGTAAACCTGAAGTGAAGCATCGGAATCTATAACTAATGTCACAGGAATGGTTCAAAACATAGACATTAAGAAGAGTCAATTTTCTTGTACTTAAATCGGCATTTTGCTTTTTGTTATTAATTCCGATGCAATTTCTGTGTTTCATCGTCAATAAGAAGGACAGAGTGGTACAGTAAACCTGAAGTGACGCATCGGAATCTATAACTAGTGTCACAGGAATGGTTAAAAACATAGACAGTAAGAAGTGTCAGTTTTCTTGTACTTAAGTCGGCATTGTGCCTTTTCTATTTAATTCCGATGTAATTTCTGTGTTTCATCGTCAATAAGAAGGTCGGAGAGATACAAAAACCCTGAAGTGAAGCATCGGAATCTATAACTAGTGTCACGGGAATGGTTCAAAACATAGAGAGTAAGAAGAGTCAGTTTTCTTGTACACTAATTCGGCATTGTGCCTTTTGTATTTAATTCCGATGCAATTTCTGTGTTACGTAGTCAATAAGATGGTCCAGGGGATACAGTAAACCTGAAGTGAAGCATCGGAATCTAAAACCGGTCTCACAGGAAAGGTTCAAATCATCGACAGTAAGAAGAGCCAGTCTTCTTGTACTAGAGTCGGCATTGTGCCTTTTGTATTTAATTCCGATGCAATTTCTGCGTTTCATCGTCAACAAGAAGGTCAGAGAAATACAGTAAACCTGACGTGAAGCATCGGAATCTATAACTAGTGTCACAGGTATGGTTCAAAACATAGACAGTAAGAAGAGTCAGTTTCCGTGTGCTTAAGTTGGCATTGTGCATTTTCTATTTAATTCCGATCCAATTTCTGTGTTTCGTCTTCAATAAGAAGGTCCAAGGTATACAGTAAACCTGAAGTGAAGCATCGGAATATAAAACCGGTCTCACAGGAAAGGTTCAAAACATAGACAGTAAGAAGAGTCAGTTTTCTTATAATTAAGTCGGCATTGTGCCTTTTGTATTTAATTCCGATGCAATTTCTTTGTTTCATCGTCAGTAAGATGGTGAGAGGGATACTGTAAACCTGTAGTGAAGCATCGGAATCTAAAACCGGTCTCACAGGAAAGGTTCAAATCATCGACTGTAAGAAGAGCCAGTCTTCTTGTACTAGAGTCGGCATTGTGCCTTTTGTATTTAATTCCGATGCAATTTCTGTGTTTCATCGTCAACAAGAATGTCAGAGGGATACAGTAAACCTGAAGTGAAGCATCGGAATCTATAACTAGTGTCACAGGTATGGTTCAAAACATAGACAATAAGAAGAGTCAGTTTCCGTGTGCTTAAGTTGGCATTGTGCCTTTTCTATTTAATTCCGATGATATTTCTGTGATTCATCGTCAATAAGAAGGTCCAAGGGATACACTAAACCTGAAGTGAGGCATCGGAATCTAAAACTGGTCTCAGAGGAAAGTTTCAAAGCATAGACAATAAGAAGAGGCATACCTCTTGTACTTAAGTCGCCATTGTGCATTTTGTATTTAATTCAGATGCAATTTCTGTGTTTCATCGTCAATAAGAAAGTCCAAGGGATAAATTAAACCTAAAGTGAAGCATCGGAATCTAAAACTGGTCTCACAGGAAAGGTTCAAAACATAGACATTAAGAAGAGTCAGTCTTTTTGTACTTATATCGACATTATGCCTTTTGTATTTAATTCCGATGCAATTTATGTTTCATCAACAATATGAAGGTCCAAGGGAAACAGTAAACCTGAAGTGAAGCATCGGAATCTATAACTAGTGTCACAGGAATGATTAAAACCAAAGACAGTAAGAAGAGTCAGTTTTCTTGTACTTGAGTCGGCATCGTGCGTTTTCTATTTAATTCCAATGCAATTTCTGTGTTTCATCGTCAGTAAGAACGTCGGAGGGATACAGTAAACCTGAAGTGAAGCATCGGAATCTGTAACTAGTGTCACAGGAATGGTTCAAAACATAGACATTAAGAAGAGTCAGTTTTCTTGTACTTAAATCGGCAATTTGCTTTTTGTAATTAATTCCGATGCAATTTCTGTGTTTCATCGTCAATAAGAAGGTCAGAGGGGTACAGTAAACCAGAAGTGACGCATCGGAATCTATAACTAGTATCACAGGAATGGTTAAAATCATAGACAGTAAGAAGTGTCAGTTTTCTTGTACTTAAGTCGGCATTGTGCCTTTTCTATTTAATTCCGATGTAATTTCTGTTTTTCATCGTCAATAAGAAGGTCGGAGGGATACAAAAAACCTGAAGTGAAGCATCGGAATCTATAACTAGTGTCACGGGAATGGTTCAAAACATAACAGTAAGAAGAGTCAGTTTTCTTGTACACTAATTCGGCAATGTGCATTTTGTATTTAATTCCGATGCAATTTCTGTGTTACGTCGTCAATAAGAAGGTCCAGGGGATACAGTAAACCTGAAGTGAAGCATCGGAATCTAAAACCGGTCTCACAGGAAAGGTTCAAATCATCGACAGTAAGAAGAGCCAGTCTTCTCGTACTAGAGTCGGCATTGTGCCTTTTGTATTTAATTCCGATGCAATTTCTGTGTTTCATCGTCAACAAGTAGGTCAGAGGTATACAGTAAACCTGAAGTGAAGCATCGGAATCTATAACTAATGTCACAGGAATGGTTCAAAACATAGACAGTAAGAAGAGTCAGTTTTCTTGTACTTAAGTCGGAATTGTGCCTTCTGTTTGTATTCCGATGCAATTTCTGTGTTTCATCGTCATTAAGAAGGTCAGAGGGATGCAGTAACCTGAAGTGAAGCATCGGAATCTATAACTAGTGTCACAGGAAAGGTTCAATACATAGACAGTAGGAAGAATCAGTTTTCTTGTTCTTAAGTCTGCATTGTGCCTTTTCTATTGAATTCCGATGCAATTTCTGTGTTTCGTCGTCAATAAGAAGGTCCAAGGGATACAGTAAACCTGAAGTGAAGCATCGGAATCTAAAACTGGTCTCACAGGAAAGGTTCAAAACATAGACAGTAAGAAGACCCAGCCTTCTTGTACTTGAGTCGGCATTGTGCCTATTGTATTTAATTCCGATGCAATATCTGTGTTTCATCGTCAATAAGAAAATCAGAGGGATACAGTAAAAATGAAGTGAAGCATCGGAATCTATAACTAGTGTCACAGGAATGGTTCAAAACATAGACAGTAAGAAGAGTCAGTTTTCTTGTACTTAAGTCGGCATTGTGCCTTTTCTATTGAATTCCGATGCAATTTCTGTGTTTCATCGTCAATAAGAAGGTTGGAGGGATACAGTAAACCAGAAGTGTAGCATCGGAATCTATAACTAGTGTCACGGGAATGGTTCAGAAATAGACAGTAAGAAGTGTCAGTTTTCTTGTACTTAAGTCGGCATTGTGCCTTTTCTATTTAATTCCGATGTAATTTCTGCTTTTCATCGTCAATAAGAAGGCCGGAGGGATACAAAAAACCTGAAGTGAAGCATCGGAATCTATAACTAGTGTCACGGGAATGGTTCAAAACATAGACAGTAAGAAGAGTCAGTTTTCTTGTACACTAATTCGGCATTGTGCATTTTGTATTTAATTCCGATGCAATTTCTGTGTTTCATCGTCAATAAGAGGGTCAGAGGGATACAGTAAACCTGAAGTGAAGCATCGCAATCTATAACTAATGTCACAGGAATGGTTCAAGACATAGACAGTAAGAAGAGTCAGTTTTCTTGTACTTAAGTCGGCAATGTGCCTTTTGTAATTAATTCCGATGCAATATCTGTGTTTCATCGTCAATAAGAAGGTCAGAGGGATACAGTAAACCTGAAGTGAAGCATCGGAATCTATAACTTGTGTCACAGGAATGGTTAAAAACATAGACAGTTAGAAGAATCAGTTTTCTTGTACTTAAGTCGGCATTGTGCCTTTAAGTTGTATTCCGATGCAATTTCTGTGTTTCATCGTCAATAAGAAGGTCAGAGGGATACAGTAAACCTGAAGTGAAGCATCGGAATCTATAATTAGTTTCACAGGAATGGTTCAAATCATAGACAGTAAGAAGAGTCAGTTTTCTTGTACTTAATTCGGCATTGTGCCTTTTGTATTTAATTCCGATGCAATTTCTGTGTTTCGTCGTCAATAAGAATGTCCAAGAGATACAGTAAACCTGAAGTAAAGCATCGGAATCTATAACTAGTGTCACAGGAATGGTTCAAAGCATACACAATAAGAAGAGTCAGTTTTCTTATACTTAAGTCGGCATTGTGCCTTTTGTATTTCATTCCGATGCAATTTCTGTGTTTCATCGTCAATAAGAAGGTCAGAGGCATACAGTAAGCCTCAAGTGATGCATCGGAATCTATAACTAGTGTCACAGGAATGGTTCAAAACATAGACAGTAAGAAGAGTCAGTTTTTATGTACTTAAGTCGACATTGTGCCTTTTCTATTTAATTCCGATGCAGTTTCTGTGTTTCGTCGTCAAAACAAGGTCCAAGGGATACAGTAAACAAGAAGTGAAGCATCCGAAACTAAAACCGGTATCACAGGAAAGGTTCAAAACATAGACACTAAAAAGAGCCAGTCTTCTTGTACTTAATTCGGCATTGTGCATTTGTATTTGATTCCGATGCAATTTCTGTGTTTCATCGCCAATAAGAAGGTCAGAGGGATACAGTAAACCTGAAGTGAACCATCGGAATCTATAACTAGTGTCACAGGAATGGTTCAAAACATAGACAGTAAGAAGAGTCAGTCTTCTCGTACTTAAGTCGGAATTGTGCCTTCTGCTTGTATTCCGATGCAATTACTGTGCTTCATCGTCGTTAAGAAGGTCAGAGGGATACAGTAAACCTGAAGTTAAGCATCGCAATCTATAACTAGTGTCACAGGAATGGTTCAAAGCATAGACAGTAAGAAGAGTCAGTTTTCTTGTTCTTAAGTCGGCATTGTGCCTCTTCTATTGAATTGCGATGCAATTTCTGTGTTTCGTCGTCAATAAGAACGTCCAAGGGATACAGTAAACCTGAGGTGAAGCATCGGAATCTAAAACTGGTCTCACAGGAAAGGTTCAAAACATAGACAGTAAGAAGAGCCAGTCTTCATGTACTTGTGTCGGCATTGTGCCTTTAGTATTTAATTCCGATGCAATAACTGTGTTTCATCGTCAATAAGAAGGTCAGAGGGATACAGTATACCTGAAGTGAAGCTTCGGAATCTATAACTAGTGTCACAGGAATGGTTCAAACATAGACAGTAAGAAGAGTCAGTTTTCTTGTACTTAAGTCGGCATTGTGATTTTTCTATTTAATTCCGATGCAATTTCTGTGTTTCGTCGTCAATAAGAAGGTCCAAGGTATACAGTAAACCTGAAGCGAAACATCGGAATCTAAAACCGGTCTCACAGGAAAGGTTCAAAGTATAGACAGTAAGAAGAGCCAGTCTTCTTGTACTAGAGTCGGCATTGTGCATTTTGTATTTAATTCCGATGCATTTTCTGAGTTTCATCGTCAATAAGAGGGTCAGAGGGATACAGTAAACCTGAAGTGAAGCATCGCAATCTATAACTAATGTCACAGGAACGGTTCAAAACATTGACAGTAAGAAGAGTCAGTTTTCTTGTACTTAAGTCGGCATTGTGCCTTTTGTAATTAATTCCGATGCAAGTTCTGTGTTTCATTGTCAATAAGAAGGTCAGAGGGATACAGTAAACCTGAAGTGAAGCATCGGAATCTATAACTAGTGTCACAGGAAAGGTTCAAAACATAGACAGTAAGAAGAGTTAGTTTTCTTGTACTTAAGTCGGCATTGTGCCTTTTCTATTTAATTCCGATGCAATTTTTGTGTTTCATCTTCAATAAGATGGTCAGAGGGATACAGTAAACCTGAAGCGAAACATCGGAATCCAAAACCGGTCTCACAGGAGAGGTTCAAAATATAGACAGTAAGAAGAGCCAGCCTTCTTGTACTAGAGTCGGCTTTGTGCATTTTGTATTTAATTCCGATGCAATTTCTGTGTTTCATCGTCAATAAGAGGGTCAGAGGGATACAGTAAACCTGAAGTGAAGCATCGCAATCTATAACTAATGTCAGTGGAATGGTTCAAAACATAGACAGTAAGAAGAGCCAGTTTTCTTGTACTTAAGTCGGCATTGTGCCTTTTGTAATTAATTCCGATGCAATTTCTGCGTTTCATCGTCAATAAGAAGGTCAGAGGGATACAGCAAACCTGAAGTGAAGCATCGGAATCTATAACTAGTGTCACAGGAATGGTTCAAAACATAGACAGTAAGAAGGAACAGTTTTCTTGTTCTTAAGTCGGCAATGTGCCTTTTCTATTGAATTCCGTTGCAATTTCTGTGTTTCGTCGTCAATAAGAAGGTCCAAGGGATACAGTAAACCTGAAGTGGAGCATCGGAATCTAAAACTGGTCTCACAGGATAGCTTCAAAACATAGACAGTAAGAAGAGCCAGTCTTCTTGTACTTGAGTCGGCATTGTGCCTTTTGTATTTAATTCCGATGCAATTTCTGTGTTTCATCGCCAATAACATGGTCAGAGGGATACAGTAAACCTGAAGTGAAACATCGGAATCTCAAGTTAGTGTCACAGGAATGGTTCAAAGCATAGACAGTAAGAAGAGTCAGTTTTCATATACTTAAGTCGGCATTGTGCCATTTGTATTTAATTCCGATGCAATTTCTGTGTTTCATCGTCAATAAGAAGGACAGAGGGATACAGTAAACCTGAAGTGAAGCATCGGAATCTATAACTAGTGTCACAGGAATGGTTCAATGCATAGACAGTAAGAAGAGTCAGTTTTCGTGTACTTAAGTCGGCATTGTGTCTTTTGTATTTAATTCCGATGCAATTTCTGTGTTTCATCGTCAATAAGAAGGACAGAGGGATACAGTATACCTGAAGTGAAGCATCGGAATCTATAACTAGTGTCTCAGGAATGGTTCAAAGCATAGACAGTAAGAAGAGTCAGGCTTCTTGTACTTCAGTCGGCATTGTGCCTTTAATTTGTATTCCGATGCAATTTCTGTGTTTCATCGTCATTAAGAAGGTCAGAGGGATACAGTAAACCTGAAGTGAAGCATCGGAATGTATAACTAGTGTCACAGGAATGGTTCTGAACATAGACAGTAAGAGGAGTAAGTTTTCTTGATCTTAAGTCGCCATTGTGCCTTTTGTATTTAATTCCGATGCAATTTCTGTGTTTCATCGTCAATAAGAAGGTCAAGGGATACAGTAAGCCTGAAGTGAAGCATCGGAATCTATAACTAGTGTCACAGGAATGGTTCAAAGCATCGACAGTAAGAAGAGTCAGTTTTCTTATACTTAAGTCGACATTGTGCCTTTTCTATTTAATTCCGATGTAGTTTCTGTGTTTCATCGTCAATAAGAAGGTCCGAGGGACACAGTAAACCTGAAGTGAAGCATCGGAATCTACAACCGGTATCACGGGAAAGGTTGAAAACCTTGACAGTAAGAAGAGCCAGTCTTCTTGAACTTGAGTCGGCATTGTGCATTTTGTATTTAATTCCGATGCAATTTCTGTGTTTCATCGTCAATAAGACGGTCAGAGGGATACAGTAAACATGAAGTGAGGCATCGGAATCTATAACTAGTGTCACAGGAATGGTTAAAAACATAGACAGTAAGAAGAATCAGTTTTTTTTACTTAAGTCGAAATTGTGCCTATCAAATTTAATTCCGATGCAATTTCTGTGTTTCATCGTCAATAAAAAGGTCAGAGGGATATAGTAAACATGAAGTGAAGCATTGGAATCTATAACTAGTGTCACAGGAATGGTTCAAATCATAGACAGTAAGAAGAGTCAGTTTTCTTGTACTTAAGTCGGCATTGTGCCATTTGTATTTAATTCCGATGCAATTTCTGTGTTTCGTCGTCAATAAGAATGTCCAAGGGATACAGTAAACTTGAAGTGAAGCATCGGAATCTATAACTAGTGTCACAGGAATGGTTCAAAGCATAGACAGTAAGAAGAGTCAGTTTTCCTATACTTAAGTCGGCATTGTGCCTTTTGTATTCAATTCAGATGAAATTTCCGTGTTTCGTCGTCAATAAGACGGTCCAAGGGATACAGTAAACCTGAAGTGAACATCGGAATCTAAATCCGGTGTCACAGGAAAGGTTCAAAACATAGACAGTAAGAAGGGCCAGACGTCTTGTATTTGACTCTTCATTGTGCCTTTTGTACTTAATTCCATGCAATTTCTGTGTTTCATCGTCAATAAGACTGTCAGAGGGATACAGTAAACCTGAAGTGAAGCATCGGAATCTATAACTAGTGTCACAGGAGTGGTTCAAACATAGACAGTAAGAAGAATCAGTTTTCTTCAACTTAAGTCGGCATTGTGATTTTTCTATTTAATTCCGATGCAATTTCTTTGTTTCGTCGTCAATAAGATGATCCAAGAGATTCAGTAAACCTGAAGCGAAGCATCGGAATCCAAAACCGGTCTCACAGGAAAGGTTCAAAATATAGACAGTAAGAAGAGCCAGTCTTCTTGTACTTGAGTCGGCATTGTGCCTTTTATATTTAAAACCGATGCAATATCTGTGTTTCATCGTCAATAAGAAGGGCAGAGGGATACAGTAAAGCTGAAGTGAACCATCGGAATATATATCTAGTGTCACAGGAATGGTTCAAAACATAGACAATAAGAAGAGTCAGTTTTCTTGTACTTAAGTCGGCATTGTGCCATTTGTTTGTATTCCGATGCAATTTCTGTGTTTCATCGTCATTAAGAAGGTCAGAGGGATACCGTAAACCTGAAGTGAAGCATCGGAATCTATAACTAGTGTCACAGGAATGGTTCAAAACATAGACAGTAAGAAGAGTCAGTTTTCTTGTTCTTAAGTTGGCATTGTGCCTTTTCTATTAAATTCCGATACAATTTCTGTGTTTCGTCGTCAATAAGAAGGTCCAAGGGATACAGTAAACCTGAAGTGAAGCATCGGAATCTAAAACCGGTCTCACAGGAATGGTTCAAATCATAGACAGTAAGTAGAGTCAGACTTCTTGTACTAGAGTCGGCATTGTGCCTTTTGTATTTATTTCCGATGCAATTTCTGTGATTCATCGTCAGTAAGAAGGTCAGAGGGATACAGTAAACCTGAAGTGAAGCATCGGAATCTATAACTAGTGTCACAGGAATGGTTCAAAACGTAGACAGTAAGAAGAGGCAGTCTTCTTGTACTTAAGTCGGCATTGTGCCTTTTGTATTTAATTCCGAAGCAATTTCTGTGTTTCATCGTCAATAAGAAGGTCAGAGGGATACAGTAAACCTGAGAGAAGCATCGGAATCTATAACTAGTGTCACAGGAATGGTTCAAAACATAGACAGTAATAAGAGTCAGTTTTCTTGTACTTAAGGCGGCATTGTGCCTTTTGTATTTAATTCCGATGCAATTTCTGTGTTTCGTCATCAATAAGAAGGTCCAAGCGATACAGTAAACCTGAAGTGAAGCATCCGAATCTATAACTAGTGTCACAGGATAGGTTCAAAGCATAGACAGTAAGAAGGGTCAGTTTTCTTTTACTTAAGTCGGCATTGTGCCTTTTGTATTTAATTCCGATGCAATTTCTGTGTTTCATCGTCAATAAGAAGGTCAGAGGGATACAGCAAACCTGAAGTGATGCATCGGAATCTATAACTAGTGTCACAGTAATGGTTCAAAACATAGAAAGGAAGAAGAGTCAGTTCTCTTGTAACTTACGTCGGCATTGTGCCTTTTCTGTTTAATTCCGATGCAATTTCTGTGTTTCGTCGTCAATAAGAAGGTACAAGGGATACAGTAAACCTGTAGTGAAGCATCGGAATCTAAAACCGGTATCACAGGAAAGGTTCAAAACATAGACAGAAAGAAGAGCCAGACGTCTTGTACTTGACTCTTCATTGTGCCTTTTGTATTTAATTCCGATGCAATTTCTGTGTTTCATCGTCAATAAGACTGTCAGAGGGATACAGTAAACCTGAAGTGAAGCATCGGAATCTATAACTAGTGTCACACGAATCGTTCAAAACATAGACACTAAGAAGAGTCAGTTTTCTAGTACTTAAGTCGGTATTGTGCCTTTTCTATTTAATTCCAATGGATATTCTGTGTTTCGTCGTCAATAAGAATGTCCAGTGGATACAGTAAACCTGAAGTCACGCATCGGAATCCAAAACTGGTCTTACAGGAAAGGTTCAAAACATAGACAGTAAGAAGAGTCAGTCTTCTTGTACTTGAGTCGGCATTGTGCCTTTTGTATTTAATTCCGATGCAATTACTGTGTTTCATCGTCAATAAGAAGGTCAGAGGGATACAGTAAACATGAAGAGAAGAATCGGAATCTATAACTAGTGTCACAGGGATGGTTCAAGCATAGACAGTAAGAAGAGTCAGTTTTCTTATACTTAAGTCGGCATTGTGCGTTTTGTATTTAATTCCGATGCAATTTCTGTGTTTCATCGTCAATAGGAATGTCAGAGGGATACAGTAAACCTGAAGTGAAGCATCGGAATCTATAACTAGTGTCACAGGAATGGTTCATAACATAGAATGTAAGAAGAGTCAGTTTTCTTGTACTTAAGTCGACATTGTGCCTTTTCCATTTAATTCCAAGCAGTTACTGTGTTTCGTCGTCAAAACAAGGTCCAAGGTATACAGTAAACCTGAAGTGAAGCATCCGAAACTAAAACCAATATCACAGGAAAGTTTCAAAACATAGACACTAAGAAGAGCCAGTCTTCTTGTACTTGAGTCGGCATTGAGCCTTTTGTATATAATTCCGATGCAATTTCTGTGTTTCATCGTCAATTAGACGGTCAGAGGGATACAGTAAACCTGAAAAGAAGCATCGGAATCAATAACTAGTGTCACAGGAATGATTAAAACATAGACAGTGAGAACAATCAGTTTTCTTGTACTTAAGTCGGTATTGTGCCGTTTGTATTTATATCTGATGCAATTTCTGTGTTTCATCGTCAATAAGAAGGTCAGAGGGATACAATAAACCTGAAGTGAAGCATCGGAATCTATAAATAGTGTCCCAGGGATGGTTCAAATCATAGACAGTAAGAAGAGTCAGTTTTCTTGTACTTAAGTCGGCATTGTGACTTTTGTATTTAATTCCGATGCAATTTCTGTGTTTCGTCGTCATTAAGAAGGTCCAAGGGATACAGTAAACCTGAAGTGAAGCATCGGAGTCTAAAACCGGTCTCACAGGAAAGGTTCAAAACATAGACAGTAAGAAGAGCCAGACTTCTTGTACTAGAGTCGGCATTGTGCCTTTTGTATTTATTTCCGATGCAATTTCTGTGTTTCATCGTCAATAAGAAGGTCAGAGGGATACAGTAAACCTGAAGTGAAGCATCGGAATCTATAACTAGTGTCACAGGAATGGTTCAAAGCAGAGGCAGTAAGAAGAGTCAGTTTTCGTGTACTTAAGTCGGCATTGTGTCTTTTGTATTTAATTCCGATGCAATTTCTGTGTTTCGTCGTCAATAACACGGTCCAAGGGATACAGTACATCTGAAGTGAAGCATCGGAATCTATAACTAGTGTCACAGGAATGGTTCAAATCATAGACACTAAGAAGAGTTTGTTTTCTTGTACTTAAGTCGTTATTGTGCCTTTTCTATTTCGTTCCAATGCATCTTGCTGTGTTTCGTCGTCAATAAGAAGGTCCAATGGATACAATAAACCTGAAGTCAAGCATCGGAATCTAAAACTGGTCTTGCAGGAAAGGTTCAAAACATAGTCAGTAAGAAGAGCCAGTCTGCTTGTACTTGAGTCGGCATTGTGCCTTTTGTATTTAATTCCGATGCAAATTCTGTGTTTCATCGTCAATAAGAAGGTCAGAGGGATACAATAAACCTGAAGTGAAGCATCGGAATCTATAACTAGTGTCACAGGGATGGTTCAAAGCATAGACAGTAATAAGAGTGACTTTTCTTATACTTAAGTCGGCATTGTGCGTTTTGTATTTAATTGCGATACTTTTTCTGTGTTTCATCGTCAATAAGAAGGTCAGAGGGATAGAGTAAACCTGAAGTGATGCATCGGAATCTATAACTAGTGTCACAGAAATGGTTAAAAGCATAGATATTAAGAAGGCTCTGTTTTCTTGTACTTATGTCGGCATTGTGCCTTTTCTATTTAATTCCGATGTAATTTCTGTGTTTCGTCGTCACTAAGAAGGTCTAAGGGATACAGTAAACCTGAAGTGAAGCATCGGAATCTAAAACCGGTCTCACAGGAAAGGTTCAAAACATAGACAGTAAGAAGAGCCAGACTTCTTGTACTTGAGTTGGCATTGTGCCTTTTGTTTTTAATACCGAAGCAATTTCTGTGTTTCATCGTCAATAAGAAAGGTCAGAGGGATACAGTAAAACTGAAGTGGAGCATTGGAATCTATAACTAGTGTCACAGGAATGGTTCAAAACATAGACAGTAAGAAGAGACAGTCTTCTTGTACATAAGTCGGCATTGTACCTTTAGTATTTAATTAAGATGCAATTCCTGTGTTTCATTGTCAATAAGGAGGTCGGAGGGATACAGTAAAACTGAAGTGAAGCATCGGAATATATAACTTGTGTCACAGGAATGGTTCAAAACATAGACAGTAAGAAGAGTCAGTCTTCTTGTACTTAAGTCGGCATTGTGCCTTTTGTATTTCATTCCGAACAATTTCTGTGTTTCATCGTCAATAAGAAGGTCAAAGGGATACAGTAAGCCTGAAGTTAGGCATCGGAATCTATAAATAGTGTGACAGGAATGATTCAAAGCATAGACAGTAAGAGGAGTCAGTCTTCTTGTACTTAAGTCAGCATTGTGCCTTTTGTAATTAATTAAGATGCAATTATTGTGTTTCATCGTCATTAAGGAGGTCTGAGGGATACAGGAAACCTGAAGTGAAGCATCGGAATCTAAAACTAGTGTCACAGGAATGGTTCAAATAATAGACAGTAGGAATAGTCAGCCTTTTTGTACTTAAGTCGGCATTGTGCCTTTTGTATTAATTTCCGATGCAATTTCTGTGTTTCATCGTCAATAAGAAGGTCAGAGGGATACAGTAAAACTGAAGTGAAGCATCGGACTCTATAACTAGTGTCACAGGAATGGTTCAAAGCATAGGCAGTAAGAAGAGTCAGTTTTCGTGTACTTAAGTCGGCATTGTGTCTTTTGTATTTAATTCCGATGCAATTTCTGTGTTTCATCGTCAATAAGAAGGTCACAGGGATACAGTAAAACTGAAGTGAAGCATCGGAATCTATTACTAGTGTCACAGGAATGGTTCAAAGCATAGATATTAAGAAGAGTCTGTTTTCTTCTACTTAAGTAGGAACTGTGCCTTTTCTATTTAATTCCGATGCAATTTCTGTGTTTCGTCGTCAATAAGAAGGTCTAAGGGATACAGTAAACCTGAAGTGAAGCATCGCAATATGAAGCCGGTCTCACAGGAAAGGTTCAAAACATAGACAGTAAGAAGAGCCAGACTTATGTACCTGAGTGGGCATTGGGCCGTTTGTATTTAATTCCGATGCAATTTCTGTGTTTCATCGTCAATAAGACGGTCAGAGGGGTACAGTAAACCTGAAGTGAAGCATCGGAATCTATAACTAGTGTCACAGGAATGGTTCGAAACATAGACAGTAAGAAGAGTCAGTCTTCTTGTATTTAAGTCGGCATTGTGCCTTTTGTATATAATTCGGATGCAATTTCTGTGTTTCATCGTCAATAAGAAGGTCAGAGGGATACAGTTAACCTGAAGTGAAGCATCGGAATCTGTAACTAGTGTCACAGGAATGGTTCAAAACATAGACAATAAGAAGAGTCAGTCTTCTTGTACTTAAGTCGGCATTGTGCCTTTTGTATTTAATTCCGATGCAATTTCCGTGTTTCATCGTCAATAAGAAGTTCAGCTGGATACAGTAAACCTGAAGTGAAGCATCGGAATCTATAACAAGTGTCACAGGAATGGTTAAAAACATTGAATGGAAGAAGAGTCAGTTTTCTTGTACTTAAGTCGGCATTGTGCCTTATCTATTTAATTCCGATGTAATTTCTGTGTTTCGTCGTCACTAAGATGGTCTAAGGGATACAGTAAACCTGAAGTGAAGCATCGGAATCTAAAACCGGTCTCACGGGAAAGGTTCAAAACATAGACAGTAAGAAGAGCCAGACTTCTTGTACTTGAGTCGGCATTGTGCCTTTTGTTTTTAATACCGATACAATTTCTGTGTTTCATCGTCAATAAGAAAAGTCAGAGGGATACAGTAAAACTGAAGTGGAGCATTGGAATCTATAACTAGTGTCACAGGAATGGTTCAAAACATAGACAGTAAGAAGAGACAGTCTTCTTGTACATAAGTCGGCATTGTACCTTTAGTATTTAATTAAGATGCAATTCCTGTGTTTCATTGTCAATAAGAAGGTCGGAGGGATACAGTAAAACTGAAGTGAAGCATCGGAATATATAACTTGTGTCACAGGAATGGTTCAAAACATAGACAGTAAGAAGAGTCAGTCTTCTTGTACTTAAGTCGGCATTGTGCCTTTTGTATTTAATTCCGAAGCAATTTCTGTGTTTCATCGTCAATAAGAAGGTCAGAGGGATACAGTATGCCTGAAGTTAGGCATCGGAATCTATAACTAGTGTGACAGGAATGGTTCAAAGCATAGACAGTAAGAAGAGTCAGTCTTCTTGTACTTAAGTCAGCATTGTGCCTTTTGTAATTAATTAAGATGCAATTAATGTGTTTCATCGTCATTAAGGAGGTCTGAGGGATACAGGAAACCTGAAGTGAAGCATCGGAATCTAAAACTAGTGTCACAGGAATGGTTCAAATAATAGACAGTAGGAAGAGTCAGCCTTTTTGTACTTAAGTCGGCATTGTGCCTTTTGTATTTAATTCCGATGCAATTTCTGTGATTCATCGTCAACAAGAAGGTCAGAGGGATACAGTAAAACTGAAGTGAAGCATCGGAATCTATAACTAGTGTCACAGGAATGGTTCAAAACATAGACAGTAGGAAGAGACAGTCTTCTTGTACTTAAGTCGGCATTGTGCCTTTTGTATTTAATTAAGATGCAATTTCTGTGTTTCATCGTCAATAAGAAGGTCAGAGGGATACAGTAAACCTGAAGTGAAGCATGGGAATCTATAACTAGTGTCACAGGAGTGGTTCAAACATAGACAGTAAGAAGGGCCAGTCTTCTTGTATTTGAGTCGGCATTGTTCCTTTTGTATTTAATTCCGATGCAATTTCTGTGTTTCATCGTCAATAAGAAGGTCAGAGGGATACAGTAAACCTGAAGTTAAGCATCGGAATCTATAACTAGTGTCACAGGAATGGTTCAAAACATAGACAGTAAGAAGTGTCAGTTTTCTTGTACTTAAGTCGGCAATGTGCCTTTTGTATTAATTTCCGATGCAATTTCTGTGTTTCATCGTCAATAAGAAGGTCAGAGGGATACAGTAAACCTGAAGTGAAGTATCGGAATCTATAACTAGTGTCACAGGAATGGTTCAAAACATAGAGAGTAAGAAGAGTCCGTCTTTTGGTACTTAAGTCGGCATTGTGCCTTTTGTATTTAATTCCGATGCAATTTCTGTATTTCATCGTCAATAAGAAGGTCAGAGTGATACAGTAAACCTGAAGTGAAACATCGGAATCTATAACTAGTGTCACAGGAGTGGTTCGAAACATAGACAGTAAGAAGAGTCAGTCTTCTTCGGCATTGTGCCTTTTGTATTTAATTCCGATGCAATTTCTGTGTTTCAACGTCAATAAGAAGGTCAGAGGGATACAGTAAACCTGAAGTGAAGCATCGGAATCTATAACTAATGTCACAGGAATGGTTCAAAGCATAGACAGCATGAAGAGTCAGTCTTCTAGTACTTGAGTTGGCTTTGTGCCTTTTGTATTTAATTCCGATGCAATTAATGTGTTTCGGCGTCAATAAGAAGGTCCAATGGATACAATAAACCTGAAGTTAAACATCGGAATCTAAAACTGGTCTCACAGGAAAGGTTCAAGTCATAGACAGTAAGAAGAGCCAGTCTTCTTGTACTTGAGTCGGCATGTGCCTTTTGTATATAATTCCGATGCAATTTCTGTGTTTCATCGTCTATAAGAATGTCCAAGGGATACAGTAAACCTGAAGTGAAGCATCGGAATCTATAACTAATGTCACAGGAATGGTTCAAAACATAGACAGTAAGAAGAGTCAGTCTTCTAGTACTTGAGTTGGCTTTGTGCCTTTTGTATTTAATTCCGATGCAATTTCTGTGTTTTTCCTATGTCAATAAGAAGGTCAGAGGGATACAGTAAGCCTGAAGTTAGGCATCGGAATCTATAACTAGTGTGACAGGAATGTTTCAAAGCATAGACAGTAAGAAGAGTCAGTCTTCTTGTACTTAAGTCAGCATTGTGCCTTTTGTAATTAATTAAGATGCAATTAATGTGTTTCATCGTCATTAAGGAGGTCTGAGGGATACAGTAAACCTGAAGTGAAGCATTGGAATCTAAAACTAGTGTCACAGGAATGGTTCAAATCATAGACAGTAGGAAGAGTCAGCCTTTTTGTACTTAAGTCGGCATTGTGCCTTTTGTATTTAATTCCGATGCAATTTCTGTGTTTCATCGTCAATAAGAAGGTCAGAGGGATACAGTAAAACTAAAGTGAAGCATCAGAATCTATAACTTGTGTCAAAGGAATGGTTCAAAACATAGACAGTAAGATGACTCAGTTTTCTTGTACTGAAGTCGGCATTGTGCCTTGTGTATTTAATTCCGATGCAATTTCTGTGTTTCATCGTCATTAAGAAAGTCAGCTGGAGACAGTAAACCTGAAGTGATGCATTGGAATCTATAACTAGTGTCACAGGAATGGTTCAAAACATAGACAGTAAGAAGAGCCAGTCTTCTCGTACTTGAGTCCTCATTGTACCTTTTGAATTTAATTCCGATCAATTTTCTGTGTTTGATCGTCAATAGGAAGGTCAGAGGGATACAGTATACCTGAAGTGAAGCATTGGAATCTATAACTAGTGTCACAGGAATGGTTCAAAACATAGACAGTAAGAAGAGATAGTCTTCTTGTACTTATGTCGGCATTGTGCCTTTTGTATTTAATTAAGATGCAATTTCTGTGTTTCATCGTCAATAAGAAGGTCAGAGGGATACAGTAAACCTAAGTGAAGCATGGAAATCTATAACTAGTGTCACAGGAGTGGTTCAAACATAGACAGTAAGAAGGGCCAGCCTTCTCGTACTTGAGTCGGCATTGTTCCTTTTGTATGTAATTCCGATGCAATTTCTGTGTTTCATCGTCAATAAGAAGGTCAGAGATACAGTAAACCTGAAGTTAAGCATCGGAATCTATAACTAGTGTCACAGGAATGGTTCAAAACATAGACAGTAAGAAGTGTCACTTTTCTTGTACTTAAGTCGCCATCGTGCGTTTTGTATTAATTTCCGATGCAATTTCTGTGTTTCATCGTCAATAAGAAGGTCAGAGGGATACAGTAAACCTGAAGTGAAGTATCGGAATCTATAACTAGTGTCACAGGAATGGTTCAAAACATAGAGAGTAAGAAGAGTCAGTCTTTTGGTACATAAGTCGGCATGGTGCCTTTTGTATTTAATTCCGATGCAATTTCTGTATTTCATCGTCAATAAGAAGGTCAGAGTGATACAGTTAACCTGAAGTGAAACATTGGAATCTATAACTAGTGTCACAGGAATGATTCAAAGCATAGACAGTAAGAAGAGTCAGTCTTCTTCGGCATTGTGCCTTTTGTATTTAATTCCGATGCAATTTCTGTGTTTCATCGTCAATAAGAAGTTCAGAGGGATACAGTAAACCTGAAGTGATGCATCGGAATCTATAACTAGTGTCACAGGAATGGTTCAAAACATAGACAGTAAGAAGTGTCAGTTTTCTTGTACTTAAGTGGGCATTGTGCCTTTTGTATTTAATTCCGATGCAATTTCTGTGTTTCATCGTCAGTAACAAGGTCACAGGGATACAGTTAACCTGAAGTGAAGCATCGGAATCTATAACTAATGTCACAGGAATGGTTCAAAACATAGACAGTAAGAAGAGTCAGTCTTCTAGTACTTGAGTTGGCTTTGTGCGTTTTGTATTTAATTCCGATGCAATTTCTGTGTTTCGGCGTCAATAAGAAGGTCCAAGGGATACAGTAACCCTGAAGTTAAACATCGGAATCTAAAACCGGTTTCACAGGAAAGGTTCAAGTCATAGACAGTAAGAAGAGCCAGTCTTCTTGTACTTGAGTCGGCATGTGCCTTTTGTATTTAATTCCGATGCAATTTGTGTGTTTCATCGTCTATAAGAAGGTCCAAGGGATACAGTAAACCTGAAGTGAAGCATCGGAATCTATAACTAATGTCACAGGAATGGTTCAAAACATAGACAGTAAGAAGAGTCAGTCTTCTAGTACTTGAGTTGGCTTTGTGCCTTTTGTATTTAATTCCGATGCAATTTCTGTGTTCATCGTCAATAAGAAGGTCAGAGGGATACAGTAAAACTGAAGTGAAGCATCGGAATCTGTAACTAGTGTCACAGGAACGGTTCAAAACATAGATATTAAGAAGGGTCTGTTTTCTTGTACTTATGTAGGACTTGTGCCTTTTCTATTTAATTCCGATGCAATTTCTGTGTTTCGTCGTCAATAAGAAGGTTTAAGGGATACAGTAAACCTGAAGTGAAGCATCGCAATATGAAGCCGGTCTAACAGGAAAGGTTCAAATCATAGACAGTAAGATGAGCCAGACTTTTGTACCTGAGTCGGCATTGGGCAATTAATGTGTTTCATCATCATTAGGGAGGTCTGAGGGATACAGTAAACCTGAAGTGAAGCATCGGAATCTAAAACTAGTGTCACAGGAATGGTTCAAAACATAGACAGTAAGAAGAGACAGTCTTCTTGTACTTAAGTCGGCATTGTGCCTTTTGTATTTAATTAAGATGCAATTTCTGTGTATCATCGTCAATAAGAAGGTCAGAGGGATACAGTAAACCTGAAGTGAAGCATGGGAATCTATAACTAGTGTCACAGGAGTGGTTCAAACATAGACAGTAAGAAGGGCCAGTCTTCTTGTACTTGAGTCGGCATTGTTCCTTTTGTATTTAATTCCGATGCAATTTCTGTGTTTCATCGTCAATAAGAAGGTCAGAGGGATACAGTAAACCTGAAGTTAAGCATCGGAACCTATAACTAGTGTCACAGGAATGGTTCAAAACATAGACAGTAAGAAGTGTCACTTTTCTTGTACTTAAGTCGCCATCGTGCGTTTTGTATTAATTGCCGATGCAATTTCTGTGTTTCATCGTCAATAAGAAGGTCGGAGGGATACAGTAAACCTGAAGTGAAGTATCGGAATCTATAACTAGTGTCACAGGAATGGTTCAAAACATAGACAGTAAGAAGAGTCAGTCTTCTAGTAGTTGAGTTGGCTTTGTGCCTTTTGTATTTAATTCCGATGCAATTTCTGTGTTTCGGCGTCAATAAGAAGGTCCAAGTGATACAGTAAACCTGAAGTTAAACATCGGAATCTAAAACCGGTCTCACAGGAAAGGTTCAAGTCATAGACAGTAAGAAGAGCCAGTATTCTTGTACTTGAGTCGGCATGTGCCTTTTGTATATAATTCCGATGCAATTTCTGTGTTTCATCGTCTATAAGGATGTCCAAGGGATACAGTAAACCTGAAGTGAAGCATCGGAATCTATAACAAATGTCACAGGAATGGTTCAAAACATAGACAGTAAGAAGAGTCAGTCTTCTAGTACTTGAGTTGGCTTTGTGCCTTTTGTATTTAATTCCGATGCAATTTCTGTGTTTTTCCTATGTCAATAAGAAGGTCAGAGGGATACAGTAAGCCTGAAGTTAGGCATCGGAATCTATAACTAGTGTGACAGGAATGGTTCAAAGCATAGACAGTAAGAAGAGTCAGTCTTCTTGTACTTAAGTCAGCATTGTGCCTTTTGTAATTAATTAAGATGCAATTAATGTGTTTCATCGTCATTAAGGAGGTCTGAGGGATACAGTAAACCTGAAGTGAAGCATTGGAATCTAAAACTAGTGTCACAGGAATGGTTCAAATCATAGACAGTAGGAAGAGTCAGCCTTTTTGTACTTAAGTCGGCATTGTGCCTTGTGTATTTAATTCCGATGCAATTTCTGTGTTTCATCGTTATTAAGAAGGTCAGCTGGAGACAGTAAACCTGAAGTGAAGCATGGGAATCTATAACTAGTGTCACAGGAGTGGTTCAAACATAGACAGTTAGAAGGGCCAGTCTTCTTGTACTTGAGTCGGCATTGTTCCTTTTGTATTTAATTCCGATGCAATTTCTGTGTTTCATCGTCAATAAGGAGGTCAGAGGGATACAGTAAACCTGAAGTGAAGTATCGGAATCTATAACTAGTGTCACAGGAATGGTTCAAAACATAGAGAGTAAGAAGAGTCAGTCTTTTGGTACTTAAGTCGGCATTGTGCCTTTTGTATTTAATTCCGATGCAATTTCTGTATTTTATCGTCAATAAGAAGGTCAGAGTGATACAGTAAACCTGAAGTGAAACATCGGAATCTATAACTAGTGTCACAGGAATGATTCAAAACATAGACAGTAAGAAGAGTCAGTCTTCTTCGGCATTGTGCCTTTTGTATTAAATTCCGATGCAATTTCTGTGTTTCATCGTCAATAAGAAGGTCAGAGGGATACAGTAAACCTGAAGTGATGCATCGGAATCTATAACTAGTGTCACAGGAATGGTTCAAAGCATAGACAGTAAGAAGTGTCAGTTTTCTTGTACTTAAGTGGGCATTGTGCCTTTTGTTTTTAATTCCGATGCAATTTCTGTGTTTCATCGTCAATAACAAGGTCACAGGGATATAGTTAACCTGAAGTGAAGCATCGGAATCTACAACTAATGTCACAGGAATGGTTCAAAACATAGACAGTAAGAAGAGTCAGTCTTCTAGTACTTGAATTGGCTTTGTGCCTTTTGTATTTAATTCCGATGCAATTTCTGTGTTTCGTCGTCAATAAGAAGGTCTAAGGGATACAGTAAACCTGAAGTGAAGCATCGCAATATGAAGCCGGTCTAACAGGAAAGGTTCAAAACATAGACAGTAAGAAGAGCCCGACTTTTGTACCTGAGTCGGCATTGGGCAATTAATGTGTTTCATCATCATTAAGGAGGTCTGAGGGATACAGTAAACCTGAAGTGAAGCATCGGAATCTAAAACTAGTGTCACAGGAATGGTTTCTAATCATAGACAGTAGGAAGAGTCAGCCTTTTTGTACTTAAGTCGGCATTGTGCCTTTTGTATTTGATTCCGATGCAATTTCTGTGTTTCATCGTCAATAAGAAGGTCAGAGGGATACAGTAAAACTGAAGTGAAGCATCGGAATCTATAACTAGTGTCACAGGAATGGTTCAAAACATAGACAGTAAGAAGAGACAGTCTTCTTGTACTTAAGTCGGCATTGTGCCTTTTGTATTTAATTAATTTGCAATTTCTGTGTTTCATCGTCAATAAGAAGGTCAGAGGGATACAGTAAATCTGAAGTGAAGCATGGGAATCTATAACTAGTGTCACAGGAGTGGTTCAAACATAGACAGTAAGAAGGGCCAGTCTTCTTGTACTTGAGTCGGCATTGTTCCTTTTGTATTTAATTCCGATGCAATTTCTGTGCTTCATCGTCAATAAGAAGGTCAGAGGGATACAGTAAACCTGAAGTTAAGTATCGGAATCTATAACTAGTGTCACAGGAATGGTTTAAAACATAGACAGTAAGAAGTGTCAGTTTTCTTGTACTTAAGTCGCCATTGTGCGTTTTGTATTAATTTCCGATGCAATTTCTGTGTTTCATCGTCAATAAGAAGGTCAGAGGGATACCGTAAACCTGAAGTGAAGTATCGGAATCTATAACTAGTGTCACAGGAATGGTTCAAAACATAGAGAGTAAGAAGAGTCCGTCTTTTGGTACTTAAGTCGGCATTGTGCCTTTTGTATTTAATTCCGATGCAATTTCCGTTATTTCATCGTCAATAAGAAGGTCAGAGGGATACAGTAAACCTGAAGTGAAACATCGGAATCTAAAACTAGTGTCACAGGAATGGTTCAAAACATAGACAGTAAGAAGAGTCAGTCTTCTTCGGCATTGTGCCTTTTGTATTTAATTCTGATGCAATTTCTGTGTTTCATCGTCAATAAGAAGGTCAGAGGGATACAGTAAACCTGAAGTGATGCATCGGAATCTATAACTAGTGTCACAGGAATGGTTCAAAACATAGACAGTAAGAAGAGCCAGTCTTCTTGTACTTGAGTCGGCATTGTACCTTTTGTATTTAATTCCGATCAATTTTCTGTGTTTGATCGTCAATAGGAAGGTCAGAGGGATACAGTAAACCTGAAGAGAAGCATCGGAATCTATAACTAGTGTCACAGGAATGGTTCAAAACATAGACAGTAAGAAGAGACAGTCTTCTTGTACTTAAGTCGGCATTGTGCCTTTTGTTTTTAATTAACATGCAATTTCTGTGTTTCATCGTCAATAAGAAGGTCAGAGGGATACAGTAAACCTGAAGTGAAACATCGGAATCTATAACTAGTGTCACAGGAATGGTTCAAAACATAGACAGTAAGAAGAGTCAGTCTTCTTCGGCATTGTGCCTTTTGCATTTAATTCTGATGCAATTTCTGTGTCTCATCGTCAATAAGAAGGTCAGAGGGATACAGTAAACCTGAAGTGAAGTATCGGAATCTATAACTAGTGTCACAGGAATGGTTCAAAACATAGAGAGTAAGAAGAGTCAGTCTTTTGGTACTTATGTCGGCATTGTGCCTTTTGTATTTAATTCCGATGCAATTTCTGTATTTCATCGTCAATAAGAAGGTCAGAGTGATACAGTAAACCTGAAGTGAAACATCGGAATCTATAACTAGTGTCACATGAATGATTCAAAACATAGACAGTAAGAAGAGTCAGTCTTCTTCGGCATTGTGCCTTTTGTATTTAATTCCGATGCAATTTCTGTGTTTCATCGTCAATAAGAAGGTCAGAGGGATACAGTAAACCTGAAGTGATGCATCGGAATCTATAACTAGTGTCACAGGAATGGTTCAAAACATAGACAGTAAGAAGTGTCAGTTTTCTTGTACTTAAGTGGGCATTGTGCCATTTGTATTTAATTCCGATGCAATTTCTGTGTTTCATCGTCAATAACAAGGTCACAGGGATACAGTTAACCTGAAGTGAAGCATCGGAATCTATAACTAATGTCACAGGAATGGTTCAAAACATAGACAGTAAGAAGAGTCAGTCTTCTAGTACTTGAGTTGGCTTTGTGCCTTTTGTATTTAATTCCGATGCAATTTCTGGGTTTCGGCGCAATAAGAAGGTCCAAGGGATACAGTAAACCTGAAGTTAAACATCGGAATCTAAAACCGGTCTCAGAGGAAAGGTTCAAGTCATAGACAGTAATAAGAGCCAGTCTTCTTGTACTTGAGTCGGCATGTGCCTTTTGTATTTAATTCCGATGCAATTTGTGTGTTTCATCGTCTATAATAAGGTCCAAGGGATACAGTAAACCTGAAGTGAAACATCGGAATCTATAACTAATGTCACAGGAAAGGTTCAAAACATAGACAGTAAGATGAGCCAGACTTTTGTACCTGAGTCGGCATTGGGCAATTAATGTGTTTCATCACCTTTAAGGGGGTCTGAGGGATACAGTAAACCTGAAGTGAAGCATCGGAATCTAAAACTAGTGTCACAGGAATGGTTCAAATCATAGACACTAGGAAGAGTCAGCCTTTTTGTACTTAAGTCGGCATTGTGCCTTTTGTATTTAATTCCGATGCAATTTCTGTGTTTTTCCTATGTCAATAAGAAGGTCAGAGGGATACAGTAAGCCTGAAGTTAGGCATCGGAATCTATAACTTGTGTCAAAGGAATGAGTCAAAACATAGACAGTAAGATGACTCAGTTTTCTTGTAGTGAAGTCGGCATTGTGCCTTGTGTATTTAATTCCGATGCAATTTCCGTGTTTTATCGTCATTAAGAAGGTCAGCTGGAGACAGTAAACCGGAAGTGATGCATCGGAATCTATAACTAGTGTCACAGGAATGGTTCAAAACATAGACAGTAAGAAGAGCCAGTCTTCTTGTACTTGAGTCGGCATTGTACCTTTCGTATTTAATTCCGATCAATTTTCTGTGTTTGATCGTCAATAGGAAGGTCAGAGGAATACAGTAAACCTGAAGTGAAGCATCGGAATCTATAACTAGTGTCACAGGAATGGTTCAAAACATAGACAGTAAGAAGAGACAGTCTTCTTGTACTTAAGTCGGCATTGTGCCTTTTGTATTTAATTAAGATGCAATTTCTGTGTTTCATCGTCAATAAGAAGGTCAGAGGGATACAGTAAACCTGAAGTGAAGCATGGGAATCTATAACTAGTGTTACAGGAGTGGTTCAAACATAGACAGTTAGAAGGGCCAGTCTTCTTGTACTTGAGTCGGCATTGTTCCTTTTGTATTTAATTCCGATGCAATTTCTGTGTTTCATCGTCAATAAGAAGGTCAGAGGGATACAGTAAACCTGAAGTTAAGCATCATAATCTATAACTAGTGTCACAGGAATGGTTCAAAACATAGACAGTAAGAAGAGTCAGTCTTCTTGTACCTAAGTCGGCATTGTGCCTTATGTATTTAATTAAGATGCAATTTCTGTGTTTCATCGTCAATAAGAAGGTCAGAGGGATACAGTAAACCTGAAGTGAAGCATCGGAATCTATAACTAGTGTCACAGGAATGGTTCGAAACATAGACAGTAAGGAGAGTCAGTCTTCTTGTACTTAAGTCGGCATTGTGCCTTTTGTATATAATTCCGATGCAATTTCTGTGTTTCATCGTCAATAAGACGGTCAGAGGGATACAGTAAACCTCAAGTGAAGCATCGGAATCTATAACTAGTGTCACAGGAATGGTTCAAAACATAGACAGTAAGAAGAGTCAATCTTCTTGTACTTAAGTCGGCATTGTGCCTTTTGTATCTAATTGTCAGTTTTCTTGTACTTAAGTCGCCATCGTGCGTTTTGTATTAATTTCCGATGCAATTTCTGTGTTTCATCGTCAATAAGAAGGTCAGGGGTATACAGTAAACCTGAAGTGAAGTATCGGAATCTATAACTAGTGTCACAGGAATGGTTCAAAACATAGAGAGTAAGAAGAGTCAGTCTTTTGGTACTTAAGTCGGCATTGTGCCTTTTGTATTTAATTCCGATGCAATTTCTGTATTTCATCGTCAATAAGAAGGTCAGAGTGATACAGTAAACCTGAAGTGAAACATCGGAATCTATAACTAGTGTCACAGGAATGATTCAAAACATAGACAGTAAGAAGAGTCAGCCTTCTTCGGCATTGTGCCTTTTGTATTTAATTCCGATGCAGGTTCTGTGTTTTATCGTCAATAAGAAGGTCAGAGGGATACAGTAAACCTGATGTGATGCATCGGAATCTATAACTAGTGTCACAGGAATGGTTCAAAACATAGACAGTAAGAAGTGTCAGTTTTCTTGTACATAAGTGGGCATTGTGCCTTTTGTATTTAATTCCGATGCAATTTCTGTGTTTCATCGTCAATAACAAGGTCACAGGGATACAGTTAACCTGAAGTGATGCATCGGCATCTATAACTAATGTCACAGGAATGGTTCAAAACATAGACAGTAAGAAGAGTCAGTCTTCTAGTACTTGAGTTGGCTTTGTGCCTTTTGTATTTAATACCGATGCAATTTCTGGGTTTCGGCGTCAATAAGAAGGTCCAAGGGATACAGTAAACCTGAAGTTAAACATCGGAATCTAAAACCGGTCTCACAGGAAAGGTTCAAGTCATAGACAGTAATAAGAGCCAGTCTTCTTGTATTTGAGTCGGCATGTGCCTTTTGTATTTAATTCCGATGCAATTTGTGTGTTTCATCGTCTATAAGAAGGTCCAAGGGATACAGTATTCCTGAAGTGAAGCATCGGAATCTATAACTAATGTCACAGGAATGGTTCAAAACATAGACAGTAAGAAGAGTCAGTCTTCTAGTACTTGAGTTGGCTTTGTGCCTTTTGTATTTAATTCCGATGCAATTTCTGTGTTCATCGTCAATAAGAAGGTCAGAGGGATACAGTAAAACTGAAGTGAAGCATCGGAATCTATAACTAGTGTCACAGGAACGGTTCAAAACATAGAAATTAAGAAGAGTCTGTTTTCTTGTACTTAAGCAGGACTTGTGCCTTTTCTATTTAATTCCGATGCAATTTCTGTGTTTCATCGTCAATAAGACGGTCAGAGGGATAAAGTAAACCTGAAGTGAAGCATCAGAATCTATAACTAGTGTCACAGGAATGGTTCAAAGCTTAGACAGTAGGAAGAGTCAGTCTTCTTGTACTTAAGTCGGCATTGTGCCTTTTGTATTTAATTCCGATGCAATTTCTGTGTTTCATCGTCAATAAGAAGTTCAGCTGGATACAGTAAACCAGAAGTGAAGCATCGGAAACTATAACTAATGACACAGGAATGGTTAAAACATAGACAGGAAGAAGAGTCAGTTTTCTTGTACTTAAGTCGGCATTGTGCCCTTTCTATTTAATTCCGATGCAATTTCTGTGTCGGTATTGTGCCTTTTCTATTTAATTCCAATGCATATTGCTGTGTTTCGTCGTCAATAAGAAGGGCCAATGGATACAGTAAACCTGAAGTCAAGCATCGGCATCTATAACTAGTGTCACAGGAATGGTTCAAAACATAGATAATAAGAAGAGTCTGTTTTCTTGTACTTAAGTAGGAATTGTGCCTTTTTTATTTAATTCCGAATCAATTTCTGTGTTTCGTCGTCAATAAGAAGGTCCAAGGGATACAGTAAACCTGAAGTGAAGCATCGGAATATAAAACCGGTCTCACAGGAAAGGTTCAAAACATAGACAGTAAGAAGAGCCAGACTTTTGTACCTGAGTCGGCATTTGGCCTTTTGTATTTAATTCTGATGCAATTTCTGTGTTTCATCGTCAATAAGGCGGTCAAAGGGATACAGTAAACCTGAAGTGAAGCATCGGAATCTATAACTAATGACACAGGAATGGTTCAAAACATAGACAGGAAGAAGAGTCAGTTTTCTTGTACTTAAGTCGGCATTGTGCCTTTTCTATTTAATTCCGATGCAATTTCTGTGTTTCGTCGTCACTAAGAAGGTCTAAGGGATACAGTAAACCTGAAGTGTATCATCGGATTCTAAAACCGGTCTCACAGGAAAGGTTCAAAACATAGACAGTAAGAAGAGCCAGACTTCTTGTACTTGAGCCGGCATTGTGCCTTTTGTTTTTAATTCCGTTGCAATTTCTGTGTTTCATCATCAATAAGAATGGTCAGAGGGATACAGCAAAACTGAAGCGAAGCGTCAGAATCTATAACTCGTGTCACGGGAATGGTTCAAAACATAGACAGTAGGAAGAGCCAGTCTTCTTGTACTTGAGTGGGCATTGTGCCTTTTGTATTAAATTCCGATGCAATTTCTGTGTTTCATCATCAATACGAAGGTCAGAGGGATACAGTAAACCTGAAGTGAAGGATCGGAATCTATAACTAGTGTCACAGGAATCGTTCAAAACGTAGACAGTAAGAAGAGTCAGTCTTCTTGTACCTAAGTCGGCATTGTGCCTTTTGTATTTAATTAAGATGCAATTTCTGTGTTTCATCGTCAATAAGAAGATCAGAGGGATACAGTAAACCTGAAGTGAATCATCGGAATCTATAACTAGTGTCACAGGAATGGTTCGAAACATAGACAGTAAGAAGAGTCAGTCTTCTTGTACTTAAGTCGGCATTGTGCCATTTGTATATAATTCCGATGCAATTTCTGTGTTTCATCGTCAATAAGACGGTCAGAGGGATACAGTAAACCTCAAGTGAAGCATCGGAATCGATAACTAGTGTCACAGGAATGGTTCAAAACATAGACAGTAAGAAGAGTCAATCTTCTTGTACTTAAGTCGGCATTGTGCCTTTTGTATCTAATTCCGATGCAATTTCAGTGTTTCATCGTCAATAAGAAGTTCAGCTGGATACAGTAAACCTGAAGTGAAGCATCGGAATGTATAACTAGTGTCACAGGAATGGTTCAAAACATAGACAGGAAGCAGAGTCAGTTTTGTTGTACTTAAGTCGGCATTGTGCCTTTTCTATTTAATTCCGATGGATTTTCTGTGTTTCGTCGTCACTAACAAGGGCTAATGGATACAGTAAACCTGAAGTGAAGCATCGGGATCTAAATCCGGTCTCACAGGAAAGGTTCAAAACATAGACAGTAAGAAGAGCCAGACTTCTTGTACTTGAGTCGGCATTGTGCCTTTTGTTTTTAATACCGATGCAATTTCTGTGTTTCATCGTCAATAAGAAAGGTCAGAGGGATACAGAAAAACTGAAGTGGAGAATCGGAATCTATAACTAGTGTCACAGGAATGGTTCAAAACATAGACAGTAAGAAGAGTCAGTCATCTTGTACTTCAGTCGTCATTGTGCCTTTTGTATTTAATTCTGATGCAATTTCTGTGTTTCATCGTCAATAAGAAGGTCAGAGGGATACAGTAAACCTGATGTGAAGCATCGAAATCTATAACTAGTGTCACGGGAATGGTTCAAAACATAGACAGTAAGAAAAAGCCAGTCTTCTTGTACTTGAGTGGGCATTGTGCCTTTTTTATTTAATTTCGATGCGATTTCTGTGTTTCATCGTCAATAAGAAGGTCAGAGGGATACAGTAAAACTGAAGTGAAGCATCGTAATATATAACATGTGTCACAGGAATGGTTCAAAACATAGACAGTAAGAAGAGCCAGTCTTCTTGTACTTGAGTCCGCATTGTTCCTTTTGTATTTAATTCCGATGCAATTTTTGTGTTTCATCGTTAATAAGAAGGTCACAGGGATACAGAAAACCTGAAGTGAAGCATCGGAATCTATAAGTAGTGTCACAGGAACGGTTCGAAATATAGACAGTAAGAAGAGTCAGTCTTCTTGTACTTAAATCGGCATTGTGCCTTTTGTATATAATTCCGATGCAATTTCTGTGTTTCATCGTCAATAAGAAGGTCAGAGGGATACAGTAAAACTGAAGTGAAGCATCGGATTCTATAACTAGTGTCACAGGAATGGTTCAAATCATAGACAGTAAGAAGAGCCAGTCTTCTTGTACTTGAGTCCGCATTGTTCCTTTTGTATTTAATTCCGATGCAATTTCCGTGTTTCATCGTTAATAAGAAGGTCAGAGGGATACAGCAACCTGAAGTGAAGCATCGGAATCTATAACTAGTGAGACAGGAATGGTTCAAAACATAGACAGTAAGAAGAGTCAGTCTTATTGTACTTAAGTCAGCATTGTGTCTTTTGTAATTAATTAAGATGCAATTTCTGTGTTTCATCGTCATCAAGGAGGTCTGAGGGATACAGTAAATCTGAAGTGAAGCATCGGAATCTAAATCTAGTGTCACAGGAATGGTTCAAAACATAGACAGTAGGAAGAGTCAGTCTTTTTGTACTTAATTTGGCATTGTGCCTGTTGTATTTAATTCCGAAGCAATTTCTGTGTTTGATCGTCAATAAGAAGGTCAGAAGGATACAGTAAAACTGAAGTGAAGCATCGGAATCTATAACTTGTGACAAAGGAATGGTTCAAAACATAGACAGTAAGATGAGTCAGTCTTCTTGTACTTGAGTCGGCATTGTACCTTTTATATTTAATTCCGATCAATTTTCTGTGTTTGATCGTCAATAGGAAGGTCAGAGGGATACGGTAAACCTGAAGTGAAGAATCGGAATCTATAACTAGTGTCACAGGAATGGTTCAAAACATAGACAGTAAGAAGAGACAGTCTTCTTGTACTTAAGTCTGCATTGTGCCTTTTGTATTTAATTAAGATGCAATTTCTGTGGATCATCGTCAATAAGAAGGTCAGAGGGATACAGTAAACCTGAAGTGAAGCATGGGAATCTATAACTAGTGTCACAGGAATGGTTCAAAACATAGACAGTAAGAAGAGACAGTCTTCTTGTACTTAAGTCTGCATTGTGCCTTTTGTATATAATTCCGATGCAATTTCTGTGTTTCATCGTCAATAAGAAGGTCAGAGGGATACAGTAAACCTGAAGTGAAGTATCGGATTCTATAACTAGTGTCACAGGAATGGTTCAAAACATAGAGAGTAAGAAGAGTCAGTCTTTTGGTACTTAAGTCGTCATCGGGCCTTTTGTATTTAATTCTGATGCAATTTCTGTATTTCATCGTCAATAAGAAGGTCAGAGTGATACAGTAAACCTGAAGTGAAACATCGGAATCTATAACTAGTGTCACAGGAATGGTTCAAAACATAGACAGTAAGAAGAGTCAGTCTTCTTGTACTTAAGTCGGCATTGTGCCTTTTGTATTTAATTCCGATGCAATTTCTGTGATTCATCGTCAATAAGACGGTCAGAGTGATACTGTAAACCTGAAGTGAAGAATCGGAATCTATAACTAGTGTCACAGGAATGATTGAAACGTAGACAGTAAGAAGAGTCAGTTTTCTTGTACTTAAATCGGCATTGTTCCTTCTGTATATAATTCCGATGCAATTTCTGTGTTTCATCGTCAATACGATGGTCCAAATGATACAGTAAACCTGAAGTGAAGCATCGGAATCTATAACTAGTGTCACAGGAATTGTTCAAAACATAGACAGTAAGAAGAGTCAGTCTTCTTGTACTTAAGTCGGCATTGTGCCTTTTATTTGCATTCCGATGCAATTTCTGTGTTCATCGTCATTATGAAGGTCAGAGGGATACAGTAAACCTGAAGTGAAGCATCGGAATCTATAACTAATGTCAAGGGAATGGTTAAAAACATAGACAGTGAGAAGAATCAGTTTTCTTGTACTTAACTCGGCATTGTGCCTTTTCTATTGAATTCCGATGCAATTACAGTGTTTCGTCGTCAATTTTAAGGTCCAAGGGATACAGTAAACCTGAAGTGAAGCATCGGAATCTAAATCCGGTCTCACAGGAAAGGTTCAAAACATAGACAGTAAGAAGAGCCAGTCTTCTTGTACTAGAGTCAACATTGTGCCTTTTGTATTTAATTCCGATGCAATTTCTGTGTTTCATCGTCAATAAGGTCAGAGGGATACAGTAAACCCGAAGTGAAGCATCGGAATCTATAACTAGTGTCACAGGAGTGGTTCAAAACATAGACAGTAAGAAGAGCCAGTCTTCTTGTACTTGAGTCGGCATTGTTCCTTTTGTATTTAATTCCGATGCAATTTCCGTGTTTCATCGTTAATAAGAGGGTCAGAGGGATACAGTAAACCTGAAGTGAAGCATCGGAATCTACAACTAGTGTGACAGGAATGGTTCAAAACATAGACAGTAAGAAGAGTCAGTCTTCTTGTACTTAAGTCAGCATTGTGTCTTTTGTAATTAATTAAGATGCAATTTCTGTGTTTCATCGTCATTAAAGAGGTCTGAGGGATACAGTAAACCTGAAGTGAAGCATCGGAATCTAAAACTAGTGTCACAGGAATGGTTCAAAACATAGACAGTAGGAAGAGTCAGTCTTTTTGTACTTAAGTCGGCATTGTGCCTGTTGTATTTAATTCCGAAGCAATTTCTGTGTTTCATCGTCAGTAAGAAGGTCAGAAGGATACAGTAAAACTGAAGTGAAGCATCGGAATCTATAACTTGTGTCAAAGGAATGGTTCAAATCATAGACACTAAGATGAGTCAGTCTTCATGTACTTGAGTCGGCATTGTACCTTTTGTATTTAATTCCGATCAATTTTCTGTGTTTGATCGTCAATAGGAAGGTCAGAGGGATACGGTAAACCTGAAGTGAAGCATCGGAATCTATAACTAGTGTCACAGGAATGGTTCAAAACATAGACAGTAAGAAGAGATAGTCATCTTGTACTTAAGTCTGCATTGTGCCTTTTGTATTTAATTAAGATGGAATTTCTGTGTTTCATCGTCAATAAGAAGGTCAGAAGGATACAGTAAACCTGAAGTGAAGCATGGGAATCTATAACTAGTGTCACAAGAATGGGTCAGACATAGACAGTAAGAAGTGTCAATTTTCTTGTACTTAAGTGGGCATTGTGCCCTTTGTATTTAATTCCGATGCAATTTCTGTGTTTCATCGTCAATAACAAGGTCACAGGGATACAGTTAACCTGAAGTGAAGCATCGGAATCTATAACTAATGTCACAGGAATGGTTCAAAACATAGACAGTAAGAAGAGTCAGTCTTTTAGTACTTGAGTTGGCTTTGTGCCTTTTGTATTTAATTCCGATGCAATTTCTGTGTTCATCGTCAATAAGAAGGTCAGAGGGATACAGTAAAACTGAAGTGAAGCATCGGAATCTATAACTAATGTCACAGGAACGGTTCAAAACATAGAAATTAAGAAGAGTCTGTTTTCTTGTACTTAAGCAGGACTTGTGCCTTTTCTATTTAATTCCGATGCAATTTCTGTGTTTCGTCGTCAATAAGAAGGTCTAAGGGATACAGTAAACCTGAAGTGAAGCATCGCAATATGAAGCCGGTCTCACAGGAAAGGTTCAAAACATAGACAGTAAGATGAGCCAGACTTTTGTACCTGAGTCGGCATTGGGCCTTTTGTATTTAATTCCGATGCAATTTCTGTGTTTCATCGTCAATAAGACGGTCAGAGGGATAAAGTAAACCTGAAGTGAAGCATCGGAATCTATAACTAGTGTCACAGGAATGGTTCAAAGCATAGACAGTAGGAAGAGTCAGTCTTCTTGTACTTAAGTCGGCATTGTGCCTTTTGTATTTAATTCCGATGCAATTTCTGTGTTTCATCGTCAATAAGAAGTTCAGCTGGATACAGTAAACCTGAAGTGAAGCATCGGAAACTATAACTAATGACACAGGAATGGTTAAAACATAGACAGGAAGAAGAGTCAGTTTTCTTGTACTTAAGTCGGCATTGTGCCCTTTCTATTTAATTCCGATGCAATTTCTGTGTCGGTATTGTGCATTTTCTATTTAATTCCAATGCATATTGCTGTGTTTCGTCGTCAATAAGAAGGTCCAATGGATACAGTAAACCTGAAGTCAAGCATCGGAATCTATAACTAGTGTCACAGGAATGGTTCAAAACATAGATAATAAGAAGAGTCTGTTTTCTTGTACTTAAGTAGGAATTGTGCCTTTTTTATTTAATTCCGAATCAATTTCTGTGTTTCGTCGTCAATAAGAAGGTCCAAGGGATACAGTAAACCTGAAGTGAAGCATCGGAATGTAAAACCGGTCTCACAGGAAAGGTTCAAAACATAGACAGTAAGAAGAGCCAGACTTTTGTACCTAAGTCGGCATTTGGCCTTTTGTATTTAATTCCGATGCAATTTCTGTGTTTCATCGTCAATAAGACGGTCACAGGGATACAGTAAACCTGAAGTGAAGCATCGGAATCTATAACTAATGACACAGGAATGGTTCAAAACATAGACAGGAAGAAGAGTCAGTTTTCTTGTACTTAAGTCGGCATTGTGCCTTTTCTATTTAATTCCGATGCAATTTCTGTGTTTCGTCGTCACTAAGAAGGTCTAAGGGATACAGTAAACCTGAAGTGAATCATCGGATTCTAAAACCGGTCTCACAGGAAAGGTTCAAAACATAGACAGTAAGAAGAGCCAGACTTCTTGTACTTGAGCCGGCATTGTGCCTTTTGTTTTTAATTCCGAAGCAATTTCTGTGTTTCATCGTCAGTAAGAAGGTCAGAAGGATACAGTAAAACTGAAGTGAAGCATCGGAATCTATAACTTGTGTCAAAGGAATGGTTCAAATCATAGACACTAAGATGAGTCAGTCTTCATGTACTTGAGTCGGCATTGTACCTTTTGTATTTAATTCCGATCAATTTTCTGTGTTTGATCGTCAATAGGAAGGTCAGAGGGATACGGTAAACCTGAAGTGAAGCATCGGAATCTATAACTAGTGTCACAGGAATGGTTCAAAACATAGACAGTAAGAAGAGATAGTCATCTTGTACTTAAGTCTGCATTGTGCCTTTTGTATTTAATTAAGATGGAATTTCTGTGTTTCATCGTCAATAAGAAGGTCAGAAGGATACAGTAAACCTGAAGTGAAGCATGGGAATCTATAACTAGTGTCACAAGAATGGGTCAGACATAGACAGTAAGAAGTGTCAGTTTTCTTGTACTTAAGTGGGCATTGTGCCTTTTGTATTTAATTCCGATGCAATTTCTGTGTTTCATCATCAATACGAAGGTCAGAGGGATACAGTAAACCTGAAGTGAAGGATCGGAATCTATTACTAGTGTCACAGGAATCGTTCAAAACGTAGACAGTAAGAAGAGTCAGTCTTCTTGTACCTAAGTCGGCATTGTGCCTTTTGTATTTAATTAAGATGCAATTTCTGTGTTTCATCGTCAATAAGAAGATCAGAGGGATACAGTAAACCTGAAGTGAATCATCGGAATCTATAACTAGTGTCACAGGAATGGTTCGAAACATAGACAGTAAGAAGAGTCAGTCTTCTTGTACTTAAGTCGGCATTGTGCCTTTTGTATATAATTCCGATGCAATTTCTGTGTTTCATCGTCAATAAGACGGTCAGAGGGATACAGTAAACCTCAAGTGAAGCATCGGAATCGATAACTAGTGTCACAGGAATGGTTCAAAACATAGACAGTAAGAAGAGTCAATCTTCTTGTACTTAAGTCGGCATTGTGCCTTTTGTATCTAATTCCGATGCAATCTCTGTGTTTCATCGTCAATAAGAAGTTCAGCTGGATACAGTAAACCTGAAGTGAAGCATCGGAATGTATAACTAGTGTCACAGGAATGGTTCAAAACATAGACAGGAAGCAGAGTCAGTTTTGTTGTACTTAAGTCGGCATTGTGCCTTTTCTATTTAATTCCGATGGATTTTCTGTGTTTCGTCGTCACTAACAAGGGCTAATGGATACAGTAAACCTGAAGTAAAGCATCGGGATCTAAAACCGGTCTCACAGGAAAGGTTCGAAACATAGACAGTAAGAAGAGCCAGACTTCTTGTACTTGAGTCGGCATTGTGCCTTTTGTTTTTAATACCGATGCAATTTCTGTGTTTCATCGTCAATAAGAAAGGTCAGAGGGATACAGAAAAACTGAAGTGGAGAATCGGAATCTATAACTAGAGTCACAGGAATGGTTCAAAACATAGACAGTAAGAAGAGTCAGTCATCTTGTACTTCAGTCGTCATTGTGCCTTTTGTATTTAATTCTGATGCAATTTCTGTGTTTCATCGTCAATAAGAAGGTCAGAGGGATACAGTAAACCTGATGTGAAGCATCGAAATCTATAACTAGTGTCACGGGAATGGTTCAAAACATAGACAGTAAGAAAAAGCCAGTCTTCTTGTACTTGAGTGGGCATTGTGCCTTTTTTATTTAATTCCGATGCGATTTCTGTGTTTCATCGTCAATAAGAAGGTCAGAGGGATACAGTAAAACTGAAGTGAAGCATCGCAATCTATAACTAGTGTCACGGGAATGGTTGAAAGCATAGACAGTAAGAAAAAGCCAGTCTTCTTGTACTTGAGTGGGCATTGTGCCTTTTTTATTTAATTCCGATGCAATTTCTGTGTTTCATCGTCAATAAGAAGGTCAGAGGGATACAGTAAAACTGAAGTGAAGCATCGGAATATATAACATGTGTCACAGGAATGGTTCAAAACATAGACAGTAAGAAGAGCCAGTCTTCTTGTACTTGAGTCCGCATTGTTTCTTTTGTATTTAATTCCGATGCAATTTCCGTGTTTCATCGTTAATAAGAAGGTCAGAGGGATACAGAAAACCTGAAGTGAAGCATCGGAATCTATAAGTAGTGTCACAGGAATGGTTCGAAATATAGACAGTAAGAAGAGTCAGTCTTCTTGTACTTAAATCGGCATTGTGCCTTTTGTATATAATTCCGATGCAATTTCTGTGTTTCATCATCAATAAGAATGGTCAGAGGGATACAGTAAACCTGAAGTGAAGGATCGGAATCTATAACTAGTGTCACAGGAATCGTTCAAAACGTAGACAGTAAGAAGAGTCAGTCTTCTTGTACCTAAGTCGGCATTGTGCCTTTTGTATTTAATTAAGATGCAATTTCTGTGTTTCATCGTCAATAAGAAGATCGGAGGGATACAGTAAACCTGAAGTGAATCATCGGAATCTATAACTAGTGTCACAGGAATGGTTCGAAACATAGACAGTAAGAAGAGTCAGTCTTCTTGTACTTAAGTCGGCATTGTGCCTTTTGTATATAATTCCGATGCAATTTCTGTGTTTCACCGTCAATAAGACGGTCAGAGGGATATAGTAAACCTCAAGTGAAGCATCGGAATCGATAACTAGTGTCACAGGAATGGTTCAAAACATAGACAGTAAGAAGAGTCAATCTTCTTGTACTTAAGTCGGCATTGTGCCTTTTGTATCTAATTCCGATGCAATTTCTGTGTTTCATCGTCAATAAGAAGTTCAGCTGGATACAGTAAACCTGAAGTGAAGCATCGGAATGTATAACTAGTGTCACAGGAATGGTTCAAAACATAGACAGGAAGCAGAGTCAGTTTTGTTGTACTTAAGTCGGCATTGTGCCTTTTCTATTTAATTCCGATGGATTTTCTGTGTTTCGTCGTCACTAACAAGGGCTAATGGATACAGTAAACCTGAAGTGAAGCATCGGGATCTAAAACCGGTCTCACAGGAAAGGTTCAAAACATAGACAGTAAGAAGAGCCAGACTTCTTGTACTTGAGTCGGCATTGTGCCTTTTGTTTTTAATACCGATGCAATTTCTGTGTTTCATCGTCAATAAGAAAGGTCAGAGGGATACAGAAAAACTGAAGTGGAGAATCGGAATCTATAACTAGTGTCACAGGAATGGTTCAAAACATAGACAGTAAGAAGAGTCAGTCATCTTGTACTTCAGTCGTCATTGTGCCTTTTGTATTTAATTCTGATGCAATTTCTGTGTTTCATCGTCAATAAGAAGGTCAGAGGGATACAGTAAACCTGATGTGAAGCATCGAAATCTATAACTAGTGTCACGGGAATGGTTCAAAACATAGACAGTAAGAAAAAGCCAGTCTTCTTGTACTTGAGTGGGCATTGTGCCTTTTTTATTTAATTCCGATGCGATTTCTGTGTTTCATCGTCAATAAGAAGGTCAGAGGGATACAGTAAAACTGAAGTGAAGCATCGGAATCTATAACTAGTGTCACGGGAATGGTTGAAAGCATAGACAGTAAGAAAAAGCCAGTCTTCTTGTACTTGAGTGGGCATTGTGCCTTTCTTTATTTAATTCCGATGCAATTTCTGTGTTTCATCGTCAATAAGAAGGTCAGAGGGTTGCAGTAAAACTGAAGTGAAGCATCGGAATATATAACATGTGTCACAGGAATGGTTCAAAACATAGACAGTAAGAAGAGCCAGTCTTCTTGTACTTGAGTCCGCATTGTTCCTTTTGTATTTAATTCCGATGCAATTTCCGTGTTTCGTCGTTAATAAGAAGGTCAGAGGGATACAGAAAACCTGATGTGAAGCATCGGAATCTATAAGTAGTGTCACAGGAATGGTTCGAAATATAGACAGTAAGAAGAGTCAGTCTTCTTGTACTTAAATCGGCATTGTGCCTTTTGTATATAATTCCGATGCAATTTCTGTGTTTCATCGTCAATAAGAAGGTCAGAGGGATACAGTAAAACTGAAGTGAAGCATCGGATTCTATAACTAGTGTCACAGGAATGGTTCAAAACATAGACAGTAAGAAGAGCCAGTCTTCTTGTACTTGAGTCCGCATTGTTCCTTTTGTATTTAATTCCGATGCAATTTCCGTGTTTCATCGTTAATAAGAAGGTCAGAGGGATACAGCAACCTGAAGTGAAGCATCGGAATCTATAACTAGTGAGACAGGAATGGTTCAAAACATAGACAGTAAGAAGAGTCAGTCTTCTTGTACTTAAGTCAGCATTGTGTCTTTTGTAATTAATTAAGATGCAATTTCTGTGTTTCATCGTCATCAAGGAGGTCTGAGGGATACAGTAAATCTGAAGTGAAGCATCGGAATCTAAATCTAGTGTCACAGGAATGGTTCAAAACATAGACAGTAGGAAGAGTCAGTCTTTTTGTACTTAAGTCGGCATTGTGCCTGTTGTATTTTATTCCGAAGCAATTTCTGTGTTTGATCGTCAATAAGAAGGTCAGAAGGATACAGTAAAACTGAAGTGAAGCATCGGAATCTATAACTTGTGTCAAAGGAATGGTTCAAAACATAGACAGTAAGATGAGTCAGTCTACTTGTACTTGAGTCGGCATTGTACCTTTTATATTTAATTCCGATCAATTTTCTGTGTTTGATCGTCAATAGGAAGGTCAGAGGGATACGGTAAACCTGAAGTGAAGAATCGGAATCTATAACTAGTGTCACTGGAATGGTTCAAAACATAGACAGTAAGAAGAGACAGTCTTCTTGTACTTAAGTCTGCATTGTGCCTTTTGTATTTAATTAAGATGCAATATCTGTGGATCATCGTCAATAAGAAGGTCAGAGGGATACAGTAAACCTGAAGTGAAGCATGGGAATCTATAACTAGTGTCACAGGAATGGTTCAAAACATAGACAGTAAGAAGAGACAGTCTTCTTGTACTTAAGTCTGCATTGTGCCTTTTGTATATAATTCCGATGCAATTTCTGTGTTTCATCGTCAATAAGAAGGTCAGAGGGATACAGTAAACCTGAAGTGAAGTATCGGAATCTATAACTAGTGTCACAGAAATGGTTCAAAACATAGAGAGTAAGAAGAGTCAGTCTTTTGGTACTTAAGTCGTCATCGTGCCTTTTGTATTTAATTCCGATGCAATTTCTGTATTTCATCGTCAATAAGAAGGTCAGAGTGATACAGTAAACCTGAAGTGAAACATCGGAATCTATAACTAGTGTCACAGGAATGGTTCAAAACATAGACAGTAAGAAGAGTCAGTCTTCTCGCACTTAAGTCGGCATTGTGCCTTTTGTACTTAATTCCGATGCAATTTCTGTGTTTCATCGTCAATAAGAAGGTCACAGGGATACAGTAAACCTGAAGTGAAGCATCGGAATCTAAATCTAGTGTCACAGGAATGGTTCAAAACATAGACAGTAAGAAGAGACAGTTTTCTTGTACTTAAGTCGGCATTGTGCCTTTTGTATTTAATTCCGATGCAATTTCTGTGATTCATCGTCAATAAGACGGTCAGAGTGATACTGTAAACCTGAAGTGAAGAATCGGAATCTATAACTAGTGTCACAGGAATGATTGAAACGTAGACAGTAAGAAGAGTCAGTTTTCTTGTACTTAAATCGGCATTGGTCCTTTTGTATATAATTCCGATGCAATTTCTGTGTTTCATCGTCAATAAGATGGTCCAAATGATACAGTAAACCTGAAGTGAAGCATCGGAATCTATAACTAGTGTCACAGGAACGGTACAAGGCATAGACAGTAAGAGGAGTCAGTTTTCTTTTACTTAAGTCGGCATTGTGCCTTTTATTTGTATTCCGATGCAATTTCTGTGTTCATCGTCATTATGAAGGTCAGAGGGATACAGTAAACCTGAAGTGAAGCATCGGAATCTATAACTAATGTCAAAGGAATGGTTAAAAACATAGACAGTGAGAAGAATCAGTTTTCTTGTACTTAAGTCGGCATTGTGCCTTTTCTATTGAATTCCGATGCAATTACAGTGTTTCGTCGTCAATAAGAAGGTCCAAGGGATACAGTAAACCTGAAGTGAAGCATCGGAATCTAAATCCGGTCTCACAGGAAAGGTTCAAAACATAGACAGTAAGAAGAGCCAGTCTTCTTGTACTAGAGTCAACATTGTGCCTTTTGTATTTTATTCCGATGCAATTTCTGTGTTTCATCGTCATTAAGAAGGTCAGAGGGATACAGTAAACCCGAAGTGAAGCATCGGAATCTACACCTAGTGTCACAGGAATGGTGCAAAGCATAGACAGTAAGAAGAGTCAGTCATCTTGTACTTAATTCGGCATTGTGCCTTTTATTTGTATTCCGATGCAATTTCTGTGTTTCACCGTCATTAAGAAGTTCAGAGGGATACAGTAAACGAGAAGTGAAGCATCGGAATCTATAACTAGTGTCACAGGAATGGTTCAAAACATAGACAGTAAGAAGAGCCAGTCTTCTTGTACTTGAGTCGGCATTGTTCCTTTTGTATTTAATTCCGATGCAATTTCCGTGTTTCATCGTTAATAAGAAGGTCAGAGGGATACAGTAAACCTGAAGTGAAGCATCGGAATCTACAACTAGTGTGACAGGAATGGTTCAAAACATAGACAGTAAGAAGAGTCAGTCTTCTTGTACTTAAGTCAGCATTGTGTCTTTTGTAATTAATTAAGATGCAATTACTGTGTTTCGACGTCATTAAGGAGGTCTGAGGGATACAGTAAACCTGAAGTGAAGCATCGGAATCTAAAACTAGTGTCACAGGAATGGTTCAAAACATAGACAGTAGGAAGAGTCAGTCTTTTTGTACTTAAGTCGGCATTGTGCCTGTTGTATTTAATTCCGAAGCAATTTCTGTGTTTCATCGTCAGTAAGAAGGTCAGAAGGATACAGTAAAACTGAAGTGAAGCATCGGAATCTATAACTTGTGTCAAAGGAATGGTTCAAATCATAGACACTAAGATGAGTCAGTCTTCATGTACTTGAGTCGGCATTGTACCTTTTGTATTTAATTCCGATCAATTTTCTGTGTTTGATCGTCAATAGGAAGGTCAGAGGGATACGGTAAACCTGAAGTGAAGCATCGGAATCTATAACTAGTGTCACAGGAATGGTTCAAAACATAGACAGTAAGAAGAGATAGTCATCTTGTACTTAAGTCTGCATTGTGCCTTTTGTATTTAATTAAGATGGAATTTCTGTGTTTCATCGTCAATAAGAAGGTCAGAAGGATACAGTAAACCTGAAGTGAAGCATGGGAATCTATAACTAGTGTCACAAGAATGGGTCAGACATAGACAGTAAGAGGGGCCAGTCTTTTTGTACTTGAGTCGGCATTATTCCTTTTGTATTAAATTCCGATGCAATTTCTGTGTTTCATCGTCAATAAGAAGGTCAGAGGGATACAGTAAACCTGAAGTGATGCATCGGAATCTATAACTAGTGTCACAGGAATTTCTCAAAACGTAAACCGTAAGAAGAGCCAGTTTTCTTGTACTTAAGTCGGCATTGTGCCTTTTGTATTTAATTCCAATGCAATTTCTGTGTTTCATCGTCAATAAGACGGTCAGAGTGATACAGTAAACCTGAAGTGAAGAATCGGAATCTATAACTAGTGTCACAGGAATGATTCAAAACATAGACAGTAAGAAGAGTCAGTTTTCTTGTACTTAAGTCGGCATTGGTCCTTTTGTATTTAATTCCGATGCAATTTCTGTGTTTCATCGTCAATAAGAAGGTCCAAACGATACAGTAAACCTGAAGAGAAGCATCGGAATCTATAACTAGTGTCACAGGAATGGTTCAAAACATAGACAGTAAGAAGAGTCAGTCTTCTTGTGCTTAAGTCAGCATTGTGCCCTTTATTTGTATTCCGATGCAATTTCTGTGTTCATCGTCATTATGAAGGTCAGAGGGATACAGTAAACCTGAAGTGAAGCATCGGAATCTATAACTAATGTCAAAGGAATGGTTAAAAACATAGACAGTGAAAAAAATCAGTTTTCTTGTACTTAAGTCGGCATTGTGCCTTTTCTATTGAATTCCGATGCAATTTCTGTGTTTCGTCGTCAATAAGAAGGTCCAAGTGATACAGTAAACCTGAAGTGAAGCATTGGAATCTAAATGCGGTCTCACAGGAAAGGTTCAAACATAGACACTAAGAAGAGCCAGTCTTCTTGTACTAGAATCAACATTGTGGCTTTTGTATTTAATTCCGATGCAATTTCTGTGTTTCATCGTCAATAAGAAGGTCACAGGGATACAGTAAACCCGAAGTGAAGCATCGGAATCTACACCTAGTGTCACAGGAACGGTACAAGGCATAGACAGTAAGAGGAGTCAGTTTTCTTTTACTTAAGTCGGCATTGTGCCTTTTGTATTTAATTCCGATGCAATTTCTGTGTTTCATCGTCAATAAGAAGGTCAGAGGGATACAGTAAACCTGAAGTGAAGCATCGGAATGTATAACTAGTGTCAAAGGAATGGTTCAAAACATAGACAGTAAGAAGAGTCAGTTTTCTTGTTCTTAAATCGGCATTGTGCCTTTTCTATTTAATTCCGATGCAATTTCTGTGTTTCGTCGTCAATAAGAAGGTCCAAGGGATACTGTAAACCTGAAGTCAAGCATCGGAATCTAAAACTGGTCTCACAGGAAAGGTTCAAAACATAGACAGTAAGAAGAATCAGTTATCTTGTACTTAAGTCGGCATTGTGCCTTTTGTAATTAATTCCGATGCAATTTCTGTGTTTCATCGTCAATAAGATGGTCAGAGGGATACAGTAAACCTGAAGTGAAGCATCGGAATCTATAACTAGTGTCACAGGAATGGTTCAAAACATAGACAGTAAGAAGAGTCGGTTTTCTTGTAAAAGTCGGCATTGTGCCTTTTGTATTTAATTCCGATGCAATTTCTGTGTTTCGTCGACAATAAGAAGGTCCAAGGGATACAGAAAACCTGAAGTGAGCATTGGAATCTATAACTAGTGTCACAGGAATGGTTCAATGCATAGACAGTAAGAAGAGTCAGTTTTCTTATACTTACGTGTTCATTGTGCCTTTTGTTTTTAATTCCGATACAATTTCTGTGTTTCAACGTCAATAAGAAGGTCTGAGGGATACAGTAAACCTGGAGTGATGCATTGGAATCTATATGTAGTGTCTCAGTAATGGTTCAAAACATAGACAGGAAGAAGAGTCAGTTGTCTTGTACTTGAGTCGGCATTGTGCCTTTTCTATTTAATTCCAATGCATATTCTGTGTTTGGTCGTCAATAAGAAGGTCCAATGGTTACAGTAAACCTGAAGTCAAGCATCTAAATCTAAAACTGGTCTTACATTGAAGTTTCAAAACATAGACATTAAGAAGAGGCAGTCTTCTTGTACATGAGTCGGCGTTGTGCCTTTTGTATTTAATTCCGATGCAATTTGTGTGTTTCATCGTCAATAAGAAGGCCAGAGGGATACAATAAACCTGAAGTGAAGCATCGGAATCTATAACTAGTGTCACAGGAATGGTTCAAAATATAGACAGTAAGAAGAGTCCGTCTTCTAGTACTTGAATTGGCTTTGTGCCTTTTGTATTTAATTCCGATGCAATTTCTGTGTTTCATCATCAGTAAGGTCAGAGGGATACAGTAAAACAGAAGTGAAGCATCGGAATCTATAACTAGTGTCACAGGAATGGTTCAAATCATAGACAGTAAGAAGAGTCAGTCTTCTAGTACTTAAGTCAGCATTGTGCCTTTTGTATTTAATAGCGATGCAATTTCTGTGTTTCATCGTCAATAAGAAGGTCAGCTGGATACAGTAAACCTGAAGTGAAGCATCGGAATCTATAACTAGTGTCACAGGAATGGTTCAAAACATAGATATTAAGAAGAGTCTGTTTTCTTATACTTCAGAAGGCATTATGCCTTTTCTATTTAATTCCGATGCAAATTCTGTGTTTCGTCGTCAATAAGAAGGTCCAAGGGATACAGTAACCCTGAAGCGAAGCATCGGGATCTAAAACTGGTCTCACAGGAAATGTTCAAAACATAGACAGTTAGAAGAGCCAGACTTCTTGTACTTGAGTCGGCATTGTCCCTTTTGTATTTAATTCCGATGCAATATCTGTGTTTCATTGTCAATAAGACGGTCAGAGGGATACAGTAAAACTGAAGTGAAGCATCGGAATCTATAACTAGTGTCACAGGAATGGTTCAAAACATAGACAGTAAGAAGAGTCAGTTTTCTTGTTCTTAAGTCGGCATTGTGCCTTTTCTATTTAATTCCGATGCAATTTCTGTGTTTCGTCGTCAATAAGAAGGTCCAAGGGATTCTGTAAACCTGAAGTTAAGCATCGGAATCTAAAACTGGTCTCACAGGAAAGGTTCAAAACATAGACAGTAAGAGGAATCAGTTTTCTTGAACTTAAGTCGGCATTGTGTCTTTTGTAATTAATTCCGATGCAATTTCTGTGTTTCTTCGTCAATAAGAAGGTCAGAGGGATACAGTAAACCTGAAGTGAAACATCGGAATCTATAACTAGTGTCACAGGAATGGTTCAAAACATAGACAGTAAGAAGTGTCAGTTTTCTTGTACTTAAGTCGGCATTGTGCCTTTTGTATTGATTTCCGATGCAATTTCTGTGTTTCATCGTCAATAAGAAGGTCAGAGGGATACAGTAAACCTGAAGTGAAGTATCGGAATCTATAACTAGTGTCACAGGAATGGTTCAAAACATAGAGAGTAAGGAGAGTCAGTCTTTTGGTACTTAAGTCGTCATTGTGCCTTTTGTATTTAATTCCGATGCAATTTCTGTATTTCATCGTCAATAAGAAGGTCAGAGTGATACAGTAAACCTGAAGTGAAACATCGGAATCTATAACTAGTGTCACAGGAATGGTTCAAAGCATAGACAGTAAGAAGGGTCAGGCTTCTTGTACTTAAGTCGGCATTGTGCCTTTTGTATTTAATTCCGATGCAATATCTGTGTTTCATCCTCAATAAGAAGGTCACAGGGATACAGTAAACCTGAAGTGAAGCATCGGAATCTATAACTAGTGTCACAGGAATTTTTCAAAACGTAAACCGTAAGAAGAGCCAGGTTTCTCGTACTTAAGTCGGCATTTTGCCTTTTGTATTTAGTTCCGATGCAATTTCTGTGTTTCATCGTCAATAAGACGGTCAGAGTGATACTGTAAACCTGAAGTGAAGAATCGGAATCTATAACTAGTGTCACAGGAATGATTCAAAACATAGACAGTAAGAAGAGTCAGTTTTTATGTACTTAAGTCGGCATTGGTCCTTTTGTATATAATTCCGATGCAATTTCTGTGTTTCATCGTCAATAAGAAGGTCCAAATGATACAGTAAACCTGAAGTGAAGCATCGGAATCTCTAACTAGTGTGACAGGAATGGTTCAAAACATAGACAGTAAGAAGAGTCAGTCTTCTTGTACTTAAGTCATCATTGTGTCTTTTGTAGTTAATTAAGATGCAATTTCTGTGTTTCATCGTCATTAAGGAGGTCTGAGGGATACAGTAAACCTGAAGTGAAGCATCGGAATCTAAAACTAGTGTCACAGGAATGGTTCAAAACATAGACAGTAAGAAGAGTCAGTCTTCTTGTACTTAAGTCGGCATTGTGCCTTTTGTATTTAATTCCGATGCAATTTCTGTGTTTCATCGTCAATAAGAAGGTCAGAAGGATACAGTAAAACTGAAGTGAAGCATCGGAATCTATAACTTGTGACAAAGGAATGGTTCAAAACATAGACACTAAAATGAGTCAGTGTTCATGTACTTGAGTCGGCATTGTACCTTTTGTATTTAATTCCGATCAATTTTCTGTGTTTGATCGTCAATAGGAAGGTCAGAGGGATACGGTAAACCTGAAGTGAAGCATCGGAATCTATAACTAGTGTCACAGGAATGGTTCAAAACATAGACAGTAAGGAGAGACAGTCTTCTTGTACTTATGTCTGCATTGTGCCTTTTGTATTTAATTAAGATGGAATTTCTGTGTTTCATCGTCAATAAGAATGTCAGAGGGATACAGTAAACCTGAAGTGAAGCATGGGAATCTATAACTAGTGTCACAAGAATGGTTCAGACATAGACAGTAAGAGGGGCCAGTCATCTTGTACTTGAGTCGGCATTGTTCCTTTTGTATTTAATTCCGATGCAATTTCTGTGTTTCATCGTCAATAAGAAGGTCAGAGGGATACAGTAAACCTGAAGTGAAGCATCGGAATCTATAACTAGTGTCACAGGAATGGTTCAAAACATAGACAGTAAGTAGTGTCAGTTTTCTTGTACTTAAGTCGGCATTGTGCCTTTTGTATTAATTTCCGATGCAATTTCTGTGTTTCATCGTCAATAACAAGGTCAGAGGGATACAGTAAACCTGAAGTGAAACATCGGAATCCATAACTAGTGTCACAGGAATGGTTCAAAACATAGACAGAAAGAAGAGTCAGTCTTCTTGTACTTAAGTCGGCATTGTGCCTTTTGTATTTAATTCCGATGCAAATTCTCTGTTTCATCGTCAATAAGAAGGTCACAGGGATACAGTAAACCTGAAGTGAAGCATCGGAATCTATAACTAGTGTCACAGGAATTTTTCAAAACGTAAACCGTAATAAGAGCCAGTTTTCTTGTACTTAAGTGGGCATTGTGCCTTTTATATTTAATTCCGATGCAATTTCTGTGTTTCATCGTCAATAAGACGGTCAGGGTGGTACAGTAAACCTGAAGTGAAGAATCGGAATCTATAACTAGTGTCACAGGAATGATTCAAAACATAGACAGTAAGAAGAGTCAGTTTTCTTGTACTTAAGTCGGCATTGTTCCTTTTGTATTTAATTCCGATGCAATTTCTGTGTTTCATGGTCAATAAGAAGGTCAGAGGGATACAGTAAACCTGAAGTGAAGCATCGGAATATAAAACCGGTCTCACAGGAAAGGTTCAAAACATAGACAGTAAGAAGAGCCAGTCTTCTTGTACTAGAGTCAACATTGTGCCTTTTGTATTTAATTCTGAAGCAATTTCTCCGTTTCATCGTCAATAAGAAGGTCAGAGGGATACAGTAAACCCGAAGTGAAGCATCGGAATCTACACCTAGTGTCACAGGAATGGTACAAATCATAGACAGTAAGAAGAGTCAGTCTTCTTGTACTTAATTCGACATTGTGCCTTTTATTTGTATTCCGATGCAATTGCTGTGTTTCATCGTCATTAAGAAGTTCAGAGGGATACAGTAAACGTTAAGTGAAGCATCGGAATCTATAACTAGTGTCACAGGAATGGTTCAAACATAGACAGTAAGAAGAGACAGTTTTTCTCTTGTACTTAAGTCGGCATTGTGCCTTTTCTCTTGAATTCCAATGCAATTTCTGTGTTTCGTCGTCAAAAAGAAGGTCCAAGGGATACAGTAAACCTGAAGTGAAGCATCGTATTCTAAAATTGGTCTCACAGGAAAGGTTCAAAACATAGACAGGAAGAAGGGCCAGTCTTCTTGTACTTGAGTCGGCATTGTGCCTTTTGTATTGAATTCCGATGCAATTTCTGTGTTTCATCGTCAATAAGACGGTCAGAGGGATAGAGTAAACCTGAAGTGAAGCATTGGAATCTTCAACTAGTGTCACAGGAATGGTTAAAAACATAGACAGTAAGAAGAACCAGTTTTCTTGTACTTAAGTCGGCATTGTGCCTTTTGTATTTAATTCCGATGCAATTTCTGTGTTTCATCGTCAATAAGAAGGTGAGAGGGATACAGTAAACCTGGAGTGATGCATCGGAATCTATAACTAGTGTCTCAGTAATGGTTCAAAACATACACAGGAAGAAGAGTCAGTTCTCTTGTACTTGAGTCGGCATTGTGCCTTTTCTATTTAATTCCTATGCATATTCTGTGTTTGGTCGTCAATTAGAAGGTGCAATGGATACAGTAAACCTGAAGTCAAGCATCGAAATCTAAAACTGGTCTTACATTGAAGGTTCAAAACATAGACATTAAGAAGAGGCAGTCTTCTTGTACTTGAGTCGGCATTGTGCCTTTTGTATTTAATAGCGATGCAATTTCTGTGTTTCATCGTCAATAAGAAGGTCAGCTGGATACAGTAAACCTGAAGTGAAGCATCGGAATCTATAACTAGTGTCACAGGAATGGTTCAAAACATAGAAATTAAGAAGAGTCTGTTTTCTTATACTTAAGAAGGCATTATGCCTTTTCTATTTAATTCCGATGCAAATTCTGTGTTTCGTCGTCAATAAGAAGGTCCAAGGGATACAGCAAACCTGAAGTGAAGCATCGGAATCTAAAACCGGACTCAGAGGAGAGGTTCAAAACATAGACAGTAAGAAGAGCCATACTTCTTGTATCTGAGTCGGCATTGTGCATTTTGTATTTAATTTCGAAGCAATTACTGTGTTTCATCGTCAATAAGGCGGTCATACGGATACAGTAAACCTGACGTGAAGCTTCGGAATCTATAATTAGTGTCACAGGATTGGTTCAAAACATATACAGTAGGAAGAGTCAGTGTTCTTGTACTTAAGTCGGCATTGTGCGTTTTGCATTTAATTCCGATGCAATATCTGTGTTTCATCGTCAATAGGAAGGTCAGCTGGATACAGTAAACCTGAAGTGAAGCATCGGAATCTATAACTAGTGTCACAGGAATGGTTCAAAACATAGACAGGAAGTAGAGTCAGTTTTCTTGTACTCAAGTCGGCATTGTGCCTTTTCTATTTAATTCCGATGCAATTTCTGTGTTTCGTCGTCACTAAGAAGGTCCAAGGGATACAGTAAACCTGAAGTGAAGCATCGGAATCTAAAACCGGTCTCACAGGAAATGTTCAAAACATAGACAGTAAGAAGAGCCAGACTTCTTGTACTTGAGTCGGCATTGTCCCTTTTGTTTTTAATTCCGATGCAATATCTGTGTTTCATTGTCAATAAGACGGTCAGAGGGATACAGTAAAACTGAAGTGAAGCATCGGAATCTATAACTAGTGTCACAGGAATGGTTCAAAACATAGATATTAAGAAGAGTCAGTTTTCTTGTTCTTAAGTCGGCATTGTGCCTTTTCTATTTAATTCCGATGCAATTTCTGTGTTTCGTCGTCAATAAGAAGGTCCAAGGGATACTGTAAACCTGAAGTCAAGCATCGGAATCTAAAACTGGTCGCACAGGAAAGGTTCAAAACATAGACAGTAAGAGGAATCAGTTTTCTTGTACTTAAGTCGGCATTGTGCCTTTTGTAATTAATTCCGATGCAATTTCTGTGTTTCATCGTCAATAAGATGGTCAGAAGGATACAGTAAACCAGAAGTGAAGCATCGGAATCTATAACTAGTGTCACAGGAATGGTTCAAAACATAGACAGTAAGAAGAGTCGGTTTTCTTGTAATAAGTCGGCATTGTGCCCTTTGTATATAATTCCGATGCAATTTCTGTGTTTCGTCGTCAATAAGAAGGTCCATGGGATACATTAAAGCTGAAGTGAGCATTGGAATCTATAACTAGTGTCACAGGAATGGTACAAAGCATAAACAGTAACAAGAGTCAGTTTTCTTATACTTACGTGGGCATTGTGCGTTTTGTTTTTAATTCCGATACAATTTCAGTATTTCATCGTCAATAAGAAGGTCAGAGGGATACAGAAAACCTGGAGTGATGCATCGGAATCTATAACTAGTGTCACAGTAAAGGTTCAAAACATAGACAAGAAGAAGAGTCAGTTCTCTTGTACTTGAGTCGGCATTGTGCCTTTTCTATTTAATTCCAATGCAATTTCTGTGTTTAATCGTCATTAAGAAGGTCAGAGGGATACAGCAAAGCCTGAAGTTAAGCATCGGAATCTATAACTAGTCTCACAGGAATGGTTCAAAACATAGACAGTAAGAAGATTCAGTTTCCTTGTACTTAAGTCGGCATTGTGCCTTTTCTTTTTAATTCCGATGCTATTTCTGTGTTTCGGCGTCAATAAGAAGGTCCAAGGGATACAGTAAACCTGAAGTGAAGCATCGGAATCTAAAACCGGTCTCACAGGAAAGGTTCAAAGAATAGACAGTAAGAAGAGCCAGTCTTCTTGTACTTGAGTCGGCATGTGATTTTTGTATTAAATTACGATGCGATTTCTGTGTTTCATCGTCTATAAGAAGGTCCAATTGATACAGTAAACCTGAAGTGAAGCATCGGAATCTATAACTAGTGACACAGGAGTGGTTCAAATCATCGACAGTAAGAAGAGTCAGTCTTCTTGTACTTAAGTCGGCATTGTGCATTTTACTTGTATTCCGATGCAATTTCTGTGTTTCATCGTCATTAAGAAGGTCAGAGGGATACAGTAAACCTGAAGTGAAGCATCGGAATCTGTAACTACTGTCACAGGAATGGTTGAAAACATAGACAGTAAGAGGAGTTAGTCTTCTAGTACTTAAGTCGGCATTGTGCCTTTTGTATTTAATTCCGATGCAATATCGGTGTTTCATCGTCAATAAGAAGATCAGAGGGATACACTAAACTTGAAGTGAAGCATCGGAATCTATAACTAGTGTCACAGGAATGGTTCAAAACATAGAGAGTAAGAAGAGTCAGTTTTCTTGTACTTAAGTCGGCATTGTGCCTTTTGTATTTAATTCCGATGCAATTTCTGTGTTTCATCCTCAATAAGAAGGTCACAGGGATACAGTAAACCTGAAGTGAAGCATCGGAATCTATAACTAGTGTCACAGGAATTTTTCAAAACGTAAACCGTAAGAAGAGCCAGTTTTCTTGTACTTACGTCGGCATTGTGCCTTTTGTATTTATTTCCGATGCAATTTCTGTGTTTCATCGTCAATAAGACGGTCAGAGTGGTACAGTAAACCTGAAGTGAAGAATCGGAATCTATAACTAGTGTCACAGGAATGATTCAAACATAGACAGTAAGAAGAGTCAGTTTTCTTGTACTTAAGTCGGCATTGGTCCTTTTGTATATAATTCCGATGCAATTTCTGTGTTTCATCGTCAATAAGAAGGTCCAAATGATACAGTAAACCTGAAGTGAAGCATCGGAATCTATAACTAGTGTCACAGGAATTGTTCAAAACATAGACAGTGAGAAGAGTCAGTCTTCTTGTACTTAAGTCGGCATTGTGTCTTTTATTTGTATTCCGATGCAATTTCTGTGTTCATCGTCATTATGAAGGTCAGAGGGACACAGTAAACCTGAAGTGAAGCATCGGAATCTATAACTAATGTCAAAGGAGTGGTTAAAAACATAGACAGTGAGAAGAATCAGTTTTCTTGTACTTAAGTCGGCATTGTGCCTTTTCTATTGAATTCCGATGCAATTTCTGTGTTTCGTCGTCAATCAGAAGGTCCAGGGGATACAGTAAACCTGAAGTGAAGCATCGGAATCTAAATCCGGTCTCACAGGGAAGGTTCAAAACATAGACAGTAAGACGAGCCAGACTTCTTGTACTTGAGTCGGCATTGTCCCTTTTGTTTTTAATTCCGATGCAATATCTGTGTTTCATTGTCAATAAGACGGTCAGAGGGATACAGTAAAACTGAAGTGAAGCATCGGAATCTATAACTAGTGTCACAGGAATGGTTCAAAACATAGACATTAAGAAGAGTCAGTTTTCTTGTTCTTAAGTCGGCATTGTGCCTTTTCTATTTAATTCCGATGCAATTTCTGTGTTTCGTCGTCAATAAGAAGGTCCAAGGGATACTGTAAACCTGAAGTCAAGCATCGGAATCTAAAACTGGTCGCACAGGAAAGGTTCAAAACATAGACAGTAAGAGGAATCAGTTTTCTTGTACTTAAGTCGGCATTGTGCCTTTTGTAATTAATTCCGATGCAATTTCTGTGTTTCATCGTCAATAAGATGGTCAGAGGGATACTGTAAACCAGAAGTGAAGCATCGGAATCTATAACTAGTGTCACAGGAATGGTTCAAAACATAGACAGTAAGAAGAGTCGGTTTTCTTGTAATAAGTCGGCATTGTGCCTTTTGTATATAATTCCGATGCAATTTCTGTGTTTCGTCGTCAATAAGAAGGTCCAAGGGATACAGTAAAGCTGAAGTGAGCATTGGAATCTATAACTAGTGTCACAGGAATGGTACAAAGCATAAACAGTAACAAGAGTCAGTTTTCTTATACTTACGTGGGCATTGTGCGTTTTGTTTTTAATTCCGATACAATTTCAGTGTTTCATCGTCAATAAGAAGGTCAGAGGGATACAGAAAAACTGGAGTGATGCATCGGAATCTATAACTAGTGTCACAGTAAAGGTTCAAAACATAGACAAGAAGAAGAGTCAGTTCTCTTGTACTTGAGTCGGCATTGTGCCTTTTCTATTTAATTCCAATGCAATTTCTGTGTTTAATCGTCATTAAGAAGGTCAGAGGGATACAGCAAAGCCTGAAGTTAAGCATCGGAATCTATAACTAGTCTCACAGGAATGGTTCAAAACATAGACAGTAAGAAGATTCAGTTTCCTTGTACTTAAGTCGGCATTGTGCCTTTTCTTTTTAATTCCGATGCTATTTCTGTGTTTCGGCGTCAATAAGAAGGTCCAAGGGATACAGTAAACCTGAAGTGAAGCATCGGAATCTAAAACCGGTCTCACAGGAAAGGTTCAAAGAATAGACAGTAAGAAGAGCCAGTCTTCTTGTACTTGAGTCGGCATGTGCCTTTTGTATTTAATTCCGATGCGATTTCTGTGTTTCATCGTCTATAAGAAGGTCCAATTGATACAGTAAACCTGAAGTGAAGCATCGGAATCTATAACTAGTGACACAGGAGTGGTTCAAATCATCGACAGTAAGAAGAGTCAGTCTTCTTGTACTTAAGTCGGCATTGTGCATTTTACTTGTATTCCGATGCAATTTCTGTGTTTCATCGTCATTAATAAGGTCAGAGGGATACAGTAAACCTAAAGTGAAGCATCGGAATCTGTAACTACTGTCACAGGAATGGTTGAAAACATAGACAGTAAGAAGAGTTAGTCTTCTAGTACTTAAGTCGGCATTGTGCCTTTTGTATTTAATTCCGATGCAATATCGGTGTTTCATCGTCAATAAGAAGATCAGAGGGATACACTAAACTTGAAGTGAAGCATCGGAATCTATAACTAGTGTCACAGGAATGGTTCAAAACATAGAGAGTAAGAAGAGTCAGTTTTCTTGTACTTAAGTCGGCATTGTGCCTTTTGTATTTAATTCCGATGCAATTTCTGTGTTTCATCCTCAATAAGAAGGTCACAGGGATACAGTAAACCTGAAGTGAAGCATCGGAATCTATAACTAGTGTCACAGGAATTTTTCAAAACGTAAACCGTAAGAAGAGCCAGTTTTCTTGTACTTACGTCGGCATTGTGCCTTTTGTATTTAATTCCGATGCAATTTCTGTGTTTCATCCTCAATAAGACGGTCAGAGTGGTACAGTAAACCTGAAGTGAAGAATCGGAATCTATAACTAGTGTCACAGGAATGATTCAAACATAGACAGTAAGAAGAGTCAGTTTTCTTGTACTTAAGTCGGCATTGGTCCTTTTGTATATAATTCCGATGCAATTTCTGTGTTTCATCGTCAATAAGAAGGTCCAAATGATACAGTAAAAATGAAGTGAAGCATCGGAATCTATAACTAGTGTCACAGGAATTGTTCAAAACATAGACAGTGAGAAGAGTCAGTCTTCTTGTACTTAAGTCGGCATTGTGTCTTTTATTTGTATTCCGATGCAATTTCTGTGTTTCATCGTCAATAAGAAGGTCAGAGGGATACAGTATACCTGAAGTGAAGCATCGGAATTTATAACTAGTGTCAAAGGAATGGTTCAAAGCATAGACAGTAAGAAGAGTCAGTTTTCTTGTTCTTAAATCGGCATTGTGCTTTTCTATTTAATTCCGATGCAATTTCTGTGTTTCGTCGTCAATAAGAAGGTCCAAGGGATACAGTAAACCTGAAGTGAGCATTGGAATCTATAACTAGTGTCACAGGAATGGTTAAAAGCATAGACAGTAAGAAGAATCAGTTTTCTTATACTTACGTGGGCATTGTGCCTTTTGTTTTTAATTCCGATACAATTGCTGTGTATCATCGTCAATAAGAAGGTCAGAGGGATATAGTAAACCTGGAGTTATGCATCGGAATCTATAACTAGTGTCTCAGTAATGGTTCAAAACATACACAGGAAGAAGGGTCAGTTCTCTTGTACTTGAGTCGGCATTGTGCCTTTTCTATTTAATTCCAATGCATATTCTGTGTTTGGTCGCCAATAAGAAGGTCCAATGGATACAGTAGAACCTGAAGTCAAGCATCGAAATCTAAAACTGGTCTTACATTGGAGGTTCAAAACATAGACATTAAGAAGAGGCAGTCTTCTTGTAGTTGAGTCGGCATTGTGCCTTTTGTATTTAATTCCGATACAATTTCTGTGTTTCATCGTCAATAAGAAGGCCAGAGGGATACAATAAACCTGCAGTGAAGCATCGGAATCTATAACTAGTGTCACAGGAATGGTTCAAAATACAGACAGTAAGAAGAGTCAGTCTTCTAGTACCTGAATTGGCTTTGTGCCTTTTGTATTTAATTCCGATGCAATTTCTGTGTTTCATCGTCAATACGAAGGTCAGAGTGATACAGAAAAACTGAAGTGAAGAATCGGAATCTATAACTAGTGTCACAGGGATGGTTTAAAACATAGACAGTAAGAAGAGTCAGTCTTCTAGTACTTGAGTCGGCATTGTGCCTTTTGTATTTAATTCCGATGCAATTTCTGTGTTTCATCATCAGTAAGGTCAGAGGGATACAGTAAAAAAGAATTGAAGCATTGGAATCTATAACTAGTGTCACAGGAATGGTTCAAAACATAGACAGTAAGAAGAGTCAATCTTCTTGTACTTAAGTCAGCATTGGGCCTTTTGTATTTAATAGCGATGCAATTTCTGTGTTTCATCGTCAATAAGAAGGTCAGCTGGATACAGTAAACCTGAAGTGAAGCATCGGAATCTAAAACCGGACTCAGAGGAAAGGTTCAAAACATAGACAGCAAGAAGAGCCATACTTCTTGTACCTGAGTCGGCATTGTGCATTTTGTATTTAATTCCCAAGCAATTACTGTGTTTCATCGTCAATAAGGCGGTCAGACGGATACAGTAAACCTGACGTGAAGCATTGGAATCTATAACTAGTGTCACAGGATTGGTTCAAAACATATACAGTAGGAAGAGTCAGTCTTCTTGTACTTAAGTCGGCATTGTGCTTTTTGCATTTAATTCCGATGCAATATCTGTGTTTCATCGTCAATAAGAAGGTCAGCTGGATACAGTAAACCTGAAGTGAAGCATCGGAATCTATAACTAGTGTCACAGGAATGGTTCAAAGCATAGACAGTAATAAGAGCCAGTCTTCTTGTACTTAAATCGGCGTTGTGCCTTTTGTATTTAATTCCGATGCAATTTCTGTGTTTCATCGTCAATAAGATGGTCAGAGGGATACAGTAAGCCTGAAGTGAAGCATCGGAATCTATAACTAGTGTCACAGGAATGGTTCAAAACATAGACAGTAAGAAGGGCCAGTTTTCTTGTACTTAAGTCGGCATTGTGCCTTTTGTATTTAATTCCGATGCAATTTCTTTGTTTCATCGTCAATAAGACGGTCAGAGTGGTACAGTAAACCTGAAGTGAAGAGTCGGAATCTATAACTAGTGTCACAGGAATGATTCAAAACATAGACAGTAAGAAGAGTCAGTTTTCTTGTACTTAAGTCGGCATTGTTCCTTTTGTACTTATCTCCGATGCAATTTCTGTGTTTCATCGTCAATAAGAAGGTCAGAGAGATACAGAAAAACTGAAGTGAAGAATCGGAATCTATAACTAGTGTCACAGGAATGGTTTAAAACATAGACAGTAAGAAGAGTCAGTCTTCTAGTACTTGAGTCGGCATTGTGCCTTTTGTATTTAATTCCGATGCAATTTTTGTGTTTCGTCGTCAATAAGAATGTCCAAGGGATACTGTAAACCTGAAGTCAAGCATCGGAATCGAAAACTGGTCTCACTGGAAAGGTTCAAAACATAGACAGTAAGAGGAATCAGTTTTCTTGTACTTAAGTCGGTATTGTGCCTTTTGTATATAATTCCGATGCAATTTCTGTGTTTCGTCGTCAATAAGAAGGTCCAAGGGATACAGTAAACCTGAAGTGAGCATTGGAATCTATAACTAGTGTCACAGGAAAGGTCCAAAGCATTGACAGTAAGAAGAGTCAGTTTTCTTATACTTACGTGGGCATTGTGCGTTTTGTTTTTAAATCCGATACAATTTCTGTGTTTCATCGTCAATAAGACGTTCAGAGGGATACAGTAAACGTGGAGTGATGCATCGGAATCTATAACTAGTGTCACAGTAATGGTTCAAAACATAGACAGGAAGAAGAGTCAGTTCTCTTGTACTTGAGTCGGCATTGTGCGTTTTCTATTTAATTCCAATGCAATTTCTGTGTTTCATCGTCATTAAGAAGGTCAGAGGGATATAGCAAAGCCTGAAGTGAAGCATCGGAATCTATAACTAGTCTCACAGGAATGGTTCAAAACATAGACAGTAAGAAGAGTCAGTTTCCTTGTACTTAAGTCGGCATTGTGCCTTTTCTTTTTAATTCCGATGCAATTTCTGTGTTTCGGCGTCAATAAGAAGGTCCAAGGGATACACTAAACTTGAAGTGAAGCATCGGAATCTATAACTAGTGTCACAGGAATGGTTCAAAACATAGAGAGTAAGAAGAGACAGTCTTTTGGTACTTAAGTCGGCATTGTGCATTTTGTATATAATTCCGATGCAATATCTGTGTTTCATCGTCAATAAGAAGATCAGAGGGATACAGTAAACTTGAAGTGAAGCATCGGAATCTATAACTAGTGTCACAGGAATGGTTCAAAACATAGACAGTAAGAAGAGCCAGTCTTCTTGTACTTAAATCGGCATTGTGCCTTTTGTATTTAATTCCGATGCAATTTCTGTGTTTCTTCGTCAATAAGATGGTCAGACGGATACAGTAAGCCTGAAGTGAAGCATCGGCATCTATAACTAGTGTCACAGGAATGGTTCAAAACATAGACAGTAAGAAGAGTCAGTTTTCTTGTACTTAAGTCGGCATTGTGCCTTTTGTATTTAATTCCGATGCAATTTCTGTGTTTCATCCTCAATAAGAAGGTCTCAGGGATACAGTAAACCTGAAGTGAAGCATCGGAATCTATAACTAGTGTCACAGGAATTTTTCAAAACGTAAACCGTAAGAAGAGCCAGTTTTCTTGTACTTAAGTCGGCATTGTGCCTTTTGTATTTAAATCCGATGCAATTTCTGTGTTTCATCGTCAGTAAGACGGTCAGAGTGGTACAGTAAACCTGAAGTGAAGAATCGGAATCTATAACTAGTGTCACAGGAATGATTCAAAACATAGACAGTAAGAAGAGTCAGTTTTCTTGTACTTAAGTCGGCATTGTTCCTTTTGTACTTAATTCCGATGCAATTTCTGTGTTTCATCGTCAATAAGAAGGTCAGAGGGATACAGTAAACCTGAAGTGAAGCATCGGAATATAAAACTGGTCTCACAGGAAAGGTTCAAAACATAGACAGTAAGGAGAGCCAGTCTTCTTGTACTTGAGTCGGCATGTGCATTTTGTATTTAATTCCGATGCAATTTCTGTGTTTCATCGTCAATATGAAGGTCCAAATGATACAGTAAACCTGAAGTGAAGCATAGGAATCTATAACTAGTGTCACAGGAATGGTTCAAAACATAGACAGTAAGAAGAGTCAGTCTTCTTGTACTTAATTCGGAATTGTACCTTTTATTTGTATTCTGATGCAATTACTGTGTTCATCGCCATTAAGAAGGTCAGAGGGATACAATAAACCTGAAGTGATGCATCGGAATCTATAACTAATGTCAAAGGAATGGTTAAAAACATAGAAAGTGAGAAGAATCAGTTTTCTTGTACTTAAGTCGGCATTGTGCTTTTTCTATTGAATTCCGATGCAATTTCTGTGTTTCGTCGTCAATATGAAGTTCCAAGGGATACAGTAAACCTGAAGTGAAGCATCGGAATCTAAAACCGGTCTCACAGGAAAGGTTCAAAACATAGACAGTAAGAAGAGCCAGTCTTCTTGTACTAGAGTCAACATTGTGCTTTTGCATTTAATTCCGATGCAATTTCTGTGTTTCATCGTCAATAAGATGGTCAGAGGGATAGAGTAAACCTGAAGTGAAGCATCGGAATCTACAACTAGTGTCACAGGAATGGTTAAAAACATAGACAGTAGGAAGAATAAGTTTTCTTGTACTTAAGTCGGTATTGTGCCTTTTGTATATAATTCCGATGCAATTTCTGTGTTTCATCGTCAATAAAAAGGTCAGAGGTATACAGTATACCTGAAGTGAAGCATCGGAATGTATAACTAGTGTCAAAGGAATGGTTCAAACCATAGACAGTAAGAGGAGCCAGTTTTCTTGTTCTTAATTCGGCATTGTGCCTTTTCTATTTATTTCCGATGCAATTTCTGTGTTTCGTCGTCAATAAGAAGGTCTAAGGGATACTGTAAACCTGAAGTCAAGCATCGGAATCTAAAACTGGTCTCACAGGAAAGGTTCAAAACATAGACAGTAAGAAGAATCAGTTTTCTTGTACTTAAGTCGGCATTGTGCATTTTGTAATTAATTCCGATGCAATTTCTGTGTTTCATCGTCAATAAGATGGTCAGAGGGATACAGTAAACCTGAAGTGAAGCATCGGAATCTGTAACTACTGTCACAGGAATGGTTGAAAACATAGACAGTAAGAAGAGTTAGTCTTCTAATACTTAAGTCGGCATTGTGCCTTTTGTATTTAATTCCGATGCAATATCGGTGTTTCATCGTCAATAAGAAGATCAGAGGGATACACTAAACTTGAAGTGAAGCATCGGAATCTATAACTAGTGTCACAGGAATGGTTCAAAACATAGAGAGTAAGAAGAGACAGTCTTTTGGCACTTAAGTCGGCATTGTGCATTTTGTATTTAATTCCGATGCGATATCTGTGTTTCATCGTCAATAAGAAGGTCAGAGGGATACAGTAAACTTGAAGTGAAGCATCGGAATCTATAACTAGTGTCACAGGAATGGTTCAAAACATAGATAGTAAGAAGAGCCAGTCTTCTTGTACTTAAGTCGGCATTGTGCCTTTTGTATTTAATTCCGATGCAATTTCTGTGTTTCATCGTCAATAAGATGGTCAGAGGGATACAGTAAACCTGAAGTGAAGCATCGGAATCTATAACTAGTGTCACAGGAATGGTTCAAAACATAGACAGTAAGAAGAGTCAGTTTTCTTGTACTTAAGTCGACATTGTGCCTTTTGTATTTAATTCCGATGCAATTTCTGTGTTTCATCCTCAATAAGAAGGTCACAGGGATACAGTAAACCTGAAGTGAAGCATGGGAATCTATAACTAGTGTCACAGGAATTTTTCAAAACGTAAACCGTAAGAAGAGCCAGTTTTCTTGTACTTAAGTCGGCATTGTGCCTTTTGTATTTAATTCCGATGCAATTTCTGTGTTTCATCGTCAATAAGACGGTAAGAGTGGTACAGTAAACCTGAAGTGAAGAATCGGAATTATAACTAGTGTCACAGGAATGATTCAAAACATAGACAGTAAGAAGAGTCAGTTTTCTTGTACTTAAGTCGGCATTGTTCCTTTTGTACTTAATTCCGATGCAATTTCTGTGTTTCATCGTCAATAAGAAGGTCAGAGGGATACAGTAAACCTGAAGTGAAGCATCGGAATATAAAACCGGTCTCACAGGAAAGGTTCAAAACATAGACAGTAACGAGAGCTAGTCTTCTTGTACTTGAGTCGGCATGTGCCTTTTGTATTTAATTCAGATGCAATTTCTGTGTTTCATCGTCAATATGAAGGTCCAAATGATACAGTAAACCTGAAGTGAAGCATCGGAATCTATAACTAGTGTCACAGGAATGGTTCAAAACATAGACAGTAAGAAGAGTCAGTCTTCTTGTACTTAATTCGGCATTGTACCTTTTATTTGTATTCCGATGCAATTTCTGTGTTCATCGCCATTAAGAAGGTCAGAAGGATACAGTAAACCTGAAGTGAAGCATCGGAATCTATAACTAATGTCAAAGGAATGGTTAAAAACATAGTCAGTGAGAAGAATCAGTTTTCTTGTACTTAAGTCGGCATTGTGCTTTTTCTATTGAATTCCGATGCAATTTCTGTGTTTCGTCGTCAATAAGAAGGTCCAAGGGATACAGTAAACCTGAAGTGAAGCATCGGAATCTAAAACCGGTCTCACAGGAAAGGTTCAAAACATAGGCAGTAAGAAGAGCCAGTCTTCTTGTACTAGAGTCAACATTGTGCTTTTGTATTTAATTCCGATGCAATTTCTGTGTTTCATCGTCAATAAGATGGTCAGAGGGATAGAGTAAACCTGAAGTGAAGCATCGGAATCTACAACTAGTGTCACAGGAATGGTTAAAACCATAGACAGTAGGAAGAATGAGTTTTCTTGTACTTAAGTCGGCATTGTGCCTTTTCTATTTAATTCCGATGCAATTTCTGGGTTTCGTCCTCAATAAGAAGGTCCAAGGGATACTGTAAACCTGAAGTCAAGCATCGGAATCTAAAACTGGTCTCACAGGAAAGGTTCAAAATATAGACAGTCAGAAGAATCAGTTTTCTTGTACTTAAGTCAGCATTGTGCCTTTTGTAATTAATTCCGATGTAATTTCTGTGTTTCATCGTCAATAAGATGGTCAGAATGATACAGTAAACCTGAAGTGAAGCATCGGAATCTATAACTAGTGTTACAGGAATGGTTCAAAACATAGACAGTAAGAAGAGTCGGTTTTCTTGTAATAAGTCGGCATTGTGCCTTTTGTATTTAATTCCGATGCAATTTCTGTGTTTCGTCGTCAATAAGAAGGTCCAAGTGATACAGTAAACCTGAAGTGAGCATTGGAATCTATAACTAGTGTCACAGGAATGGTTCAAAGCATAGACAGTAAGAAGAGTCAGTTTTCTTATATTTACGTGGGCATTGTGCCTTTTGTTGTTAGTTCCAATACAATTTCTGTGTTTCATCGTCAATAAGAAGGTCAGAGGGATACAGTAAACCTGGAGTTATGCATCGGAATCTATAACTAGTGTCACAGTAAAGGTTCAAAACATAGACTGGAAGAAGAGTCAGTTCTCTTGTATTTGAATCGGCATTGTGCCTTTTCTATTTAATTCCAATGCATATTCTGTGTTTGGTCGTCAATAAGAAGGTCCAATGGATACAGTAAACCTGAAGTCAAGCATCGGAATCTAAAACTGGTCTTATATTGAAGGTTCAAATCGTAGACATTAAGAAGAGGCAGTCTTCTTGTACTTGAGTCGGCATTGTGCCTTTTGTATTTAATTCCGATGCAATTTCTGTGTTTCATCGTCAATAAGAAGGTCAGAGGGATACAATACCTGAAGTGAAGCATCGGAATCTATAACTAGTGTCACAGGAATGGTTCAATACATAGACAGTAAGAAGAGTCAGTCTTCTAGTACTTGAATTGGCTTTGTGCCTTTTGTATTTAATTCCGATGCAATTTCTGTGTTTCATCGTCAATACGAAGGTCAGAGGGATACAGAAAAACTGAAGTGAAGAATCGGAATCTATAACTAGTGTCACAGGAATGGTTTAAAACGTAGACAGTAAGAAGAGTCAGTCTTCTAGTACTTGAGTCGGCATTGTGCCTTTTGTATTTAATTCCGATGCAATTTCTGTGTTTCATCATCAATAAGGTGAGGGGGATACAGTAAAACAGAAGTGAAGCATCGGAATCTATAACTAGTGTCACAGGAATGGTTCAAAAATAGACAGTAAGAAGAGTCAGTTTTCTTGTACCTAAGTCAGCATTGTGCCTTTTGTATTTAGTAGCGATGCATTTTCTGTGTTTCATCGTCAATAAGAAGGTCAGCTGGATACAGTAAACCTGAAGTGAAGCATCGGAATCTATAACTAGTGTCACAGGAATGGTTCAAAACATAGATATTAAGAAGAGTCTGTTTTCTTATACTTAAGAAGGCATTATGCCTTTTCTATTTAATTCCGATGCAAATTCTGTGTTTCGTCGTCAATAAGAATGTCCAAGGGATACAGTAAACCTGAAGTGAAGCATCGGAATCTAAAACCGGACTCAGAGGAAAGGTTCAAAACATAGACAGTAAGAAGAGCCAGACTTCTTGTACCTGAGTCGGCATTGTGCATTTTGTATTTAATTCCGATGCAATTTCTGTGTTTCATCGTCAATAAGGCGGTCAGAGGGATGCAGTAAACCCGACGTGAAGCATCGGAATCTATAACTAGTGTCACAGGATTGGTTCAAAACATATACAGTAGGAAGAGACAGTCTTCTTGTACTTAAGTCGGCATTGTGCCTTTTGCATTTAATTCCGATGCAATATCTGTGTTTCATCGTCAATAAGAAGGTCAGCCGGATACAGTAAACCTGAAGTGAAGCATCGGAATCTATAACTAGTGTCACAGGAATGGTTCAAATCCTAGACAGGAGGTAGAGTCAGTTTTCTTGTACTCAAGTCGGCATTGTGCCTTTTCTATTTAATTCCGATGCAATTTCTGTGTTTCATCGTCACTAAGAAGGTCCAAGGGATACAGTAAACCTGAAGGGAAGCATCGGAATCTAGAACCGGTCTCACAGGAAATGTTCAAAACATAGACAGTAAGAAGAGCCAGACTTCTTGTACTTGAGTCGGCATTGTCCCTTTTGTATTTAATTCCGATGCAATTTCTGTGTTTCATTGTCAATAAGACTCGTCAGATTGATACAGTAAAACTGAAGTGAAGCATCGTAATCTGTAACTAGTGTCACAGGAATGGTTCAAAACATGGACAGTAAGAAGAGTCAGTCTTCTTGTACTTAAGTCGGCATTGTACCTTTTGTATTTAATTCCGATGCAATTTCTGTGTTTCAACGTCAATAAGAAGGTCAGAGGGATACAGCAAACCTGAAGTGAAGCATCGGAATCTATAACTAGTGTCACAGAAATGGTTCAAAACATAGACAGTAAGAAGAGCCAATATTCTTGTACTTGAGTCGGCATTGTTCATTTTGTATTTAATTCCGATGCAATTTCTGTGTTTCATCGTCAATAAGAAGGTCAGAGGGATACAGTAAACCTGAAGTGAAGCATCGGAATCTATAACTAATGTCACAGGAATGGTTAAAAACATAGACAGTGAGAAGAATCAGTTTTCTTGTACTTAAGTCGGCATTGTGCCTTTTCTATTGAATTCCGATGCAATTTCTGTGTTTCATCCTCAATAAGAAGGTCACAGGGATACAGTAAACCTGAAGTGAAGCATCGGAATCTATAACTAGTGTCACAGGAATTTTTCAAAACGTAAACCGTAAGAAGAGCCAGTTTTCTTGTACTTAAGAAGGCATTGTGCCTTTTGTATTTAATTCCGATGCAATTTCAGTGTTTCATCGTCAATAAGACGGTAAGAGTGGTACAGTAAACCTGAAGTGAAGAATCGGAATCTATAACTAGTGTCACAGGAATGATTCAAAACATAGACAGTAAGAAGAGTCAGTTTTCTTGTACTTAAGTCGGCATTGTTCCTTTTGTACTTAATTCCGATGCAATTTCTGTGTTTCATCGCCAATAAGAAGGTCAGAGGGATACAGTAAACCTGAAGTGAAGCATCGGAATAAAAAACCGGTCTCACAGGAAAGGTTCAAAACATAGACAGTAAGGAGAGCTAGTCTTCTTGTACTTGAGTCGGCATGTGCCTTTTGTATTTAATTCAGATGCAATTTCTGTGTTTCATCGTCAATATGAAGGTCCAAATGATACAGTAAACCTGAAGTGAAGCATCGGAATCCTTAAATAGTGTCACAGGAATGGTTCAAAACATAGACAGTAAGAAGAGTCAGTCTTCTTGTACTTAATTCGGCATTGTACCTTTTATTTGTATTCCGATGCAATTTCTGTGTTCTTCGCCATTAAGAAGGTCAGAGGGATACAGTAAACCTGAAGTGAAGCATCGGAATCTATAACTAATGTCAAAGGAATGGTTAAAAACATAGTCAGTGAGAAGAATCAGTTTTCTTGTACTTAAGTCGGCATTGTGCTTTTTCTATTGAATTCCGATGCAATTTCTGTGTTTCGTCGTCAATAAGAAGGTCCAAGGGATACAGTAAACCTGAAGTGAAGCATCGGAATCTAAAACCGGTCTCACAGGAAAGGTTCAAAACATAGGCAGTAAGAAGAGCCAGTCTTCTTGTACTAGAGTCAACATTGTGCTTTTGTATTTAATTCCGATGCAATTTCTGTGTTTCATCGTCAGTAAGATGGTCAGAGGGATAGAGTAAACCTGAAGTGAAGCATCGGAATCTACAACTAGTGTCACAGGAATGGTTAAAAACATAGACAGTCGGAAGAATGAGTTTTCTTGTACTTAAGTCGGCATTGTGCCTTTTGTATTTAATTCCGATGCAATTTCTGTGTTTCATCGTCAATAAAAAGGTCAGGGGGATACAGTATACCTGAAGTGAAGCATCGGAATGTATAACTAGTGTCAAAGGAATGGTTCAAACCATAGACAGTAAGAAGAGTCAGTTTTCTTGTTCTTAATTCCGCATTGTGCCTTTTCTATTTAATTCCGATGCAATTTCTGGGTTTCGTCGTCAATAAGAAGGTCCAAGGGATACTGTAAACCTGAAGTCAAGCATCGGAATCTAAAACTGGTCTCACAGGAAAGGTTCAAAACATAGACAGTAAGAAGAATCAGTTTTCTTGTACTTAAGTCGGCATTGTGCCTTTTGTAATTAATTCCGATGTAATTTCTGTGTTTCATCGTCAGTAAGATGGTCAGAATGATACAGTAAACCTGAATTGAAGCATCGGAATCTATAACTAGTGTTACAGGAATGGTTCAAAACATAGACAGTAAGAAGAGTCGGTTTTCTTGTAATAAGTCGGCATTGTGCCTTTTGTATTTAATTCCGATGCAATTTCTGTGTTTCGTCGTCAATAAGAAGGTCCAAGTGATACAGTAAACCTGAAGTGAGGATTGGAATCTATAACTAGTGTCACAGGAATGGTTCAAAGCATAGACAGTAAGAAGAGTCAGTTTTCTTATATTTACGTGGGCATTGTGCCTTTTGTTGTTAATTCCAATACAATTTCTGTGTTTCATCTTCAATAAGAAGGTCAGAGGGATACAGTAAACCTGGAGTGATGTATCGGAATCTATAACTAGTGTCACAGTAAAGGTTCAAAACATAGACTGGAAGAAGAGTCAGTTCTCTTGTATTTGAGTCGGCATTGTGCCTTTTCTATTTAATTCCAATGCATATTCTGTGTTTGGTCGTCAATAAGAAGGTCCAATGGATACAGTAAACCTGAAGTCAAGCATCGGAATCTAAAACTGGTCTTATATTGAAGGTTCAAAACGTAGACATTAAGAAGAGGCAGTCTTCTTATACTTGAGTCGGCATTGTGCCTTTTGTATTTAATTCCGATGCAATTTCTGTGTTTCATCGTCAATAAGAAGGTCCAAGGGATACAGTAAACCTGAAGTGAAGCATCGGAATCTAAAACCGGTCTCACAGGAAAGGTTCAAAACATAGGCAGTAAGAAGAGCCAGTCTTCTTGTACTAGAGTCAACATTGTGCTTTTGTAATTAATTCCGATGCAATTTCTGTGTTTCATCGTCAATAAGAAGGTCAGAGGGATACAGTAAACCTGAAGTGAAACATCGGAATATAAAACCGGTCTCACAGGAAAGGTTCATAACATAGACAGTAAGAAGAGCCAGTCTTCTTGTACTAGAGTCAACATTGTGCCTTTTGTATTTAATTCTGATGCAATTTGTGTCTTTCATCGTCAATAAGAAGGTCAGAGGGATACAGTAAACCCGAAGTGAAGCATCGGAATCTACACCTAGTGTCACAGGAATGGTACAAATCATAGACAGTAAGAAGAGTCAGTCTTCTTGTACTTAATTCGGCATTGTGCCTTTTATTTGTATTCCGATGCAATTTCTGTGTTTAATCGTCATTAAGAAGTTCAGAGGGATACAGTAAACGTGAAGTGAAGCATCGGAATCTATAACTAGTGTCACAGGAATGGTTCAAAACAAAGTCAGTAAGAGGATTCAGTTTTCTTGTTCTTAAGTCGGCATTGTGCCTTTCCTCTTGAATTCCAATGCAATTTCTGTGTTTCGTCGTCAAAAAGAAGGTCCAAGGGATACAGTAAACCTGAAGTGAAGCATCGTATTCTAAAATTGGTCTCACAGGAAAGGTTCAAAACATACACAGGAAGAAGGGCCAGTCTTCTTGTACTTGAGTCGGCATTGTGCCTTTTGTATTTAATTCCGATGCAATTTCTGTGTTTCATCGTCAATAAGAAGGTCAGAGGGATACAGTAAACCTGAAGTGAAGCATCGGAATGTATAACTAGTGTCAAAGGAATGGTTCAAAGCATAGACAGTAAGAAGAGTCAGTTTTCTTGTTCTTAAATCGGCATTGTGCTTTTCTATTTAATTCCGATGCAATTTCTGTGTTTCGTCGTCAATAAGAAGGTCCAAGGGATACAGTAAACCTGAAGTGAGCATTGGAATCTGTAACTAGTGTCACAGGAATGGTTAAAAGCATAGACAGTAAGAAGAATCAGTTTTCTTATACTTACGTGGGCATTGTGCCTTTTGTTTTTAATTCCGATACAATTGCTGTGTATCATCGTCAATAAGAAGGTCAGAGGGATATAGTAAACCTGGAGTTATGCATCGGAATCTATAACTAGTGTCTCAGTAATGGTTCAAAACATACACAGGAAGAAGAGTCAGTTCTCTTGTACTTGAGTCGGCATTGTGCCTTTTCTATTTAATTCCAATGCATATTCTGTGTTTGGTCGTCAATAAGAAGGTCCAATGGATACAGTAGAACCTGAAGTCAAGCATCGAAATCTAAAACTGGTCTTACATTGAAGGTTCAAAACATTGACATTAAGAAAAGGCAGTCTTCTTGTAGTTGAGTCGGCATTGTGCCTTTTGTATATAATTCCGATACAATTTCTGTGTTTCATCGTCAATAAGAAGGCCAGAGGGATACAATAAACCTGCAGTGAAGCATCGGAATCTATAACTAGTGTCACAGGAATGGTTCAAAATACAGACAGTAAGAAGAGTCAGTCTTCTAGTACCTGAATTGGCTTTGTGCCTTTTGTATTTAATTCCGATGCAATTTCTGTGTTTCATCGTCAATACGAAGGTCAGAGTGATACAGAAAAACTGAAGTGAAGAATCGGAATCTATAACTAGTGTCACAGGAATGGTTTAAAACATAGACAGTAAGAAGAGTCAGTCTTCTAGTACTTGAGTCGGCATTGAGCCTTTTGTATTTAATTCCGATGCAATTTCTGTGTTTCATCATCAGTAAGGTCAGAGGGATACAGTAAAAAAGAATTGAAGCATTGGAATCTATAACTAGTGCCACAGGAATGGTTCAAAACATAGACAGTAAGAAGAGTCAATCTTCTTGTACTTAAGTCAGCATTGGGCCTTTTGTATTTAATAGCGATGCAATTTCTGTGTTTCATCGTCAATAAGAAGGTCAGCTGGATACAGTAAACCTGAAGTGAAGCATCGGAATCTAAAACCGGACTCAGAGGAAAGGTTCAAAACATAGACAGTAAGAAGAGCCATACTTCTTGTACCTGAGTCGGCATTGTGCATTTTGTATTTAATTCCCAAGCAATTACTGTGTTTCATCGTCAATAAGGCGGACAGGCGGATACAGTAAACCTGACGTGAAGCATTGGAATCTATAACTAGTGTCACAGGATTGGTTCAAAACATATACAGTAGGAAGAGTCAGTCTTCTTGTACTTAAGTCGGCATTGTGCCTTTTGCATTTAATTCCGATGCAATATCTGTGTTTCATCGTCAATAAGAAGGTCAGCTGGATACAGTAAACCTGAAGTGAAGCATCGGAATCTATAACTAGTGTCACAGGAATGGTTCAAAGCATAGACAGTAAGAAGAGCCAGTCTTCTTGTACTTAAATCGGCGTTGTGCCTTTTGTATTTAATTCCGATGCAATTTCTGTGTTTCATCGTCAATACGATGGTCAGAGGGATACAGTAAGCCTGAAGTGAAGCATCGGAATCTATAACTAGTGTCACAGGAATGGTTCAAAACATAGACAGTAAGAAGAGCCAGTTTTCTTGTACTTAAGTCGGCATTGTGCCTTTTGTATTTAATTCCGATGCAATTTCTTTGTTTCATCGTCAATAAGACGGTCAGAGTGGTACAGTAAACCTGAAGTGAAGAATCGGAATCTATAACTAGTGTCACAGGAATGATTCAAAACATAGACAGTAAGAAGAGTCAGTTTTCTTGTACTTAAGTCGGCATTGTTCCTTTTGTACTTATCTCCGATGCAATTTCTGTGTTTCATCGTCAATAAGAAGGTCAGAGAGATACAGAAAAACTGAAGTGAAGAATCGGAATCTATAACTAGTGTCACAGGAATGGTTTAAAACATAGACAGTAAGAAGAGTCAGTCTTCTAGTACTTGAGTCGGCATTGTGCCTTTTGTATTTAATTCCGATGCAATTTTTGTGTTTCGTCGTCAATAAGAATTTCCAAGGGATACTGTAAACCTGAAGTCAAGCATCGGAATCGAAAACTGGTCTCACAGGAAAGGTTCAAAACATAGACAGTAAGAGGAATCAGTTTTCTTGTACTTAAGTCGGTATTGTGCCTTTTGTATATAATTCCGATGCAATTTCTGTGTTTCGTCGTCAATAAGAAGGTCCAAGGGATACAGTAAACCTGAAGTGAGCATTGGAATCTATAACTAGTGTCACAGGAATGGTCCAAAGCATAGACAGTAAGAAGAGTCAGTTTTCTTATACTTACGTGGGCATTGTGCGTTTTGTTTTTAAATCCGATACAATTTCTGTGTTTCATCGTCAATAAGAAGTTCAGAGGGATACAGTAAACGTGGAGTGATGCATCGGAATCTATAACTAGTGTCACAGTAATGGTTCAAAACATAGACAGGAAGAAGAGTCAGTTCTCTTGTACTTGAGTCGGCATTGTGCGTTTTCTATTTAATTCCAATGCAATTTCTGTGTTTCATCGTCATTAAGAAGGTCAGAGGGATACAGCAAAGCCTGAAGTGAAGCATCGGAATCTATAACTAGTCTCACAGGAATGGTTCAAAACATAGACAGTAAGAAGAGTCAGTTTCCTTGTACTTAAGTCGGCATTGTGCCTTTTCTTTTTAATTCCGATGCAATTTCTGTGTTTCGGCGTCAATAAGAAGGTCCAAGGGATACACTAAACTTGAAGTGAAGCATCGGAATCTATAACTAGTGTCACAGGAATGGTTCAAAACATAGAGAGTAAGAAGAGACAGTCTTTTGGTACTTAAGTCGGCATTGTGCATTTTGTATATAATTCCGATGCAATATCTGTGTTTCATCGTCAATAAGAAGATCAGAGGGATACAGTAAACTTGAAGTGAAGCATCGGAATCTATAACTAGTGTCACAGGAATGGTTCAAAACATAGACAGTAAGAAGAGCCAGTCTTCTTGTACTTAAATCGGCATTGTGCCTTTTGTATTTAATTCCGATGCAATTTCTGTGTTTCTTCGTCAATAAGATGGTCAGAGGGATACAGTAAGCCTGAAGTGAAGCATCGGCATCTATAACTAGTGTCACAGGAATGGTTCAAGGCATAGACAGTAAGAAGAGTCAGTTTTCTTATATTTACGTGGGCATTGTGCCTTTTGTTGTTAATCCCAATACAATTTCTGTGTTTCATCTTCAATAAGAAGGTCAGAGGGATACAGTAAACCTGGAGTGATGCATCGGAATCTATAACTAGTGTCACAGTAAAGGTTCAAAACATAGACTGGAAGAAGAGTCAGTTCTCTTGTATTTGAGTCGGCATTGTGCCTTTTCTATTTAATTCCAATGCATATTCTGTGTTTGGTCGTCAATAAGAAGGTCCAATGGATACAGTAAACCTGAAGTCAAGCATCGGAATCTAAAACTGGTCTTATATTGAAGGTTCAAAACGTAGACATTAAGAAGAGGCAGTCTTCTTATACTTGAGTCGGCATTGTGCCTTTTGTATTTAATTCCGATGCAATTTCTGTGTTTCATCGTCAATAAGAAGGTCCAAGGGATACAGTAAACCTGAAGTGAAGCATCGGAATCTAAAACCGGTCTCACAGGAAAGGTTCAAAACATAGGCAGTAAGAAGAGCCAGTCTTCTTGTACTAGAGTCAACATTGTGATTTTGTATTTAATTCCGATGCAATTTCTGTGTTTCATCGTCAATAAGAAGGTCAGAGGGATACAGTAAACCTGAAGTGAAGCATCGGAATATAAAACCGGTCTCACAGGAACGGTTCATAACATAGACAGTAAGAAGAGCCAGTCTTCTTGTACTAGAGTCAACATTGTGCCTTTTGTATTTAATTCTGATGCAATTTGTGTCTTTCATCGTCAATAAGAAGGTCAGAGGGATACAGTAAACCCGAAGTGAAGCATCGGAATCTACACCTAGTGTCACAGGAATGGTACAAATCATAGACAGTAAGAAGAGTCAGTCTTCTTGTACTTAATTCGGCATTGTGCCTTTTATTTGTATTCCGATGCAATTTCTGTGTTTAATCGTCATTAAGAAGTTCAGAGGGATACAGTAAACGTGAAGTGAAGCATCGGAATCTATAACTAGTGTCACAGGAATGGTTCAAAACAAAGTCAGTAAGAGGATTCAGTTTTCTTGTTCTTAAGTCGGCATTGTGCCTTTTCTCTTGAATTCCAATGCAATTTCTGTGTTTCGTCGTCAAAAAGAAGGTCCAAGGGATACAGTAAACCTGAAGTGAAGCATCGTATTCTAAAATTGGTCTCACAGGAAAGGTTCAAAACATACACAGGAAGAAGGGCCAGTCTTCTTGTACTTGAGTCGGCATTGTGCCTTTTGTATTTAATTCCGATGCAATTTCTGTGTTTCATCGTCAATAAGAAGGTCAGAGGGATACAGTAAACCTGAAGTGAAGCATCGGAATGTATAACTAGTGTCAAAGGAATGGTTCAAAGCATAGACAGTAAGAAGAGTCAGTTTTCTTGTTCTTAAATCGGCATTGTGCTTTTCTATTTAATTCCGATGCAATTTCTGTGTTTCGTCGTCAATAAGAAGGTCCAAGGGATACAGTAAACCTGAAGTGAGCATTGGAATCTGTAACTAGTGTCACAGGAATGGTTAAAAGCATAGACAGTAAGAAGAATCAGTTTTCTTATACTTACGTGGGCATTGTGCCTTTTGTTTTTAATTCCGATACAATTGCTGTGTATCATCGTCAATAAGAAGGTCAGAGGGATATAGTAAACCTGGAGTTATGCATCGGAATCTATAACTAGTGTCTCAGTAATGGTTCAAAACATACACAGGAAGAAGAGTCAGTTCTCTTGTACTTGAGTCGGCATTGTGCCTTTTCTATTTAATTCCAATGCATATTCTGTGTTTGGTCGTCAATACGAAGGTCCAATGGATACAGTAGAACCTGAAATCAAGCATCGAAATCTAAAACTGGTCTTACATTGATGGTTCAAAACATTGACATTAAGAAGAGGCAGTCTTCTTGTAGTTGAGTCGGCATTGTGCCTTTTGTATTTAATTCCGATACAATTTCTGTGTTTCATCGTCAATAAGAAGGCCAGAGGGATACAATAAACCTGCAGTGAAGCATCGGAATCTATAACTAGTGTCACACGAATGGTTCAAACATAGACAGTAAAAAGAGTCAGTTTTCTTGTACTTAAGTCGGCATTGTGCCTTTTGTATTTAGTTCCGATGCAATTTCTGTGTTTCATCGTCAATAAGAACGTCAGCTGGATACAGTAACGCTGTAGTGAAGCATTGGAATCTATAACTAGTGTCACAGGAATGGTTTAAAACATAGACAGTAAGAAGAGTCAGTCTTCTAGTACTTGAGTCGGCATTGTGCCTTTTGTATTTAATTCCGATGCAATTTCTGTGTTTCATCATCAGTAAGGTCAGAGGGATACAGTAAAAAAGAATTGAAGCATTGGAATCTATAACTAGTGTCACAGGAATGGTTCAAAACATAGACAGTAAGAAGAGTCAATCTTCTTGTACTTAAGTCAGCATTGGGCCTTTTGTATTTAATAGCGATGCAATTTCTGTGTTTCATCGTCAATAAGAAGGTCAGCTGGATACAGTAAACCTGAAGTGAAGCATCGGAATCTAAAACCGGACTCAGAGGAAAGGTTCAAAACATAGACAGTAAGAAGAGCCATACTTCTTGTACCTGAGTCGGCATTGTGCATTTTGTATTTAATTCCCAAGCAATTACTGTGTTTCATCGTCAATAAGGCGGTCAGACGGATACAGTAAACCTGACGTGAAGCATTGGAATCTATAACTAGTGTCACAGGATTGGTTCAAAACATATACAGTAGGAAGAGTCAGTCTTCTTGTACTTAAGTCGGCATTGTGCCTTTTGCATTTAATTCCGATGCAATATCTGTGTTTCATCGTCAATAAGAAGGTCAGCTGGATACAGTAAACCTGAAGTGAAGCATCGGAATCTATAACTAGTGTCACAGGAATGGTTCAAAGCATAGACAGTAAGAAGAGCCAGTCTTCTTGTACTTAAATCGGCGTTGTGCCTTTTGTATTTAATTCCGATGCAATTTCTGTGTTTCATCGTCAATAAGATGGTCAGAGGGATACAGTAAGCCTGAAGTGAAGCATCGGAATCTATAACTAGTGTCACAGGAATGGTTCAAAACATAGACAGTAAGAAGAGCCAGTTTTCTTGTACTTAAGTCGGCATTGTGCCTTTTGTATTTAATTCCGATGCAATTTCTTTGTTTCATCGTCAATAAGACGGTCAGAGTGGTACAGTAAACCTGAAGTGAAGAATCGGAATCTATAACTAGTGTCACAGGAATGAATCAAAACATAGACAGTAAGAAGAGTCAGTTTTCTTGTACTTAAGTCGGCATTGTTCCTTTTGTACTTATCTCCGATGCAATTTCTGTGTTTCATCGTCAATAAGAAGGTCAGAGAGATACAGAAAAACTGAAGTGAAGAATCGGAATCTATAACTAGTGTCACAGGAATGGTTTAAAACATAGACAGTAAGAAGAGTCAGTCTTCTAGTACTTGAGTCGGCATTGTGCCTTTTATATTTAATTCCGATGCAATTTTTGTGTTTCGTCGTCAATAAGAATGTCCAAGGGATACTGTAAACCTGAAGTCAAGCATCGGAATCGAAAACTGGTCTCACAGGAAAGGTTCAAAACATAGACAGTAAGAGGAATCAGTTTTCTTGTACTTAAGTCGGTATTGTGCCTTTTGTATATAATTCCGATGCAATTTCTGTGTTTCGTCGTCAATAAGAAGGTCCAAGGGATACAGTAAACCTGAAGTGAGCATTGGAATCTATAACTAGTGTCACAGGAATGGTCCAAAGCATAGACAGTAAGAAGAGTCAGTTTTCTTATACTTACGTGGGCATTGTGCGTTTTGTTTTTAAATCCGATACAATTTCTGTGTTTCATCGTCAATAAGAAGTTCAGAGGGATACAGTAAACGTGGAGTGATGCATCGGAATCTATAACTAGTGTCACAGTAATGGTTCAAAACATAGACAGGAAGAAGAGTCAGTTCTCTTGTACTTGAGTCGGCATTGTGCGTTTTCTATTTAATTCCAATGCAATTTCTGTGTTTCATCGTCATTAAGAAGGTCAGAGGGATACAGCAAAGCCTGAAGTGAAGCATCGGAATCTATAACTAGTCTCACAGGAATGGATCAAAACATAGACAGTAAGAAGAGTCAGTTTCCTTGTACTTAAGTCGGCATTGTGCCTTTTCTTTTTAATTCCGATGCAATTTCTGTGTTTCGGCGTCAATAAGAAGGTCCAAGGGATACACTAAACTTGAAGTGAAGCATCGGAATCTATAACTAGTGTCACAGGAATGGTTCAAAACATAGAGAGTAAGAAGAGACAGTCTTTTGGTACTTAAGTCGGCATTGTGCATTTTGTATATAATTCCGATGCAATATCTGTGTTTCATCGTCAATAAGAAGATCAGTGGGATACAGTAAACTTGAAGTGAAGCATCGGAATCTATAACTAGTGTCACAGGAATGGTTCAAAACATAGACAGTAAGAAGAGCCAGTCTTCTTGTACTTAAATCGGCATTGTGCCTTTTGTATTTAATTCCGATGCAATTTCTGTGTTTCTTCGTCAATAAGATGGTCAGAGGGATACAGTAAGCCTGAAGTGAAGCATCCGCATCTATAACTAGTGTCACAGGAATGGTTCAAAACACAGACAGTAAGAAGAGTCAGTTTTCTTGTACTTAAGTCGGCATTGTGCCTTTTGTATTTAATTCCGAGGCAATTTCTGTGTTTCATCCTCAATAAGAAGGTCTCAGGGATACAGTAAACCTGAAGTGAAGCATCGGAATCTATAACTAGTGTCACAGGAATTTTTCAAAACGTAAACCGTAAGAAGAGCCAGTTTTCTTGTACTTAAGTCGGCATTGTGCCTTTTGTATTTAAATCCGATGCAATTTCTGTGTTTCATCGTCAGTAAGACGGTCAGAGTGGTACAGTAAACCTGAAGTGAAGAATCGGAATCTATAACTAGTGTCACAGGAATGATTCAAAACATAGACAGTAAGAAGAGTCAGTTTTCTTGTACTTAAGTCGGCATTGTTCCTTTTGTACTTAATTCCGATGCAATTTCTGTGTTTCATCGTCAATAAGAAGGTCAGAGGGATACAGTAAACCTGAAGTGAAGCATCGGAATATAAAACTGGTCTCACAGGAAAGGTTCAAAACATAGACAGTAAGGAGAGCCAGTCTTCTTGTACTTGAGTCGGCATGTGCATTTTGTATTTAATTCCGATGCAATTTCTGTGTTTCATCGTCAATATGAAGGTCCAAATGATACAGTAAACCTGAAGTGAAGCATCGGATTCTATAACTAGTGTCACAGGAATGGTTCAAACATAGACAGTAAGAAGAGTCAGTCTTCTTGTACTTAATTCGGAATTGTACCTTTTATTTGTATTCTGATGCAATTACTGTGTTCATCGCCATTAAGAAGGTCAGAGGGATACAGTAAACCTGAAGTGACGCATCGGAATCTATAACTAATGTCAAAGGAATGGTTAAAAACATAGAATGTGAGAAGAATCAGTTTTCTTGTACTTAAGTCGGCATTGTGCTTTTTCTATTGAATTCCGATGCAATTTCTGTGTTTCGTCGTCAATATGAAGTTCCAAGGGGTACAGTAAACCTGAAGTGAAGCATCGGAATCTAAAACCGGTCTCACAGGAAAGGTTCAAAACATAGACAGTAAGAAGAGCCAGTCTTCTTGTACTGGAGTCAACATTGTGCTTTTGCATTTAATTCCGATGCAATTTCTGTGTTTCATCGTCAATAAGATGGTCAGAGGGATAGAGTAAACCTGAAGTGAAGCATCGGAATCTACAACTAGTGTCACAGGAATGGTTAAAAACATAGACAGTAGGAAGAATAAGTTTTCTTGTACTTAAGTCGGCATTGTGCCTTTTGTATTTAATTCCGATGCAATATCGGTGTTTCATCGTCAATAAGAAGATCAGAGGGATACACTAAACTTGAAGTGAAGCATCGGAATCTATAACTAGTGTCACAGGAATGGTTCAAAACATAGAGAGTAAGAAGAGACAGTCTTTTGATACTTAAGTCGGCACTGTGCATTTTGTATTTAATTCCGATGCGATATCTGTGTTTCATCGTCAATAAGAAGGTCAGAGGGATACAGTAAACTTGAAGTGAAGCATCGGAATCTATAACTAGTGTCACAGGGATGGTTCAAAACATAGATAGTAAGAAGAGCCAGTCTTCTTGTACTTAAGTCGGCATTGTGCCTTTTGTATTTAATTCCGATGCAATTTCTGTGTTTCATCGTCAATAAGATGGTCAGAGGGATACAGTAAACCTGAAGTGAAGCATCGGAATCTATAACTAGTGTCACAGGAATGGTTCAAAACATAGACAGTAAGAAGAGTCAGTTTTCTTGTACTTAAGTCGACATTGTGCCTTTTGTATTTAATTCCGATGCAATTTCTGTGTTTCATCCTCAATAAGAAGGTCACAGGGATACAGTAAACCTGAAGTGAAGCATGGGAATCTATAACTAGTGTCACAGGAATTTTTCAAAACGTAAACCGTAAGAAGAGCCAGTTTTCTTGTACTTAAGTCGGCATTGTGCCTTTTGTATTTAATTCCGATGCAATTTCTGTGTTTCATCGTCAATAAGACGGTAAGAGTGGTACAGTAAACCTGAAGTGAAGAATCGGAATCTATAACTAGTGTCACAGGAATGATTCAAAACATAGACAGTAAGAAGAGTCAGTTTTCTTGTACTTAAGTCGGCATTGTTCCTTTTGTACTTAATTCCGATGCAATTTCTGTGTTTCATCGTCAATAAGAAGGTCAGAGGGATACAGTAAACCTGAAGTGAAGCATCGGAATATAAAACCGGTCTCACAGGAAAGGTTCAAAACATAGACAGTAACGAGAGCTAGTCTTCTTGTACTTGAGTCGGCATGTGCCTTTTGTATTTAATTCAGATGCAATTTCTGTGTTTCATCGTCAATATGGAGGTCCAAATGATACAGTAAACCTGAAGTGAAGCATCGGAATCTATAACTAGTGTCACAGGAATGGTTCAAAACATAGACAGTAAGAAGAGTCAGTCCTCTTGTACTTAATTCGGCATTGTACCTTTTATTTGTATTCCGATGCAATTTCTGTGTTCATCGCCATTAAGAAGGTCAGAAGGATACAGTAAACCTGAAGTGAAGCATCGGAATCTATAACTAATGTCAAAGGAATGGTTAAAAACATAGTCAGTGAGAAGAATCAGTTTTCCTGTACTTAAGTCGGCATTGTGCTTTTTCTATTGAATTCCGATGCAATTTCTGTGTTTCGTCGTCAATAAGAAGGTCCAAGGGATACAGTAAACCTGAAGTGAAGCATCGGAATCTAAAACCGGTCTCACAGGAAAGGTTCAAAACATAGGCAGTAAGAAGAGCCAGTCTTCTTGTACTAGAGTCAACATTGTGCTTTTGTATTTAATTCCGATGCAATTTCTGTGTTTCGTCGTCAATAAGAAGGTACAAGTGATACAGTAAACCTGAAGTGAGCATTGGAATCTATAACTAGTGTCACAGAAATGGTTCAAAGCATAGACAGTAAGAAGAGTCAGTTTTCTTATATTTACGTGGGCATTGTGCCTTTTGTTGTTAATTCCAATACAATTTCTGTGTTTCATCGTCAATAAGAAGGTCAGAGGGATACAGTAAACCTGGAGTTATGCATCGGAATCTATAACTAGTGTCACAGTAAAGGTTCAAAACATAGACTGGAAGAAGAGTCAGTTCTCTTGTATTTGAGTCGGCATTGTGCCTTTTCTATTTAATTCCAATGCATATTCTGTGTTTGGTCGTCAATAAGAAGGTCCAATGGATACAGTAAACCTGAAGTCAAGCATCGGAATCTAAAACTGGTCTTATATTGAAGGTTCAAATCGTAGACATTAAGAAGAGGCAGTCTTCTTGTACTTGAGTCGGCATTGTGCCTTTTGTATTTAATTCCGATGCAATTTCTGTGTTTCATCGTCAATAAGAAGGTCAGAGGGATACAATACCTGAAGTGAAGCATCGGAATCTATAACTAGTGTCACAGGAATGGTTCAATACATAGACAGTAAGAAGAGTCAGTCTTCTAGTACTTGAATTGGCTTTGTGCCTTTTGTATTTAATTCCGATGCAATTTCTGTGTTTCATCGTCAATACGAAGGTCAGAGGGATACAGAAAAACTGAAGTGAAGAATCGGAATCTATAACTAGTGTCACAGGAATGGTTTAAAACATAGACAGTAAGAAGAGTCAGTCTTCTAGTACTTGAGTCGGCATTGTGCCTTTTGTATTTAATTCCGATGCAATTTCTGTGTTTCATCATCAATAAGGTGAGGGGGATACAGTAAAACAGAAGTGAAGCATCGGAATCTATAACTAGTGTCACAGGAATGGTTCAAAAATAGACAGTAAGAAGAGTCAGTTTTCTTGTGCCTAAGTCAGCATTGTGCCTTTTGTATTTAGTAGCGATGCATTTTCTGTGTTTCATCGTCAATAAGAAGGTCAGCTGGATACAGTAAACCTGAAGTGAAGCATCGGAATCTATAACTAGTGTCACAGGAATGGTTCAAAACATAGATATTAAGAAGAGTCTGTTTTCTTATACTTAAGAAGGCATTATGCCTTTTCTATTTAATTCCGATGCAAATTCTGTGTTTCGTCGTCAATAAGAATGTCCAAGGGATACAGTAAACCTGAAGTGAAGCATCGGAATCTAAAACCGGACTCAGAGGAAAGGTTCAAAACATAGACAGTAAGAAGAGCCAGACTTCTTGTACCTGAGTCGGCATTGTGCATTTTGTATTTAATTCCGATGCAATTTCTGTGTTTCATCGTCAATAAGGCGGTCAGAGGGATGCAGTAAACCTGACGTGAAGCATCGGAATCTATAACTAGTGTCACAGGATTGGTTCGAAACATATACAGTAGGAAGAGACAGTCTTCTTGTACTTAAGTCGGCATTGTGCCTTTTGCATTTAATTCCGATGCAATATCTGTGTTTCATCGTCAATAAGAAGGTCAGCTGGATACAGTAAACCTGAAGTGAAGCATCGGAATCTATAACTAGTGTCACAGGAATGGTTCAAAGCCTAGACAGGAGGTAGAGTCAGTTTTCTTGTACTCAAGTCGGCATTGTGCCTTTTCTATTTAATTCCGATGCAATTTCTGTGTTTCATCGTCACTAAGAAGGTCCAAGGGATACAGTAAACCTGAAGGGAAGCATCGGAATCTATAACTAGTGTCACAGAAATGGTTCAAAACATAGACAGTAAGAAGAGCCAGACTTCTTGTACTTGAGTCGGCATTGTCCCTTTTGTATTTAATTCCGATGCAATTTCTGTGTTTCATTGTCAATAAGACGGTCAGAGGGATACAGTAAAACTGAAGTGAAGCATCGTAATCTATAACTAGTGTCACAGGAATGGTTCAAAACATGGACAGTAAGAAGAGTCAGTCTTCTTGTACTTAAGTCGGCATTGTACCTTTTGTATTTAATTCCGATGCAATTTCTGTGTTTCAACGTCAATAAGAAGGTCAGAGGGATACAGTAAACCTGACGTGAAGCATCGGAATCTATAACTAGTGTCACAGAAATGGTTCAAAACATAGACAGTAAGAAGAGCCAATATTCTTGTACTTGAGTCGGCATTGTTCATTTTGTATTTAATTCCGATGCAATTTCTGTGTTTCATCGTCAATAAGAAGGTCAGAGGGATACAGTAAACCTGAAGTGAAGCATCGGAATCTATAACTAATGTCACAGGAATGGTTAAAAACATAGACAGTGAGAAGAATCAGTTTTCTTGTACTTAAGTCGGCATTGTGCCTTTTCTATTGAATTCCGATGCAATTTCTGTGTTTCATCCTCAATAAGAAGGTCACAGGGATACAGTAAACCTGAAGTGAAGCATCGGAATCTATAACTAGTGTCACAGGAATTTTTCAAAACGTAAACCGTAAGAAGAGCCAGTTTTCTTGTACTTAAGAAGGCATTGTGCCTTTAGTATTTAATTCCGATGCAATTTCAGTGTTTCATCGTCAATAAGACAGTAAGAGTGGTACAGTAAACCTGAAGTGAAGAATCGGAATCTATAACTAGTGTCACAGGAATGATTCAAAACATAGACAGTAAGAAGAGTCAGTTTTCTTGTACTTAAGTCGGCATTGTTCCTTTTGTACTTAATTCCGATGCAATTTCTGTGTTTCATCGTCAATAAGAAGGTCAGAGGGATACAGTAAACCTGAAGTGAAGCATCGGAATCTATAACTAATGTCAAAGGAATGGTTAAAAACATAGTCAGTGAGAATAATCAGTTTTCTTGTACTCAAGTCGGCATTGTGCTTTTCCTATTGAATTCCGATGCAATTTCTGTGTTTCGTCGTCAATAAGAAGGTCCAAGGGATACAGTAAACCTGAAGTGAAGCATCGGAATCTAAAACCGGTCTCACAGGAAAGGTTCAAAACATAGGCAGTAAGAAGAGCCAGTCTTCATGTACTAGAGTCAACATTGTGCTTTTGTATTTAATTCCGATGCAGTTTCTGTGTTTCATCGTCAGTAAGATGGTCAGAGGGATAGAGTAAACCTGAAGTGAAGCATCGGAATCTACAACTAGTGTCACAGGAATGGTTAAAAACATAGACAGTAGGAAGAATGAGTCTTCTTGTACTTAAGTCGGCATTGTGCCTTTTGTATTTAATTCCGATGCAATTTCTGTGTTTCATCGTCAATAAAAAGGTCAGGGGGATACAGTATACCTGAAGTGAAGCATCGGAATGTATAACTAGTGTCAAAGGAATGGTTCAAACCATAGACAGTAAGAAGAGTCAGTTTTCTTGTTCTTAATTCCGCATTGTGCCTTTTCTATTTAATTCCGATGCAATTTCTGGGTTTCGTCGTCAATAAGAAGGTCCAAGGGATACTGTAAACCTGAAGTCAAGCATCGGAATCTAAAACTGGTCTCACAGGAAAGGTTCAAAACATAGACAGTAAGAAGAATCAGTTTTCTTGTACTTAAGTCGGCATTGTGCCTTTTGTAATTAATTCCGATGTAATTTCTGTGTTTCATCGTCAATAAGATGGTCAGAATGATACAGTAAACCTGAAGTGAAGCATCGGAATCTATAACTAGTGTTACAGGAATGGTTCAAAACATAGACAGTGAGAAGAGTCGGTTTTCTTGTAATAAGTCGGCATTGTGCCTTTTGTATTTAATTCCGATGCAATTTCTGTGTTTCGTCGTCAATAAGAAGGTCCAAGTGATACAGTAAACCTGAAGTGAGCATTGGAATCTATAACTAGTGTCACAGGAATGGTTCAAAGCATAGACAGTAAGAAGAGTCAGTTTTCTTATATTTACGTGGGCATTGTGCCTTTTGTTGTTAATTCCAATACAATTTCTGTGTTTCATCTTCAATAAGAAGGTCAGAGGGATACAGTAAACCTGGAGTGATGCATCGGAATCTATAACTAGTGTCACAGTAAAGGTTCAAAACATAGACTGGAAGAAGAGTCAGTTCTCTTGTATTTGAGTCGGCATTGTGCCTTTTCTATTTAATTCCAATGCATATTCTGTGTTTGGTCGTCAATAAGAAGGTCCAATGGATACAGTAAACCTGAAGTCAAGCATCGGAATCTAAAACTGGTCTTATATTGAAGGTTCAAAACGTAGACATTAAGAAGAGGCAGTCTTCTTATACTTGAGTCGGCATTGTGCCTTTTGTATTTAATTCCGATGCAATTTCTGTGTCTCATCGTCAATAAGAAGGACAGAGGGATACAATACCTGAAGTGAAGCATCGGAATCTATAACTAGTGTCACAGGAGTCTTTCAATACATAGACAGTAAGAACAGTCAGTCTTCTAGTACTTGAATTGGCTTTGTGCCTTTTGTATTTAATTCCGATGCAATTTCTGTGTTTCATCGTCAATACGAAGGTCAGAGGGATACAGAAAAACTGAAGTGAAGAATCGGAATCTATAACTAGTGTCACAGGAATGGTTTAAAACATAGACAGTAAGAAGAGTCAGTCTTCTAGTACTTGAGTCGGCATTGTGCCTTTTGTATTTAATTCCGATGCAATTTCTGTGTTTCATCATCAATAAGGTCAGGGGGATACAGTAAAACAGAAGTGAAGCATCGGAATCTATAACTAGTGTCACAGGAATGGTTCAAAAATAGACAGTAAGAAGAGTCAGTCTTCTTGTACTTAAGTCAGCATTGTGCCTTTTGTATTTAGTAGCGATGCATTTTCTGTGTTTCATCGTCAATAAGAAGGTCAGCTGGATACAGTAAACCTGAAGTGAAGCATCGGAATCTATAGCTAGTGTCACAGGAATGGTTCAAAGCATAGACAGTAAGAAGAGTCAGTTCTCTTATATTTACGTGGGCATTGTGCCTTTTGTTGTTAATTCCAATACAATTTCTGTGTGTCATCTTCAATAAGAAGGTCAGAGGGATACAGTAAACCTGGAGTGATGCATCGGAATCTATAACTAGTGTCACAGTAAAGGTTCAAAACATAGACTGGAAGAAGAGTCAGTTCTCTTGTATTTGAGTCGGCATTGTGCCTTTTCTATTTAATTCCAATGCATATTCTGTGTTTCGTCGTCAATAAGAATGTCCAAGGGATACAGTAAACCTGAAGTGAAGCATCGGAATCTAAAACCGGACTCAGAGGAAAGGTTCAAAACATAGACAGTAAGAAGAGCCAGACTTCTTGTACCTGAGTCGGCATTGTGCATTTTGTATTTCATTCCGAAGCAATTTCTGTGTTTCATCGTCAATAAGGCGGTCAGAGGGATGCACAAAACCTGACGTGAAGCATCGGAATCTATAACTAGTGTCACAGGATTGGTTCAAAACATATACAGTAGGAAGAGTGAGTCTTCTTGTACTTAAGTCGGCATTGTGCCTTTTGCATTTAATTCCGATGCAATATCTGTGTTTCATCGTCAATAAGAAGGTCAGCCGGATACAGTAAACCTGAAGTGAAGCATCGGAATCTATAACTAGTGTCACAGGAATGGTTCAAAGCCTAGACAGGAAGTAGAGTCAGTTTTCTTGTACTCAAGTCGGCATTGTGCCTTTTCTATTTAATTCCGATGCAATTTCTGTGTTTCATCGTCACTAAGAAGGACCAAGGGATACAGTAAACCTGAAGGGAAGCATCGGAATCTAGAACCGGTCTCACAGGAAATGTTCTGAACATAGACAGTAAGAAGAGCCAGACTTCTTGTACTTGAGTCGGCATTGTCCCTTTTGTATTTAATTCCGATGCAATTTCTGTGTTTCATTGTCAATAAGACGGTCAGAGGGATACAGTAAAACTGAAGTGAAGCATCGGAATCTATAACTAGTGTCACAGGAATGGTTCAAAACATGGACAGTAAGAAGAGTCAGTCTTCTTGTACTTAAGTCGGCATTGTACCTTTTGTATTTAATTCCGATGCAATTTCTGTGTTTCAACGTCAATAAGAAGGTCAGAGGGATACAGTAAACCTGAAGTGAAGCATCGGAATCTATAACTAGTGTCACAGAAATGGTTCAAAACATAGACAGTAAGAAGAGCCAATATTCTTGTACTTGAGTCGGCATTGTTCATTTTGTATTTAATTCCGATGCAATTTCTGTGTTTCATCGTCAATAAGAAGGTCAGAGGGATACAGTAAACCTGAAGTGAAGCATCGGAATCTATAACTAATGTCACAGGAATGGTTAAAAACATAGACGGTGAGAAGAATCAGTTTTCTTGTACTCAAGTCGGCATTGTGCCTTTTCTATTGAATTCCGATGCAATTTCTGTGTTTCGTCGTCAATAAGAAGGTCCAAGGGATACAGTAAACCTGAAGTGAAGCATCGGAATCTAAATCCGGTCTCACAGGATAGGTTCAAAACATAGACATTAAGAAGAGCCAGTCTTCTTACACTAGAGTCAACATTGTGCCTTTTGTATTTAATTCCGATGCAATTTCTGTGTTTCATCGTCAATAAGATGGTCAGAGGGATAGAGTAAACCTGAAGTGAAGCATCGGAATCTACAACTAGTGTCACAGTAATGGTTAAAAACATAGACAGTAAGAAGAATCAGTTATCTTGTATTTAAGTCGGCATTGTGCCTTTTGTATTTAATTCCGATGCAATTTCTGTGTTTCATCGTCAATAAGAAGGTCAGAGGGATACAGTAAACCTGAAATGAAGCATCGGAATCTATAACTAGTGTTACAGGAATGGTTCAAAGCATAGACAGTAAGAAGAGTCAGACCTCTTGTACTTATGTCGGCAATGTGCCTTTTGTATTTAATTAAGATGCAATTTCTGTGTTTCATCGTCAATAAGGAGGTCATAGGGATACAGTAAACCTGAAGTGAAGCATCGTAATCTAAAACTAGTGTCACAGGAATGGTTCAAAACATAGGCAGTAGGAAGAGTCATTCTTGTACTTAAGTCGGAATTGTGCCTTTTGTATTTACTTCCGATGCAATTTCTGTGTTTCATCGTCAATAAGAAGGTCAGAGGGATACAGTAAACATGCAGTGAAGCATCGGAATATATAACTAGTGTCACAGGAATGGTTCAAAACAAGGACAGTAAGAAGAGTCAGTCTTCTAGTACTTGAATCGGCATTGTGCCTTTTGTATTTAATTCCGATGCAATTTCTGTGTTTCATCATCAATAAGAAGGTCAGAGGGATAAAGTAAAACTGAAGTGAAGCTTCGGAATCTATAACTAGTGTCACAGGAATGGTTCAAAACAATAGACAGTGAGAAGAGTCAGTCTTCTTGTACTTAAGTCGGCATTGTGCCTTTTGTATTTAATTCCGATGCAATTTCTGTGTTTCATCGTCAATAAGAAGGTCAGCTGGATACAGTAGACCTGAAGTGAAGCATCGGAATCTATAAATAGTGTCATGGGAATGGTTCAAAACATAGACAGTAAAATGAGCCAGTCTTCTTGTACTTGAGTCGGCATTGTGCCTTTTGTAATTAAATCCGATGAAATTTCTGTGTTTGATCGTCAATGAGGAAGTCAGAGGGATACAGAAAACCTGAAGTGAAGCATCGGAATCTATAACTAGTGTCACAGGAATGGTTCGAATAGGCAGTAAGAAGAGTCCGTTTTCTTGTACTTAAGTCGGCATTGTGCCTTTTGTATTTAATTCCGATGCTATTTCTGTGTTTCATCGTGAACAAGGTAGGTCAGAGGGATACAGTAAACCTGAAGTGAAGCATCGGAATCTATAACTAGTGTCACACGAATGGTTCAAACATAGACAGTAAAAAGAGTCAGTTTTCTTGTACTTAAGTCGGCATTGTGCCTTTTGTATTTAGTTCCGATGCAATTTCTGTGTTTCATCGTCAATAAGAACGTCAGCTGGATACAGTAATGCTGTAGTGAAGCATTGGAATCTATAACTAGTGTCACAGGAATGGTTCAAAACATAGATATTAAGAAGAGTCTGTTTTCTTGTACTTAAGTCGGCAGTGTGCCTTTTCTATTTAATTCCGATGCAATTTCTGTGTTTCGTCGTCAATAAGAAGGTCCAATTGAGACAGTACACCTGAAGTGAAGAATTCGAATCTAATACCGGTTTCACAGGAAAGGTTCAAATCATAGACAGTAAGAAGAGCCAGACTTCTCGTACCTGAGTCGTCATTGTGCCTTTTGTATTTAATTCCGATGCAATCTCTGTGTTTCATCGTCAATAAGACGGGCAGCTGGATACAGTAGACCTGAAGTGAAGCATCGGAATCTATAACTAGTGTCATGGGAACGGTTCAAAACATAGACAGTAAGATGAGCAAGACTTCTTGTACTTGGGTCGGCATTGTCCCTTTTGTATGTAATTCCGATGCTATTTCTGTGTTTCATCGTCAACAAGGAGGTCAGAGGGATACAGTAAACCTGAAGTGAAGCATCGGAATCTACAATTAGTGTCACAGGAATGGTTCAGAACATAGACAGTAAGAAGGGCCAGTCTTCTTGTACTTGAGTCGGCATTGTGCTTTTGTATTTAATTCCGATGCAATTTCTGTGTTTCATCGTCAATAAGACGGTCGGAGGGATAGAGTAAACCTGAAGTGAAGCATCGGAATCTACAACTAGTGTCACGGGAATGGTTAAAAACATAGACTTTAAGTAGAATCAGTCTTCTTGTACTTAAGTCGGCATTGTGCCTTTTGTATTTAATTCCGATGCAATTTCTGTGTTTCATCGTCAATAAGAAGGTCAGAGGGATACAGTAAACCTGAGGTGAAGCATCGGAATCTATAACTAGTGTTACAGGAATGGTTCAAAACATAGACAGTAAGAAGAGTCAGTTTTCTTGTACTTAAGTCGACATTATGGCTTTTGTATTTAATTCCGATGCAATTTCTGTGTTTCGTCGTCAATAAGAAGGTCCAAGGGATACAGTAAACCTGAAGTGAAGCATCGAAATCTAAAACCGGTCTTACAGGAAAGGTTCAAAACATAGACAGTAAGTAGAGCAAGTCTTCTTGTACTTGGGTCGGCATTGTGTCTTTTGTATTTAATTCCGATGCAATTTCTGTGTTTCATCGTCAATAAGAAGGTCAGAGGGATACAGTAAACCTGAAGTGAAGCAAGTGAATCTATAACTAGTGTCAAAAGAATGGTTCAAAACATAGACAGTAAGAAGAGTCAGTTTTCTTGTTCTTAAGTCGGCATTGTGCTTTTTCTATTTAATTCCGATGCAATTTCTGTGTTTCGTCGTCAATAAGAAGGTCCAAGGGATACTGTAAACCTGAAGTCAAGCATCGGAATCTAAAACTGGTCTCACAGGAAAGTTTCAAAACATAGACAGTAAAAAGAATCAGTTTTCTTGTACTTAAGTCGGCATTGTGCCTTTTGTAATTAATTCCAAAGCAATTTCTGTGTTTCAACGTCAATAAGATGGTCAGAGGGATACAGTAAACCTGAAGTGAAGCATCGGAATCTATAACTAGTGTCACAGTAATGGTTCAAAACATAGACAGGAAGAAGAGTCAGTTCTCTTGTACTTGAGTCAACATTGTGTCTTTTGTTTTTCATTCCGATACAATTTCTGTGTTTTATCGTCAATAAGAAGGTCGCAGGGATACAGTAAACCTGAAGTGATGCATCGGAATCTATAACTAGTGTCACAGTAATGGTTCAAAACATAGACAGGAAGAAGATTCAGTTCTCTTGTACTTGAGTCGGCATTGTGTCTTTTCTATTTAATTCCAATGCATATTCTGTGTTTGGTCGTCAATAAGAAGGTCCAATGGATACCGTGAACCTGAAGTCAAGCATCGGAATCTAAAATTGGTCTTACATTAAGGGTTCAAAACATAGACAGTAAGAAGAGCCAGTCTTCTTGTACTTGAGTCGGCATTGTGCCTTTTGAATTTAATTCCGATGCAATTTCTGTGTTTCATCATCAATAAGAGGGTCAGAGGGATAAAGTAAAACTGAAGTGAAGCTTCGGAATCTACAACTAGTGTCACAGGAATGGTTCAAAACATAGACAGTGTTAAGAGTCAGTCTTCTTGTAGTTAAGTCGGCATTGTGCCTTTTGTATTTAATTCCGATGCAATTTCTGTGTTTCATCGTCAATAAGAAGGTCAGCTGGATACAGTAGACCTGAAGTGAAGCATCGGAATCTATAACTAGTGTCATGGGAATGGTTCAAATCATAGACAGTAAAATGAGCCAGTCTTCTTGTACTTGAGTCGGCATTGTGCCTTTTGTAATTAATTCCGATGAAATTTCTGTGTTTGATCGTCAATGAGAAAGTCAGAGGGATACAGAAAACCGGAAGTGAAGCATCGAAATCTATAACTAGTGTCACAGGAATGGTTCGAATAGGCAGTAAGAAGAGTCAGTTTTCTTGTAGTTAAGTCGGCATTGTGCCTTTCGTATTTAATTCCGATGCTATTTCTGTGTTTCATCGTGAACAAGAGGTCAGAGGGATACAGTAAACCTGAAGTGAATCATCGGAATCTATAACTAGTGTCACACGAATGGTTCAAACATAGACAGTAAGAAGAGTCAGTTTTCTATTACTTAAGTCGGCGTTGTGCCTTTTGTATTTAGTTCCGATGCAATTTCTGTGTTTCATCGTCAGTAAGAACGTCAGCTGGATACAGTAAACCTGTAGTGAAGCATCGGAATCTATAACTAGTGTCACAGGAATGGTTCAAAACATAGATATTAAGAAGAGTCTGTTTTCTTGTACTTATGTCGGCAGTGTGCCTTTTCTATTTAATTCCGATGCAATTTCTGTGTTTCGTTGCCAATAAGAAGGTCTAATTGAGACAGTACACCTTAAGTGAAGAATCGGAATCTAATACCGGTTTCACAGGAAAGGTTCAAATCATAGACAGTAAGAGGAGCCAGACTTCTCGTACCTGAGTCGTCATTGTGCCTTTTGTATTTAATTCCGATGCAATCTCTGTGTTTCATCGTCAATAGGACGGTCAGCTGGATACAGTAGACATGAAGTGAAGCATCGGAATCTATAACTAGTGTCATGGGAACGGTTCAAAACATAGACAGTAAGATGAGCAAGACTTCTTGTACTTGGGTCGGCATTGTGCCTTTTGTACTTAATTCCGATGCTATTTCTGTGTTTCATCGTCAACAAGGAGGTCAGAGGGATGCAGTAAACCTGAAGTGAAGCATCGGAATCTACAATTAGTGCCACAGGAATGGTTCAGAACATAGACAGTAAGAAGGGCCAGTCTTCTTGTACTTGAGTCGGCATTGTGCCTTTTGTATTTAATTCCGATGCAATTTCTGTGTTTCATCGTCAATAAGACGGTCAGAGGGATAGAGTAAACCTGAAGTGAAGCATCGGAATCTACATCTAGTGCCACAGGAATGGTTAAAAACATAGACTTTAAGTAGAATCAGTCTTCTTGTATTTAAGTCGGCATTGTGCCTTTTCTATTTAATTCCGATGCAATTTCTGTGTTTCATCGTCAATAAGAAGGTCAGAGGGATACAGTAAACCTGAAGTGAAGCATCGGAATGTATACCTAGTATCACAGGAATGGTTCAAAACATAGACAGTAAGAAGAGTAAGTTTTCTTGTACTTAAGTCGGCGTTGTGTCTTTTGTATTTAATTCCGATGCAATATCTGTGTTTCATCGTCAATAAGAAGGTCAGAGGGATACAGTAAACCTGAAGTGAAGCATGTGAATCTATAACTAGTGTCAAAGGAATGGTTCAAATCATAGACAGTAAGAAGAGTCAGTTTTCTTGTTCTTAAGTCGGCATTGTGCCTTTTCTATTTAATTCTGATGCAATTTCTGTGTTTCGTCGTCAATAAGAAGGTCAGAGGGATACAGTAAACCTGAAGTAAAGTATCGGAATCTATAACTAGTGCCACAGTAATGGTTCAAAACATAGACAGGAAGAAGAGTCAGTTCTCTTGTACTTGAGTCGGCATTGTGTCTTTTCTATTTAATTCCAATGCATATTCTGTGTTTGGTCGTCAATAAGAAGGTCCAATGGATACAGTGAACCTGAAGTCAAGCATCGGAATCTAAAATTGGTCTTACATTAAGGGTTCAAAACATAGACAGTAAGAAGAGCCAGTCTTCTTGTACTTGAGTCGGCATTGTGCGTTTTTTATTTAATTCCGATGCAATTTCTATGTTTCATCGTCAATAAGAAGGTCAGAGGGATACAATAAACCTGAAGTGAAGCATCGGAATCTGTAACTAGTGTCACAGGAATGGTTCATAACATAGACAGTAAGAAGAGTCAGTCTGCTAGTACTTTAGTTGGCTTTGTGCTTTTGTATTTAATTCCGATGCAATTTCTGTGTTTCATCGTCAATACGAAGGTCAGAGGGATACAGTAAAACTGAAGTCAAGCATCGGAATCTAAAACTGGTCTCACAGGAAAGGTTCAAAACATAGACAGTAAGAAGAATCAGTTTTCTTGTACCTAAGTCGGCATTGTGCCTTATGTAATTAATTCCGATGCAATTTCTGTGTTTCATCGTCAATGAGATGGTCAGAGGGATACAGTAAACCTGAAGTGAAGAATCGGAATCTATAAGTAGTGTCACAGAAATGGTTCAAAACATAGACAGGAAGAAGAGTCAGTTCTCTTGTACTTGAGTCGGCATTGTGTCTTTTGTTTTTCATTCCGATACAATTTCTGTGTTTTATCGTCAATAAGAAGGTCACAGGGATACAGTAAACCCGAAGTGATGCATCGGAATCTATAACTAGTGTCACAGTAATGGTTCAAAACATAGACAGGAAGAAGAGTCAGTTCTCTTGTACTTGAGTCGGCATTGTGTCTTTTCTATTTAATTCCAATGCATATTCTGTGTTTGGTCGTCAACAAGAAGGTCCAATGGATACAGTGAACCTGAAGTCAAGCATCGGAATCTAAAATTGGTCTTACATTAAGGGTTCAAAACATAGACAGTAAGAAGAGCCAGTTTTCTTGTACTTGAGTCGGCATTGTGCCTTTTGTATTTAATTCCGATGTAATTTCTATGTTTCATCGTCAATAAGAAGGTCCGAGGGATACAATAAACCTGAAGTGAAGCATCAGAATCTATAACTAGTGTCACAGGAATGGTTCATAACATAGACAGTAAGAAGAGTCAGTCTGCTAGTACTTGAGTTGGCTTTGTGAATTTTGTATTTAATTCCGATGCAATTTCTGTGTTTCATCGTCAATACGAAGGTCAGAGGGATACAGTAAAACTGAAGTCAAGCATCGGAATCTATAACTAGTGTCACAGGAATGGTTTAAAACATAGACAGTAAGAGGAGTCAGTCTTCTAGTACTTGAGTCGGCATTGTGCATTTTGTATTTAATTCCGATGCAATTTCTGTGTTTCATCGTCAATACGAAGGTCAGAGGGATACTGTAAAGCTGAAGTCAAGCTTCGGAATCTAAAACTGTTCTCACAGGAAAGGTTCAAAACATAGACAGTAAGAAGAATCAGTTTTCTTGTACCTAAGTCGGCATTGTGCCTTTTGTAATTAATTCCGATTCAATTTCTGTGTTTCATCGTCAATACGACGTTCAGCTGGATACAGTAAACCTGAAGTGAAGCATCGGAATCTATAACTAGTGTCACAGTAATGGTTCAAAACATAGACAGGAAGAAGAGTCAGTTCTCTTGTACTTGAGTCGGCATTGTGTCTTTTGTTTGTCATTCCGATACAATTTCTGTGTTTTATCGTCAATAAGAAGGTCACAGGGATACAGTAAACCTGAAGTGATGCATCGGAATCTATAACTAGTGTCACAGTAATGGTTCAAACCATTGACAGGAAGAAGAGTCAGTTCTCTTGTACTTGAGTCGGCATTGTGTCTTTTCTATTTAATTCCAATGCATATTCTGTGTTTGGTCGTCAATAAGAAGGTCCAATGGATACAGTGAACTTGAAGTCAAGCATCGGAATTTAAAATTGGTCTTACATTTAGGGTTCAAAACGTAGACAGTAAGAAGAGCCAGTCTTCTTGTACTTGAGTCGGCATTGTGCCTTTTGTATTTAATTCCGATGCAATTTCTGTGTTTCATCGTCATTAAGAAGGTCAGAGGGATACAGTAAAACTGAAGTCAAGCATCGGAATCTATAACTAGTGTCACAGGAATGGTTTAAAACATAGAAAGTAAGAGGAGTCAGTCTTCTAGTACTTGAGTCGGCATTGTGCATTTTGTATTTAATTCCGATGCAATTTCTGTGTTTCATCGTCAATAAGACGGTCAGAGGGATACAGAAAAACAGAAGTGAAGCATCGGAATCTATTACTAGTGTCACAGGAATGGTTCAAAACATAGACAGTAAGAAGAGTCAGTCTTCTTGTACTTAAGTCAGCATTGTGCTTCTTGTATTTAATTCCGATGCTATTTCTGTGTTTCATCGTCAACAAGGAGGTCAGAGGGTTACTGTAAAACAGAAGTGAAGCATCGGAATCTAAAACTAGTGTCACAGGAATGGTTCAAAACATAGGCAGTAGGAAGAGTCATTCTTGTACTTAAGTCGGAATTGTGCCTTTTGTATTTACCTCCGATGCAATTTCTGTGTTTCATCGTCAATAAGAAGGTCAGAGGGATACAGTAAACCTGAAGTGAAGCATCGGACTCTATAACTAGTGTCACAGGAATTGTTCAAAACATAGAGAGTAAGAAGAGTCAGTCTTTTTGTACTTAAGTCGGCATTGTGCCATTTGTATTTAATTCCGATGCAATTTCTGTGTATCATCGTCAATAAGAAGGTCAGAGGATACAGTAAACCTGAAGTGAAACATCGGAATCTATAACAAGTGTCACAGGAATGGTTCAAAACATAGACAGTAAGAAGAGTCAGTCTTCTTGTACTTAATTCGGCATTGTGCCTTTTGTATTTAATTCCGATGCAATTTCTGTGTTTCATCGTCAATAAGAAGGTCAGCTGGATACAGTAGACCTGAAGTGAAGCATCGGAATCTATAACTAGTGTCATGGGAATGGTTCAAACCGTAGACAGTAAAATGAGCCAGTCTTCTTGTACTTGAGTCGGCATTGTGCCTTTTGTATTTAGTTCCGATGCAATTTCTGTGTTTCATCGTCAATAAGAACGTCAACTGGATACAGTAAACCTGTAGTGAAGCATCGGAATCTATAACTAGTGTCACAGGAATGGTTCAAAACATAGATATTAAGAAGAGTCTGTTTTCTTGTACTTAAGTCGGCAGTGTGCCTTTTCTAATTAATTCCGATTCAATTTCTGTGTTTCGTTGTCAATAAGAAGATCCAATTGAGACAGTACACCTGAAGTGAAGAATCGGAATCTAATACCGGTTTCACAGGAAAGGTTCAAATCATAGACAGTAAGAAGAGCCAGACTTCTCGTACCTGAGTCGTCATTGTGCCTTTTGTATTTAATTCCGATGCAATCTCTGTGTTTCATCGTCAATAAGACGGTCAGCTGGATACAGTTGACCTGAAGTGAAGCATCAGAATCTATAACTAGTGTCATGGGAACGGTTCAAAACATAGACAGTAAGATGAGCCAGACTTCTTGTACTTGGGTCGGCATTGTGCCTTTTGTATGTAATTCCGATGCTATTTCTGTGTTTCATCGTCAACAAGGAGGTCAGGGGGATACAGTAAACCTGAAGTGAAGCATCGGAATCTACAATTAGTGTCACAGGAATGGTTCAGAACATAGACAGTAAGAAGGCAGTGTGCCTTTTCTAATTAATTCCGATTCAATTTCTGTGTTTCGTCGTCAATAAGAAGATCCAATTGAGACAGTACACCTGAAGTGAAGAATCGGAATCTAATACCGGTTTCACAGGAAAGGTTCAAATCATAGACAGTAAGAAGAGCCAGACTTCTCGTACCTGAGTCGTCATTGTGCCTTTTGTATTTAATTCCGATGCAATCTCTGTGTTTCATCGTCAATAAGACGGTCAGCTGGATACAGTTGACCTGAAGTGAAGCATCGGAATCTATAACTAGTGTCATGGGAACGGTTCAAAACATAGACAGTAAGATGAGCCAGACCTCTTGTACTTGGGTCGGCATTGTGCCTTTTGTATGTAATTCCGATGCTATTTCTGTGTTTCATCGTCAACAAGGAGGTCAGGGGGATACAGTAAACCTGAAGTGAAGCATCGGAATCTACAATTAGTGTCACAGGAATGGTTCAGAACATAGACAGTAAGAAGGGCCAGTCTTCTTGTACTTGAGTCGGCATTGTGCCTTTTGTATTTAATTCCGATGCAATTTCTGTGTTTCATCGTCAATAAGACGGTCAGAGGGATAGAGTAAACCTGAAGTGAAGCATCGGAATCTACAACTAGTGTCACAGGAATGGTTAAAAACATAGACTTTAAGTAGAATCAGTCTTCTTGTACTTAAGTCGGCATTGTGCCTTTTGTATTTAATTCCGAAGCAATTTCTGTGTTTCATCGTCAATAAGAAGGTCAGAGGGTTACAGTAAACCTGAAGTGAAGCATCGGAATCTATAACTAGTGTTACAGGAATGGTTCAAAACATAGACAGTAAGAAAAGTCAGTTTTCTTGTACTTAAGTCGACATTATTTCTTTTGTATTTAATTCAGATGCAATTTCTGTGTTTCGTCGTCAATAAGAAGGTCCAAGGGATACAGTAAACCTGAAGTGAAGCATCGAAATCTAAAACCGGTCTTACAGGAAAGGTTCAAAACATAGACAGTAAGTAGAGCAAGTCTTCTTGTACTTGAGTCGGCATTGTGCCATTTGTATTTAATTCCGATGCAATTTCTGTGTTTCATCGTCAATAAGAAGGTCAGAGGGATACAGTAAACCTGAAGTGAAGCATTTGAATCTATAACTAGTGTCAAAGGAATGGTTCAAAACATAGACAGTAAGAAGAGTCAGTTTTCTTGTTCTTAAGTCGGCATTGAGCCTTTTCTATTTAATTCCGATGCAATTTCTGTGTTTCGTCGTCAATAAGAAGGTCCAAGGGATACTGTAAACCTGAAGTCAAACATCGGAATCTAAAACTGGTCTCAGAGGAAAGGTTCAAAACATAGACAGTAAGAAGAATCAGTTTTCTTGTACTTAAGTCGGTATTGTGCCTTTTGTAATTAATTCCAATGCATATTCTGTGTTTGGTCGTCAATAAGAATGTCCAATGGATACAGTAAACCTGAATTCAAGCATCGGAATCTAAAATTGGTCTTACATTAAGGGTTCAAAACATAGACAGTAAGAAGAGCCAGTCTTCTTGTACTTGAGTCGGCATTGTGCCTTTTGTATTTAATTCCGATGCAATTTCTGTGTTTCATCGTCAATAAGACGGTCAGAGGGATACAGTAAAACAGAAGTGAAGCATCGGAATCTATAACTAGTGTCACAGGAATGGTTCAAAACATAGACACTAAGAAGAGTCGGTCTTCTTGTACTTAAGTCAGCATTGTGCCTTTTGTATTTAATTCCGATGCAATTTCTGTGTTTCATCGTCAATAAGAAGGTCAGCTGGATACAGTAAACCTGAAGTGAAGCATCGGAATCTATAACTAGTGTCACAGGAATGGCTCAAAACATAGATATTAAGAAGAGTCTGTTTTCTTATACTTAAGAAGGCATTATGCCTTTTCTATTTAATTCCGATGCAATTTCTGTGTTTCGTCGTCAATAAGAAGGTCCAAGGGATACAGTAAACCTGAAGTGAAGCATCGGAATCTAAAACCGGTCTCAGAGGAAAGGTTCAAAACATAGACAGTAAGAAGAGCCAGACTTCTTGTACCTGAGTCGGCATTGTGCCTTTTGTATTTAATTCCGATGCAATATCTGTGTTTCATCGTCAATAAGAAGATCAAAGGGATACAGTAAACCTGAAGTGAGGCATCGGAATCTATAACTAGTGTCACAGGAATGATTAAAAGCACAGACAGTAAGAAGAGCCAGTCTTCTTGTACTTAAGTGGGCATTGTGCCATTTGTATTTAATTCCGAAGCAATTTCTGTGTTTCATCTTTAATAAGAAGGTCAGAGGGATACACTAAACCTGAAGTGAAGCATCGGAATCTATAACTAGTGTCACAGGAATGGTTCAAAACATAAACAGTAAGTAGAGTCAGTATTCTTGTATTTATGTCGGCATTGTGCCTTTTCTTTTTAATTCCGATGCAATTTCTGTGTTTCGGCGTCAATAAGAAGGTCCAAGGGGTACAGTAAACCTGAAGTGAAGCATCGGAATCTAAAACCGGTCTCACAGGAAAGGTTTATAGCATAGACAGTGAGAAGAGTCAGTCGTCTTGTACTTAAGTCGGCATTGTGCCTTTTGTATTTAATTCCGATGCAATTTCTGTGTTTCATCGTCAATAAGAAGGTCAGCTGGATACAGTAGACCTGAAGTGAAGCATCGGAATCTATAAATAGTGTCATGGGAATGGTTCAAAACATAGACAGTAAAATGAGGCAGTCTTCTTGTACTTGAGTCGGCATTGTGCCTTTTGTATTTAATTCCGATGAAATTTCTGTGTTTGATCGTCAATGAGAAAGTCAGAGGGATACAGTAAACCTGAAGTGAAGCATCGGAATCTATAACTAGTGTCACACGTATGGTTCAAACATAGAGAGTAAGAAGAGTTAGTTTTCTTGTACATAAGTCGGCATTGTGCTCTTTGTATTTTATTACGATGCGATTTCTGTGTTTCATCGTCAATATGAAGGTCAGCTGGATACAGTAAACCTGAAGTGAAGCATCGGAATCTATAACTAGTGTCACAGGAATGGTTCAAAACATAGGCAGTAAGAAGGGCCAGTCTTCTTGTACTTGAGTCGGCATTGTGCCTTTTGTATTGAATTACGATGCAATTTCTTTGTTTCATCGTCAATAAGACGGTCAGAGGGATAGAGTAAACCTGAAGTGAAGCATCGGAATCTACAACTAGTGTCACAGGAATGGTTAAAAACATAGACAGTAAGTAGAATCAGTTTTCTTGTACTTAAGTCGGCATTGTGTCTTTTGTATTTAATTCCGATGCAATTTCTGTGTTTCATCGTCAATAAGAAGGTCAGAGGGATACAGTAAACCTAAAGTGAAGCATCGGAATCTATAACTAGTGTTACAGGAATGGTTCAAAACATAGACAGTAAGAAGAGTCAGTTTTCTTGTACTTAAGTCGACATTGTGGCTTTTGTATGTAATTCCGATGCAATTTCTGTGTTTCGTCGTCAATAAGAAGGTCCAAGGGATACAGTAAACCTGAAGTGAAGCATGTGAATCTATAACTAGTGTCAAAGGAATGGTTCAAAACATAGACAGTAAGAAGAGTCAGTTTTCGTGTTCTTAAGTCGGCATTGTGCCTTTTCTATTTTATTCCGATGCAATTTCTGTGTATCGTCGTCAATAAGAAGGTCTAAGGGATACAGTAAACCTGAAGTGAGCAGTGGAATCTATAACTAGTGTCACAGGAATGGTTCAAAGCATAGACAGTAGGAAGAGTCAGTTTTCTTATACTTACGTGGGCATTGTGCCTTTTGTTTTTAATTCCGATACAATTTCTGTGTTTCATCGTCAATAAGAATGTCACAGGGATACAGTAAACCTGAAGTGATGCATCGGAATCTATAACTAGTGTCACAGTAATGGTTCAAAACATAGACAGGAAGAAGAGTCAGTTCTCTTGTACTTGAGTCGGCATTGTGTCTTTTCTATTTAATTCCAATGCATATTCTGTGTTTGGTCGTCAATAAGAAGGTCCAATGGATACAGTAAACCAGAAGTCAAGCATCGGAATCTAAAACTGGTCTTAGATTAAAGGTTCAAATCATAGACAGTAAGAAGAGCCAGTCTTCTTGTACTTGAGTCGGCATTGTGCCTTTTGTATTTAATTCCGATGCAATTTCTGTGTTTCATCGTCAATAAGAAGGTCAGAGGGATACAATAAACCTGAAGTGAAGCATCGGAATCTATAACTAGTGTCACAGGAATGGTTTAAAGCATAGACAGTAAGAAGAGTCAGTTTTCTAGTACTTGAGTCGGCATTGTGCCTTTGGTATTTAATTCCGATGCAATTTCTGTGTTTCATCGTCAATAAGACGGTCAGAGCGATACAGTAAAACAGAAGTGAAGCATCGGAATTTATAACTAGTGTCACAGTAATGGTTCGAAACATAGACACTAAGAAGAGTCAGTCTTCTAGTACTTTAGTCAGCATTGTGACTTTTGTATTTAATTCCGATGCAATTTCTGTGTTTCATCGTCAATAAGAAAGTCAGCTGGATACAGTAAACCTAAAGTGAAGCATCGGAATCTATAACTAGTGTCACAGGAATGGTTCAAAACATAGATATTAAGAAGAGTCTGTTTTCTTATACTTAAGAAGGCATTATGCCTTTTCTATTTAATTCCGATGCAATTTCTGTGTTTCGTCGTCAATAAGAAGGTCCAAAGGATACAGTAAACCTGAAGTGAAGCATCGGAATCTAAAACCGGTCTCAGAGGAAAGGTTCAAAACATAGACAGTAAGAAGAGCCAGACTTCTTGTACCTGCGTCGGTATTGTGCCTTTTGTATTTAATTCCGAAGCAATTTCTGTGTTTCATCGTCAATAAGGCGGTCAGAGGGATACATTAAACCTGAAGTGAAGCATCGGAATCTATAACTAGAGTCACAGGAATGGTTCAAAACATAGACAGTAGGAAGAGTCAGTCTTCTTGTACTTAAGTCGGCATTGTGCCTTTTGTATTTATTTCCGATGCAATATCTGTGTTTTATCGTCAATAAGAAGATCAGAGGGATACAGTAAACCTGAAGTGAAGCATCGGAATCTATAACTAGTGTCACAGGAATGGTTCAAAGCACAGACAGTAAGAAGAGCCAGTCTTCTTGTACTTAAGTCGGCATTGTGCCATTTGTATTTAATTCCGAAGCAATTTCTGTGTTTCATCTTTAATAAGAAGGTCAGAGGGATACAGTAAACCTGAAGTGAAGCATCGGAATCTATAACTAGTGTCACAGGAATGGTTCAAAACAGAAACAGTAAGAAGAGTCAGTATTCTTGTATTTATGTCGGCATTGTGCCTTTTCTTTTTAATTCCGATGCAATTTCTGTGTTTCGGCGTCAATAAGAAGGTCCAAGGGGTACAGTAAACCTGAAGTGAAGCATCGGAATCTAAAACCGGTTTCACAGGAAAGGTTCAAAACATAGACAGTGAGAAGAGTCAGTCTACTTGTACTTAAGTCGGCATTGTGCCTTTTGTATTTAATTCCGATGCAATTTCTGTGTTTCATCGTCAATAAGAAGGTCAGCTGGATACAGTAGATCTGAAGTGAAGCATCGGAATCTATAACTAGTGTCGTGGGAATGGTTCAAAACATAGACAGTAAAAAGAGGCAGTCTTCTTGTACTTGAGTCGGCATTGTGCCTTTTGTATTTAATTCCGATGAAATTTCTGTGTTTCATCTTCAATGAGAAAGTCAGAGGGATACAGAAAACCTGAAGTGAAGCATCGGAATCTATAACTAGTGTCACAGGAATGGTTCAAATAGGCAGTAAGAAGAGTCAGTTTTCTTGTACTTAAGTCGGCATTGTGCCTTTTGTATTTAATTCCGATGCTATTTCTGTGTTTCATCGTCAACAAGGAGGTCAGAGGGATACAGTAAACCTGAAGTGAAGCATCGGAATCCATAACCAGTGTCAGACGAATGGTTCAAACATAGACAGTAAAAAGAGTCAGTTTTCTTGTACTTAAGTCGCCATTGTGCCTTTTGTATTTAATTCCGATGCAATTTCTGTGTTTCATCGTCAATAAGAACGTCAGCTGGATACAGTAAACCTGAGGTAAAGCATCGGAATCTATAACTAGTGTCACAGGAATGGTTCAAAACATAGATATTAAGAAGAGTCTGTTTTCTTGTACTTAAGTCGGCAGTGTGCCTTTTCTATTTAATTCCGATGCAATTTCTGTGTTTCATCGTCAATAAGAAGGTCCAATTGAGACAGTAAACCTGAAGTGAAGAATCGGAATCTAATACCGGTTTCACAGGAAAGGTTAAAAATCATAGCAGTAAGAAGAGCCAGACTTCTTGTACCTGAGTCGGCATTGTGCCTTTTGTATTTAATTCCGATGGAATCTCTGTGTTTCATCGCCAATAAGACGGTCAGCTGGATACAGTAGACCTGAAGTGAAGCATCGGAATCTATAACTAGTGTGACGGGAACGGTTCAAAACATAGACAGTAAGATGAGCCAGACTTCTTGTACCTGGGTTGGCATTGGGGCTTTTGTATTTAATTCCGATGCTATTTCTGTGTTTCATCGTCAACAAGGAGGTCAGAGGGATACAGTAAACCTGAAATGAAGCATCGGAATCTATAACTAGTGTCACACGAATGGTTCAAATATAGAGAGTAAGAAGAGTCAGTTTTCTTGTACTTAAGTCGGCATTGTGCTCTTCGTATTTAATTACGATGCAATTTCTGTGTTTCATCGTCAATATGAAGGTCAGCTGGATACAGTAAACCTGAAGTGAAGCATCGGAATCTATAACTAGTGTCACAGGAATGGTTCAAAACATAGACAGTAAGCAGGGCCAGTCTTCCTGTACTTGAGTCGGCATTGTGCCTTTTGTATTTAATTCCGATGCAATTTCTTTGTTTCATCGTCAATAAGACGGTCAGAGGGATAGAGTAAACCTGAAGTGAAGCATTGGAATCTACAACTAGTGTCACAGGAATGGTTAAAAACATAGACAGTAAGTAGAATCAGTTTTCTTGTACTTAAGTCGGCATTGTGCCTTTTGTATTTGATTCCGATGCAATTTCTGTGTTTCATCGTCAATAAGAAGGTCAGAGGGATACAGTAAACCTGAAGTGAAGCATCGGAATCTATAACAAGTGTCACAGGAATGGTTCAAAACATAGAGAGTAAGAAGAGTCAGTCTTTTTGTACTTAAGTCGGCATTGTGCCTTTTGTATTTAATTCCGATGCAATTTCTGTCTTTCATCGTCAATAAGAAGGTCAGAGGGATACAGTAAACCTGAAGTGAAGCATCGGAATCTATAACTAGTGTCACAGGAATGGTTCAAAACAGAAACAGTAAGAAGAGTCAGTATTCTTGTATTTATGTCGGCATTGTGCCTTTTCTTTTTAATTCCGATGCAATTTCTGTGTTTCGGCGTCAATAAGAAGGTCCAAGGGGTACAGTAAACCTGAAGTGAAGCATCGGAATCTAAAACCGGTTTCACAGGAAAGGTTCAAAGCATAGACAGTGAGAAGAGTCAGTCTTCTTGTACTTAAGTCGGCATTGTGCCTTTTGTATTTAATTCCGATGCAATTTCTGTGTTTCATCGTCAATAAGAAGGTCAGCTGGATACAGTAGATCTGAAGTGAAGCATCGGAATCTATAACTAGTGTCGTGGGAATGGTTCAAAACATAGACAGTAAAAAGAGGCAGTCTTCTTGTACTTGAGTCGGCATTGTGCCTTTTGTATTTAATTCCGATGAAATTTCTGTGTTTCATCTTCAATGAGAAAGTCAGAGGGATACAGAAAACCTGAAGTGAAGCATCGGAATCTATAACTAGTGTCACAGGAATGGTTCAAATAGGCAGTAAGAAGAGTCAGTTTTCTTGTACTTAAGTCGGCATTGTGCCTTTTGTATTTAATTCCGATGCTATTTCTGTGTTTCATCGTCAACAAGGAGGTCAGAGGGATACAGTAAACCTGAAGTGAAGCATCGGAATCCATAACCAGTGTCAGACGAATGGTTCAAACATAGACAGCAAAAAGAGTCAGTTTTCTTGTACTTAAGTCGCCATTGTGCCTTTTGTATTTAATTCCGATGCAATTTCTGTGTTTCATCGTCAATAAGAACGTCAGCTGGATACAGTAAACCTGAGGTAAAGCATCGGAATCTATAACTAGTGTCACAGGAATGGTTCAAAACATAGATATTAAGAAGAGTCTGTTTTCTTGTACTTAAGTCGGCAGTGTGCCTTTTCTATTTAATTCCGATGCAATTTCTGTGTTTCATCGTCAATAAGAAGGTCCAATTGAGACAGTAAACCTGAAGTGAAGAATCGGAATCTAATACCGGTTTCACAGGAAAGGTTAAAAATCATAGCAGTAAGAAGAGCCAGACTTCTTGTACCTGAGTCGGCATTGTGCCTTTTGTATTTAATTCCGATGGAATCTCTGTGTTTCATCGCCAATAAGACGGTCAGCTGGATACAGTAGACCTGAAGTGAAGCATCGGAATCTATAACTAGTGTGACGGGAACGGTTCAAAACATAGACAGTAAGATGAGCCAGACTTCTTGTACCTGGGTTGGCATTGGGGCTTTTGTATTTAATTCCGATGCTATTTCTGTGTTTCATCGTCAACAAGGAGGTCAGAGGGATACAGTAAACCTGAAATGAAGCATCGGAATCTATAACTAGTGTCACACGAATGGTTCAAATATAGAGAGTAAGAAGAGTCAGTTTTCTTGTACTTAAGTCGGCATTGTGCTCTTCGTATTTAATTACGATGCAATTTCTGTGTTTCATCGTCAATATGAAGGTCAGCTGGATACAGTAAACCTGAAGTGAAGCATCGGAATCTATAACTAGTGTCACAGGAATGGTTCAAAACATAGACAGTAAGCAGGGCCAGTCTTCCTGTACTTGAGTCGGCATTGTGCCTTTTGTATTTAATTCCGATGCAATTTCTTTGTTTCATCGTCAATAAGACGGTCAGAGGGATAGAGTAAACCTGAAGTGAAGCATTGGAATCTACAACTAGTGTCACAGGAATGGTTAAAAACATAGACAGTAAGTAGAATCAGTTTTCTTGTACTTAAGTCGGCATTGTGCCTTTTGTATTTGATTCCGATGCAATTTCTGTGTTTCATCGTCAATAAGAAGGTCAGAGGGATACAGTAAACCTGAAGTGAAGCATCGGAATCTATAACAAGTGTCACAGGAATGGTTCAAAACATAGAGAGTAAGAAGAGTCAGTCTTTTTGTACTTAAGTCGGCATTGTGCCTTTTGTATTTAATTCCGATGCAATTTCTGTCTTTCATCGTCAATAAGAAGGTCAGAGGGATACAGTAAACCTGAAGTGAAACATCGGAATCTATAACTATTGTCACAGGAATGGTTCAAAACATAGACAGTAAGAAGAGTCAGTCTTCTTGTACTTAAGTCGGCATTGTGCCTTTTGTATTAAATTCCGATGCAATATCTGTGTTTCATCGTCAATAAGAAGATCAGAGGGATACAGTAAACCTGAAGTGAAGCATCGGAATCTATAACTAGTGTCACAGGAATGGTTCAAAGCACAGACAGTAAGAAGAGCCAGTCTTCTTGTACTTAAGTCGGCATTGTGCCATTTGTATTTAATTCCGAAGCAATTTCTGTGTTTCATCTTTAATAAGAAGGTCAGAGGGATACAGTAAACCTGAAGTGAAGCATCGGAATCTATAACTATTGTCACAGGAATGGTTCAAAACATAAACAGTAAGAAGAGTCAGTATTCTTGTATTTATGTCGGCATTGTGCCTTTTCTTTTTAATTCCGATGCAATTTCTGTGTTTCGGCGTCAATAAGAAGGTCCAAGGGGTACAGTAAACCTGAAGTGAAGCATCGGAATCTAAAACCGGTCTCACAGGAAAGGTTCAAAACATAGACAGTGAGAAGAGTCAGTCTTCTTGTACTTAAGTCGGCATTGTGCCTTTTGTATTTAATTCCGATGCAATTTCTGTGTTTCATCGTCAATAAGAAGGTCAGCTGGATACAGTAGATCTGAAGTGAAGCATCGGAATCTATAACTAGTGTCGTGGGAATGGTTCAAAACATAGACAGTAAAAAGAGGCAGTCTTCTTGTACTTGAGTCGGCATTGTGCCTTTTGTATTTAATTCCGATGAAATTTCTGTGTTTCATCTTCAATGAGAAAGTCAGAGGGATACAGAAAACCTGAAGTGAAGCATCGGAATCTATAACTAGTGTCACAGGAATGGTTCAAATAGGCAGTAAGAAGAGTCAGTTTTCTTGTACTTAAGTCGGCATTGTGCCTTTTGTATTTAATTCCGATGCTATTTCTGCGTTTCATCGTCAACAAGGAGGTCAGAGGGATACAGTAAACCTGAAGTGAAGCATCGGAATCTATAACCAGTGTCAGACGAATGGTTCAAACATAGACAGTAAGAAGAGTCAGTTTTCTTGTACTTAAGTCGCCATTGTGCCTTTTGTATTTAATTCCGATGCAATTTCTGTGTTTCATCGTCAATAAGAACGTCAGCTGGATACAGTAAACCTGAGGTAAAGCATCGGAATCTATAACTAGTGTCACAGGAATGGTTCAAAACATAGATATTAAGAAGAGTCTGTTTTCTTGTACTTAAGTCGGCAGTGTGCCTTTTCTATTTAATTCCGATGCAATTTCTGTGTTTCATCGTCAATAAGAAGGTCCAATTGAGACAGTAAACCTGAAGTGAAGAATCGGAATCTAATACCGGTTTCACAGGAAAGGTTAAAAATCATAGCAGTAAGAAGAGCCAGACTTCTTGTACCTGAGTCGGCATTGTGCCTTTTGTATTTAATTCCGATGGAATCTCTGTGTTTTATCGTCAATAAGACGGTCAGCTGGATACAGTAGACCTGAAGTGAAGCATCGGAATCTATAACTAGTGTGACGGGAACGGTTCAAAACATAGACAGTAAGATGAGCCAGACTTCTTGTACCTGGGTTGGCATTGTGGCTTTTGTATTTAATTCCGATGCTATTTCTGTGTTTCATCGTCAACAAGGAGGTCAGAGGGATACAGTAAACCTGAAATGAAGCATAGGAATCTATAACTAGTGTCACACGAATGGTTCAAATATAGAGAGTAAGAAGAGTCAGTTTTCTTGTACTTAAGTCGGCATTGTGCTCTTCGTATTTAATTACGATGCAATTTCTGTGTTTCATCGTCAATATGAAGGTCAGCTGGATACAGTAAACCTGAAGTGAAGCATCGGAATCTATAACTAGTGTCACAGGAATGGTTCAAAACATAGACAGTAAGAAGGGCCAGTCTTCTTGTACTTGAGTCGGCATTGTGCCTTTTGTATTTAATTCCGATGCAATTTCTTTGTTTCATCGTCAATAAGACGGTCAGAGGGATAGAGTAAACCTGAAGTGAAGCATCGGAATCTACAACTAGTGTCACAGGAATGGTTAAAAACATAGACAGTAAGTAGAATCAGTTTTCTTGTACTTAAGTCGGCATTGTGCCTTTTGTATTTGATTCCGATGCAATTTCTGTGTTTCATCGTCAATAAGAAGGTCAGAGGGATACAGTAAACCTGAAGTGAAGCATCGGAATCTATAACTAGTGTTACAGGAATGGTTCAAAACATAGACAGTAAGAAGAGTCAGTTTTCTTGTACTTAAGTCGACATTGTGGCTTTTGTATTTAATTCCGATGCAATTTCTGTGTTTCGTCGTCAATAAGAAGGTCCAAGGGATACAGTAAACCTGAAGTGAAGCATCGAAATCTAAAACCGGTCTTACAGGAAAGGTTCAAAACATAGACAGTAAGTAGAGCAAGTCTTCTTGTACTTGAGTTTTCATTGTGCCTTTTGTATTTAATTCCGATGCAATTTCTGTGTTTCATCGTCAACAAGAAGGTCAGAGGGATATAGTATGTGGTGTCACCGCCAGACACCACACTTGCTAGGTGGTAGCTTAAATCGGCCGCGGTCCATTTAGTACATGTCGGACCCGCGTGTCGCCACTGTGTAGTCACAGACCTAGCGCCACCACCAAGGCAGGTCTCGTGATACGAGAGAGCACTCGCCCCAGTTGTACGAGAACCTAGCTACCGCTTAGTTGTACGAGAACCTAGCTACCGACCAGATGTACGAAGCCTTTCTCTCTCATTAGCCGAGAGACAGAATAGCCATCAGCTAAGTTAATGGCTCCGAACTAGCAAGGCGCCATTAGCCATACAGTGATTGTACTTAAAGTCTCCTGTGTATCGTCAAGATCGATGTACCACAATGATTGAGTAAAGTTAAGTATTAAACCTGCTCCGTACTTTTCTTCCTAACATTAATTACGTATCCTGTTCCAGTACTTCACGCCCGTCTGCGTTAGTCTAGCTTGCCTTTTCAGCCATCTCAACTTCACGGTGTCGGCCCAGCTACCGACACAACACAGTAAACCTGAAGTGAAGCATGTGAATCTATAACTAGTGTCAAAGGAATGGTTCAAAACATAGACAGTAAGAAGAGTCAGTTTTCTTGTACTTAAGTCGGCATTGTGCCTTTTCTATTTTATTCCGATGCAATTTCTGTGTATCGTCGTCAATAAGAAGGTCTAAGGGATACAGTAAACCTGAAGTGAGCAGTGGAATCTATAACTAGTGTCACAGGAATGGTTCAAAGCATAGACAGTAGGAAGAGTCAGTTTTCTTATACTTACGTGGGCATTGTGCCTTTTGTTTTTAATTCCGATACAATTTCTGTGTTTCATCGTCAATAAGAAGGTCACAGGGATACAGTAAACCTGAAGTGATGCATCGGAATCTATAACTAGTGTCACAGTAATGGTTCAAAACATAGACAGGAAGAAGAGTCAGTTCTCTTGTACTTGAGTCGGCATTGTGTCTTTTCTATTTAATTCCAATGCATATTCTGTGTTTGGTCGTCAATAAGAAGGTCCAATGGATACAGTAAACCTGAAGTCAAGCATCGGAATCTAAAACTGGTCTTAGATTAAAGGTTCAAAACATAGACAGTAAGAAGAGCCAGTCTTCTTGTACTTGAGTCGGCATTGTGCCTTTTGTATTTAATTCCGATGCAATTTCTGTGTTTCATCGTCAATAAGAAGGTCAGAGGGATACAATAAACCTGAAGTGAAGCATCGGAATCTATAACTAGTGTCACAGGAATGGTTTAAAACATAGACAGTAAGAAGAGTCAGTTTTCTAGTACTTGAGTCGGCATTGTGTCTTTCGAATTTAATTCCGATGCAATTTCTGTGTTTCATCGTCAATAAGACGGTCAGAGGGATACAGTAAAACAGAAGTGAAGCATCGGAATTTATAACTAGTGTCACAGGAATGGTTCTAAACGTAGATACTAAGAAGAGTCAGTCTTCTAGTACTTTAGTCAGCATTGTGACTTTTGTATTTAATTCCGATGCAATTTCTGTGTTTCATCGTCAATAAGAAGGTCAGCTGGATACAGTAAACCTAAAGTGAAGCATCGGAATCTATAACTAGTGTCACAGGAATGGTTCAAAACATAGATATTAAGAAGAGTCTGTTTTCTTATACTTAAGAAGGCATTATGCCGTTTCTATTTAATTCCGATGCAATTTCTGTGTTTCGTCGTCAATAAGAAGGTCCAAGGGATACAGTAAACCTGAAGTGAAGCATCGGAATCTAAAACCGGTCTCAGAGGAAAGGTTCAAAACATAGACAGTAAGAAGAGCCAGACTTCTTGTACCTGCGTCGGCATTGTGCCTTTTGTATTTAATTCCGAAGCAATTTCTGTGTTTCATCGTCAATAAGGCGGTCAGAGGGATACAGAAAACCTGAAGTGAAGCATCGGAATCTATAACTAGTGTCACAGGAATGGTTCAAAACATAGACAGTAGGAAGAGTCAGTCTTCTTGTACTTAAGTCGGCATTGTGCCTTTTGTATTTACTTCCGATGCAATATCTGTGTTTCATCGTCAATAAGAAGGTCAGAGGGATACAGTAAACCTGAAGTGAAGCATCGGAATCTATAACAAGTGTCACAGGAATGGTTCAAAACATAGAGAGTAAGAAGAGTCAGTCTTTTTGTACTTAAGTATGCATTGTGCCTTTTGTATTTAATTCCGATGCAATTTCTGTCTTTCATCGTCAATAAGAAGGTCAGAGGGATACAGTAAACCTGAAGTGAAACATCCGAATCTATAACTAGTGTCACAGGAATGGTTCAAAACATAGACAGTAAGAAGAGTCTGTCTTCTTGTACTTAAGTCGGCATTGTGCCTTTTGTATTTAATTCCGATGCAATATCTGTGTTTCATCGTCAATAAGAAGATCAGAGGGATACAGTAAACCTGAAGTGAAGCATCGGAATCTATAACTAGTGTCACAGGAATGGTTCAAACATAGACAGTAAGAAGAGTCAGTCTACTTGTACTTATGTCTGCATTGTGCTTTTTCTATTTAATTCCGATGAAATTTCTGTGTTTCATCGTCAATAGGACGGTCATCTGGATACAGTAAACCTGAAGTGAAGCATCGGAATCTATAACTAGTGTCACAGGAATGGTTCAAAACATAGACAGTAAGAAGAGCCAGTCATCTTGTACTTGAGTCGGCATTGTGCCTTTTGTATTTAATTCCGATGAATTTTCTGTGTTTGATCGTCAATAAGAAGGTCAGAGGGATACAGTAAAACTGAAGTGAAGCATCGGAATCTATAACTAGTGTCACAGGAATGGTTCAAACCATTGACAGTAAGAAGAGTCAGTCTTCTTGTACTTATGTCGGCATTGTGCCTTTTGTATATAATTCGGATGCAATTTCTGTGCTTCATCGTCAATAAGAAGGTCAGCTGGATACAGCAAAACTGAAGAGAAGCGTCGGAATCTATAACTAGTGTCACAGGAATGGTTCAGATCATAGATATTAAGAAGAGTCTGTTTTCTTGTACTTAAGTCGGCATGGTGCTTTTTCTATTTAATTCCGACGCAATCTCTGTGTTTCATCGTCAATAAGACGGTCAGAGGGATACAGTAAACCTGAAGTGAAGCATCGGAATCTTTAACTAGTGTCACAGGAATGGTTCAAACGTACACAGTAGGAAGAGTCAGTCTTCTTGTACTTAAGTTGGCATTTTGCCTTTTGTATTTAATTCCGATGCAATTTCTGGGTTTCATCGTCAATACGACGTTCAGCTGGATACAGTAAACCTGAAGTGAAGCATCGGAATCTATAACTAGTGTCACAGGAATGGTTCAAAACATAGACAGTAAGAAGTGTCAGTTTTCTTGTACTTAAGTCGGCATTGTGCCTTTTCTATTTAATTCCGCTGCAATTTCTGTGTTTCGTCGTCAATAAGAAAGTCCAAGGGATACAGTAAACCTAATGTGAAGCATCGGTATCCAAAACCGGTCTCACAGGAAAGATTCAAAACATAGATAGTAAGAGGAGCCAGACTTCTTGTACTTGAGTCGGCAATGTGCCTTTTGTATTTAATTCCGATGCAATATCTGTGTTTCATCGTCAATAAGACGGTCTGAGGGATACAGTAAAACTGAAGTGAAGCATCGGATTCTATAACTAGTGTGACAGGAATGATTCAAACATAGACAGTAAGAAGAGTCAGTCTACTTGTACTTATGTCTGCATTGTGCTTTTTGTATTTAATTCCGATGCAATTTCTGTGTTTTATCGTCAATAAGAAGGTCATCTGGATACAGTAAACCTGAAGTGAAGCATCGGAATCTAAAACTAGTGTCACAGGAATGGTTCAAAACATAGGCAGTAGGAAGAGTAATTCTTGTACTTAAGTTGGCATTGTGCCTTTTGTATTTACTTCCGATGCAATATCTGTGTTTCATCGTCAATAAGAAGGTCAGAGGGATACAGTAAACCCGAAGTGAAGCATCGGAATCTATAACAAGTGTCACAGGAATGGTTCAAAACATAGAGAGTAAGAAGAGGCAGTCTTTTTGTACTTAAGTCGGCATTGTGCCTTTTGTATTTAATTCCGATGCAATTTCTGTCTTTCATCGTCAATAAGAAGGTCAGAGGGATACAGTAAACCTGAAGTGAAGCATCGTAATCTATAACCAGTGTCACAGGAATGGTTCAAAACATAGACAGTAAGAAGAGCCAGTCATCTTGTACTTGAGTCGGCATTGTGCCTTTTGTATTTAATTCCGATGAATTTTCTGTGATTGATCGTCAATAAGAAGGTCAGAGGGATACAGTAAAACTGAAGTGAAGCATCGGAATCTATAACTAGTGTCACAGGAATGGTTCAAACCATTGACAGTAAGAAGAGTCAGTCTTCTTGTACTTAAGTCGGCATTGTGCCTTTTGTATATAATTCGGATGCAATTTCTGTGCTTCATCGTCAATAAGAAGGTCAGCTGGATACAGCAAAACTGAAGAGAAGCGTCGGAATCTATAACTAGTGTCACAGGAATGGTTCAGATCATAGATATTAAGAAGAGTCTGTTTTCTTGTACTTAAGTCGGCATGGTGCTTTTTCTATTTAATTCCGACGCAATCTCTGTGTTTCATCGTCAATAAGACGGTCAGAGGGATACAGTAAACCTGAAGTGAAGGATCGGAATCTTTAACTAGTGTCACAGGAATGGTTCAAACGTACACAGTAGGAAGAGTCAGTCTTCTTGTACTTAAGTTGGCATTTTGCCTTTTGTATTTAATTCCGATGCAATTTCTGGGTTTCATCGTCAATACGACGTTCAGCTGGCTACAGTAAACCTGAAGTGAAGCATCGGAATCTATAACTAGTGTCACAGGAATGGTTCAAAACATAGACAGTAAGAAGTGTCAGTTTTCTTGTACTTAAGTCGGCATTGTGCCTTTTCTATTTAATTCCGCTGCAATTTCTGTGTTTCGTCGTCAATAAGAAAGTCCAAGGGATACAGTAAACCTAATGTGAAGCATCGGTATCCAAAACCGGTCTCACAGGAAAGATTCAAAACATAGATGTTAAGAGGAGCCAGACTTCTTGTACTTGAGTCGGCAATGTGCCTTTTGTATTTAATTCCGATGCAATATCTGTGTTTCATCGTCAATAAGACGGTCTGAGGGATACAGTAAAACTGAAGTGAAGCATCGGATTCTATAACTAGTGTGACTGGAATGATTCAAACATAGACAGTAAGAAGAGTCAGTCTACTTGTACTTATGTCTGCATTGTGCATTTTGTATTTAATTCCGATGCAATTTCTGTGTTTTATCGTCAATAAGAAGGTCATCTGGATACAGTAAACCTGAAGTGAAGCATCGGAATCTAAAACTAGTGTCACAGGAATGGTTCAAAACATAGGCAGTAGGAAGAGTCATTCTTGTACTTAAGTTGGCATTGTGCCTTTTGTATTTACTTCCGATGCAATATCTGTGTTTCATCGTCAATAAGAAGGTCAGAGGGATACAGTAAACCCGAAGTGAAGCATCGGAATCTATAACTAGTGTCACAGGAATGGTTCAAAGCACAGACAGTAAAAAGAGCCAGTCTTCTTGTACTTAAGTCGGCATTGTGCCATTTGTATTTAATTCCGAAGCAATTTCTGTGTTTCATCGTCAATAAGAAGATCAGAGGGATACAGTAAACCTGAAGTGAAGCATCGGAATCTATAACTAGTGTCACAGGAATGGTTAAAAACATAGACAGTAAGAAGAGTCAGTATTCTTGTATTTAAGTCGGCATTGTGCCCTTTCTTTTTAATTCCGATGCAATTTCTGTGTTTCGTCGTCAATAAGAACGTCCAAGGGGTACAGAAAACCTGAAGTGAAGCATCGGAATCTAAAACCGGTCTCACAGGAAAGGTTCAAAACATAGACAGTAAGAGAAGCCAGTCTTCTCGTACTTCAGTCGGCATTGTGCCTTTCGTATTTAATTCCGATGCAATTTCTGTGTTTCATCGTCAATGCGACGGTAAGGGGGATACAGTAAACCTGTAGTGTAGCATCGGAATATATAACTAGTGTCACAGGAATGGTTCAAAACAAAGACAGTAAGAAGTCTCAGTCTTCTAGTGCTTGAGTCGGCATTGTGCCTTTTGTATTTAATTCCGATGCAATTTCTGTGTTTCATCGTCAATAAGAAGGTCAGCTGAATACAGTAGACCTGAAGTGAAGCATCGGAATCTATAACTAGTGTCATGGGAATGGTTCAAAACATAGACAGTAAGATGAGCCAGTCTTCTTGTACTTGAGACGGCATTGTGCCTTTTGTATTTAATTCTGATGAAATTTCTGTGTTTGATCGTCAATGAGAAAGTCAGAGAGATACAGAAAACCTGAAGTGAAGCATCGGAATCTATAACTAGTGCCACAGGAATGGTTCAAATAGGCAGTAAGAAGAGTCAGTTTTCTTGTACTTAAGTCGGCATTGTGCCTTTTGTATTTAATTCCGATGCTATTTCTGTGTGTCATCGTCAACAAGGAGGTCAGAGGGATACAGTAAACCTGAAGTGAATCATCGGAATCTATAACTAGTGTCACACGAATGGTTCAAACATAGAGAGTAAGAAGAGTCAGTTTTCTTGTACTTAAGTCGGCATTGCGTTCTTTGTATTTAACTCCGATGCAATTTCTGTGTTTCATCGTCAATAAGAAGGTCAGCTGGATACAGTAAACCTGAAGTGAAGCATCGGAATCTATAACTAGTGTCATGTGAACGTTTCAAATCATAGACAGTAAGATGAGCCAGACTTCTTGTACTTGGGTCGGCATTGTGCCTTTTGTATTTAATTCCGATGCTATTTCTGTGTTTCATCGTCAACAAGGAGGTCAGAGGGATACAGTAAACCTGAAGTGAATCATCGGAATCTATAACTAGTGTCACACGAATGGTTCAAACATAGAGAGTAAGAAGAGTCAGTTTTCTTGTACTTAAGTCGGCATTGCGTTCTTTGTATTTAACTCCGATGCAATTTCTGTGTTTCATCGTCAATAAGAAGGTCAGCTGGATACAGTAAACCTGAAGTGAAGCATCGGAATCTATAACTAGTGTCAGTGGAATGGTTCAGATCATAGATATTAAGAAGAGTCTGTTTTCTTGTACTTAAGTCGGCATGGTGCCATTTCTATTTAATTCCGATGCAATTTCTGTGTTTCGTCGCCAATAAGATGGTCCAAGGGAGACAGTATACCTGAAGTGAAGCATCGGAATCTAAAACCGGTCTCACAGGAAAGGTTCAAACATAGACAGTAAGAAGAGCCAAACTTCTTGTACCTGAGTCGGCATTATGCCTTTTGTATTTAATTCTGACGCAATCTCTGTGTTTCATCGTCAATAAGACGGTCAGAGGGATACAGTAAAACTGAAGTGAAGCATCGGAATCTATAACCAGTGTCACAGGAATGGTTCAAACGTACACAGTAGGAAGAGTCAGTCTTCTTGTACTTAAGTTGGCATTTTGCCTTTTGTATTTAATTCCGATGCAATTTCTGGGTTTCATCGTCAATACGAAGGTCAGCTGGATACAGTAAACCTGAAGTGAAGCATCGGAATCTATAACTAGTGTCACAGGAGTGGTTCAAAACATAGACGGTGAGAAGTGTCAGTTTTCTTGTACTTAAGTCGGCATTGTGCCTTTTCTATTTAATTCCGCTGCAATTTCTGTGTTTCGTCGTCAATAAGAAAGTCCAAGGGATACAGTAAACCTAATGTGAAGCATCGGTATCCAAAACCGGTCTCACAGGAAAGATTCAAAACATAGACAGTAAGAGGAGCCAGACTTCTTGTACTTGAGTCGGCAATGTGCCTTTTGTATTTAATTCCGATGCAATATCTGTGTTTCATCGTCAATAAGACGGTCTGAGGGATACAGTAAAACTGAAGTGAAGCATCGGATTCTATAACTAGTGTCACAGGAATGGTTCAAACATAGACAGTAAGAAGAGTCAGTCTACTTGAACTTATGTCTGCATTGTGCTTTTTGTATTTAATTCCGATGCAATTTCTGTGTTTCATCGTCAATAAGAAGGTCATCTGGATACAGTCAACCTGAAGTGAAGCATCGAAATCTATAACTAGTGTCACAGGAATGGTTCAAAGCATAGACAGTAAGAAGATCCAGTCTCCTTGTACTTAAGTCGGCATTGTGCCTTTTGTATTCAATTAAGATGCAATTTCTGTGTTTCATCATCAATAAGGAGGTCAGAGGGATACAGTAAACCTGACGTGAAGCATCGGAATCTAAAACGAGTGTCACAGTAATGGTTCAAAACATAGACATTACGAAGAGTCAGTCTTCTTGTACTTAAGTCGGAATTGTGCCTTTTGTATTTAATTCCGATGCAATTTCTGAGTTTCATCGTCAATAAGAAGGTCAGAGAGATACAGTAAAACTGAAGTGAAGCATCGGAATCTATAACTTGTGTCACAGGAATGGTACAGAACATAGACAGTAAGAAGAGTCAGTCCTCTTGTACTTAAGTCAGCATTGTGCCTTTTGTACTTAATTCCGATGCAATTTCTGTGCTTCATCGTCAATACGAAGGTCATCTGGATACAGTAAACCTGATGTGAAGCATCGGAATCTATAACTAGTGTCACAGGAAAGGTTCAAAACATAGACAGTAAGAAGAGCCAGTCTTCTTGTACTTGAGTCGGTATTGTGCCTTTTGTATTTAATTCCGATCAATTTTCTGTGTTTGATCGTCAATAAGAAGGTCAGAGGGATACAGTAAACCTGAGGTGGAGCATCGGAATCTATAACTAGTGTCACAGGAATGGTTCAAAACAGAGACAGTAAGAAGAGTCAGTCTTCTTGTACTTAAGTCAGCATTGTGCCTTTGTATTTAATTAAGATGCAATTTCTGTTTTTCATCGTCAACAAGGAGGTCAGAGGGATACAGTAAACCTGAAGTGAAGCATCGGAATCTATAACTAGTGTCGCACGAATGGTTCAAACATAGAGAGTAAGAAGAGTCAGTTTTCTTGTACTTAAGTCGGCATTGTGCACCTTGTATTTAATTCCGATGCAATTTCTGTGTTTCATCGTCAATAAGAAGGTCAGCTGGATACAGTAAACCTTAAGTGAAGCATCGGAATCTATAACTAGTGTCACAGGAATGGTTCAAACATAGACAGGAAGAAGTGTCAGTTTTCTTGTATTTAAGTCGGCATTGTGCCTTTTCTATTTAATTCCGCTGCAATTTCTGTGTTTCGTCGTCAATAAGAAAGTCCAAGGGATACAGTAAACCTAATGTGAAGCATCGGTATCCATAACCGGTCTCACAGGAAAGATTCAAAACATAGACAGTAAGAGGAGCAAGTCTTCTTGTACTTGAGTCGGCATTGTGCCTTTTTTATTTAATTCCGATGCAATTTCTGTGTTTCATCGTCATTAAGTCGGTCAGAGGGATACAGTAAAACTGAAGTGAAGCATCGGATTCTATAACTAGTGTCACAGGAATGGTTGAAACATAGACAGTAAGAAGAGTCAGTCTACTTGTACTTATGTCGGCATTGTGCTTTTGTATTTAATTCCGATGCAATTTCAGTGTTTCATCGTCAATAAGAACGTCAGATGGATACAGTAGACCTGAAGTGAAGCATCGGAATCTATAACTAGTGTCACGGGGATGGGTCAAAACATAGACAGTAAGAAGAGCCAGTCTTCTTGTACTTGAGTCGGCATTGTGCCTTTTGTATTTATTTCCGATGAAATTTCTGTGTTTGATCGTCAATGAGAAGGTCAGAGTTATACAGTAAACCTGAAGTGAAGCAACGGAATCTATAACTAGTGTCACAGGAATGGTTCAAAACATAGACAGTAGGAAGAGTCAGTCTTCTTGTACTTAAGTCGGTATTGTGCCTTTTGTATTTAAATCCGATGCATTTTCTGTGTTTCATCGTCAATAAGAAGGTCAGAGGGATACAGTAAAAATGAAGTGAAGCATCGGAATCTATAACTTGTGTCACAGGAATAATTCAGAACATAGACAGTTAGAAGAGCCAGTCTTCTTGTACTTGAGTCGGCATTGTGCCTTTTGTATTTAATTGCGATCAATTTTCTGTGTTTGATCGTCAATAAGAAGGTCAGAGGGATACAGTAAACCTGAAGTGGAGCATCGAAATCTATAACTAGTGTCACAGGAATGGTTCAAAACATAGCCAGTAATAAGAGTCAGTCTTCTTGTAGTTAAGTCGGCATTGTGCCTTTTGTATTTAATTCCGATGCAATTTCTGTGCTTCATCTTTAATAAGAAGGTCAGCTGGATACAGTAAACCTGAAGTGAAGCATCGGAATCTATAACTAGTGTCACAGGAATGGTTCAAAACATAGACAGTAAGAAGAGCCAGTCTTCTTGTACTTGAGTGGGCATACTGCCTTTTGTATTTAATTCCGATCAATTTTCTGTGTTTGATCGTCAATAAGAAGGTCAGAGGGATACAGTAAACCTAAAGTGAAGCATCGGAATCTATAACTAGTGTCACAGGAGTGGTTCAAAACATAGACAGTAAGAAGAGTCAGTCTTCTTGTACTTAATTCGGCATTGTGCCTTTTGTATTTAATTAGGATGCAATTTCTGTGATTCATCGTCAGTAGGAAGGTCAGAGGGATACAGTAAACATGAAGTGAAGCATCGGAATCTATAACTAGTGACACCGGAATGGTTCAAATCATAGACAATAGAAACAGTCAGTGTACATGTACTTCAGTCGGCATTGTGGCTTTTGTATTTAATTCCGATGTAATTTCTGTGTTTCCTCGTCAATAAGAAGGTCAGGGGGATAGAGTAAACCTGAAATGAAGCATCGGAAACTATAACTAGTGTCACAGGAATGGTTCAAATCATAGACTGTAAGAAGTCTCAGTTTTCTTGTACTTAAGTTGGCGTTGTGCCTTTTGTATTTAATTCCGATGCAATTTCTGTGTTTCATTGTCAATAAGAAGGTCGTAGGGATACAGTAAACCTGCAGTGAAGCATCGGAATCTATAACTAGTGTCACAGGAATGGTTCAAAACATAGACAGTAAGAAGAGTCAGTTTTCTTGTACTTGAGTCGGCATTGTGACTTATGTGTTTAATTCCGATGCAATTTCTGGGTTTCATCGTCAATACGAAGGTCAGCTGGATACAGTAAACCTGAAGTGAAGCATCGGAATCTATAACTAGTGTCACAGGAATGGTTCAAAACATAGACGGTAAGAAGTGTCAGTTTCTTGTACTTAAGTCGGCATTATGCCTTTTCTATTTAATTCCGCTGCAATTTCTGTGTTTCGTCGTCAATAAGAAAGTCCAAGGGATACAGTAAACATAATGTGAAGCATCGGTATCCAAAACCGGTCTCACAGGAAAGATTCAAAAGATAGACAGTAAGAGGAGCCAGACTTCTTGTACTTGAGTCGGCAATGTGCCTTTTGTATTTAATTCGATGCATTATCTGTGTTTCATCGTCAATAAGACGGTCTGAGGGATACAGTAAAACTGAAGTGAAGCATCGGATTCTATAACTAGTGTCACAGGAATGGTTCAAACATAGACAGTAAGAAGAGTCAGTCTACTTCAACTTATGTCTGCATTGTGCTTTTTGTATTTAATTCCGATGCAATTTCTGTGTTTCATCGTCAATAAGAAGGTCATCTGGATACAGTCAACCTTAAGTGAAGCATCGAAATCTATAACTAGTGTCACAGGAATGGTTCAAAGCATAGACAGTAAGATGATCCTGTCTCCTTGTACTTAAGTCGGCATTGTGCCTTTTGTATTCAATTAAGATGCAATTTCAGTGTTTCATCATCAATAAGGAGGTCAGAGGGATACAGTAAACCTGACGTGAAGCATCGGAATCTAAAACTAGTGTCACAGTAATGGTTCAAAACATAGACAGTACGAAGAGTCAGTCTTCTTGTACTTAAGTCGGAATTGTGCCTTTTGTATTTAATTCCGATGCAATTTCTGAGTTTCATCGTCAATAAGAAGGTCAGAGGGATACAATAAAACTGAAGTGAAGCATCGGAATCTATAACTTGTGTCACAGGAATGGTTCAGAACATAGACAGTAAGAAGAGTCAGTCTTCTTGTACTTAAGTCAGCATTGTGCCTTTTGTACTTAATTCCGATGCAATTTCTGTGCTTCATCGTCAATAAGAAGGTCATCTGGATACAGTAAACCTGAAGTGAAGCATCGGAATCTATAACTAGTGTCACAGGAAAGGTTCAAAACATAGACAGTAAGAAGAGCCAGTCTTCTTGTACTTGAGTCGGTATTGTGCCTTTTGTATTTAATTCCGATCAATTTTCTGTGTTTGATCGTCAATAAGAAGGTCAGAGGGATACAGTAAACCTGAGGTGGAGCATCGGAATCTATAACTAGTGTCACAGGAATGGTTCAAAACAGAGACAGTAAGAAGAGTCAGTCTTCTTGTACTTAAGTCAGCATTGTGCCTTTGTATTTAATTAAGATGCAATTTCTGTTTTTCATCGTCAACAAGGAGGTCAGAGGGATACAGTAAACCTGAAGTGAAGCATCGGAATCTATAACTAGTGTCGCACGAATGGTTCAAACATAGAGAGTAAGAAGAGTCAGTTTTCTTGTACTTAAGTCGGCATTGTGCACCTTGTATTTAATTCCGATGCAATTTCTGTGTTTCATCGTCAATAAGAAGGTCAGCTGGATACAGTAAACCTTAAGTGAAGCATCGGAATCTATAACTAGTGTCACAGGAATGGTTCAAACATAGACAGGAAGAAGTGTCAGTTTTCTTGTATTTAAGTCGGCATTGTGCCTTTTCTATTTAATTCCGCTGCAATTTCTGTGTTTCGTCGTCAATAAGAAAGTCCAAGGGATACAGTAAACCTAATGTGAAGCATCGGTATCCATAACCGGTCTCACAGGAAAGATTCAAAACATAGACAGTAAGAGGAGCAAGTCTTCTTGTACTTGAGTCGGCATTGTGCCTTTTTTATTTAATTCCGATGCAATTTCTGTGTTTCATCGTCATTAAGTCGGTCAGAGGGATACAGTAAAACTGAAGTGAAGCATCGGATTCTATAACTAGTGTCACAGGAATGGTTCAAACATAGACAGTAAGAAGAGTCAGTCTACTTGTACTTATGTCGGCATTGTGCTTTTGTATTTAATTCCGATGCAATTTCAGTGTTTCATCGTCAATAAGAACGTCAGATGGATACAGTAGACCTGAAGTGAAGCATCGGAATCTATAACTAGTGTCACGGGGATGGGTCAAAACATAGACAGTAAGAAGAGCCAGTCTTCTTGTACTTGAGTCGGCATTGTGCCTTTTGTATTTATTTCCGATGAAATTTCTGTGTTTGATCGTCAATGAGAAGGTCAGAGTTATACAGTAAACCTGAAGTGAAGCAACGGAATCTATAACTAGTGTCACAGGAATGGTTCAAAACATAGACAGTAGGAAGAGTCAGTCTTCTTGTACTTAAGTCGGTATTGTGCCTTTTGTATTTAAATCCGATGCATTTTCTGTGTTTCATCGTCAATAAGAAGGTCAGAGGGATACAGTAAAACTGAAGTGAAGCATCGGAATCTATAACTTGTGTCACAGGAATAATTCAGAACATAGACAGTTAGAAGAGCCAGTCTTCTTGTACTTGAGTCGGCATTGTGTATTTTGTATTTAATTGCGATCAATTTTCTGAGTTTGATCGTCAATAAGAAGGTCAGAGGGATACAGTAAACCTGAAGTGGAGCATCGAAATCTATAACTAGTGTCACAGGAATGGTTCAAAACATAGCCAGTAATAAGAGTCAGTCTTCTTGTAGTTAAGTCGGCATTGTGCCTTTTGTATTTAATTCCGATGCAATTTCTGTGCTTCATCTTTAATAAGAAGGTCAGCTGGATACAGTAAACCTGAAGTGAAGCATCGGAATCTATAACTAGTGTCACAGGAATGGTTCAAAACATAGACAGTAAGAAGAGCCAGTCTTCTTGTACTTGAGTGGGCATACTGCCTTTTGTATTTAATTCCGATCAATTTTCTGTGTTTGATCGTCAATAAGAAGGTCAGAGGGATACAGTAAACCTAAAGTGAAGCATCGGAATCTATAACTAGTGTCACAGGAGTGGTTCAAAACATAGACAGTAAGAAGAGTCAGTCTTCTTGTACTTAATTCGGCATTGTGCCTTTTGTATTTAATTAGGATGCAATTTCTGTGATTCATCGTCAGTAGGAAGGTCAGAGGGATACAGTAAACATGAAGTGAAGCATCGGAATCTATAACTAGTGACACCGGAATGGTTCAAATCATAGACAATAGAAACAGTCAGTGTACATGTACTTCAGTCGGCATTGTGGCTTTTGTATTTAATTCCGATGTAATTTCTGTGTTTCCTCGTCAATAAGAAGGTCAGGGGGATAGAGTAAACCTGAAATGAAGCATCGGAAACTATAACTAGTGTCACAGGAATGGTTCAAATCATAGACTGTAAGAAGTCTCAGTTTTCTTGTACTTAAGTTGGCGTTGTGCCTTTTGTATTTAATTCCGATGCAATTTCTGTGTTTCATTGTCAATAAGAAGGTCGTAGGGATACAGTAAACCTGCAGTGAAGCATCGGAATCTATAACTAGTGTCACAGGAATGGTTCAAAACATAGACAGTAAGAAGAGTCAGTTTTCTTGTACTTGAGTCGGCATTGTGACTTATGTGTTTAATTCCGATGCAATTTCTGGGTTTCATCGTCAATACGAAGGTCAGCTGGATACAGTAAACCTGAAGTGAAGCATCGGAATCTATAACTAGTGTCACAGGAATGGTTCAAAACATAGACGGTAAGAAGTGTCAGTTTCTTGTACTTAAGTCGGCATTATGCCTTTTCTATTTAATTCCGCTGCAATTTCTGTGTTTCGTCGTCAATAAGAAAGTCCAAGGGATACAGTAAACATAATGTGAAGCATCGGTATCCAAAACCGGTCTCACAGGAAAGATTCAAAAGATAGACAGTAAGAGGAGCCAGACTTCTTGTACTTGAGTCGGCAATGTGCCTTTTGTATTTAATTCGATGCATTATCTGTGTTTCATCGTCAATAAGACGGTCTGAGGGATACAGTAAAACTGAAGTGAAGCATCGGATTCTATAACTAGTGTCACAGGAATGGTTCAAACATAGACAGTAAGAAGAGTCAGTCTACTTCAACTTATGTCTGCATTGTGCTTTTTGTATTTAATTCCGATGCAATTTCTGTGTTTCATCGTCAATACGAAGGTCATCTTTATACAGTCAACCTTAAGTGAAGCATCGAAATCTATAACTAGTGTCACAGGAATGGTTCAAAGCATAGACAGTAAGATGATCCTGTCTCCTTGTACTTAAGTCGGCATTGTGCCTTTTGTATTCAATTAAGATGCAATTTCAGTGTTTCATCATCAATAAGGAGGTCAGAGGGATACAGTAAACCTGACGTGAAGCATCGGAATCTAAAACTAGTGTCACAGTAATGGTTCAAAACATAGACAGTACGAAGAGTCAGTCTTCTTGTACTTAAGTCGGAATTGTGCCTTTTGTATTTAATTCCGATGCAATTTCTGAGTTTCATCGTCAATAAGAAGGTCAGAGGGATACAATAAAACTGAAGTGAAGCATCGGAATCTATAACTTGTGTCACAGGAATGGTTCAGAACATAGACAGTAAGAAGAGTCAGTCTTCTTGTACTTAAGTCAGCATTGTGCCTTTTGTACTTAATTCCGATGCAATTTCTGTGCTTCATCGTCAATAAGAAGGTCATCTGGATACAGTAAACCTGAAGTGAAGCATCGGAATCTATAACTAGTGTCACAGGAAAGGTTCAAAACATAGACAGTAAGAAGAGCCAGTCTTCTTGTACTTGAGTCGGTATTGTGCCTTTTGTATTTAATTCCGATCAATTTTCTGTGTTTGATCGCCAATAAGAATGTCAGAGGGATACAGTAAACCTGAGGTGGAGCATCGGAATCTATAACTAGTGTCACAGGAATGGTTCAAAACATAGACAGTAAGAAGAGTCCGTCTTCTTGTACTTACGTCGGCATTGTGCCTTTTGTATTTAATTAAGATGCAATTTCTGTCTTTCATCGTCAACAAGGAGGTCAGAGGGATACAGTAAACCTGAAGTGAAGCATCGGAATCAATAACTAGTGTCACACGAATGGTTCAAACATAGAGAGTAAGAAGAGTCAGTTTTCTTGTACTTAAGTCGGCATTGTGCACTTTGTATTTAATTCCGATGCAATTTCTGTGTTTCATCGTCAATAAGAAGGTCAGCTGGATACAGTAAACCTTAAGTGAAGCATCGGAATCTATAACTAGTGTCACAGGAATGGTTCAAAACATAGACAGGAAGAAGTGTCAGTTTTCTTGTATTTAAGTCGGCATTGTGCCTTTTCTATTTAATTCCGCTGCAATTTCTGTGTTTCGTCGTCAATAAGAAAGTCCAAGGGATACAGTAAACCTAATGTGAAGCATCGGTATCCATAACCGGTCTCACAGGAAAGATTCAAAACATAGACAGTAAGAGGAGCAAGTCTTCTTGTACTTGAGTCGGCATTGTGCCTTTTTTATTTAATTCCGATGCAATTTCTGTGTTTCGTCGTCATTACGTCGGTCAGAGGGATACAGTAAAACTGAAGTGAAGCATCGGATTCTATAACTAGTGTCACAGGAATGGTTCAAACATAGACAGTAAGAAGAGTCAGTCTACTTGTTCTTATGTCGGCATTGTGCCTTTTGTATTTAATTCCGATGCAATTTCTGTGTTTCATCGTCAATAAGAACGTCAGATGGATACAGTAGACCTGAAGTGAAGCATCGGAATCTATAACTAGTGTCACGGGGATGGTTCAAAACATAGACAGTAAGAAGAGCCAGTCCTCTTGTACTTGAGTCGGCATTGTGCCTTTTGTATTTATCTCCGATGAAATTTCTGTATTTGATCGTCAATGAGAATGTCAGAGGTATACAGTAAACCTGAAGTGAAGCAACGGAATCTTTAACTAGTGTCACAGGAATGATTCAAAACATAGACAGTAAGAAGAGGCAGTCTTCTTGTACTTAAGTCATCATAGTGCCTTTTGTATTTAATTCCGATGCAATATCTGTGTTTCATCGTCAATAAGAAGATCAGAGGGATACAGTAAACCTGAAGTGAAGCATCGGAATCTATAACTAGTGTCACTGGAATGGTTCAAAGCACAGACAGTAAGAAGAGCCAGTCTTCTTGTACTTAAGTCGGCATTGTGCCATTTGTATTTAATTCCGAAGCAATTTCTGTGTTTCATCGTCAATAAGAAGATCAGAGGGATACAGTAAACCTGAAGTGAAGCATCGGAATCTATAACTAGTGTCACAGGAATGGTTAAAAACATAGACAGTAAGAAGAGTCAGTATTCTTGTATTTAAGTCGGCATTGTGCCCTTTCTTTTTAATTCCGATGCAATTTCTGTGTTTCGTCGTCAATAAGAAGGTCCAAGGGGTACAGAAAACCTGAAGTGAAGCATCGGAATCTAAAACCGGTCTCACAGGAATGGTTCAAAACAAAGACAGTAAGAAGACTCAGTCTTCTAGTGCTTGAGTCGGCATTGTGCCTTTTGTATTTAATTCCGATGCAATTTCTGTGTTTCATCGTCAATAAGAAGGTCAGCCGAATACAGTAGACCTGAAGTGAAGCATCGGAATCTATAACTAGTGTCATGGGAATGGTTCAAAACATAGACAGTAAGATGAGCCAGTCTTCTTGTACTTGAGACGGCATTGTGCCTTTTGTATTTAATTCTGATGAAATTTCTGTGTTTGATCGTCAATGAGAAAGTCAGAGGGATACAGAAAACCTGAAGTGAAGCATCGGAATCTATAACTAGTGCCACAGGAATGGTTCAAATAGGCAGTAAGAAGAGTCAGTTTTCTTGTACTTAAGTCGGCATTGTGCCTTTTGTATTTAATTCCGATGCTATTTCTGTGTGTCATCGTCAACGAGGAGGTCAGAGGGATACAGTAAACCTGAAGTGAAGCATCGGAATCTATAACTTGTATCACACGAATGTTTCAAACATACAAAGTAAGAAGAGTCAGTTTTCTTGTACTTAAGTCGGCATTGTGCCTTTTGTATTTAATTCCGATGCAATCTCTGTGTTTCATCGTCAATAAGACGGACAGCTGGATACAGTAGACCTGAAGTGAAGCATCGGAATCTATAACTAGTGTCATGTGAACGTTTCAAAACATAGACAGTAAGATGAGCCAGACTTCTTGTACTTGGGTCGGCATTGTGCCTTTTGTATTTAATTCCGATGCTATTTCTGTGTTTCATCGTCAACAAGGAGGTCAGAGGGATACAGTAAACCTGAAGTGAAGCATCGGAATCTATAACTAGTGTCACACGAATGGTTCAAACATAGAGAGTAAGAAGAGTCAGTTTTCTTGTACTTAAGTCGGCATTGCGTTCTTTGTATTTAACTCCGATGCAATTTCTGTGTTTCATCGTCAATAAGACGGTCTGAGGGATACAGTAAAACTGAAGTGAAGCATCGGATTCTATAACCAGTGTCACAGGAATGGTTCAAACGTACACAGTAGGAAGAGTCAGTCTTCTTGTACTTAAGATGGCATTTTGCCTTTTGTATTTAATTCCGATGCAATTTCTGGGTTTCACCGTCAATACGAAGGTCAGCTGGATACAGTAAACCTGAAGTGAAGCATCGGAATCTATAACTAGTGTCACAGGAGTGGCTCAAAACATAGACGGTGAGAAGTGTCAGTTTTCTTGTACTTAAGTCGGCATTGTGCCTTTTCTATTTAATTCCGCTGCAATTTCTGTGTTTCGTCGTCAATAAGAAAGTCCAAGGGATACAGTAAACCTAATGTGAAGCATCGGTATCCAAAACCGGTCTCACAGGAAAGATTCAAAACATAGACAGTAAGAGGAGCCAGACTTCTTGTACTTGAGTCGGCAATGTGCCTTTTGTATTTAATTCCGATGCAATATCTGTGTTTCATCGTCAATAAGACGGTCTGAGGGATACAGTAAAACTGAAGTGAAGCATCGGATTCTATAACTAGTGTCACAGGAATGGTTCAAACATAGACAGTAAGAAGAGTCAGTCTACTTGAACTTATGTCTGCATTGTGCTTTTTGTAATTAATTCCGATGCAATTTCTGTGTTTCATCGTCAATAAGAAGGTCATCTGGATACAGTCAACCTGAAGTGAAGGATCGAAATCTATAACTAGTGTCACAGGAATGGTTCAAAGCATAGACAGTAAGAAGATCCAGTCTCCTTGTACTTAAGTCGGCATTGTGCCTTTTGTATTCAATTAAGAAGCAATTTCTGTGTTTCATCATCAATAAGGAGGTCAGAGGGATACAGTAAACCTGACGTGAAGCATCGGAATCTAAAACTAGTGTCACAGTAATGGTTCAAAACATAGACAGTACGAAGAGTCAGTCTTCTTGTACTTAAGTCGGAATTGTGCCTTTTGTATTTAATTCCGATGCAATTTCTGAGTTTCATCGTCAATAAGAAGGTCAGAGGGATACAGTAAAACTGAAGTGAAGCATCGGAAACTATAACTTGTGTCACAGGAATGGTTCAGAACATAGACAGTAAGAAGAGTCAGTCTTCTTGTACTTAAGTCAGCATTGTGCCTTTTGTACTTAATTCCGATGCATTTTCTGTGCTTCATCGTCAATAAGAAGGTCATCTGGATACAGTAACCCTGAAGTGAAGCATCGGAATCTATAACTAGTGTCACAGGAAAGGTTCAAAACGTAGACAGTAAGAAGAGCCAGTCTTCTTGTACTTGAGTCGGTATTGTGCCTTTTGTATTTAATTCCTATCAATTTTCTGTGTTTGATCGTCAATAAGAAGGTCAGAGGGATACAGTACACCTGAGGTGGAGCATCGGAATCTATAACTAGTGTCACAGGAATGGTTCAAAACAGAGACAGTAAGAAGAGTCAGTCTTCTTGTACTTAAGTCGGCATTGTGCCTTTTGTATTTAATTAAGATGCAATTTCTGTTTTTCATCGTCAACAAGGAGGTCAGAGGGATACAGTAAACCTGAAGTGAAGCATCGGAATCTATAACTAGTGTGACACGAATGGTTCAAACATGGAGAGTAAGAAGAGTCAGTTTTCTTGTACTTAAGTCGGCATTGTGCACTTTGTATTTAATTCCGATGCAATTTCTGTGTTTCATCGTCAATAAGAAGGTCAGCTGGATACAGTAAACCTTAAGTGAAGCATCGGAATCTATAACTAGTGTCACAGGAATGGTTCAAAACTTAGACAGGAAGAAGTGTCAGTTTTCTTGTATTTAAGTCGGCATTGTGCCTTTTCTATTTAATTCCGCTGCAATTTCTGTGTTTCGTCGTCAAGAAGAAAGTCCAAGGGATACAGTAAACCTAATGTGAAGCATCGGTATCCATAACCGGTCTCACAGGAAAGATTCAAAACATAGACAGTAAGAGGAGCAAGTCTTCTTGTACTTGAGTCGGCATTGTGCCTTTTGTATTTAATTAAGATGCAATTTCTGTTTTTCATCGTCAACAAGGAGGTCAGAGGGATACAGTAAACCTGAAGTGAAGCATCGGAATCTATAACTAGTGTCACACGAATGGTTCAAACATAGAGAGTAAGAAGAGTCAGTTTTCTTGTACTTAAGTCGGCATTGCGTTCTTTGTATTTAACTCCGATGCAATTTCTGTGTTTCATCGTCATTAAGTCGGTCAGAGGGATACAGTAAAACTGAAGTGAAGCATCGGATTCTATAACTAGTGTCCCAGGAATGGTTCAAACATAGACAGTAAGAAGAGTCAGTCTACTTGTACTTATGTCGGCATTGTGCCTTTTGTATTTAATTCCGATGCAATTTCTGTGTTTCATCGTCAATAAAAACGTCAGATGGATACAGTAGACCTGAAGTGAAGCATCGGAATCTATAACTAGTGTCACGGGGATGGTTCAAAACACTGACAGTAAGAAGAGCCAGTCTTCTTGTACTTGAGTCGGCATTGTGCCTTTTGTATTTATTTCCGATGAAATTTCTGTGTTTGATCGTCAATGAGAAGGTCACAGGTATACAGTAAACCTGAAGTGCAGCAACGGAATCTATAACTAGTATCACAGGAATGGTTGAAAACATAGACAGTAGGAAGAGTCAGTCTTCTTGTACTTAAGTCGGTATTGTGCCTTTTGTATTGAAATCCGATGCATTTTCTGTGTTTCATCGTCAATAAGAAGGTCAGAGGGATACAGTAAAACTGAAGTGAAGCATCGGAATCTATAACTTGTGTCACAGGAATGGTTCAGAACATAGACAGTTAGAAGAGCCAGTCTTCTTGTACTTGAGTCGGCATTGTGCCTTTTGTATTTAATTGCGATCAATTTTCTGTGTTTGATCTTCAATAAGAAGGTCAGAGGGATACAGTAAACCTGATGTGGAGCATCGAAATCTATAACTAGTGTCACAGGAATGGTTCAAAACATAGCCAGTAATAAGAGTCAGTCTTCTTGTAGTTAAGTCGGCATTGTGCCTTTTGTATTTAATTCCGATGCAATTTCTGTGCTTCATCTTTAATAAGAAGGTCAGCTGGATACAGTAAACCTGAAGTGAAGCATCGGAATCTATAACTAGTGTCACAGGAATGGTTCAAAACATAGACAGTAAGAAGAGCCAGTCTTCTTGTACTTGAGTCGGCATACTGCCTTTTGTATTTAATTCCGATCAATTTTCTGGGTTTGATCGTCAATAAGAAGGTCAGAGGGATACAGTAAACCTGAAGTGAAGCATCGGAATCTATAACTAGTGTCACAGGAGTGGTTCAAAACATAGACAGTAAGAAGAGTCAGTCTTGTTGTACTTAAGTCGGCATTGTGCCTTTTGTATTTAATTAAGATGCAATTTCTGTGATTCATCGTCAGTAGGAAGGTCAGAGGGATACAGTAAACTTGAAGTTAAGCATCGGAATCTATAACTAGCGACACCGGAATGGTTCAAATCATAGACAATAGAAAGAGTCAGTGTACATGTACTTCAGTCGGCATTGTGGCTTTTGTATTTAATTCCGATGTAATTTCTGTGTTTCCTCGTCAATAAGAAGGTCAGAGGGATAGAGTAAACCTCAAGTGAAGCATCGGAAACAATAACTAGTGTCACAGGAATGGTTCAAATCATAGACTGTAAGAAGTCTCAGTTTTCTTGTACTTAAGTTGGCGTTGTGCCTTTTGTATTTAATTCCGATGCAATTTCTGTGTTTCATTGTCAATAAGAAGGTCGTAGGGATACAGTAAACCTGCAGTGAAGCATCGGAATCTATAACTAGTGTCACAGGAATGGTTCAAAACATAGACAGTAAGAAGAGTCAGTTTTCTTGTACTTAAGTCGGCATTGTAACTTTTGTGTTTAATTCCGATGCAATTTCTGGGTTTCATCGTCAATACGAAGGTCAGCTGGATACAGTAAGCCTGAAGTGAAGCATCGGAATCTATAACTAGTGTCACAGGAATGGTTCAAAACATAGACGGTAAGAAGTGTCAGTTTTCTTGTACTTAAGTCGGCATTGTGCCTTTTCTATTTAATTCCGCTGCAATTTCTGTGTTTCGTCGTCAATAAGAAAGTCCAAGGGAAACAGTAAACCTAATGTGAAGCATCGGTATCCAAAACCGGTCTCACAGGAAAGATTCAAAACATAGACAGTAAGAGGAGCCAGACTTCTTGTACTTGAGTCGGCAATGTGCCTTTTGTATTTAATTCCGATGCATTATCTGTGTTTCATCGTCAATAAGACGGTCTGAGGGATACAGTAAACCTGAAGTGAAGCATCGGATTCCATAACTAGTGTCACAGGAATGGTTCAAACATAGACAGTAAGAAGAGTCAGTCTACTTGAACTTATGTCTGCATTGTGCTTTTTGTATTTAATTCCGATGCAATTTTTGTGTTTCATCGTCAATAAGAAGGTCATCTGGATACAGTCAACCTGAAGTGAAGCATCGAAATCTATAACTAGTGTCACAGGAATGGTTCAAAGCATAGACAGTAAGAAGATCCAGTCTCCTTGTACTTAAGTCGGCATTGTGCCTTTTGTATTCAATTAAGATGCAATTTCTGTGTTTCATCATGAATAAGGAGGTCAGAGGGATACAGTAAACCTGACGTGAAGCATCGGAATCTAAAACTAGTGTCACAGTAATGGTTCAAAACATAGACAGTACGAAGAGTCAGTCTTCTTGTACTTAAGTCGGAATTGTGCCTTTTGTATTTAATTCCGATGCAATTTCTGAGTTTCATCGTCAATAAGAAGGTCAGAGGGATACAGAAAAACTGAAGTGAAGCATCGGAATCTATAACTTGTGTCACAGGAATGGTTCAGAACATAGACAGTAAGAAGAGTCAGTCTTCTTGTACTTAAGTCAGCATTGTGCCTTTTGTACTTAATTCCGATGCAATTTCTGTGCTTCATCGTCAATAAGAAGGTCATCTGGATACAGTGAACCTGAAGTGAAGCATCGGAATCTATAACTAGTGTCACAGGAAAGGTTCAAAACATAGACAGTAAGAAGAGCCAGTCTTCTTGTACTTGAGTCGGTATTGTGCCTTTTGTATTTAATTCCGATCAATTTTCTGTGTTTGATCGCCAATAAGAAGGTCAGAGGGATACAGTATACCTGAGGTGGAGCATCGGAATCTATAACTAGTGTCACAGGAATGGTTCAAAACATAGACAGTAAGAAGAGTCAGTCTTCTTGTACTTAAGTCGGCATTGTGCCTTTTGTATTTAATTAAGATGCAATTTTCTGTCTTTCATCGTCAACAAGGAGGTCAGAGGGATACAGTAAACCTGAAGTGAAGCATCGGAATCTATAACTAGTGTCACACGAATGGTTCAAACATAGAGAGTAAGAAGAGTCAGTTTTCTTGTACTTAAGTCAGCATTGTGCACTTTGTATTTAATTCCGATGCAATTTCTGTGTTTCATCGCCAATAAGAAGGTCAGCTGGATACAGTAAACCTTAAGTGAAGCATCGGAATCTATAACTAGTGTCACAGGAATGGTTCAAAACATAGGCAGGAAGAAGTGTCAGTTTTCTTGTATTTAAGTCGGCATTGTGCCTTTTCTATTTAATTCCGCTGCAATTTCTGTGTTTCGTCGTCAATAAGAAAGTCCAAGGGATACAGTAAACCTAATGTGAAGCATCGGTATCCATAACCGGTCTCACAGGAAAGATTCAAAACATAGACAGTAAGAGGAGCAAGTCTACTTGTACTTGAGTCGGCATTGTGCCTTTTTTATTTAATTCCGATGCAAATTCTGTGTTTCATCGTCATTAAGTCGGTCAGAGGGATACAGTAAAACTGAAGTGAAGCATCGAATTCTATAACTAGTGTCACAGGAATGGTTCAAACATAGACAGTAAGAAGAGTCAGTCTACTTGTACTTACGTCGGCATTGTGCCTTTCGTATTTATTTCCGATGCAATTTCTGTGTTTCATCGTCATCAAGAACGTCAGATGGATACAGTAGACCTGACGTGAAGCATCGGAATCTATAACTAGTGTCACGGGGATGGTTCAAAACATAGACAGTAAGAAGAGCCAGTCTTGTTGTACTTGAGTCGGCATTGTGCCTTTTGTATTTATTTCCGATGAAATTTCTGTGTTTGATCGTCAATGAGAAGGTCAGAGGTATACAGTAAACCTGAAGTGAAGCAACGGAATCTATAACTAGTGTCACAGGAATGGTTCAAAACATAGACAGTAGGAAGAGTCAGTCTTCTTGTACTTAAGTCGGTATTGTGCCTTTTGTATTGAAATCCGATGCATTTTCTGTGTTTCATCGTCAATAAGAAGGTCAGAGGGATACAGTAAAACTGAAGTGAAGCATCGGAACCTATAACTTGTGTCACAGGAATGGTTCAGAACATAGACAGTTAGAAGAGCCAGTCTTCTTGTACTTGAGTCGGCATTGTGCCTTTTGTATTTAATTGCGATCAATTTTCTGTGTTTGATCGTCAATAAGAAGGTCAGAGGGATACAGTAAACCTGAAGTGGAGCATCGAATTCTATAACTAGTGTCACAGGAATGGTTCAAAACATAGCCAGTAATAAGAGTCAGTCTTCTTGTAGTTAAGTCGGCATTGTGCCTTTTGTATTTAATTCCGATGCAATTTCTGTGCTTCATCTTTAATAAGAAGGTCAGAGGGATACAGTAAACCTGAAGTGAAGCATCGGAATCTATAACTAGTGTCACAGGAGTGGTTCAAAACATAGACAGTAAGAAGAGTCAGTCTTCTTGTACTTAAGTCGGCATTGTGCCTTTTGTATTTAATTAAGATGCAATTTCTGTGATTCATCGTCAGTAGGAAGGTCAGAGGGATACAGTAAACTTGAAGTGAAGCATCGGAATCTATAACTAGTGACACCGGAGTGGTTCAAATCATAGACAATAGAAAGAGTCAGTGTACATGTACTTCAGTCGGCATTGTGGCTTTTTTATTTAATTCCGATGTAATTTCTGTGTTTCCTCGTCAATAAGAAGGTCGGGGGGTAGAGTAAACCTGAAGTGAAGCATCGGAAACTATATCTAGTGTCACAGGAATGGTTCAAATCATAGACTGTAAGAAGTCTCAGTTTTCTTGTACTTAAGTTGGCGTTGTGCCTTTTGTATTTAATTCCGATGCAATTTCTGTGTTTCATTGTCAATAAGAAGGTCGTAGGGATACAGTAAACCTGCAGTGAAGCATCGGAATCTATAATTAGTGTCACAGGAATGGTTCAAAACATAGGCAGTAAGAAGAGTCAGTTTTCTTGTACTTAAGTCGGCATTGTGACTTATGTGTTTAATTCCGATGCAATTTCTGTGTTTCATCGTCAGTAAGAAGGTCAGCTGGATACAGTAAACATGAAGTGAAGCTTCGGAATCTATAACTAGTGTCACAGGAATGATACAAATCATAGGCAGTAAGAAGAGTCAGTCTTCTTGTACTTAAGTCTTCATTGTGCCTTTTGTATTTAATTCCAATGCAATATCTGTGCTTCATCGCCAATAAGAAATTCAGCTGGATACAGTAAACCTGAAGTGAAGCATCGCAATATACAACTAGTGTCACAGGAATGGTTCAAAACATAGACAGTAAGAAGAGCTAGTCTACTTGTACTTGAGTCTGCATTGTGCCTTTTGTATTTAATTCCGATTAATTTTCTGTGTTTGTTCGCCAGTAAGAAGGTCAGAGAGATACAGTACACTTGAAGTGAAGCATCGGAATCTATAACTAGTGTCACAGGAATGGTTCAAACCATAGACAGTAAGAAGAGTCAGTGTTCTTGTACTGAATTCGGCATTGTGCCTTTTGTATTTACTTAAGATGCAATTTCTGTGTTTCATCGTCAATAAGAAGGTCAGAGGGATACAGTAAACCAGAAGTGAAGCATCGCAATCTATAACTAGTGTCACAGGAATGGTTCAAACCATAGACAGTAAGAAGAGTCAGTCTTCTTGTACTTAAGTCGGCATTGTGCATTATGTATTTAATTCCGATGCAATTTCTGTGTCTCATCGTCAATAATAAGGTTAGAGGGATACAGTAAACCTGAAGTGAAGCATCGGAATCTATAACTAGTGTCACAGGAATGGTTCAAAACATAGACAGTAAGAAGATTCAGTTTTCTTGTACTTAAGTCGGCATTGTGACTTATGTGTTTAATTCCGATGCAACTTTTGTGCTTCATCGTCAATAAGAAGGTCAGCTGGATACAGTAAATCTGAAGTGAAGCTTCGGAATCTATAACTAGTGTCACAGGAATGGTTCAAAACATAGACAGTAAGAAGAGCCAGTCTTCTCGTACTTGAGTCGGCATTGTACCTTTTGTATTTAATTCCGATGAATTTTCTGTGTTTGATCGTCAATAAGAATGTCAGAGGGATACAGTAAACCTGAAGTGAAGCATCGGAATCTATAACTAGTGTCACAGGAATGGTTCAAAACATAGACAGTAAGAAGAGTCAGTCTTCTTGTTCTTAAGTCTGCATTGTGCCATTTGTATATAATTCCGATGCAATTTCTGTGTTTCATCGTTAATAAGCAGTCCGTTGGGTACAGTAAACCTGAAGTAAAGAATAGGAATCTATAACTATTGTCATAGGAATGGTTCAAAACATAGACAGTAAGAAGAGCCAGTCTTCTTGTACTTGAGTCGGCATTGTGCTTTTGTATTTAATTCCGATGAATTTTCTGTATTTGATCGTCAGTAAGAAGGTCAGAGTGATACAGTAAACCTGGAGTGAAGCATCGGAATCTACAACTAGTGTCACAGGAGTGGTTCAAAACATAGACAGCAAGAAGAGTCAGTCTTCTTGTACTTAAGTCGGCATTGTGTCTTTTGTATTTAATTAAGATGCAATTTCTGTGATTCATCGTCAGTAAGAGGGTCAGAGGGATACAGTAAACCTGAAGTGAAACATCGGAATATATAACTAGTGTCACCGGAATGGTTCAAATCATAGACAATAGAAAGAGTCAGTGTACATGTACTTCAGTCGGCATTGTGGCTTTTGTATTTAATTCCGATGCAATATCTGTGCTTCATCGTCAATAAGAAATTCAGCTGGATACAGTAACCCTGAAGTGAAGCATCGCAATCTACAACTAATGTCACAGGAATGGTTCAAAACATAGACAGTAAGAAGCGTCAGTCTTCTTGCACTTAAGTCAGCATTGTGCCTTTTGTATATAATTCCGATGCAATATCTGTGTTTCTTAGTCAATATGAAGGTCAGAGGCATACAGTAAACCTGAAGTGAAGCATCGGAATCTATAACTAGTGTCACAGGAATGGTTCAAAGCATAGACAGTAAGAAGAGTCAGTCCTCTTGTACTTAAGTCGGCATTGTGCCTTTTGTATTTAATTCCGATGCAATTTCTGTGTTTCATCGTCAATAATAAGGTCAGAGGGATACAGTAAACCTGATGTGAAGTATCGGAATCTATAACTAGTGTCACAGAAATGTTTCAGAACATAGACTGTAAGAAGAATGAGTTTTCTTGTACTTAAGTCGGCATGCCTCCTTTTGTATTTAATTGGGATACAATTTCTGTGTTTCATCGTCAATAAGAAGGTCAGAGGGATACAGTAAACCTGAAGTGAAGGATCGGAATCTATAACTAGTGTCACAGGAATGGTTCAAACATTGACAGTAGGAATAGTCAGCCTTCTTGTACGTAAGTCGGCATTGTGCCTTTTGTATTTACTTCCGATGCAATTTCTGTTTTTCATCGTCAACAAGAAGGTCAGAGGGATACAGTAAACCTGAAGTGAAGCATCGGCATCTATAACTAGTGTCACAGGAATGGTTCAAACATTGACAGTAGGAAGAGTCAGTCTTCCTGTACTTAAGTCGTCATTGTGCTTTTGTATTTATTTCCGATGCAATTTCTGTGTTTCATCGTTAATAAGCAGTCCGTTGGGTACAGTAAACCTGAAGTAAAGAATAGGAATCTATAACTATTGTCATAGGAATGGTTCAAAACATAGACAGTAAGAAGAGCCAGTCTTCTTGTACTTGAGTCGGCATTGTGCTTTAGTATTTAATTCCGATGAATTTTCTGTGTTTGATCGTCAGTAAGAAGGTCAGAGGGATACAGTAAACCTGGAGTGAAGCATCGGAATCTACAACTAGTGTCACAGGAGTGGTTCAAAACATAGACAGTAAGAAGAGTCAGTCTTCTTGTACTTAAGTCGGCATTGTGTCTTTTGTATTTAATTAAGATGCAATTTCTGTGATTCATCGTCAGTAAGAGGGTCAGAGGGATACAGTAAACCTGAAGTGAAGCATCGGAATATATAACTAGTGTCACCGGAATGGTTCAAATCATAGACAATAGAAAGAGTCAGTGTACATGTACTTCAGTCGGCATTGTGGCTTTTGTATTTAATTCCGATGCAATATCTGTGCTTCATCGTCAATAAGAAATTCAGCTGGATACAGTAACCCTGAAGTGAAGCATCGCAATCTACAACTAATGTCACAGGAATGGTTCAAAACATAGACAGTAAGAAGCGTCAGTCTTCTTGCACTTAAGTCAGCATTGTGCCTTTTGTATATAATTCCGATGCAATATCTGTGTTTCTTAGTCAATATGAAGGTCAGAGGCATACAGTAAACCTGAAGTGAAGCATCGGAATCTATAACTAGTGTCACAGGAATGGTTCAAAGCATAGACAGTAAGAAGAGTCAGTCCTCTTGTACTTAAGTCGGCATTGTGCCGTTTGTATTTAATTCCGATGCAATATCTGTGTTTCTTAGTCAATATGAAGGTCAGAGGCATACAGTAAACCTGAAGTGAAGCATCGCAATATACAACTAGTGTCACAGGAATGGTTCAAAACATAGACAGTAAGAAGAGCTAGTCTACTTGTACTTGAGTCTGCATTGTGCCTTTTGTATTTAATTCCGATTAATTTTCTGTGTTTGTTCGCCAATAAGAAGGTCAGAGGGATACAGTACACTTGAAGTGAAGCATCGGAATCTATAACTAGTGTCACAGGAATGGTTCAAACCATAGACAGTAAGAAGAGTCAGTGTTCTTGTACTGAATTCGGCATTGTGCCTTTTGTATTTACTTAAGATGCAATTTCTGTGTTTAATCGTCAATAAGAAGGTCAGAGGGATACAGTAAACCTGAAGTGAAGCATCGGAATCTATAACTAGTGTCACAGGAATGGTTCAAACCATAGACAGTAAGAAGAGTCAGTCTTCTTGTACTTAAGTCGGCATTGTGCATTATGTATTTAATTCCGATGCAATTTCTGTGTCTCATCGTCAATAATAAGGTTAGAGGGATACAGTAAACCTGAAGTGAAGCATCGGAATCTACAACTAGTGTCACAGGAATGGTTCAAAACATAGACAGTAAGAAGATTCAGTTTTCTTGTACTTAAGTCGGTATTGTGACTTATGTGTTGAATTCCGATGCAACTTTTGTGCTTCATCGTCAATAAGAAGGTCAGCTGGATACAGTAAACTTGAAGTGAAGCTTCGGAATCTATAACTAGTGACACCGGAATGGTTCAAATCATAGACAATAGAAAGAGTCAGTGTACATGTACTTCAGTCGGCATTGTGGCTTTTGTATTTGATTCCGATGTAATTTCTGTGTTTCCTCGTCAATAAGAAGGTCAGGGGGATAGAGTAAACCTGAAGTGAAGCATCGGAAACTATATCTAGTGTCACAGGAATGGTTCAAATCATAGACTGTAAGAAGTCTCAGTTTTCTTGTACTTAAGTTGGCGTTGTGCCTTTTGTATTTAATTCCGATGCAATTTCTGTGTTTCATTGTCAATAAGAAGGTCGTAGGGATACAGTAAACCTGCAGTGAAGCATCGGAATCTATAATTAGTGTCACAGGAATGGTTCAAAACATAGGCAGTAAGAAGAGTCAGTTTTCTTGTACTTAAGTCGGCATTGTGACTTATGTGTTTAATTCCGATGCAATTTCTGTGTTTCATCGTCAGTAAGAAGGTCAGCTGGATACAGTAAACATGAAGTGAAGCTTCGGAATCTATAACTAGTGTCACAGGAATGATACAAAACATAGGCAGTAAGAAGAGTCAGTCTTCTTGTACTTAAGTCTTCATTGTGCCTTTTGTATTTAATTCCAATGCAATATCTGTGCTTCATCGCCAATAAGAAATTCAGCTGGATACAGTAAACCTGAAGTGAAGCATCGCAATATACAACTAGTGTCACAGGAATGGTTCAAAACATAGACAGTAAGAAGAGCTAGTCTACTTGTACTTGAGTCTGCATTGTGCCTTTTGTATTTAATTCCGATTAATTTTCTGTGTTTGTTCGCCAATAAGAAGGTCAGAGGGATACAGTACACTTGAAGTGAAGCATCGGAATCTATAACTAGTGTCACAGGAATGGTTCAAACCATAGACAGTAAGAAGAGTCAGTGTTCTTGTACTGAATTCGGCATTGTGCCTTTTGTATTTACTTAAGATGCAATTTCTGTGTTTCATCGTCAATAAGAAGGTCAGAGGGATACAGTAAACCAGAAGTGAAGCATCGCAATCTATAACTAGTGTCACAGGAATGGTTCAAACCATAGACAGTAAGAAGAGTCAGTCTTCTTGTACTTAAGTCGGCATTGTGCATTATGTATTTAATTCCGATGCAATTTCTGTGTCTCATCGTCAATAATAAGGTTAGAGGGATACAGTAAACCTGAAGTGAAGCATCGGAATCTATAACTAGTGTCACAGGAATGGTTCAAAACATAGACAGTAAGAAGATTCAGTTTTCTTGTACTTAAGTCGGCATTGTGACTTATGTGTTTAATTCCGATGCAACTTTTGTGCTTCATCGTCAATAAGAAGGTCAGCTGGATACAGTAAACCTGAAGTGAAGCTTCGGAATCTATAACTAGTGACACAGGAATGATTCAAAACATAGACAGTAAGAGGAGTCAGTCCTCTTGTACTTAAGTCGGCATTGTGCCTTTTGTATTTAATTCCCATGCAATTTCTGTGCTTCATCGTCAATAAGAAATTCAGCTGGATACAGTAAACCTGAAGTGAAGCATCGCAATCTATAACTAGTGTCACAGGAATGGTTCAAAACATAGACAGTAAGAAGAGCCAGTCTTCTCGTTCTTGAGTCGGCATTGTACCTTTTGTATTTAATTCCGATGAATTTTCTGTGTTTGATCGTCAATAAGAATGTCAGAGGGATACAGTAAACCTGAAGTGAAGCATCGGAATCTATAACTAGTGTCACAGGAATGGTTCAAAGCATAGACAGTAAGAAGAGTCAGTCTTCTTGTTCTTAAGTCTGCATTGTGCCATTTGTATATAATTCCGATGCAATTTCTGTGTTTCATCGTTAATAAGCAGTCCGTTGGGTACAGTAAACCTGAAGTAAAGAATAGGAATCTATAACTATTGTCATAGGAATGGTTCAAAACATAGACAGTAAGAAGAGCCAGGCTTCTTGTACTTGAGTCGGCATTGTGCTTTAGTATTTAATTCCGATGAATTTTCTGTGTTTGATCGTCAGTAAGAAGGTCAGAGGGATACAGTAAACCTGGAGTGAAGCATCGGAATCTACAACTAGTGTCACAGGAGTGGTTCAAAACATAGACAGTAAGAAGAGTCAGTCTTCTTGTACTTAAGTCGGCATTGTGTCTTTTGTATTTAATTAAGATGCAATTTCTGTGATTCATCGTCAGTAAGAGGGTCAGAGGGATACAGTAAACCTGAAGTGAAGCATCGGAATATATAACTAGTGTCACCGGAATGGTTCAAATCATAGACAATAGAAAGAGTCAGTGTACATGTACTTCAGTCGGCATTGTGGCTTTTGTATTTAATTCCGATGCAATATCTGTGCTTCATCGTCAATAAGAAATTCAGCTGGATACAGTAACCCTGAAGTGAAGCATCGCAATCTACAACTAATGTCACAGGAATGGTTCAAAACATAGACAGTAAGAAGCGTCAGTCTTCTTGCACTTAAGTCAGCATTGTGCCTTTTGTATATAATTCCGATGCAATATCTGTGTTTCTTAGTCAATATGAAGGTCAGAGGCATACAGTAAACCTGAAGTGAAGCATCGGAATCTATAACTAGTGTCACAGGAATGGTTCAAAGCATAGACAGTAAGAAGAGTCAGTCCTCTTGTACTTAAGTCGGCATTGTGCCGTTTGTATTTAATTCCGATGCAATTTCTGTGTTTCATCGTCAATAATAAGGTCAGAGGGATACAGTAAACCTGATGTGAAGTATCGGAATCTATAACTAGTGTCACAGAAATGTTTCAGAACATAGACTGTAAGAAGAATGAGTTTTCTTGTACTTAAGTCGGCATGCCTACTTTTGTATTTAATTGGGATGCAATTTCTGTGTTTCATCGTCAATAAGAACGTCAGAGGGATACAGTAAACCTGAAGTGAAGGATCGGAATCTATAACTAGTGTCACAGGAATGGTTCAAACATTGACAGTAGGAAGAGTCAGCCTTCTTGTACGTAAGTCGGCATTGTGCCTTTTGTATTTACTTCCGATGCAAATTCTGTTTTTCATCGTCAATAAGAAGGTCAGAGGGATACAGTAAACCTGAAGTGAAGCATCGGCATCTATAACTAGTGTCACAGGAATGGTTCAAACATTGACAGTAGGAAGAGTCAGTCTTCCTGTACTTAAGTCGTCATTGTGCTTTTGTATTTATTTCCGATGCAATTTCTGTGTTTCATCGTCAATAAGGTCAGAGGGATACAGTAGACCTGAAGTGAAGCATCGGAATCTATAACTAGTGTCACAGAAATGGTTCAAACCATAGACAGTAAGAAGAGTCAGCGTTCTTGTACTGAAGTCGGCATTGTGCCCTTTGTGTTTAATTAAGATGCAATTTGTGTGTTTCATCATCAATAATAAGGTCAGGGGCATACAGTAAACCTGAAGTGAAGTATCAGAATCTATAACTAGTGTCACAGGAATGGTTCAAACCAGAGACAGTAAGAAGAGTCAGTCTTCTTGTACTTAAGTCGGCATTGTGCCGTTTGTATTTAATTCCGATGCAATTTACGTGTTTCATCGTCAATAAGAAGGTCAGAGGGATAGAGTAAACCTGAAGTGAAGCATTGGAATCAATAACTAGTGTCACAGGACTGGTTCAAAACATAGACACTAAGACGAATCAGTTTTTTTGTACTTAAGTCGGCATTCCGCCTTTTGCATTTAATTCCGATGCAATTTCTGTGCTTCATCGTCAATACGACTGTCAGAGGGATACAGTAAACCTGAGGTGAAGCATCGGAATCTATTACTAGTGTGACAGGAATGGTTCAAAACGTAGACAGTAAGAAGAGTCAGTTTTCTTGTAATTAAGTCGACATTGTGCCTTATGTATTTATATCCGATGCAATTTCTGTGTTTCATCGTCAATAAGAAGGTCAGCTGCATACAGTAAACATGAAGTGAAGCTTCGGAATCTATAACTAGTGTCACAGGAATGGTTCAAAACATAAACAGTAAGTAGAGTCAGTCTTCTTGTACTTAAGTTGGCGTTGTGCCTTTTGTATTTAATTCCGATGCAATTTCTGTGTTTCATTGTCAATAAGAAGGTCGTAGGGATACAGTAAACCTGCAGTGAAGCATCGGAATCTATAATTAGTGTCACAGGAATGGTTCAAAACATAGACAGTAAGAAGAGTCAGTTTTCTTGTACTTAAGTCGGCATTGTGACTTATGTGTTTAATTCCGATGCAATTTCTGTGTTTCATCGTCAGTAAGAAGGTCAGCTGGATACAGTAAACATGAAGTGAAGCTTCGGAATCTATAACTAGTGTCACAGGAATGATACAAAACATAGGCAGTAAGAAGAGTCAGTCTTCTTGTACTTAAGTCTTCATTGTGCCTTTTGTATTTAATTCCAATGCAATATCTGTGCTTCATCGCCAATAAGAAATTCAGCTGGATACAGTAAACCTGAAGTGAAGCATCGCAATACACAACTAGTGTCACAGGAATGGTTCAAAACATAGACAGTAAGAAGAGCTAGTCTACTTGTACTTGAGTCTGCATTGTGCCTTTTGTATTTAATTCCGATTAATTTTCTGTGTTTGTTCGCCAATAAGAAGGTCAGAGGGATACAGTACACTTGAAGGGAAGCATCGGAATCTATAACTAGTGTCACAGGAATGGTTCAAACCATAGACAGTAAGAAGAGTCAGTGTTCTTGTACTGAATTCGGCATTGTGCCTTTTGTATTTACTTAAGATGCAATTTCTGTGTTTCATCGTCAATAAGAAGGTCAGAGGGATACAGTAAACCAGAAGTGAAGCATCGCAATCTATAACTAGTGTCACAGGAATGGTTCAAACCATAGACAGTAAGAAGAGTCAGTCTTCTTGTACTTAAGTCGGCATTGTGCATTATGTATTTAATTCCGATGCAATTTCTGTGTCTCATCGTCAATAATAAGGTTAGAGGGATACAGCAAACCTGAAGTGAAGCATCGGAATCTATAACTAGTGTCACAGGAATGGTTCAAAACATAGACAGTAAGAAGATTCAGTTTTCTTGTACTTAAGTCGGCATTGTGACTTATGTGTTTAATTCCGATGCAACTTTTGTGCTTCATCGTCAATAAGAAGGTCAGCTGGATACAGTAAACTTGAAGTGAAGCTTCGGAATCTATAACTAGTGACACCGGAATGGTTCAAATCATAGACAATAGAAAGAGTCAGTGTACATGTACTTCAGTCGGCATTGTGGCTTTTGTATTTGATTCCGATGTAATTTCTGTGTTTCCTCGTCAATAAGAAGGTCAGGGGGATAGAGTAAACCTGAAGTGAAGCATCGGAAACTATATCTAGTGTCACAGGAATGGTTCAAATCATAGACTGTAAGAAGTCTCAGTTTTCTTGTACTTAAGTTGGCGTTGTGCCTTTTGTATTTAATTCCGATGCAATTTCTGTGTTTCATTGTCAATAAGAAGGTCGTAGGGATACAGTAAACCTGCAGTGAAGCATCGGAATCTATAATTAGTGTCACAGGAATGGTTCAAAACATAGGCAGTAAGAAGAGTCAGTTTTCTTGTACTTAAGTCGGCATTGTGACTTATGTGTTTAATTCCGATGCAATTTCTGTGTTTCATCGTCAGTAAGAAGGTCAGCTGGATACAGTAAACATGAAGTGAAGCTTCGGAATCTATAACTAGTGTCACAGGAATGATACAAAACATAGGCAGTAAGAAGAGTCAGTCTTCTTGTACTTAAGTCTTCATTGTGCCTTTTGTATTTAATTCCAATGCAATATCTGTGCTTCATCGCCAATAAGAAATTCAGCTGGATACAGTAAACCTGAAGTGAAGCATCGCAATATACAACTAGTGTCACAGGAATGGTTCAAAACATAGACAGTAAGAAGAGCTAGTCTACTTGTACTTGAGTCTGCATTGTGCCTTTTGTATTTAATTCCGATTAATTTTCTGTGTTTGTTCGCCAATAAGAAGGTCAGAGGGATACAGTACACTTGAAGTGAAGCATCGGAATCTATAACTAGTGTCACAGGAATGGTTCAAACCATAGACAGTAAGAAGAGTCAGTGTTCTTGTACTGAATTCGGCATTGTGCCTTTTGTATTTACTTAAGATGCAATTTCTGTGTTTCATCGTCAATAAGAAGGTCAGAGGGATACAGTAAACCAGAAGTGAAGCATCGCAATCTATAACTAGTGTCACAGGAATGGTTCAAACCATAGACAGTAAGAAGAGTCAGTCTTCTTGTACTTAAGTCGGCATTGTGCATTATGAATTTAATTCCGATGCAATTTCTGTGTCTCATCGTCAATAATAAGGTTAGAGGGATACAGTAAACCTGAAGTGAAGCATCGGAATCTATAACTAGTGTCACAGGAATGGTTCAAAACATAGACAGTAAGAAGATTCAGTTTTCTTGTACTTAAGTCGGCATTGTGACTTATGTGTTTAATTCCGATGCAACTTTTGTGCTTCATCGTCAATAAGAAGGTCAGCTGGATACAGTAAACCTGAAGTGAAGCTTCGGAATCTATAACTAGTGTCACAGGAATGATTCAAAACATAGACAGTAAGAGGAGTCAGTCCTCTTGTACTTAAGTCGGCATTGTGCCTTTTGTATTTAATTCCCATGCAATTTCTGTGCTTCATCGTCAACAAGAAATTCAGCTGGATACAGTAAACCTGAAGTGAAGCATCGCAATCTATAACTAGTGTCACAGGAATGGTTCAAAGCATAGACAGTAAGAAGAGCCAGTCTTCTCGTACTTGAGTCGGCATTGTACCTTTTGTATTTAATTCCGATGAATTTTCTGTGTTTGATCGTCAATAAGAATGTCAGAGGGATACAGTAAACCTGAAGTGAAGCATCGGAATCTATAACTAGTGTCACAGGAATGGTTCAAAACATAGACAGTAAGAAGAGTCAGTCTTCTTGTTCTTAAGTCTGCATTGTGCCATTTGTATATAATTCCGATGCAATTTCTGTGTTTCATCGTTAATAAGCAGTCCGTTGGGTACAGTAAACCTGAAGTAAAGAATAATAATCTATAACTATTGTCATAGGAATGGTTCAAAACATAGACAGTAAGAAGAGCCAGTCTTCTTGTACTTGAGTCGGCATTGTGCTTTTGTATTTAATTCCGATGAATTTTCTGTATTTGATCGTCAGTAAGAAGGTCAGAGGGATACAGTAAACCTGGAGTGAAGCATCGGAATCTACAACTAGTGTCACAGGAGTGGTTCAAAACATAGACAGCAAGAAGAGTCAGTCTTCTTGTACTTAAGTCGGCATTGTGTCTTTTGTATTTAATTAAGATGCAATTTCTGTGATTCATCGTCAGTAAGAGGGTCAGAGGGATACAGTAAACCTGAAGTGAAGCATCGGAATATATAACTAGTGTCACCGGAATGGTTCAAATCATAGACAATAGAAAGAGTCAGTGTACATGTACTTCAGTCGGCATTGTGGCTTTTGTATTTAATTCCGATGCAATATCTGTGCTTCATCGTCAATAAGAAATTCAGCTGGATACAGTAACCCTGAAGTGAAGCATCGCAATCTACAACTAATGTCACAGGAATGGTTCAAAACATAGACAGTAAGAAGCGTCAGTCTTCTTGCACTTAAGTCAGCATTGTGCCTTTTGTATATAATTCCGATGCAATATCTGTGTTTCTTAGTCAATATGAAGGTCAGAGGCATACAGTAAACCTGAAGTGAAGCATCGGAATCTATAAATAGTGTCACAGGAATGGTTCAAAGCATAGACAGTAAGAAGAGTCAGTCCTCTTGTACTTAAGTCGGCATTGTGCCGTTTGTATTTAATTCCGATGCAATTTCTGTGTTTCATCGTCAATAATAAGGTCAGAGGGATACAGTAAACCTGATGTGAAGTATCGGAATCTATAACTAGTGTCACAGAAATGTTTCAGAACATAGACTGTAAGAAGAATGAGTTTTCTTGTACTTAAGTCGGCATGCCCCCTTTTGTATTTAATTGGGATGCAATTTCTGTGTTTCATCGTCAATAAGAAGGTCAGAGGGATACAGTAAACCTGAAGTGAAGGATCGGAATCTATAACTAGTGTCACAGGAATGGTTCAAACATTGACAGTAGGAAGAGTCAGCCTTCTTGTACGTAAGTCGGCATTGTGCCTTTTGTATTTACTTCCGATGCAATTTCTGTTTTTCATCGTCAATAAGAAGGTCAGAGGGATACAGTAAACCTGAAGTGAAGCATCGGAATCTATAACTAGTGTCACAGGAATGGTTCAAACATTGACAGTAGGAAGAGTCAGTCTTCCTGTACTTAAGTCGTCATTGTGCTTTTGTATTTATTTCCGATGCAATTTCTGTGTTTCATCGTCAGTAAGGTCAGAGGGATACAGTAGACCTGAAGTGAAGCATCGGAATCTATTACTAGTGTGACAGGAATGGTTCAAAACGTAGACAGTAAGAAGAGTCAGTTTTCTTGTAATTAAGTCGACATTGTGCCTTATGTATTTATATCCGATGCAATTTCTGTGTTTCATCGTCAATAAGAAGGTCAGCTGCATACAGTAAACATGAAGTGAAGCTTCGGAATCTATAATTAGTGTCACAGGAATGGTTCAAAACATAAACAGTAAGTAGAGTCAGTCTTCTTGTACTTAAGTCGGCCATGTGCCGTATGTATTTCATTCCGATGCAATTTATGTGCTTCATCGTCAATAAGAAGGTCAGCTGGATACAGTAAACCTGAAGTGAAGCATCGGAATCTATAACTAGTGTCATAGGAATGGTCCAAAACATAGACAATAAGAAGAGCCAGTCTTCCTGTACTTGAGTCAGCATTGTGCCTTTTGTATTTAATTCCGATGAATTTTCTGTGTTTGATCGTCAATAAGAAGGTCAGAGGGATACAGTAACCCGAAGTGAAGCATCGAAATCAATAACTAGTGTCACAGGAATGGTTCAAACCATAGACAGTAGGAAGAGTCAGTGTTCTTATACTGAAGTCGGCATTGTGCCTTTTGTATTTAATTAAGATGCAATTTCTGTGTTTCATCGTCAATAAAAAGGTCAGAGGGATACAGTAAGCCTGAAGTGAAGCATCGGAATTTATAACTAGTGTCACAGGAATGGTTCAAAGCATAGCCAGTAAGAAGAGTCAGTCCTCTTGTACTTGAGTCGGCATTGTGCCTTTTGTATTTAATTCCGAAGCAATTTCTGTGTTTCGTCGTCAATAAGATGGTCAGAGGGATACAGTAAACCTGAAGTGAAGCATCGGAATCTGTAATTAGTGTCACAGGAATGGTTCAAACATAGACAGTAAGAAGAGTCAGTCTTTTTGTACTTAAGTCCGCATTGTGCGTTTTGTTTTCAATCCCGATGCAATTTCTGTGTTTCATCGTCAATACGAAGGTCAGAGGGATACAGTAAACCTGAAGTGAAGCATCGGAATCTGTAACTAGTGTCACAAGAATGGTTCAAACCATAGACAGTAAGAAGAGTCAGTCTTCTTGTACTTAAGTCGGCATTGTGCCATTTGTATTTAATTCCGATGAAATTTCTCTGTTTGATCGTCAATAAGAAGGTCAGAGGGATACAGTAAACCTGAAGTGAAGCATTGGAATCTATAACTAGTGTCACAGGACTGGTTCAAACCATAGACAGTAAGAAGAGTCAGCGTTCTTGTACTGAAGTCGGCATTGTGCCCTTTGAGTTTAATTAAGATGCAATTTCTGTGTTTCATCATCAATAATAAGGTCAGAGGGATACAGTAAACCTGAAGTGAAGTATCGGAATCTATAACTAGTGGCACAGGAATGGTTCAAACCAGAGACAGTAAGAAGAGTCAGTCTTCTTGTACTTAAGTCGGCATTGTGCCGTTTGTATTTAATTCCGATGCAATTTACGTGTTTCATCGTCAATAAGAAGGTCAGAGGGATAGAGTAAACCTGAAGTGAAGCATTGGAATCAATAACTAGTGTCACAGGACTGGTTCAAAACATAGACAGTAAGACGAATCAGTTTTTTTGTACTTAAGTCGGCATTCCGCCTTTTGCATTTAATTCCGATGCAATTTCTGTGCTTCATCGTCAATAAGAAGGTCAGAGGGATACAGTAAACCTGAAGTGAAGCATCGGAATCTATTACTAGTGTCAGAGGAATGGTTCAAAACATAGACAGTAAGAAGAGTCAGTTTTCTTGTAATTAAGTCGGCATTGTGCCTTATGTATTTAATTCCGATGCAATTTCTGTGTTTCATCGTCAATAAGAAGGTCAGCTGCATACAGTAATTATGAAGTAAAGCATCGGAATCTATAACTAGTGTCACAGGAATGGTTCAAAACATAAACAGTAAGTAGAGTCAGTCTTCTTGTACTTAAGTCGGCATTGTGCCGTTTGTATTTAATTCCGATGCAATTTATGTGCTTCATCGTCAATAAGAAGGTCAGCTGGATACAGTAAACCTGAAGTGAAGCATCGGAATCCATAACTAGTGTCATAGGAATGGTTCAAATCATAGACAGTAAGAAGAGCCAGTCTTCTTGTACTTGAGTCAGCATTGCGCCTTTTGTATTTAATTCCGATGAATTTTCTGTGTTTGATCGTCAATATGGTCAGAGGGATACAGTAACCCGAAGTGAAGCATCGAAATCAATAACTAGTGTCACAGGATTGGTTCAAACCACAGACAGTAGGAAGAGTCAGTGTTCTTATACTGAAGTCGGCATTGTGCCTTTTGTATTTAATTTAGATGCAATTTCTGTGTTTCATCGACAATAAAAAGGTCAGAGGGCTACAGTAAGCCTGAAGTGAAGCATCGGAATCTATAACTAGTGTCACAGAAATGGTTCAAAACATAGACAGTAAGAAGCGTCAGTCTTCTTGTACTTAAGTCAGCATTGTGCCTTTTGTATATAATTCCGATGCAATATCTGTGTTTCTTAGTCAATATGAAGGTCAGAGGGATACAGTAAACCTGAAGTGAAGCATCAGAATCTATAACTAGTGTCACAGGAATGGTTCAAAGCATAGACAGTAAGAAGAGTCAGTCCTCTTGTACTTAAGTCGGCATTGTGCCGTTTGTATTTAATTCCGATGCAATTTCTGTGTTTCATCGTCAATAAGAAGGTCAGAGGGATACAGTAAACCTGAAGTGAAGGATCGGAATCTATAACTAGGTGTCACAGGAATGGTTCAAACATTGACAGTAGGAAGAGTCAGTCTTCTTGTACTTAAGTCGGGATTGTGCCTTTTGTATTTACTTCCGATGCAATTTCTGTGTTTCATCGTCAATAAGAAGGTCAGAGGGATACAGTAAACCTGAAGTGAAGCATCGGTATCTATAACTAGTGTCACAGGAATGGTTCAAACATTGACAGTAGGTAGAGTCAGTCTTCTTGTACTTAAGTCGGCATTGTGCTTTTGTATTTATTTCCGATGCAATTTCTGTGTTTCATCGTCAATAAGAAAGTCAGCTGGATACAGTAAACTTGAAGTGAAGCATCGGAATCTATAACTAGTGTCACAGGAATGGTTCAAATCATAGGCAGTAAGAAGAGCCAGTCTTCTTGTACTTGAGTCGGCATTGTGCCTTTTGTATTTAATTCTGATGAAATTTCTGTGTTTGATCGTCAATAAGAAGGTCAGAGGGATACAGTAAACCTGAAGTGAAGCATCAGAATCTATAACTAGTGTCACAGGAATGGTTCAAATCATAGACAGTAAGAAGAGTCAGTTTTCTTGTACTTAAGTCGGCATTGTGCCTTTTGTATTCAATGAAGGTGCAATTTCTGTGTCTCATCGTCAATAAGAAGGTCTAAGGGATGCAGTAAACCTGAAGGGAAGCATCGGAATCTATAACTAGTGTCACAGGAATGGTTCAAAACATAGACAGTAAGAAGAGTCGGTCTTCTTGTACTTAAATCGGCATTGTGCCTTTTGTATATAATTCCGATGCAATTTCTGTGTTTCATCGGCAATAAGAAGCTCTGAGGGATACAGTAACCCGAAGTGAAGCATCGAAATCAATAACTAGTGTCACAGGAATGGTTCAAACCATAGACAGTAGGAAGAGTCAGTGTTCTTATACTGAAGTCGGCATTGTGCCTTATGTATTTAATTAAGATGCTGTTTCTGTGTTTCATCGTCAATAAAAAGGTCAGAGGGATACAGTAAACCTGCAGTGAAGCATCGGAATCTATAACTAGTGTCACAGGAATGGTTCAAAACATAGACAGTAAGAAGAGTCAGTTTTCTTGTACTTGAGTCGGCATTGTGACTTATGTGATTAATTCCGATGCAATTTCTGGGTTTCATCGTCAATACGAAGGTCAGCTGGATACAGTAAACCTGAAGTGAAGCATCGGAATCTATAACTAGTGTCACAGGAATGGTTCAAAACATAGACGGTAAGAAGTGTCAGTTTTCTTGTACTTAAGTCGGCATTGTGCCTTTTCTATTTAATTCCGCTGCAATTTCTGTGTTTCGTCGTCAATAAGAAAGTCCAAGGGATACAGTAAACATAATGTGAAGCATCGGTATCCAAAACCGGTCTCACAGGAAAGATTCAAAAGATAGACAGTAAGAGGAGCCAGACTTCTTGTACTTGAGTCGGCAATGTGCCTTTTGTATTTAATTCGATGCATTATCTGTGTTTCATCGTCAATAAGACGGTCTGAGGGATACAGTAAAACTGAAGTGAAGCATCGGATTCTATAACTAGTGTCACAGGAATGGTTCAAACATAGACAGTAAGAAGAGTCAGTCTACTTCAACTTATGTCTGCATTGTGCTTTTTGTATTTAATTCCGATGCAATTTCTGTGTTTCATCGTCAATAAGAAGGTCATCTGGATACAGTCAACCTGAAGTGAAGCATCGAAATCTAAAACTAGTGTCACAGTAATGGTTCAAAACATAGACAGTACGAAGAGTCAGTCTTCTTGTACTTACGTCGGAATTGTGCCTTTTGTATTTAATTCCGATGCAATTTCTGAGTTTCATCGTCAATAAGAATGTCGGAGGGATACAATAAAACTGAAGTGAAGCATCGGATTCTATAACTAGTGTCACAGGAATGGTTCAAAGCATAGACAGTAAGAAGATCCAGTCTCCTTGTACTTAAGTCGGCATTGTGCCTTTTGTATTCAATTAAGATGCAATTTCTGTGTTTCATCATCAATAAGGAGGTCAGAGGGATACAGTAAACCTGACGTGAAGCATCGGAATCTAAAACTAGTGTCACAGTAATGGTTCAAAACATAGACAGTACGAAGAGTCAGTCTTCTTGTACTTAAGTCGGAATTGTGCCTTTTGTATTTAATTCCGATGCAATTTCTGAGTTTCATCGTCAATAAGAATGTCGGAGGGATACAATAAAACTGAAGTGAAGCATCGGAATCTATAACTTGTGTCACAGGAATGGTTCAGAACATAGACAGTAAGATGAGTCAGTCTTCTTGTACTTAAGTCAGCATTGTGCCTTTTGTACTTAATTCCGATGCAATTTCTGTGCTTCATCGTCAATAAGAAGGTCATCTGGATACAGTAAACCTGAAGTGAAGCATCGGAATCTATAACTAGTGTCACAGGAAAGGTTCAAAGCATAGACAGTAAGAAGAGCCAGTCTTCTTGTACTTGAGTCGGTATTGTGCCTTTTGTATTTAATTCCGATCAATTTTCTGTGTTTGATCGCCAATAAAAAGGGCAGAGGGATACAGTAAACCTGAGGTGGAGCATCGGAATCTATAACTAGTGTCACAGGAATGGTTCAAAACATAGACAGTAAGAAGAGTCCGTCTTCTTGTACTTAAGTCGGCATTGTGCCTTTTGTATTTAATTAAGATGCAATTTCTGTCTTTCATCGTCAACAAGGAGGTCAGAGGGATACAGTAAACCTGAAGTGAAGCATCGGAATCTATAACTAGTGTCACACGAATGGTTCAAACATAGAGAGTAAGAAGAGTCAGTTTTCTTGTACTTAAGTCGGCATTGTGCACTTTGTATTTAATTCCGATGCAATTTCTGTGTTTCATCGTCAATAAGAAGGTCAGCTGGATACAGTAAACCTTAAGTGAAGCATCGGAATCTATAACTAGTGTCACAGGAATGGTTCAAAACATAGACAGGAAGAAGTGTCAGTTTTCTTGTATTTAAGTCGGCTTTGTGCCTTTTCTATTTAATTCCGCTGCAATTTCTGTGTTTCGTCGTCAATAAGAAAGTCCAAGGGATACAGTAAACCTAATGTGAAGCATCGGTATCCATAACCGGTCTCACAGGAAAGATTCAAAACATAGACAGTAAGAGGAGCAAGTCTTCTTGTACTTGAGTCGGCATTGTGCCTTTTTTATTTAATTCCGATGCAATTTCTGTGTTTCATCGTCATTAAGTCGGTCAGAGGGATACAGTAAAACTGAAGTGAAGCATCGGATTCTATAACTAGTGTCACAGGAATGGTTCAAACATAGACAGTAAGAAGAGTCAGTCTACTTGTACTTATGTCGGCATTGTGCCTTTTGTATTTAATTCCGATGCAATTTCTGTGTTTCATCGTCAATAAGAACGTCAGATGGATACAGTAGACCTGAAGTGAAGCATCGGAATCTATAACTAGTGTCACGGGGATGGTTCAAAACATAGACAGTAAGAAGAGCCAGTCTTCTTGTACTTGAGTCGGCATTGTGCCTTTTGTATTTATTTCCGATGAAATTTCTGTGTTTGATCGTCAATGAGAATGTCAGAGGTATACAGTAAACCTGAAGTGAAGCAACGGAATCTATAACTAGTGTCACAGGAATGGTTCAAAACATAGACAGTAAGAAGAGGCAGTCTTCTTGTACTTAAGTCATCATAGTGCCTTTTGTATTTAATTCCGATGCAATATCTGTGTTTCATCGTCAATAAGAAGATCAGAGGGATACAGTAAACCTGAAGTGAAGCATCGGAATCTATAACTAGTGTCACAGGAATGGTTCAAAGCACAGACAGTAAGAAGAGCCAGTCTTCTTGTACTTAAGTCGGCATTGTGCCATTTGTATTTAATTCCGAAGCAATTTCTGTGTTTCATCGTCAATAAGAAGATCAGAGGGATACAGTAAACCTGAAGTGAAGCATCGGAATCTGTAACTAGTGTCACAGGAATGGTTAAAAACATAGACAGTAAGAAGAGTCAGTATTCTTGTATTTAAGTCGGCATTGTGCCCTTTCCTTTTAATTCCGATGCAATTTCTGTGTTTCGTCGTCAATAAGAAGGTCCAAGGGGTACAGAAAACCTGAAGTGAAGCATCGGAATCTAAAACCGGTCTCACAGGAAAGGTTCAAAACATAGACAGTAAGAGAAGCCAGTCTTCTTGTACTTCAGTCGGCATTGTGCCTTTCGTATTTAATTCCGATGCAATTTCTGTGTTTCATCGTCAATGCGACGGTAAGGGGGATACAGTAAACCTGTAGTGAAGAATCGGAATATATAACTAGTGTCACAGGAATGGTTCAAAACAAAGACAGTAAGAAGACTCAGTCTTCTAGTGCTTGAGTCGGCATTGTGCCTTTTGTATTTAATTCCGATGCAATTTCTGTGTTTCATCGTCAATAAGAAGGTCAGCTGAATACAGTAGACCTGAAGTGAAGCATCGCAATCTATAACTAGTGTCATGGGAATCGTTCAAAACATAGACAGTAAGATGAGCCAGTCTTCTTGTACTTGAGACGGCATTGTGCCTTTTGTATTTAATTCTGATGAAATTTCTGTGTTTGATCGTCAATGAGAAAGTCAGAGGGATACAGAAAACCTGAAGTGAAGCATCGGAATCTATAACTAGTGCCACAGGAATGGTTCAAATAGGCAGTAAGAAGAGTCAGTTTTCTTGTACTTAAGTCGGCATTGTGCCTTTTATATTTAATTCCGATGCTATTTCTGTGTGTCATCGTCAACGAGGAGGTCAGAGGGATACAGTAAACCTGAAGTGAAGCATCGGAATCTATAACTTGTATCACACGAATGTTTCAAACATACAAAGTAAGAAGAGTCAGTTTTCTTGTACTTAAGTCGGCATTGTGCCTTTTGTATTTAATTCCGATGCAATCTCTGTGTTTCATCGTCAATAAGACGGACAGCTGGATACAGTAGACCTGAAGTGAAGCATCGGAATCTATAACTAGTGTCATGTGAACGTTCCAAAACATAGACAGTAAGATGAGCCAGACTTCTTGTACTTGGGTCGGCATTGTGCCTTTTGTATTTAATTCCAATGCTATTTCTGTGTTTCATCGTCAACAAGGAGGTCAGAGGGATACAGTAAACCTGAAGTGAAGCATCGGAATCTATAACTAGTGTCACACGAATGGTTCAAACATAGAGAGTAAGAAGAGTCAGTTTTCTTGTACTTAAGTCGGCATTGCGTTCTTTGTATTTAACTCCGATGCAATTTCTGTGTTTCATCGTCAATAAGAAGGTCAGCTAGATACAGTAAACCTGAAGTGAAGCATCGGAATCTATAACTAGTGTCAGTGGAATGGTTCAGATCATAGATATTAAGAAGAGTCTGTTTTCTTGTACTTAAGTCGGCATGGTGCCTTTTCTATTTAATTCCGATGCAATTTCTGTGTTTCGTCGCCAATAAGATGGTCCAAGGGAGACAGTAAACCTGAAGTGAAGCATCGGAATCTATAACTAGTGTCACAGGAATGGTTCAAAACATAGGCAGTAAGAAGAGCCAAACTTCTTGTACCTGAGTTGGCATTATGCCTTTTGTATTTAATTCTGACGCAATCTCTGTGTTTCATCGTCAATAAGACGGTCTGAGGGATACAGTAAAACTGAAGTGAAGCATCGGATTCTATAACCAGTGTCACAGGAATGGTTCAAACGTACACAGTAGGAAGAGTCAGTCTTCTTGTACTTAAGTTGGCATTTTGCCTTTTGTATTTAATTCCGATGCAATTTCTGGGTTTCATCGTCAATACGAAGGTCAGCTGGATACAGTAAACCTGAAGTGAAGCATCGGAATCTATAACTAGTGTCACAGGAATGGTTCAAAACATAGACAGTAAGAAGAGCCAGTCTTCTTGTACTTGAGTCGGCATACTGCCTTTTGTATTCAATTAAGATGCAATTTCTGGGTTTCATCATCAATAAGGAGGTCAGAGGGATACAGTAAACCTGACGTGAAGCATCGGAATCTAAAACTAGTGTCACAGTAATGGTTCAAAACATAGACAGTACGAAGAGTCAGTCTTCTTGTACTTAAGTCGGAATTGTGCCTTTTGTATTTAATTCCGATGCAATTTCTGAGTTTCATCGTCAATAAGAAGGTCAGAGGGATACAGTAAAACTGAAGTGAAGCATCGGAAACTATAACTTGTGTCACAGGAATGGTTCAGAACATAGACAGTAAGAAGAGTCAGTCTTCTTGTACTTAAGTCAGCATTGTGCCTTTTGTACTTAATTTCGATGCATTTTCTGTGCTTCATCGTCAATAAGAAGGTCATCTGGATACAGTAAACCTGAAGTGAAGCATCGGAATCTATAACTAGTGTCACAGGAAAGGTTCAAAACATAGACAGTAAGAAGAGCCAGTCTTCTTGTACTTGAGTCGGTATTGTGCCTTTTGTATTTAATTCCTATCAATTTTCTGTGTTTGATCGTCAATAAGAAGGTCAGAGGGATACAGTACACCTGAGGTGGAGCATCGGAATCTATAACTAGTGTCACAGGAATGGTTCAAAACAGAGACTGTAAGAAGAGTCAGTCTTCTTGTACTTAAGTCGGCATTGTGCCGTTTGTATTTAATTAAGATGCAATTTCTGTTTTTCATCGTCAACAAGGAGGTCAGAGGGATACAGTAAACCTGAAGTGAAGCATCGGAATCTATAACTAGTGTGACACGAATGGTTCAAACATAGAGAGTAAGAAGAGTCAGTTTTCTTGTACTTAAGTCGGCATTGTGCACTTTGTATTTTATTCCGATGCAATTTCTGTGTTTCATCGTCAATAAGAAGGTCAGCTGGATACAGTAAACCTTAAGTGAAGCATCGGAATCTATAACTAGTGTCACAGGAATGGTTCAAAACTTAGACAGGAAGAAGTGTCAGTTTTCTTGTATTTAAGTCGGCATTGTGCCTTTTCTATTTAATTCCGCTGCAATTTCTGTGTTTCGTCGTCAAGAAGAAAGTCCAAGGGATACAGTAAACCTAATGTGAAGCATCGGTATCCATAACCGGTCTCACAGGAAAGATTCAAAACATAGACAGTAAGAGGAGCAAGTCTTCTTGTACTTGAGTCGGCATTGTCCTTTTATATTTAATTCCGATGCAATTTCTGTGTTTCATCGTCATTAAGTCGGTCAGAGGGATACAGTAAAACTGAAGTGAAACATCGGATTCTATAACTAGTGTCACAGGAATGGTTCAAACATAGACAGTAAGAAGAGTCAGTCTACTTGTACTTATGTCGGCATTGAGCCTTTTGTATTTAATTCCGATGCAATTTCTGTGTTTCATCGTCAATAAAAACGTCAGATGGATACAGTAGACCTGAAGTGAAGCATCGGAATCTATAACTAGTGTCACGGGGATGGTTCAAAACACTGACAGTAAGAAGAGCCAGTCTTCTTGTACTTGAGTCGGCATTGTTCCTTTTGTATTTATTTCCGATGAAATTTCTGTGTTTGATCGTCAATGAGAAGGTCAGAGGTATACAGTAAACCTGAAGTGCAGCAACGGAATCTATAACTAGTGTCACAGGAATGGTTGAAAACATAGACAGTAGGAAGAGTCAGTCTTCTTGTACTTAAGTCGGTATTGCGCCTTTTGTATTGAAATCCGATGTATTTTCTGTGTTTCATCGTCAATAAGAAGGTCAGAGGGATACAGTAAAACTGAAGTGAAGCATCGGAATCTATAACTTGTGTCACAGGAATGGTTCAGAACATAGACAGTTAGAAGAGCCAGTCTTCTTGTACTTGAGTCGGCATTGTGCCTTTTGTATTTAATTGCGATCAATTTTCTGTGTTTGATCTTCAATAAGAAGGTCAGAGGGATACAGTAAACCTGATGTGGAGCATCGAAATCTATAACTAGTGTCACAGGAATGGTTCAAAACATAGCCAGTAATAAGAGTCAGTCTTCTTGTAGTTAAGTCGGCATTGTGCCTTTTGTATTTAATTCCGATGCAATTTCTGTGCTTCATCTCTAATAAGAAGGTCAGCTGGATACAGTAAACCTGAAGTGAAGCATCGGAATCTATAACTAGTGTCACAGGAATGGTTCAAAACATAGACAGTAAGAAGAGCCAGTCTTCTTGTACTTGAGTCGGCATACTGCCTTTTGTATTTAATTCCGATCAATTTTCTGGGTTTGATCGTCAATAAGAAGGTCAGAGGGATACAGTAAACCTGAAGTGAAGCATCGGAATCTATAACTAGTGTCACAGGAGTGGTTCAAAACATAGACAGTAAGAAGAGTCAGTCTTCTTGTACTTAAGTCGGCATTGTGCCTTTTGTATTTAATTAAGATGCAATTTCTGTGATCCATCGTCAGTAGGAAGGTCAGAGGGATACAGTAAACTTGAAGTGAAGCATCGGAATCTATAACTAGTGACACCGGAATGGTTCAAATCATAGACAATAAAAAGAGTCAGTGTACATGTACTTCAGTCGGCATTGTGGCTTTTGTATTTAATTCCGATGTAATTTCTGTGTTTCCTCGTCAATAAGAAGGTCAGGGGGATAGAGTAAACCTGAAGTGAAGCATCGGAAACAATAACTAGTGTCACAGGAATGGTTCAAATCATAGACTGTAAGAAGTCTCAGTTTTCTTGTACTTAAGTTGGCGTTGTGCCTTTTGTATTTAATTCCGATGCAATTTCTGTGTTTCATTGTCAATAAGAAGGTCGTAGGGATACAGTAAACCTGCAGTGAAGCATCGGAATCTATAACTAGTGTCACAGGAATGGTTCAAAACATAGACAGTAAAAAGAGTCAGTTTTCTTGTACTTAAGTCGGCATTGTGACTTATGTGTTTAATTCCGATGCAATTTCTGTGTTTCATTGTCAATAAGAAGGTCGTAGGGATACAGTAAACCTGCAGTGAAGCATCGGATTCTATAACCAGTGTCACAGGAATGGTTCAAACGTACACAGTAGGAAGAGTCAGTCTTCTTGTACTTAAGTTGGCATTTTGCCTTTTGTATTTAATTCCGATGCAATTTCTGGGTTTCATCGTCAATACGAAGGTCAGCTGGATACAGTAAACCTGAAGTGAAGCATCGGAATCTATAACTAGTGTCACAGGAATGGTTCAAAACATAGACAGTAAGAAGAGCCAGTCTTCTTGTACTTGAGTCGGCATACTGCCTTTTGTATTCAATTAAGATGCAATTTCTGGGTTTCATCATCAATAAGGAGGTCAGAGGGATACAGTAAACCTGACGTGAAGCATCGGAATCTAAAACTAGTGTCACAGTAATGGTTCAAAACATAGACAGTACGAAGAGTCAGTCTTCTTGTACTTAAGTCGGAATTGTGCCTTTTGTATTTAATTCCGATGCAATTTCTGAGTTTCATCGTCAATAAGAAGGTCAGAGGGATACAGTAAAACTGAAGTGAAGCATCGGAAACTATAACTTGTGTCACAGGAATGGTTCAGAACATAGACAGTAAGAAGAGTCAGTCTTCTTGTACTTAAGTCAGCATTGTGCCTTTTGTACTTAATTCCGATGCATTTTCTGTGCTTCATCGTCAATAAGAAGGTCATCTGGATACAGTAAACCTGAAGTGAAGCATCGGAATCTATAATTAGTGTCACAGGAAAGGTTCAAAACATAGACAGTAAGAAGAGCCAGTCTTCTTGTACTTGAGTCGGTATTGTGCCTTCTGTATTTAATTCCTATCAATTTTCTGTGTTTGATCGTCAATAAGAAGGTCAGAGGGATACAGTACACCTGAGGTGGAGCATCGGAATCTATAACTAGTGTCACAGGAATGGTTCAAAACAGAGACAGTAAGAAGAGTCAGTCTTCTTGTACTTAAGTCGGCATTGTGCCGTTTGTATTTAATTAAGATGCAATTTCTGTTTTTCATCGTCAACAAGGAGGTCAGAGGGATACAGTAAACCTGAAGTGAAGCATCGGAATCTATAACTAGTGTGACACGAATGGTTCAAACATAGAGAGTAAGAAGAGTCAGTTTTCTTGTACTTAAGTCGGCATTGTGCACTTTGTATTTTATTCCGATGCAATTTCTGTGTTTCATCGTCAATAAGAAGGTCAGCTGGATACAGTAAACCTTAAGTGAAGCATCGGAATCTATAACTAGTGTCACAGGAATGGTTCAAAACTTAGACAGGAAGAAGTGTCAGTTTTCTTGTATTTAAGTCGGCATTGTGCCTTTTCTATTTAATTCCGCTGCAATTTCTGTGTTTCGTCGTCAAGAAGAAAGTCCAAGGGATACAGTAAACCTAATGTGAAGCATCGGTATCCATAACCGGTCTCACAGGAAAGATTCAAAACATAGACAGTAAGAGGAGCAAGTCTTCTTGTACTTGAGTCGGCATTGTCCTTTTATATTTAATTCCGATGCAATTTCTGTGTTTCATCGTCATTAAGTCGGTCAGAGGGATACAGTAAAACTGAAGTGAAACATCGGATTCTATAACTAGTGTCACAGGAATGGTTCAAACATAGACAGTAAGAAGAGTCAGTCTACTTGTACTTATGTCGGCATTGTGCCTTTTGTATTTAATTCCGATGCAATTTCTGTGTTTCATCGTCGATAAAAACGTCAGATGGATACAGTAGACCTGAAGTGAAGCATCGGAATCTATAACTAGTGTCACGGGGATGGTTCAAAACACTGACAGTAAGAAGAGCCAGTCTTCTTGTACTTGAGTCGGCATTGTTCCTTTTGTATTTATTTCCGATGAAATTTCTGTGTCTGATCGTCAATGAGAAGGTCAGAGGTATACAGTAAACCTGAAGTGCAGCAACGGAATCTATAACTAGTGTCACAGGAATGGTTGAAAACATAGACAGTAGGAAGAGTCAGTCTTCTTGTACTTAAGTCGGTATTGCGCCTTTTGTATTGAAATCCGATGTATTTTCTGTGTTTCATCGTCAATAAGAAGGTCAGAGGGATACAGTAAAACTGAAGTGAAGCATCGGAATCTATAACTTGTGTCACAGGAATGGTTCAGAACATAGACAGTTAGAAGAGCCAGTCTTCTTGTACTTGAGTCGGCATTGTGCCTTTTGTATTTAATTGCGATCAATTTTCTGTGTTTGATCTTCAATAAGAAGGTCAGAGGGATACAGTAAACCTGATGTGGAGCATCGAAATCTATAACTAGTGTCACAGGAATGGTTCAAAACATAGCCAGTAATAAGAGTCAGTCTTCTTGTAGTTAAGTCGGCATTGTGCCTTTTGTATTTAATTCCGATGCAATTTCTGTGCTTCATCTCTAATAAGAAGGTCAGCTTTATACAGTAAACCTGAAGTGAAGCATCGGAATCTATAACTAGTGTCACAGGAATGGTTCAAAACATAGACAGTAAGAAGAGCCAGTCTTCTTGTACTTGAGTCGGCATACTGCCTTTTGTATTTAATTCCGATCAATTTTCTGGGTTTGATCGTCAATAAGAAGGTCAGAGGGATACAGTAAACCTGAAGTGAAGCATCGGAATCTATAACTAGTGTCACAGGAGTGGTTCAAAACATAGACAGTAAGAAGAGTCAGTCTTCTTGTACTTAAGTCGGCATTGTGCCTTTTGTATTTAATTAAGATGCAATTTCTGTGATCCATCGTCAGTAGGAAGGTCAGAGGGATACAGTAAACTTGAAGTGAAGCATCGGAATCTATAACTAGTGACACCGGAATGGTTCAAATCATAGACAATAGAAAGAGTCAGTGTACATGTACTTCAGTCGCCATTGTGGCTTTTGTATTTAATTCCGATGTAATTTCTGTGTTTCCTCGTCAATAAGAAGGTCAGGGGGATAGAGTAAACCTGAAGTGAAGCATCGGAAACAATAACTAGTGTCACAGGAATGGTTCAAATCATAGACTGTAAGAAGTCTCAGTTTTCTTGTACTTAAGTTGGCGTGGTGCCTTTTGTATTTAATTCCGATGCAATTTCTGTGTTTCATTGTCAATAAGAAGGTCGTAGGGATACAGTAAACCTGCAGTGAAGCATCGGAATCTATAACTAGTGTCACAGGAATGGTTCAAAACATAGACAGTAAAAAGAGTCAGTTTTCTTGTACTTAAGTCGGCATTGTGACTTATGTGTTTAATTCCGATGCAATTTCTGGGTTTCATCGTCAATACGAAGGTCAGCTGGATACAGTAAGCCTGAAGTGAAGCATCGGAATCTATAACTAGTGTCACAGGAATGGTTCAAAACATAGACGGTAAGAAGTGTCAGTTTTCTTGTACTTAAGTTGGCATTGTGCCTTTTCTATTTAATTCCGCTGCAATTTCTGTGTTTCGTCGTCAAGAAGAAAGTCCAAGGGAAACAGTAAACCTAATGTGAAGCATCGGTATCCAAAACCGGTCTCACAGGAAAGATTCAAAACATAGACAGTAAGAGGAGCCAGACTTCTTGTACTTGAGTCGGCAATGTGCCTTTTGTATTTAATTCCGATGCATTATCTGTGTTTCATCGTCAATAAGACGGTCTGAGGGATACAGTAAAACTGAAGTGAAGCATCGGATTCTATAACTAGTGTCACAGGAATGGTTCAAACATAGACAGTAAGAAGAGTCAGTCTACTTGAACTTATGTCTGCATTGTGCTTTTTGTATTTAATTCCGATGCAATTTTTGTGTTTCATCGTCAATAAGAAGGTCATCTGGATACAGTCAACCTGAAGTGAAGCATCGAAATCTATAACTAGTGTCACAGGAATGGTTCAAAGCATAGACAGTAAGAAGATCCAGTCTCCTTGTACTTAAGTCGGCATTGTGCCTTTTGTATTCAATTAAGATGCAATTTCTGTGTTTCATCATCAATAAGGAGGTCAGAGGGATACAGTAAACCTGACGTGAAGCATCGGAATCTAAAACTAGTGTCACAGTAATGGTTCAAAACATAGACAGTACGAAGAGTCAGTCTTCTTGTACTTAAGTCGGAATTGTGCCTTTTGTATTTAATTCCGATGCAATTTCTGAGTTTCATCGTCAATAAGAAGGTCAGAGGGATACAGAAAAACTGAAGTGAAGCATCGGAATCTATAACTTGTGTCACAGGAATGGTTCAGAACATAGACAGTAAGAAGAGTCAGTCTTCTTGTACTTAAGTCAGCATTGTGCCTTTTGTACTTAATTCCGATGCAATTTCTGTGCTTCATCGTCAATAAGGAGGTCATCTGGATACAGTGAACCTGAAGTGAAGCATCGGAATCTATAACTAGTGTCACAGGAAAGGTTCAAAACATAGACAGTAAGAAGAGCCAGTCTTCTTGTACTTGAGTCGGTATTGTGCCTTTTGTATTTAATTCCGATCAATTTTCTGTGTTTGATCGCCAATAAGAAGGTCAGAGGGATACAGTATACCTGAGGTGGAGCATCGGAATCTATAACTAGTGTCACAAGAATGGTTCAAAACATAGACAGTAAGAAGAGTCAGTCTTCTTGTACTTAAGTCGGCATTGTGCCTTTTGTATTTAATTAAGATGCAATTTTCTGTCTTTCATCGTCAACAAGGAGGTCAGAGGGATACAGTAAACCTGAAGTGAAGCATCGGAATCTATAACTAGTGTCACACGAATGGTTCAAACATAGAGAGTAAGAAGAGTCAGTTTTCTTGTACTTAAGTCGGCATTGTGCACTTTGTATTTAATTCCGATGCAATTTCTGTGTTTCATCGCCAATAAGAAGGTCAGCTGGATACAGTAAACCTTAAGTGAAGCATCGGAATCTATAACGAGTGTCACAGGAATGGTTCAAAACATAGACAGGAAGAAGTGTCAGTTTTCTTGTATTTAAGTCGGCATTGTGCCTTTTCTATTTAATTCCGCTGCAATTTCTGTGTTTCGTCGTCAATAAGAAAGTCCAAGGGATACAGTAAACCTAATGTGAAGCATCGGTATCCATAACCGGTCTCACAGGAAAGATTCAAAACATAGACAGTAAGAGGAGCAAGTCTTCTTGTACTTGAGTCGGCATTGTGCCTTTTTTATTTAATTCCGATGCAATTTCTGTGTTTCATCGTCATTAAGTCGGTCAGAGGGATACAGTAAAACTGAAGTGAAGCATCGAATTCTATAACTAGTGTCACAGGAATGGTTCAAACATAGACAGTAAGAAGAGTCGGTCTACTTGTACTTACGTCGGCATTGTGCCTTTCGTATTTAATTCCGATGCAATTTCTGTGTTTCATCGTCATCAAGAACGTCAGATGAATACAGTAGACCTGACGTGAAGCATCGGAATCTATAACTAGTGTCACGGGGATGGTTCAAAACATAGACAGTAAAAAGAGCCAGTCTTGTTGTACTTGAGTCGGCATTGTGCCTTTTGTATTTATTTCCGATGAAATTTCTGTGTTTGATCGTCAATGAGAAGGTCAGAGGTATACAGTAAACCTGAAGTGAAGCAACGGAATCTATAACTAGTGTCACAGGAATGGTTCAAAACATAGACAGTAGGAAGAGTCAGTCTTCTTGTACTTAAGTCGGTATTGTGCCTTTTGTATTTAAATCCGATGCATTTTCTGTGTTTCATCGTCAATAAGAAGGTCAGAGGGATACAGTAAAACTGAAGTGAAGCATCGGAACCTGTAACTTGTGTCACAGGAATGGTTCAGAACATAGACAGTTAGAAGAGCCAGTCTTCTTGTACTTGAGTCGGCATTGTGCCTTTTGTATTTAATTGCGATCAATTTTCTGTGTTTGATCGTCAATAAGAAGGTCAGAGGGATACAGTAAACCTGAAGTGGAGCATCGAATTCTATAACTAGTGTCACAGGAATGGTTCAAAACATAGCCAGTAATAAGAGTCAGTCTTCTTGTAGTTAAGTCGGCATTGTGCCTTTTGTATTTAATTCCGATGCAATTTCTGTGCTTCATCTTTAATAAGAAGGTCAGAGGGATACAGTAAACCTGAAGTGAAGCATCGGAATCTATAACTAGTGTCACAGGAGTGGTTCAAAACATAGACAGTAAGAAGAGTCAGACTTCTTGTACTTAAGTCGGCATTGTGCCTTTTGTATTTAATTAAGATGCAATTTCTGTGATTCATCGTCAGTAGGAAGGTCAGAGGGATACAGTAAACTTGAGTGAAGCATCGGAAGCTATAACTAGTGACACCGGAATGGTTCAAATCATAGACAATAGAAAGAGTCAGTGTACATGTACTTCAGTCGGCATTGTGGCTTTTGTATTTAATTCCGATGTAATTTCTGTGTTTCCTCGTCAATAAGAAGGTCAGGGGCATAGAGTAAACCTGAAGTGAAGCATCGGAAACTATATCTAGTGTCACAGGAATGGTTCAAATCATAGACTGTAAGAAGTCTCAGTTTTCTTGTACTTAAGTTGGCGTTGTGCCTTTTGTATTTAATTCCGATGCAATTTCTGTGTTTCATTGTCAATAAGAAGGTCGTAGGGATACAGTAAACCTGCAGTGAAGCATCGGAATCTATAATTAGTGTCACAGGAATGGTTCAAAACATAGACAGTAAGAAGAGTCAGTTTTCTTGTACTTAAGTCGGCATTGTGACTTATGTGTTTAATTCCGATGCAATTTCTGTGTTTCATCGTCAGTAAGAAGGTCAGCTGGATACAGTAAACATGAAGTGAAGCTTCGGAATCTATAACTAGTGTCACAGGAATGATACAAAACATAGGCAGTAAGAAGAGTCAGTCTTCTTGTACTTAAGTCTTCATTGTGCCTTTTGTATTTAATTCCAATGCAATATCTGTGCTTCATCGCCAATAAGAAATTCAGCTGGATACAGTAAACCTGAAGTGAAGCATCGCAATATACAACTAGTGTCACAGGAATGGTTCAAAACATAGACAGTAAGAAGAGCTAGTCTACTTGTACTTGAGTCTGCATTGTGCCTTTTGTATTTAATTCCGATTAATTTTCTGTGTTTGTTCGCCAATAAGAAGGTCAGAGGGATACAGTACACTTGAAGTGAAGCATCGGAATCTATAACTAGTGTCACAGGAATGGTTCAAACCATAGACAGTAAGAAGAGTCAGTGTTCTTGTACTGAATTCGGCATTGTGCCTTTTGTATTTACTTAAGATGCAATTTCTGTGTTTCATCGTCAATAAGAAGGTCAGAGGGATACAGTAAACCAGAAGTGAAGCATCGCAATCTATAACTAGTGTCACAGGAATGGTTCAAACCATAGACAGTAAGAAGAGTCAGTCTTCTTGTACTTAAGTCGGCATTGTGCATTATGTATTTAATTCCGATGCAATTTCTGTGTCTCATCGTCAATAATAAGGTTAGAGGGATACAGTAAACCTGAAGTGAAGCATCGGAATCTATAACTAGTGTCACAGGAATGGTTCAAAACATAGACAGTAAGAAGATTCAGTTTTCTTGTACTTAAGTCGGCATTGTGACTTATGTGTTTAATTCCGATGCAACTTTTGTGCTTCATCGTCAATAAGAAGGTCAGCTGGATACAGTAAACTTGAAGTGAAGCTTCGGAATCTATAACTAGTGACACCGGAATGGTTCAAATCATAGACAATAGAAAGAGTCAGTGTACATGTACTTCAGTCGGCATTGTGGCTTTTGTATTTGATTCCGATGTAATTTCTGTGTTTCCTCGTCAATAAGAAGGTCAGGGGGATAGAGTAAACCTGAAGTGAAGCATCGGAAACTATATCTAGTGTCACAGGAATGGTTCAAATCACAGACTGTAAGAAGTCTCAGTTTTCTTGTACTTAAGTTGGCGTTGTGCCTTTTGTATTTAATTCCGATGCAATTTCTGTGTTTCATTGTCAATAAGAAGGTCGTAGGGATACAGTAAACCTGCAGTGAAGCATCGGAATCTATAATTAGTGTCACAGGAATGGTTCAAAACATAGGCAGTAAGAAGAGTCAGTTTTCTTGTACTTAAGTCGGCATTGTGACTTATGTGTTTAATTCCGATGCAATTTCTGTGTTTCATCGTCAGTAAGAAGGTCAGCTGGATACAGTAAACATGAAGTGAAGCTTCGGAATCTATAACTAGTGTCACAGGAATGATACAAAACATAATCAGTAAGAAGAGTCAGTCTTCTTGTACTTAAGTCTTCATTGTGCCTTTTGTATTTAATTCCAATGCAATATCTGTGCTTCATCGCCAATAAGAAATTCAGCTGGATACAGTAAACCTGAAGTGAAGCATCGCAATATACAACTAGTGTCACAGGAATGGTTCAAAACATAGACAGTAAGAAGAGCTAGTCTACTTGTACTTGAGTCTGCATTGTGCCTTTTGTATTTAATTCCGATTAATTTTCTGTGTTTGTTCGCCAATAAGAAGGTCAGAGGGATACAGTACACTTGAAGTGAAGCATCGGAATCTATAACTAGTGTCACAGGAATGGTTCAAACCATAGACAGTAAGAAGAGTCAGTGTTCTTGTACTGAATTCGGCATTGTGCCTTTTGTATTTACTTAAGATGCAATTTCTGTGTTTCATCGTCAATAAGAAGGTCAGAGGGATACAGTAAACCAGAAGTGAAGCATCGCAATCTATAACTAGTGTCACAGGAATGGTTCAAACCATAGACAGTAAGAAGAGTCAGTCTTCTTGTACTTAAGTCGGCATTGTGCATTATGTATTTAATTCCGATGCAATTTCTGTGTCTCATCGTCAATAATAAGGTTAGAGGGATACAGTAAACCTGAAGTGAAGCATCGGAATCTATAACTAGTGTCACAGGAATGGTTCAAAACATAGACAGTAAGAAGATTCAGTTTTCTTGTACTTAAGTCGGCATTGTGACTTATGTGTTTAATTCCGATGCAACTTTTGTGCTTCATCGTCAATAAGAAGGTCAGCTGGATACAGTAAACCTGAAGTGAAGCTTCGGAATCTATAACTAGTGTCACAGGAATGATTCAAAACATAGACAGTAAGAGGAGTCAGTCCTCTTGTACTTAAGTCGGCATTGTGCCTTTTGTATTTAATTCCCATGCAATTTCTGTGCTTCATCGTCAATAAGAAATTCAGCTGGATACAGTAAACCTGAAGTGAAGCATCGCAATCTATAACTAGTGTCACAGGAATGGTTCAAAACATAGACAGTAAGAAGAGCCAGTCTTCTCGTACTTGAGTCGGCATTGTACCTTTTGTATTTAATTCCGATGAATTTTCTGTGTTTGATCGTCAATAAGAATGTCAGAGGGATACAGTAAACCTGAAGTGAAGCATCGGAATCTATAACTAGTGTCACAGGAATGGTTCAAAACATAGACAGTAAGAAGAGTCAGTCTTCTTGTTCTTAAGTCTGCATTGTGCCATTTGTATATAATTCCGATGCAATTTCTGTGTTTCATCGTTAATAAGCAGTCCGTTGGGTACAGTAAACCTGAAGTAAAGAATAGGAATCTATAACTATTGTCATAGGAATGGTTCAAAACATAGACAGTAAGAAGAGCCAGTCTTCTTGTACTTGAGTCGGCATTGTGCTTTAGTATTTAATTCCGATGAATTTTCTGTGTTTGATCGTCAGTAAAAAGGTCAGAGGGATACAGTAAACCTGGAGTGAAGCATCGGAATCTACAACTAGTGTCACAGGAGTGGTTCAAAACATAGACAGTAAGAAGAGTCAGTCTTCTTGTACTTAAGTCGGCATTGTGTCTTTTGTATTTAATTAAGATGCAATTTCTGTGATTCATCGTCAGTAAGAGGGTCAGAGGGATACAGTAAACCTGAAGTGAAGCATCGGAATATATAACTAGTGTCACCGGAATGGTTCAAATCATAGACAATAGAAAGAGTCAGTGTACATGTACTTCAGTCGGCATTGTGGCTTTTGTATTTAATTCCGATGCAATATCTGTGCTTCATCGTCAATAAGAAATTCAGCTGGATACAGTAACCCTGAAGTGAAGCATCGCAATCTACAACTAATGTCACAGGAATGGTTCAAAACATAGACAGTAAGAAGCGTCAGTCTTCTTGCACTTAAGTCAGCATTGTGCCTTTTGTATATAATTCCGATGCAATATCTGTGTTTCTTAGTCAATATGAAGGTCAGAGGCATGCAGTAAACCTGAAGTGAAGCATCGGAATCTATAACTAGTGTCACAGGAATGGTTCAAAGCATAGACAGTAAGAAGAGTCAGTCCTCTTGTACTTAAGTCGGCATTGTGCCGTTTGTATTTAATTCCGATGCAATTTCTGTGTTTCATCGTCAATAATAAGGTCAGAGGGATACAGTAAACCTGATGTGAAGTATCGGAATCTATAACTAGTGTCACAGAAATGTTTCAGAACATAGACTGTAAGAAGAATGAGTTTTCTTGTACTTAAGTCGGCATGCCTCCTTTTGTATTTAATTGGGATGCAATTTCTGTGTTTCATCGTCAATAAGAAGGTCAGAGGGATACAGTAAACCTGAAGTGAAGGATCGGAATCTATAACTAGTGTCACAGGAATGGTTCAAACATTGACAGTAGGAAGAGTCAGCCTTCTTGTACGTAAGTCGGCATTGTGCCTTTTGTATTTACTTCCGATGCAACTTCTGTTTTTCATCGTCAATAAGAAGGTCAGAGGGATACAGTAAACCTGAAGTGAAGCATCGGCATCTATAACTAGTGTCACAGGAATGGTTCAAACATTGACAGTAGGAAGAGTCAGTCTTCCTGTACTTAAGTCGTCATTGTGCTTTTGTATTTATTTCCGATGCAATTTCTGTGTTTCATCGTCAATAAGGTCAGAGGGATACAGTAGACCTGAAGTGAAGCATCGGAATCTATAACTAGTGTCACAGAAATGGTTCAAACCATAGACAGTAAGAAGAGTCAGCGTTCTTGTACTGAAGTCGGCATTGTGCCCTTTGTGTTTAATTAAGATGCAATTTGTGTGTTTCATCATCAATAATAAGGTCAGGGGCATACAGTAAACCTGAAGTGAAGTATCGGAATCTATAACTAGTGTCACAGGAATGGTTCAAACCAGAGACAGTAAGAAGAGTCAGTCTTCTTGTACTTAAGTCGGCATTGTGCCGTTTGTATTTAATTCCGATGCAATTTACGTGTTTCATCGTCAATAAGAAGGTCAGTGGGATAGAGTAAACCTGAAGTGAAGCATTGGAATCAATAACTAGTGTCACAGGACTGGTTCAAAACATAGACACTAAGACGAATCAGTTTTTTTGTACTTAAGTCGGCATTCCGCCTTTTGCATTTAATTCCGATGCAATTTCTGTGCTTCATCGTCAATACGACTGTCAGAGGGATACAGTAAACCTGAGGTGAAGCATCGGAATCTATTACTAGTGTGACAGGAATGGTTCAAAACGTAGACAGTAAGAAGAGTCAGTTTTCTTGTAATTAAGTCGACATTGTGCCTTATGTATTTATATCCGATGCAATTTCTGTGTTTCATCGTCAATAAGAAGGTCAGCTGCATACAGTAAACATGAAGTGAAGCTTCGGAATCTATAACTAGTGTCACAGGAATGGTTCAAAACATAAACAGTAAGTAGAGTCAGTCTTCTTGTACTTAAGTCGGCATTGTGCCGTTTGTATTTAATTCCGATGCAATTTATGTGCTTCATCGTCAATAAGAAGGTCAGCTGGATACAGTAAACCTGAAGTGAAGCATCGGAATCTATAACTAGTGTCATAGGAATGGTTCAAAACATAGACAGTAAGAAGAGCCAGTCTTCCTGTACTTGAGTCAGCATAGTGCCTTTTGTATTTAATTCCGATGAATTTTCTGTGTTTGATCGTCAATAAGAAGGTCAGAGGGATACAGTAACCCGAAGTGAAGCATCGAAATCAATAACTAGTGTCACAGGAATGGTTCAAACCATAGACAGTAGGAAGAGTCAGTGTTCTTATACTGAAGTCGGCATTGTGCCTTTTGTGTTTAATTAAGATGCAATTTCTGTGTTTCATCGTCAATAAAAAGGTCAGAGGGATACAGTAAGCCTGAAGTGAAGCATCGGAATTTATAACTAGTGTCACTGGAATGGTTCAAAGCATAGCCAGTAAGAAGAGTCAGTCCTCTTGTACTTGAGTCGGCATTATGCCTATTGTATTTAATTCCGAAGCAATTTCTGTGTTTCTTCGTCAACAAGAAGGTCAGAGGGATACAGTAAACCTGACGTGAAGCATCGGAATCTATAACTAGTGTCACAGGAATGGTTCAAACCTTAGACAGTAAGAAGTTTCAGTGTTCTTGTACTGAAGTCGGAATTGTGCCTTTTGTATGTAATTAAGCTGCAATTTCTGTGTTTCATCGTCAATAATAAGGTCAGAGGGATACAGTAAACCTGAAGTGTAGCATCGGAATCTGTAACTAGTGTCACAGGAATGGTTCAAAACATAGACAGTAAGAAGAGTCAGTCTTCTTGTACTTAAGTCGGCATTGTGCCTTTTGTATTAAATTCCGATGCAATTTCTGTGTTTCATCGTCAATAGGAAGGTCAGAAAGATACAGTAAACCTGAAGTGTAGCATCGGAATCTATAACTAGTGTCACAGGAATGGTTCAAAACATAGACAGTAAGAAGAGTCAGTCTTCTTGTACTTAAGTCGGCATTGTGCCTTTTGTATTTAATTCCGATGCAATTTCTGTGTTTCATCGTCAATAAGATGGTCAGAGGGATACAGTAAACCTGAAGTGAAGCATCGGAATCTGTAATTAGTGTCTCAGGAATGGTTCAAACATAGACAGTAAGAAGAGTCAGTCTTTTTGTACTTAAGTCCGCATTGTGCGTTTTGTTTTCAATCCCGATGCAATTTCTGTGTTTCATCGTCAATACGAAGGTCAGAGGGATACAGTAAACCTGAAGTGAAGCATCGGAATCTATAACTAGTGTCACAAGAATTGTTCAAACCATAGACAGTAAGAAGAGTCAGTCTTCTTGTACTTAAGTCGGCATTGTGCCATTTGTATTTAATTCCGATGAAATTTCTCAGTTTGATCGTCAATAAGAAGGTCAGAGGGATACAGTAAACCTGAAGTGAATCATTGGAATCTATAACTAGTGTCACAGGACTGGTTCAAACCATAGACAGTAAGAAGAGTCAGCGTTCTTGTACTGAAGTCGGCATTGTGCCCTTTGTGTTTAACTAAGATGCAATTTCTGTGTTTCATCATCAATAATAAGGTCAGAGGGATACAGTAAACCTGAAGTGAAGTATCGGAATCTATAACTAGTGTCACAGGAATGGTTCAAACCAGAGACAGTAAGAAGAGTCAGTCTTCTTGTACTTAAGTTGGCATTATGCCGTTTGTATTTAATTCCGATGCAATTTACCTGTTTCATCGTCAATAAGAAGGTCAGAGGGATAGAGTAAACCTGAAGTGAAGCATTGGAATCAATAACTAGTGTCACAGGACTGGTTCAAAACATAGACAGTAAGACGAATCAGTTTTCTTGTAATTAAGTCGGCATTGTGCCTTATGTATTTAATTCCGATGCAATTTCTGTGTTTCATCGTCAATAAGAAGGTCAGCTGCATACAGTAAACATGAAGTAAAGCATCGGAATCTATAACTAGTGTCACAGGAATGGTTCAAAACATAAACAGTAAGTAGAGTCAGTCTTCTTGTACTTAAGTCGGCATTGTGCCGTTGGTATTTAATTCCGATGCAATTTATGTGCTTCATCGTCAATAAGAAGGTCAGCTGGATACAGTAAACCTGAAGTGAAGCATCGGAATCTATAACTAGTGTCATAGGAATGGTTCAAATCATAGACAGTAAGAAGAGCCAGTCTTCTTGTACTTGAGTCAGCATTGTGCCTTTTGTATTTAATTCCGATGAATTTTCTGTGTTTGATCGTCAATAAGGTCAGAGGGATACAGTAACCCGAAGTGATGCATCGAAATCAATAACTAGTGTCACAGGATTGGTTCAAACCACAGACAGTAGGAAGAGTCAGTGTTCTTATACTGAAGTCGGCATTGTGCCTTTTGTATTTAATTCCGATGCAATTTCTGTGTTTCATCGTCAATAAGATGGTCAGAGGGATACAGTAAACATGAAGTAAAGCATCGGAATCTATAACTAGTGTCACAGGAATGGTTCAAAACATAAACAGTAAGTAGAGTCAGTCTTCTTGTACTTAAGTCGGCATTGTGCCGTTTGTATTTAATTCCGATGCAATTTATGTGTTTCATCGACAATAAAAAGGTCAGAGGGATACAGTAAGCCTGAAGTGAAGCATCGGAATCTATAACTAGTGTCACAGAAATGGTTCAAAACATACACAGTAAGGAGCGTCAGTCTTCTTGTACTTAAGTCAGCATTGTGCCTTTTGTATATAATTCCGATGCAATATCTGTGTTTCTTAGTCAATATGAAGGTCAGAGGGATACAGTAAACCTGAAGTGAAGCATCAGAATCTATAACTAGTGTCACAGGAATGGTTCAAAGCATAGACAGTAAGAAGAGTCAGTCCTCTTGTACTTAAGTCGGCATTGTGCCGTTTGTATTTAATTCCGATGCAATTTCTGTGTTTCATCGTCAATAAGAAGGTCAGAGGGATACAGTAAACCTGAAGTGAAGGATCGGAATCTATAACTAGGTGTCACAGGAATGGTTCAAACATTGACAGTAGGAAGAGTCAGTCTTCTTGTACTTAAGTCGGGATTGTGCCTTTTGTATTTACTTCCGATGCAATTTCTGTGTTTCATCGTCAATAAGAAGGTCAGAGGGATACAGTAAACCTGAAGTGAAGCATCGGAATCTATAACTAGTGTCACAGGAATGGTTCAAACATTGACAGTAGGTAGAGTCAGTCTTCTTGTACTTAAGTCGGCATTGTGCTTTTGTATTTATTTCCGATGCAATTTCTGTGTTTCATCGTCAATAAGAAAGTCAGCTGGATACAGTAAACTTGAAGTGAAGCATCGGAATCTATAACTAGTGTCACAGGAATGGTTCAAATCATAGGCAGTAAGAAGAGCCAGTCTTCTTGTACTTGAGTCGGCATTGTGCCTTTTGTATTTAATTCTGATGAAATTTCTGTGTTTGATCGTCAATAAGAAGGTCAGAGGGATACAGTAAACCTGAAGTGAAGCATCAGAATCTATAACTAGTGTCACAGGAATGGTTCAAATCATAGACAGTAAGAAGAGTCAGTTTTCTTGTACTTAAGTCGGCATTGTGCCTTTTGTATTCAATTAAGGTGCAATATCTGTGTCTCATCGTCAATAAGAAGGTCTAAGGGATGCAGTAAACCTGAAGGGAAGCATCGGAATCTATAACTAGTGTCACAGGAATGGTTCAAAACATAGACAGTAAGAAGAGTCGGTCTTCTTGTACTTAAATCGGCATTGTGCCTTTTGTATATAATTCCGATGCAATTTCTGTGTTTCATCGACAATAAGAAGCTCTGAGGGATACAGTAAACCTGAAGTGAAGAATCGGAATCTATAACTAGTGTCAAAGGATCGGTTCAAAGCATAGAAAGTAAAAAGAGTCAGTTTTCTTGTACTTAAGTCGGCATTGTGCTTTTGTATATAATTCCGATGCAATTTCTGTGTTTCATCGTCAATAAGAACGTCAGCTGCATACAGTAAACATGAAGTGAAGGATCGGAATCTATAACTAGTGTCACAGGAATGGTTCAAAACATAAACAGTAAGTAGAGTCAGTCTTCTTGTACTTAAGTAGGCATTGTGCCGTTTGTATTTAATTCCGATGCAATTTATGTGCTTCATCATCAATAAGAAGGTCAGCTGGATACAGTAAACCTGAAGTGAAGCATCGGAATCTATAACTAGTGTCATAGGAATGGTTGAAAACATAGTCTTCTTGTACTTGAGTCAGCATTGTGCCTTTTGTATTTAATTCCGATGAATTTTCTGTGTTTGATCGTCAATAAGAAGGTCAGAGGGATACAGTGACCCGAAGTGAAGCATCGAAATCAATAACTAGTGTCACAGGAATGGTTCAAACCATAGACAGTAGGAAGAGTCAGTGTTCTTATACTGAAGTCGGCATTGTGCCTTATGTATTTAATTAAGATGCTGTTTCTGTGTTTCATCGCCAATAAAAAGGTCAGAGGGATACTGTAAGCCTGAAGTGAAGCATCGGAATCTATAACTAGTGTCACAGAAATGGTTCAAAACATAGACAGTAAGAAGCGTCAGTCTTCTTGTACTTAAGTCAGCATTGTGCCTTTTGTATATAATTCCGATGCAATATCTGTGTTTCTTAGTCAATATGAAGGACAGAGGGATACAGTAAACCTGAAGTGAAGCATCGGAATCTATAACTAGAGTCACAGGAATGGTTCAAAGCATAGACAGTAAGAAGAGTCAGTCCTCTTGCACATAAGTCGGCATTGTGCCGTTTGTATTTAATTCCGATGCAATTTCTGTGTTTCATCGTCAATAAGAAGGTCAGAGGGATAGAGTAAACCTGAAGTGAAGGATCGGAATCTATAACTAGTGTCACAGGAATGGTTCAAACATTGACAGTAGGAAGAGTCAGTCTTCTCGTACTTAAGTCGGCATTGTGCCTTTTGTATTTACTTCCGATGCAATTTCTGTGTTTTATCGTCAATAAGAAGGTCAGAGGGATACTGTAAACCTGAAGTGAAGCATCGGAATTTATAACTAGTGTCACAGGAATGGTTCAAACATTGACAGTAGGTAGAGTCAGTCTTCTTGTACTTAAGTCGGCATTGTGCTTTTGTATTTATTTCCGATGCAATTTCTGTGTTTCATCGTCAATAAGAAGGTCAGAGGGATACAGTAAACCTGAAGTGAAGCATCGGAATCTATAACTAGTGTCACAGAAATGGTTCAAACCATAGACAGTAAGAAGAGTCAGTGTTCTTGTACTGAAGTCGGCATTGTGCCTTTTGTGTTTAATTAAGATGCAATTTCTGTGTTTCATCATCAATAATAAGGTCAGAGGGATACAGTAAACCTGAAGTGAAGTATCCGAATCTATAACTAGAGTCACAGGAATGGTTCAAACCAGAGACAGTAACAAGAGTCAGTCCTCTTGTACTTGAGTCAGCATTGTGCTTTTGTATTTAATTCCGATGAATTTTCTGTGTTTGATCGTCAATAAGAAGGCCAGGGGGAAACAGTAACCCGAAGTGAAGCATCGGAATCAATAACTAGTGTCACAGGAATGGTTCAAACCATAGACAGTAGGAAGAGTCAGTGTTCTTATACTGAAGTCGGCATTGTGCCGTTTGTATTTAATTATGATGCAATTTCTGTGTTTCATCGTCAATAATAAGGTCAGAGGGATACAGTAAACCTGAAGTGAAGCATCGGAATCTATAACTAGTGTCACAGAAATGGTTCAAAACATAGACAGTAAAAAGAGTCAGTCTTCTTGTACTTACGTCAGCATTGTGCCTTTTGTATATAATTCCGATGCAATTTCTGTGTTTCATCGTCAATGAGAAGGTCAGAGGGATACAGCAAACTTGAAGTGAAGCATCGGAATCTATAACTAGTGTCACAGGAATGGTTCAAAACATAGGCAGTAAGAAGAGCAAGTCTTCTTGTACATGAGTCGGCATTGTGCCATTTGTATTTAATTCTGATGAAATTTCTGTGTTTGATCGTCAATAAGAAGGTCGGAATGGTTAAAATCATAGACAGTAAGAAGAGTCAGTGTTCTTATACTGAAGTCGGCATTGTGCCTTTTGTATTTAATTAAGATGCAATTTCTGTGTTTCAACGTCAATAATAAGGTCAGAGGGATACAGTAAACCTGAAGTGAAGCATCGGAATTTATAACTAGTGTCACAGAAATGGTTCAAAACATAGACAGCAAGAAGAGTCAGTCTTCTTGTACTTAAGTCAGCATTGTGCCATTTGTATATAATTCCGATGCAATTTCTGTGTTTCATCGTCAATAAGAAGGTCAGCTGGATACAGTAAACCTGAAGTGAAGCATCGGAATCTATAACTAGTGTCATAGGAATGGTTCAAAACATAGGCAGTAAGAAGAGCTACTCTTCTTGTACTTGAGTCAGCATTGTGCCTCTTGTATTTAATTCCGATGAATTTTCTGTGTTTGATCGTCAATAAGAAGGTCAGAGGGATACAGTAACCCGAAGTTAAGCATCGGAATCAATAACTAGTGTCACAGGAATGGTTCAAACCATAGACAGTAGGAAGAGTCAGTGTTCTTAAACAGAAGTCGGCATTGTGCCTTTTGTATTTAATTAAGATGCAATTTCTGTGTTTCATCGTCAATAATAAGGTCAGAGGGATACAGTAAACCTGAAGTGAAGCATCGGAATCTATAACTAGTGTCACAGAAATGGTTCAAAACATAGACAGTAAGAAGAGTCAGTCTTCTTGTACTTAAGTCAGCATTGTGCCTTTTGTATATAATTCCGATGCAATTTCTGTGTTTCATCGTCAATAAGAAGGTCAGAGGGATACAGAAAACTTAAAGTGAAGCATCGGAATCTATAACTAGTGTCACAGGAATGGTTCGAAGCATAGGCAGTAAGAAGAGCCAGTCTTCTTGTACATGAGTCGGCATTGTGCCTTTTGTGTTTAATTAAGATGCAATTTCTGTGTTTCATCATCAATAATAAGGTCAGAGGGATACAGTAAACCTGAAGTGAAGTATCGGAATCTCTAACTAGTGTCACAGGAATGGTTCAAACCAGAGACAGTAAGAAGAGTCAGTCTTCTTGTACTTAAGTCGGCATTGTGCCGTTTGTATATAATTTCGATGCAATTTACGTGTTTCATCGTCAATAAGAAGGTCAGAGGGATAGAGTAAACCTGAAGTGAAGCATTGGAATCTATAACTAGGGTCACAGGACTGGTTCAAAACATAGACAGTAAGAAGAATCAGTTTTCTTGTAATTAAGTCGGCATTGTGCCTTATGTATTTAATTCCGATGCAATTTCTGTGTTTCATCGTCAATAAGAAGGTCAGCTGCATACAGTAAACCTGAAGTGAAGCATCGGAATCTATAACTAGTGTCACAGGAATGGTTCAAAACATAAACAGTAAGTAGAGTCAGTCTTCTTGTACTTATGTCGGCATTGTGCCGTTTGTAATTAATTCCGATGCAATTTATTTGCTTCATCGTCACTAAGAAGGTCAGCTGGATACAGTAAACCTGAAGTGAAGCATCGGATTCTATAACTAGTGTCATAGGAATGGTTAAAACATAGACAGTAAGAAGAGCCAGTCTTCTTGTACTTGAGTCAGCATTGTGCCTTTTGTATTTAATTCCGATGAATTTTATGTGTTTGATCGTCAATAAGAAGGTCAGGGGGATACAGTAACCCGAAGTGAAGCATCGGAATCAATAACTAGTGTCACAGGAATGGTTCAAACCATAGACAGTAGGAAGAGTCAGTGTTCTTATACTGAAGTCGGCATTGTGCCGTTTGTATTTAATTAAGATGCAATTTCTGTGTTTAATCGTCAATAATAAGGTCAGAGGGATACAGTAAACCTGAAGTGAAGCATCGGAATCTATAACTAGTGTCACAGAAATGGTTCAAAACATAGACAGTAAGAGGAGTCAGTCTTCTTGTACTTACGTCAGCATTGTGCCTTTTGTATATAATTCCGATGCAATTTCTGTGTTTCATCGTCAATAAGAAGGTCAGAGGGATACAGTAAACTTGAAGTGCAGCATCGGAATCTATAACTAGTGTCACAGGAATGGTTCAAAACATAGGCAGTAAGAAGAGCAAGTCTTCTTGTACATGAGTCGGCATTGTGCCTTTTGTATTTAATTCTGATGAAATTTATGTGTTTGATCGTCAATAAGAAGGTCGGAATGGTTAAAATCATAGACAGTAAGAAGAGTCAGTGTTCTTATACTGAAGTCGGCATTGTGCCTTTTGTATTTAATTAAGATGCAATTTCTGTGTTTCATCGTCAATAATAAGGTCAGAGGGATACAGTAAACCTGAAGTGAAGCATCGGAATCTATAACTAGTGTCACAGAAATGGTTCAAAACATAGACAGTAAGAAGAGTCAGTCTTCTTGTACTTAAGTCAGCATTGTGCCATTTGTATATAATTCCGATGCAATTTCTGTGTTTCATCGTCAATAAGAAGGTCAGCTGGATACAGTAAACCTGAAGTGAAGCATCGGAATCTATAACTAGTGTCATAGGAATGGTTCAAAACATAGACAGTAAGAAGAGCTAGTCTTCTTGTACTTGAGTCAGCATTGTGCCTTATGTATTTAATTCCGATGAATTTTCTGTGTTTGATCGTCAATAAGAAGGTCAGAGGGATACAGAACCCGAAGTGAAGCATCGGAATCAATAACTAGTGTCACAGGAATGGTTCAAACCATAGACAGTAGGAAGAGTCAGTGTTCTTATACAGAAGTCGGCATTGCGCCTTTTGTATTTATTTGGGATGCAATTTCTGTGTTTCATCGTCAATAATAAGGTCAGAGGGATACAGTAAACCTGAAGTGATGCATCGGAATCTATAACTAGTGTCACAGAAATGGTTCAAAACATAGACAGTAAGAAGAGTCAGTCTTCTTGTACTTAAGTCAGCATTGTGCCTTTTGTATATAATTCCGATTCAATTTCTGTGTTTCATCGTCAATAAGAAGGTCAGAGGGATACAGAAAACTTGAAGTGAAGCATCGGAATCTATAACTAGTGTCACAGGAATGGTTCAAAACATAAACAGTAAGTAGAGTCTCTCCTCTTGAACTTAAGTCTTCATTGTGCCTTTTGTATTTAATTCCGATGCAATTTATGTGCTCATCGTCAATAAGAAGGTCAACTGGATACAGTAAACCTGAAGTGAAGCATCGGAATCTAAAACTAGTGTCACTGGAATGGTTCAAAACATAGACTGTAAGAAGAGCCAGTCTTCTTGTACTTGAGTCGGCATTGTGCCTTTTGTATTTAATTCCGAGGAATTTTCTGTGTTTGATCGTGGATAAGAAGGTCAGAGGGATACAGTAAACCTGAAGTGAAGCATCGGAATCTATAACTAGTGTCACAGAAATTGTTCAAACCATAGACAGTAAGAAGAGTCAGTGTTCTTGTACTGAAGTCGGCATTGTGCCTTTTGTATCTAATTAAGATGCAATTTCTGTGTTTCATCGTCAATAATAAGGTCAGAGGGATACAGTAAACCTGAAGTGAGGTATGGGAATCTATAACTAGTGTCACAGGAATGATTCAAAACATAGACAGTAAGAAGAGTCAGTCCTCTTGTACTTAAGTTGGCATTGTGCGTTTTGAATATAATTCCGTTGCAATTTCTGTGTTTCATCGTCAATAAGAAAGTCAGCTGGATACAGTAAACCTGAAGTGAAGCATCGGAACCTATAACTAGTGTCACAGAAATGGTTTAAAACATAGACAGTAAGAAGAGTCAGTTTTGTTGTACTTAAGTCGGCATTGTGCCTTTTCTATTTAATTCCGATGCAATTTCTGTGTTTCATCGTCAGTAAGAAGGTCAGAATGATACAGTAAACCTGAAGTGAAGCGTCGGAATCTATAATTAGTGTCACAGGAATGGTTCAAAACATAGACAGTATGAAGTGTCAGTCTTTTTGTACTTAAGTCGGCATTGTGCCTTTTGTATTTAATTCCGATGCAATTTCTGTGTTTCATCGTCAATACGAAGGTCAGAAGGATACAGTAAACCTGAAGTGAAACATCGGAATCTATAACTAGTGTCGCAGGAATGGTTCAAAACATAGACAGTAAGAAGGGTCAGTCTTCTTGTACTTGAGTCGGCATTGTGCCTTTTGTATTTAATTCCGATGCTATTTCTGTGTTTCATCGTCAATAAGAAGGTCAGGGGGTTCAGTAAACCTGAAGTGAAGCATCGGAATCTATAACTAGAGTCACAGGAATGGTTCAAAACATACACAGTAAGAAGAGTCAGTTTTCTTGTAATTAAGTCGGCATTGTGCCTTATGTATTTAATTCCAATGCAATTTCTGTGTTTCATCGTCAATAAGATGGTTAGCTGCATACAGTAAACCTGATGTGAAGCATTGGAATCTGTAACTAGTGTCACAGGACTGGTTCAAAACATAGACAGTAAGAAGAATCAGTTTTCATGTACTTAAGTCGGTATTCCGCCTTTTGTATTTAATTCCGATGCAATTTCTGTGTTTCATCGTCAATAAGAAGGTCAGAGGGATACAGTAAACCTGAAGTGAAGCATCGGAATCTATAACTGGTGTCACAGGAATAGTTCAAACATAGAGAGTAAGGGGAGTCAGTTTTCTTGTAATTAAGTCAGCATTGTGCCTTATGTGTTTAATTCCGATGCAATTTCTGTGTTTCATCGTCAATAAGAAGGTCAGCTGGATACAGTAAACCTGAAGTGAAGCAGCGGAATCTATAACTAGTGTCACAGGAATGGTTCAAAACATAAACAGTAAGTAGAGTCAGTCTCCTTGTACTTAAGTCGGCATTGTGCCGTTTGTACTTAATTTCGATGCAATTTATGTGCTTCATCGTCAATAAGAAGGTCAGCTGGATACAGTAAACCTGAAGTGAAGCATCGGAATCTAAAACTAGTGTCACAGGAATGGTTCAAAACATAGACAGTAAGAAGAGCCAGTCTTCTTGTACTTGAGTCGGCATTGTGCCTTTTGTATTTAATTCCGATGCTATTTCTGTGTTTCATCGTCAATAAGAAGGTCAGAGGGATTCAGTAAACCTGAATTGAAGCATCGGAATCTATAACTAGTGTCACAGGAATGGTTCAAAATATAGACAGTATGAAGGGTCAGTCTTCTTGTACTTAAGTCGGCATTGTGCCTTTTGTATTTAATTTCGATGCAATTTAAGTGTTTCATCGTCAATAAGAAGGTCAGAGGGAGACAGTAAACCTGAAGTGAAGCATAGGAATCTATAAATAGTGTCACAGGAATGGTTCAAAACATAGACAGTAAGAAGAATCAGTTTTCTTGTACTTAAGTCGGCATTCCGCCTTTTGTATTTAATTCCGATGCAATTTCTGTCTTTCATCGTCAATAAGAAGGTCAGAGGGATACAGTAAACCTGAAGTGAAGCAACAGAACCTTTAACTAGTGTCACAGGAATGGTTCAAACCATAGACAGTATGAAGAGTCAGTGTTCTTGTACTGAAGTCGGCATTGTGCCTTTTGTATTTAATTAAGATGCAATTTCTGTGTTTCATCGTCAATAATAAGGTCAGAGGGATACAGCAAACCTGATGTGAAGTATCGGATTCTATAACTAGTGTCACAGAATTGGTTCAGAACATATACAGTAAGAAGTGTCGGTTTTCTTGTACTTAAGTCGGCATTGTGGTTTTTGTATTTAATTCTGATGCAATTTCTGTATTTCATCGTTAATAGGAAGGTCAGAGGGATACAGTAACCTGAAGTGAAGCATCGGAATCTATAACTATTGTCACAGGGATTGTTCAAAACATAGACAGTAAGAAGAGTCAGTCTTCTTGTACTTAAGTCGGCATTGTGCTTTTTGTATGTAATTCCGATGCAATTCCTGTGTTTCATCGTCAATAAGAAGCTCAGAGGGATACAGTAAACCTGAAGTGAAGCAACGGAATTTTTAACTAGTGTCACAGGAATGGTTCAAACCATAGACAGTAAGAAGAGTCAGTGATCTTGTACTGAAGTTGGCGTTGTGCCTTTTGTATTTAATTAAGATGCAATTTCTGTGTTTCATCGTCAATAACAAGGTCAGAGGGATACAGTTAACCTGAAGTGAAGTATCGGAATCTATAATTATAGTCACAGAAGTGGTTCAAAACATAGACAGTAAGAAGAGTCAGTTTTCTTGTACTTAAGTCGGCATTGTGCCTTTTGTATTTAATTCCGATGCAATTTCTGTGCCTCATCGTCAATAGGAAGGTCAGAGGGATACAGTAAACCTGATGTGAAGCATCGGAATCTATAACTAGTGTCACAGGAATGGTTCAAAACATAGACAGTAAGAAGAGTCAGTCTTCTTGTACTTATGTCGGCATTGTGCCTTTTGTATTTAATTAAGATACAATTACTGTGTTTCATCGTCAATAAGAAGGTCAAAGGTGTACAGTAAACCTAAAGTGAAGCATCGGAATCTATAACTATTGTCACAGGAATGGTTCAAATTATAGACAGTAAGAAGAGTCAGTCTTCTTGTACTTAAGTCGGCATTGCGCTTTTTGTATATAATTCCGATGCAATTTCTGTGTTCCATCGTCAATAGGAAGGTCAGAGGGATACAGTAAACCTGCAGTGAAGCATCGGAATCTATAACTAGTGTCAGAGGAATGGTTCAAAACATAGACAGTAAGATGAGTCAGTTTTTTCGTACTTAAGTCGGCATTGTGCGTTTTGTATTTAATTCCGATGCAATTTATGTGCTTCATCGTCAATAAGAAGGTCAGCTGGATACAGTAAACCTGAAGTGAAGCATCGGAATCTATAACTAGTGTCATAGGAATGGTTCGAAACATAGACAGAAAGAAGAGCCAGTCGTCTTGTACTTGAGTCGGCATTGTGCCTTTTGTATTTAATTACGATGAATTTTCTGTGTTTCATCGTCGATACGAGGGTCAGAGGGATACAGTAAACCTGAAGTGAAGCATCGGAATCTATAACTAGTATCACAGGAATGGTTCAAAGCATAGACAGTAAGAAGGGTCAGTCCTCTTGTACTTAAGTCGGCATTGTGCCTTTTGTATTTAATTCCGATGCAATATCTGTGTTTCTTCGTCAATAAGAAGGTCAGAGGGATACAGTAAACCTGAAGTGAAGCATCGGAATCTATATCTAGTTCCACAGAAATGGTTCAAAACATAGACAGTAAGAAGAGTCAGTCTTCTTGTTCTTTAGTCGGCATTGTGCCTTTTGTATTTAATTCCGATTCAATTTACGTGTTTCATCGTCAATAAGAAGGTCAGAGGGATACAGTAAACGTGAAGTGAAGCATAGGAATCTATAACTAGTGTGAGAGGAATCGTTCAAAACATAGACAGTAAGAAGAATCAGTTTTCTTGAACTTAAGTCGGCATTCCGCCTTTTGTATTTAATTCCGATGCAATTTCTGTGTTTCATCGTCAATAAGAAGGTCAGAGGGATACAATAAACCTGAAGTGTAGCATCGGAATCTCTAACTAGTGTCACAGGAATGGTTCAAACATAGACTGTAAGAAGAGTCAATTTTCTTGTACTTATGTCGGCATTGTGCCTTATGTATTTAATTCCGATGCAATTTCTGTGTTTCATCGTCAATTAGAAGGTCAGCTGGATACAGTAAGCCTGAAGTGAAGCATCGGTATCTATATCTAGTTCCACAGAAATGGTTCAAAACATAGACAGTAAGAAGAGTCAGTCTTCTTGTTCTTTAGTCGGCAATGTGCCTTTTGTATTTAATTCCGATGGAATTTATGTGCTTCTTCGTCAATATGATAGTCAACTGGATACAGTAAACCTGAAGTGAAGCATCGGAATCTAAAACTAGTGTCACAGGAATGGTTCAAAACATAGACAGTAAGAAGAGCCAGTCTTCTTGTACTTGAGTCGGCATTGTGCCGTTTGTATTTAATTCCGATGCTATTTCTGTGTTTCATCGTCAATAAGAAGGTCATAGGAATTCAGTAAACCTGAAGTGAAGCATCGGAATCTATAACTAATGTCACAGGAATGGTTCAAATTATAGACAGTAAAAAGAGTCAGTCTTCTTGTACTTAAGTCGGCATTATGCCTTTTGTATTTAATTCCGATGCTATTTACGTGTTTCATCATCAATAAGAAGGTAAGAGGGACACAGTAAACCTGAAGTGAAGCATAGGAATCTATAACTAGTGTCACAGGAATGGTTCAAAGCATAGGCAGTAAGAAGAATGAGTTTTCTTGTACTTAAGTCGGCAATCCGCCTTTTGTATTTAATTCCGATTCAATTTCTGTGTTTCATCGTCAATAAGAAGGTCAGAGGGATACAGTAAACATGAAGTGAAGCAACGGAATCTTTAACTAGTGTCACAGGAATGGTTCAAACCATAGACAGTAAGAAGACTCAGTGTTCTTGTACTGAAGTCGGAATTGTGCCTTTTGTGTTTAATTAAGCTGCAATTTCTGTGTTTCATCGTCAATAATAAGGTCAGTGGGATACAGTAAACCTGATGTGAAGTATCGGAATCTATAACTAGTGTCACAGAAATGGTTCAGAACATAGACTGTAAGAAGAGTCAGTTTTCTTGTACTTAGGACGGCATTGTGCCTTTTGTATTAATTTCCGATGCAATTTCTGTGTTTCATCGTCAATAGGAAGGTGAGAAAGATACAGTAAACCTGAAGTGTAGCATCGGAATCTATAACTAGTGTCACAGGAATGGTTCAAAACATAGACAGTAATAAGAGTCAGTCTTCTTGTACTTAAGTCGGCATTGTGCCTTTTGTATTTAATTAAGATGCAATTTCTGTGTTTCATCGTCAATAAGAAGGTCAAAGGGATACAGTAAACCTCAAGTGAAGCATCGGAATCTATAACTATTGTCACAGGGATGGTTCAAAACATAGACAGTAAGAAGAGTCACTCTTCTTGTACTTAAGTCGGTATTGTGCTTTTTGTATATAATTCCGATGCAATTTCTGTGTTTCATCGTCAATAAGAAAGTGAGCTGGATACAGTAAACGTGAAGTGAAGTATCGAAATCTATAACTAGTTTCACAAAAATTCCTGTGACACTAGTTATAGAGCATAGACAGTAAGAAGAGTCAGTCTTCTAGTACTTAAGTCGGCATTGTGCCTTTTCTATTTAATTCCGATGCAATTTACGTGTTTCGTCCTCAATATTAAGGTCAGAGGGATACAGTAAACCTGAAGTGACGAATAGGAATCTATAACTAGTGTCACAGGAATGGTTCAAAATATAGACAGTAAGAAGTATCAGGTTTTTTTTGAATTTAATTCCAATGCAATTTCTGTGTTTCATCGTCAATAAGAAGGTCAGAGGGATACAGTAAACCTGAAGTGAAGCATCGGAATGTATATGTATTTAATTCCGATGCAATTTCTGTATTTCATCGTCAATAAGGAGGTCAGCTGGATACAGTAAACCTGAAGTGAAGCATCGGAATCTGTAACTAGTGTCACAGGAATAGTTCAAAAATAAACAGTAAGTAGAGTCAGTCTTCTTGTACTTAAGTCGGCATTATCCGTTTTGTATTTAATTCCGATGCAATTTATGTGCTTCATCGTCATTAAGAAGGTCAGCTGGATACAGTAAACTGAAGTGAAGCATCGGAATCTAAAACTAGTGTCACAGGAATGGTTCAAAACATAGACAGTAAGAAGGGAAAGTCTTCTTGCACTTGAGTCGGCATTGTGCCTTTTGTATTTAATTCCGAGGAATTTTCTATGTTTGATAGTCAATAAGAAGGTCAGAGGTATACAGTAAACCTGAAGTGAAACATTGGAATCTATAACTAGTGTCACAGGAATGGTTCAAACCATAGACAGTAAGAAGAGTCAGTGTTCTTGTACTGAAGTCGGCATTGTGGCTTTTGTATAAAATTAAAATGCAATTTCTGTGTTTCATCGTCAATAACAAGGTCAGAGGGATACAGTAATCCTGAAGTGAAGTGTCGGAATCAATAACTAGTGTCACAGGAATGGTTCAAAACATAGACAGTAAGAAGAGTCAGTCTTCTTGTACTTAAGTCGGCATTGTGCCTTTTGTATGTAATTCCGATGCAATTTCTGTGTTTCATCGTCAATAAGAAAGTGAGCTGGATACAGTAAACCTGAAGTGAAGTATCTAAATCTGTAACTAGTTTCACAAAAATGGTTCAAATCATAGATAGTAAGAAGAGTCAGTTTTCTTGTACTTAAGCCGGCATTGTGCCTTTTGTATTTAATTCCGATGCAATTTCTGTGTTTCATCGTCAATAAGAAGGTCAGAGGGATACAGTAAACCTGAAGTGAAGCAATGGAATCTATTACTAGTGTCACAGGAATGGTTCAAAACATAGACATTAAGAAGAGTCAGTCTTTTTGTACTTAAATCGGCATTGTGTTTTTTGTATTTAATTCCGATTCAATTTCTGTGTTTCATCGTCAATACGATGGTCAGAGGGATACAGTAAACCTGAAGTGAAGCATCGGAATCTATAACTAGTGTCACAGGAACGGCTCAAATAATAGACATTAAGAAGAGTCAGTCTTTTTGTACTTAAATCGGCATTGTGTTTTTTGTATTTAATTCCGATTCAATTTCTGTGTTTCATCGTCAATACGATGGTCAGAGGGATACAGTAAACCTGAAGTGAAGCATCGGAATCTATAACTAGTGTCACAGGAATGGTTCAAATCATAGACAGTAAGACGAGTCACTCTTCCTGTACTTAAGTCGGCATTGTGCCTTTTGTATTCAATTAAGATGCGATTTCTGTGTTTCATCGTCAATAAGAAGGTCAAAGGGATACAGTAAGCCTGAAGTGAAGCATCGGAATCTATAACTAGTGTCACAGGAATGGTTCAAAACATAGACAGTAAGAAGGGTCAGTCTTTTTGAAATTAATTCGGCATTGTGCCTTTTATATTTAATTCCGATGCAATTTCTGTGTTTCATCGTCAATACGTAGGTCAGAGGGATACAGTAATTCTGAAGTGAAGCAGCGGAATCTATAACTAGTGTCACAGGAATGGTTCAAAACATAGACAGTAAGAAGGGTCAGTCTTCTTGTACTTAAGTCGGCATTGTGCCTCTTGTATTTAATTCCGATGCAATATCTGTGTTTCTTCGTCAATAAGAAGGTCAGAGGGATACAGTAAACCTGAAGTGAAGAATAGAAATCTATAACTAGTGTCACAGGTATGGTTCAAAGCATAGACAGTAAGAAGTATCAGATTTCTTGTACTTAAGTCGGCATTGTTTCTTTTGTATTAAATTCCGATGCAAATTCTGTGTTTCATCGTCAATAAGAAGGTCAGAGGGTTACAGTAAACCCGAAGTGAAGCATCGGAGTATATAACTAGTGTCACAGGAATGGTTCAAAACATGGACAGTAAGAAGGATCAGTCTACTTGTACTTAAGTCGGCATTGTGCCTTTTGTATTTAATTCCGATGCAATAGATGTGTTTCTTTGTCAATAAGAAGGTCAGAGGGATACAGTAAACCAGAAGTGAAGCATCGGAATCTATAACTAGTGTCACAGAAATGGTTCAAAGCATAGACAGTAAGAAGAGCCAGTCTTCTTGTACTTAAGTCGGCATTGTGCCTTTTGTAAATCATTCCGATGCTATTTCTGTGTTTCATCATCAATAAGAAGGTCAGAGGGATTCACTAAACCTGAAGAGAAGCATCGGAATCTATAACTAATGTCACAGGAATGGTTCAAAACATAGACAGTAAGAAGAGTCAGTCTTCTTGTACTTAAGTCGGCATTGTGCCTTTTGCATTTAATTCCGATGCGATTTATGTGCTTCATCAGCAACACGAAGGTCAGAGGGATACAGCAAACCTGAAGTGAAGCATCGGGGTATCTATAACTAGTGTCATAGGAAAGGTTCAAAACATAGACAGCAAGAAGAATCAGTTTTCTTGTACTTAAGTCGGCATTGTGCCCTTTGTATTTAATTAAGATGCAATTTCTGTGTTTCATCGTCAATAAGAAGGTCAAAGGGAAACAGTAAACCTGAAGTGAAGCATCGGAATCTATAACTATCGTCACAGGAATGGTTCAATACATGGACAGTAAAAAGAGTCAGTCTTCTTGTACTTAAGTCGGCATTGTGCCTTTTATATATAATTCCGATGCAATTTCTGTGTTTCATCGTCAATAAGAAGGTCAGTTCAATACAGTAAACAAGAAGTGAAGCATCGGAATCTATAACAAGTGTCACAGGAATGGTTCAAAACATAGACAGTAAGAATAGTCAGTCTTTTTGTACTTAAGTCGGCATTGTGCCTTTTGTATTTCATTCCGATGCAATTTCTGTGTTTCATCGTCAATACGAAGGTCAGAGGGATACAGTAAACCCGAAGTGAAGCATCGGAATCTATAACTAGTGTCTCAGGAATGGTTCAAAGCATAGACAGTAAGAAGGGTCAGTCTACTTGTACTTAAGCTGGCATTGTGCCTTTTGTATTTAATTCCGATGCAATACCTGTGTTTCTTTGTCAATAAGAAGGTCAGAGGGATACAGTAAACCAGAAGTGAAGCATCGGAACCTATAACTAGTGTCACAGAAATGGTTCAAAACATAGACAGTAAGAAGAGTCAGTCTTCTTGTACTTAAGTCGGCATTGTGCCATTTGTATTTATTTCGGATGCAATTTCTGTGTTTCATCGTCAATAAGTAGGTCAGAGGGATACAGTAAACCTGAAGTGAAGCATCGGAATCTATAACTAGTGTCACAGGAATGGTTCAAAACGTAGACAGTAAGAAGAGTCAGGCTTTTGGTACTTAAGTCGGCATTATGCCTTTTGTATTTAATTCCGATGCAATTTCTGTGTTTCATCGTCAATACGAAGGTCAGAGGGATACAGTAAACCTGAAGTGAAACATCGGAATCTATAACTAAAGTCACAGGAATGGTTCAAAACATAGACAGTAAGAAGGGTCAGTCTTCTTGTACTTAAGTCGGCATTGTGCCTTTTGTATATCATTCCGATGCTATTTCTGTGTTTCATCATCAATAAGAAGGTCAGAGGGATTCAGTAAACCTGAAGTGAAGCATCGGAATCTATAACTAATGTCACAGGAATGGTTCAAAACATAGACAGTAAGAAGAGTCAGTCTTCTTGTACTTAAGTCGGCATTGTGCCTTTTGTATTCAATTAAGATGCGATTTCAGTGTTTCATCGTCAATACGAAGGTCAAAGGGATACAGTAAACCTGAAGTGGCTGGCTCTGAGCACTATGGGAATCAACTGCTGAGGTCATTAGTCCCCTAGAACTTAGAACTAGTTACACCTAACTAACCTAAGGACATCACAAACATCCATGCCCGAGGCAGGATTCGAACCTGCGACCGTAGCGGTCTTGCGGTTCCAGACTGCAGCGCCTTTAACCGCACGGCCACTTCGGCCGGCACCTGAAGTGAAGCATCGAAATCTATAACTAGTGTAACAGGAATGGTTCAAAACATAGACAGTAACAAGAGTCAGTTTTCTTGTACTTAAGTCGGCATTGTGCCATTTGTATTTAATTCGGATGCAATTTCTGTGTTTCATCGTTAATAAGAAGGTCAGAGGGATACAGTAAACCTGAAGTGAAGCATCGGAATCTAAAACTAGTGTCACAGGAATGATTCAAAACGTAGACAGTAAGAAGAGTCAGTCCTTTTGTACTTAAGTCGGCATTATGGCTTTTCTATTTAATTCCGATGCAATTTCTGTGTTTCATCGTCGATACGAAGGTCATAGGGATACAGTAAACCTGAAGTGAAACATCGGAATCTATAACTAGTGTCACAGGAATGGTTCAAAACATAGACAGTAAGATGGGTCAGTCTTTTTGTACTTAAGTTGGCATTGTGCCTTTTGTATTTAATTCCGATGCAATATCTGTGTTTCATCGTCAATAAGAAGGTCAGAGGGATACAGTAAACCTGAAGTGAAGCATCGGAATCTATAGCTAGTGTCACAGGAATGGCTCAAAACATAGACAGTAAGAAGAGTCAGTCTTCTTGTACTTAAGCCGGCATTGTGCTTTTATATATAATTCCGATGCAATTTCTGTGTTTCATCGTCAATAAGAAGGTCAGATGGATACAGTAAACCAGAAGTGAAGCATCGGAATCTATAACAAGTGTCACAGGAATGGTTAAAACATAGACAGTAAGAAGAGTCAGTCTACTTGTACTTAAGTCGGCATTGTGCCTTTTGTATATCATTCCGATGCTATTTCTGTGTTTCATCATCAACAAGAAGGTCAGAGGGATACAGTAAACCTGAAGTGAAGCATCGGAATCTATAACTAATGTCACAGGAATGGTTCAAAACATAGACAGTAAGAAGAGTCAGACTTCTTGTACTTAAGTCGGCATTGTGCCTTTTGTATTTAATTCCGATGCGATTTACGTGTTTCATCGTCAACAAGAAGGTCAGAGGGATACAGTAAACCCGAAGTGAAGCATCGGGGAATCTATAACTAGTGTCACAGTAATGGTTCAAAACATAGACAGCAAGAAGAATCAGTTTTCTTGTACTTAAGTCGGCATTGTGCATTTTGTATTTAATTCCGATGCAATTTCTGTGTTTCATCGTCAATACGAAGTTCAGAGGTATACAGTAAACCTGAAGTGAAGCATCGGAATCTATAACTAGTGTCACAGGAATGGTTCAGAACATAAACAGTAAGTAGAGTCAGTCTTCTTGTACTTATGTCGGCATTGTGCCTTTTGTATTTAATTCCGATGCAATTTATGTGCTTCATCGTCAATAAGAAGGTCAGAGGGATACAGTAAACCTGAAGTGAAGCATCGGAATCTATAACTAGTGTCACAGGAATTGTTCAAATCATAGGCAGTAAGAAGAGTCAGTTTTCTTGTACTTAAGTCGGCATTGTGCCATTTGTATTTAATTCGGATGCAATTTCTGTGTTTCATCGTCAATAAGAAGGTCAGAGGGATACAGTAATCCTGAAGTGAAGCATCGGAATCTATAACTAGTGTCACAGGAATGGTTCAAAACGTACACAGTAAGAAGAGTCAGTCTTTTTGTACTTAAGTCGGCATTATGCCTTTTGTATTTAATTCCGATCCAATTTCTGTGTTTCATCGTCAATACGAAGGTCAGAGGGATACAGTAAACCTGAAGTGAAACATCGGAATCTATAACTAGTGTCACAGGAATGGTTCAAAACATAGACAGTAAGAAGGGTCAGTCTTCTTGTACTTAAGTCGGCATTGTTTCTTTTGTATTTAATTCCGGCGCAACTTCTGTGTTTCATCGTCAATAAGAAGATCAGAAGGATACAGTAAACCTGAAGTGAAATATCGGAATCTATAACTAGTGTCACAGGAATGGTTCAAAACATAGACAGTAAGAAGAGTCAGTCTGCTTGTACTTAAGTCGGCATTGTGCCTTTTGTATTTAATTAAGATGCAATTTCTGTGTTTCATCGTCAATAAGAAGGTCAAAGGGATACAGTAAACCTGAAGTGAAGAATCGGAATCTATAACTACTGTCACAGGAATGGTTCAAAACGTAGACAGTAAGAAGAGTCAGTCTTCATGTACTTAAGTCGGCATTGTGCTCTTTGTATATAATTCCGATGCAATTTCTATGTGTCATCGTCAATAAGAAGGTCAGTGGGATACAGTAAACCTGAAGTGAAGAATCGGAATGTGTAACTAGTGTCACAGAAATGGTTCAAGACATAGACAGTAAGAAGAGCCACTCTCCTTGTACTTAAGTGCGCATTGTGCCTTTTGTATTTAATTCCGATGCAATTTATGTGCTTCATCGTCAATAAGGAGGTCAGCTGGATACAGTAAGCCTGCAGTAAAGCATCGGGATCTATAACTAGTGTCACAGGAATGGTTCAAAACATAGACAGTAAGAAGAGCCGGTCTTCTTGTACTTCTGTTGGCATTGTGCCTTTTGTATTTAATTGCGATGAATTTCCTGTGTTTGATCGTCAATAAGGTCAGAGGGATACAGTAAACCTGAAGTGAAGCATCGGAATCTATAACTAGTGTCACAGGAATGGTTCAAACCATTGACAGTAAGAAGAGTCAGTGTTCTTGTACCAAAGTCAACTTTGTGCCTTTTGTATTTAATTAAGATGAAATTTCTGTGTTTCATCATCAATAATAAGGTCAGAGGGATACAGTAAACCTGAAGTGAAGTATCGGAATCTATAACTAGTTTCACAGGAATGGTTCAAAGCATAAACAATAAGAAGAGTCAGTCTTCTTGTACTTAAGTCGGCGTTGTGCATTTTGTATTTAATTCCGATGCAATTTCTGTGTTTCATCGTCAATACGAAGGTCAGAGGTATACAGTAAACCTGAAGTGAAGCATCGGAATCTATAACTAGTGTCACAGGAATGGTTCAGAACATAAACAGTAAGTAGAGTCAGTCTTCTTGTACTTATGTCGGCATTGTGCCTTTTGTATTTAATTCCGATGCAATTTATATGCTTCATCGTCAATAAGAAGGTCAGAGGGATACAGTAAACGTGAAGTGAAGCATCGGAATCTATAACTAGTGTCACAGGAATTGTTCAAATCATAGGCAGTAAGAAGAGTCAGTTTTCTTGTACTTAAGTCGGCATTGTGCCATTTGTATTTAATTCGGATGCAATTTCTGTGTTTCATCGTCAATAAGAAGGTCAGAGGGATACAGTAAACCTGAAGTGAAGCATCGGAATCTATAACTAGTGTCACAGGAATGGTTCAAAACGTACACAGTAAGAAGAGTCAGTCTTTTTGTACTTAAGTCGGCATTATGCCTTTTGTATTTAATTCCGATCCAATTTCTGTGTTTCATCGTCAATACGAAGGTCAGAGGGATACAGTAAACCTGAAGTGAAACATCGGAATCTATAACTAGTGTCACAGGAATGGTTCAAAACATAGATAGTAAGAAGTATCAGTTTTCTTGTACTTAAGTCGGCATTGTTTCTTTTGTATTTAATTCCGGTGCAACTTCTGTGTTTCATCGTCAATAAGAAGGTCAGAAGGATACAGTAAACCTGAAGTGAAATATCGGAATCTATAACTAGTGTCACAGGAATGGTTCAAAACATAGACAGTAAGAAGAGTCAGTCTGCTTGTACTTAAGTCGGCATTGTGCCTTTTGTATTTAATTAAGATGCAATTTCTGTGTTTCATCGTCGATAAGAAGGTCAAAGGGAGACAGTAAACCTGAAGTGAAGCATCGGAATCTATAACTACTGTCACAGGAATGGTTCAAAACGTAGACAGTAAGAAGAGCCGGTCTTCTTGTACTTCTGTTCGCATTGTGCTTTTTGTATTTAATTGCGATGAATTTCCTGTGTTTGATCGTCAATAAGGTCAGAGGGATACAGTAAACCTGAAGTGAAGCATCGGAATATATAACTAGTGTCACAGGAATGGTTCAAACCATTGACAGTAAGAAGAGTCAGTGTTCTTGTACCAAAGTCAACTTTGTGCCTTTTGCATTTAATTAAGATGAAATTTCTGTGTTTCATCATCAATAATAAGGTCAGAGGGATACAGTAAACCTGAAGTGAAGTATCGGAATCTATAACTAGTTTCACAGGAATGGTTCAAAGCATAAACAATAAGAAGAGTCAGTCTTCTTGTACTTAAGTCGGCATTGTGCCTTTTGTATATAATTCCGATGCAATTTCTGTGTTTCATCGTCAATACGAAGGTCAGAGGGATACAGTAAACCCGAAGTGAAGCATCGGAATCTATAACTAGTGTCTCAGGAATGGTTCAAAACATAGACAGTAAGAAGAGTCAGTCCACTTGTACTTAAGTCGGCATTGTGCCTTTTGTATTCAATTAAGATGCGATTTCAGTGTTTCATCGTCAATACGAAGGTCAATGGGATACAGTAAACCTGAAGTGAAGCATCGGAATCTATAACTAGTGTCACAGGAATGGTTCAAAACATAGACAGTAAGAAGAGTCAGTCTTCTTGTACTTAAGTCGGCATTGTGCCTTTTGTATATAATTCCGATGCAATTTCTGTGTTTCATCGTCAATAAGAAGCTCAGAGGGATACAGTAAACCTGAAGTGAAGCATCGAAATCTATAACTAGTGTAACTGGAATGGTTCAAAACATAGACAGTAACAAGAGTCAGTTTTCTTGTACTTAAGTCGTCATTGTACCATTTGTATTTAATTCGGATGCAATTTCTGTGTTTCATCGTCAATAAGAAGGTCAGACGGATACAGTAAACCTGAAGTGAAGCATCGGAATCTAAAACTAGTGTCACAGGAATGATTCAAAACGTAGACAGTAAGAAGAGCAGTCCTTTTGCACTTAAGTCGGCATTATGCGTTTTGTATTTAATTCCGATGCAATTTCTGTGTTTCATCGTCAATACGAAGGTCATAGGGATACAGTAAACCTGAAGTGAAACATCGGAATCTGTAACTAGTGTCACAGGAATGGTTCAAAACATAGACAGTAAGAAGGGTCAGTCTTTTTGTACTTAAGTTGGCATTGTGCCTTTTGTATTTAATTCCGATGCAATATCTGTGTTTCATCGTCAATAAGAAGCTCAGAGTGATACAGTAAACCTGAAGTGAAACATCGGAATCTATAACTAGTGTCACAGGAATGGTTCAAAGCAATGACAGTAAGAAGAGTCAGTCTTCTTGTACATAAGTCGGCATTGTGCCTTTTGTATTTAATTCCGATGCAACGTACGTGTTTCATCGTCAATAAGAAGGTCAGAGGGATACAGTAAACCTGAAGTGAAGCATCGGAATCTATATCTAGTGTCACAGGAATGGTTCAAAACATAGACAGTAAGAAGAGTCAGTCTTCTTGTACTTAAGTCGGCATTGTGCTTTTATATATGATTCCGATGCAATTTCTGTGTTTCATCGTCAATAAGAAGGTCAGATGGATACAGTAAACCAGAAGTGAAGCATCGGAATCTATAACAAGTGTCACAGGAATGGTTCAAAACATAGACAGCATGAAGAATCAGTCTTCTTGTACTTAAGTCGGCATTGTGCCTTTTGTATATAATATTGATGCAATTTCTGTGTTTCATTGTCAATAAGAAGGTCTGCTGGATTCAGTAAACCTGAAGTGAAGCATCGGAATCTAAACGAGTGTCACAGGAATGGTTCAAAACATAAACAGTAAGTAGAGTCAGTCTTCTAGTACTTACGTCGGCATTGTGCCTTTTGTATTTAATTCCGATGCAATTTATGTGCTTCATCGTCAATAAGAAGGTCAGCTGGATACAGTAAACCTGAAGTGAAGCATCGGAATCTATAACTAGTGTCACGGGAATGGTTCAAATCATAGACAGTAAGACGAGTCAGTCTTCTTGTACTTAAGTCGGCATTGTGCCTTTTGTATATAATTCCGATGCAATTTCTGTGTTTCATCGTCAATAAGAAGCTCAGAGGGATACAGTAAACCTGAAGTGAAGCATCGGAATCTATAACTAGTGTCACAGGAATGGTTCAAAACATAGACAGTAACAAGAGTCAGTTTTCTTGTACTTAAGTCGGCATTGTGCCATTTGTATTTAATTCGGATGCAATTTCTGTGTTTCAATCTCAATAAGAAGGTCAGAGGGATACAGTAAACCTGAAGTGAAGCATCGGAATCTATAACTAGTGTCACAGGAATGGTTCAAAACGTACACAGTAAGAAGAGTCAGTCTTTTTGTACTTAAACGGCATTATGCCTTTTGTATTTAATTCCGATCCAATTTCTGTGTTTCATCGTCAATACGAAGGTCAGAGGGATACAGTAAACCTGAAGTGAAACATCGGAATCTATAACTAGTGTCACAGGAATGGTTCAAAACATAGACAGTAAGAAGGGTCAGTCTTCTTGTACTTAAGTTGGCATTGTGCCATTTGTATTTAATTCCGATGCAATATCTGTGTTTCTTCGTCAATAAGAAGGTCATACGCATACAGTAAGCCTGAAGTGAAGCATCGGAATCTATAACTAGTGTCACAGAAATGGTTCAAAACATAGACAGTAAGAAGACTTAGTCTTCTTGTACTTAATTCGGCATTGTGCTCTTTGTATATAATTCCGATGCAATTTCTATGTTTCATCGTCAATAAGAAGCTCAGAGGGATACAGTAAACCAGAAGTGAAGCATCGGAATCTATAACTAGTGTCACAGGAATGGTTCAAAACATAGACAGTAAGAAGAGTCAGTTTTCTTGTACTTAAGTCGGCATTGTGCCTTTGTATTTAATTCCGATGCAATACCTTTTTTTCTTCGTCAATAAGAAGGTCAGAGGGATACAGTAAACCTGAAGTGAAGCATCGGAATCTATAACTAGTGTCACAGAAGTGGTTCAAAACATAGACAGTAAGAAGAGCCAGTCTACTTGTACTTGAGTCGGCATTGTGCCTTTTGTATATAATTCCGATGAATTTTCTGTGTTTGATCGTCAATAGGAAGGTCAGAGGGATACAGTAAACCTGAAGTGAAGAATCGGAATCTATAACTAGTGTCACAGAAATGGTTCAAAACATAGACAGTAAGAAGAGCCAGTCTTCTTGTACTTAAGTCGGCATTGTGCCTTTTGTATTTAATTCCGATGCAATTTATGTGCTTCATCGTCAATAAGAAGGTCAGCTGGATACAGTAAACCTGCAGTGAAGCATCGGGATCTATAACTAGTGTCACAGGAATGGTTCAAAACATAGACAGTAAGAAGAGTCAGTTTTCTTGTACTTAAGTCGGCATTGTGCCATTTGTATTTAATTCGGATGCAATTTCTGTGTTTCATCGTCAATAAGAAGGTCAGAGGGATTCAGTAAACCTGAAGTGAAGCATCGGAATCTATAACTAGTGTCACAGGAACGGTTCAAAACGTACACAGTAAGAAGAGTCAGTCTTTTTATACTTAAGTCGGCATTGTGCCATTTGTATTTAATTCGGATGCAATATCTGTGTTTCTTCGTCAATGAGAAGGTCAGACACATACAGTAAGCCTGAAGTGAAGCATCGGAATCTATAACTAGTGTCACAGAAATGGTTCAAAACATAGACAGTAATAAGAGCCAGTCTTCTTGTACTTGAGTAGGCATTGTGCCTTTTGTAATTAATTCCGATGCTATTTCTGTCTTTCAACGTCAATAAGAAGGTGAGAGGGATACAGTAAACCTGAAGTGAAGCATCGGAATCTATAACTAGTGTCACAGGAATGGTTCAAAGCGTAGACAGTAAGAAGAGTCAGTCTTCTTGTACATAAGTCTTCATTGTGCCTTTTGTATTTAATTCCGATGCAATTTACGTGTGTCATCGTCAATAAGAAGGTCAGAGGGATACAGTAAAATTGAAGTGAAGCATAGGAATCTATAACTAGAGTCACAGGAATGGTTCAAAACATAGATAGTAAGAAGTATCAGTTTTCTTGTACTTAAGTCGGCATTGTTTCTTTTGTATTTAATTCCGATGCAACTTCTGTGTTTCATCGTCAATAAGAAGGTCAGAGGGATACAGTAAACCTGAAGTGAAATATCGGAATCTATAACTAGTGTCACAGGAATGGTTCAAAACATAGACAGTAAGAAGAGTCAGTCTGCTTGTACTTAAGTCGGCATTGTGCCTTTTGTATTTAATTAAGATGCAATTTCTTTGTTCCATCGTCAATAAGAAGGTCAAAGGGATACAGTAAACCTGAAGTGAAGCATCGGAATCTATAACTAGTGTCACAGGAATGGTTCAAAACATAGACAGTAAGAAGAGTCAGTTTTCTTGTACTTAAGTCGGCATTGTGCCTTTAGTATTTAATTTCGATGCAATACCTGTGTTTCTTCGTCAATAAGAAGGTCAGAGGGATACAGTAAACCTGAAGTGAAGCATCGGAATCTATAACTAGTGTCACAGAAATGGTTCAAAACATAGACAGTAAGAAGAGCCAGTCTACATTTACTTGAGTCGGCATTGTGCCTTTTGTGTATAATTCCGATGATTTTCTATGTTTGATCGACAATAAGAAGATCAGAGGGATACAGTAAACCTGAAGTGAAGAATCGGAATCTATAACTAGTGTCACAGAAATTTTTCAAAACATAGACAGTAAGAAGAGCCAGTCTTCTTGTACTTAAGTCGGCATTGTGCCTTTTGTATTTAATTCCGATGCAATTTATGTGCTTCATCGTCAATAAGAAGGTCAGCTGGATACAGTAAACCTGCAGTGAAGCATCGGGATCTATAACTAGTGTCACAGGAATGGTTCAAAACATAGACAGTAAGAAGAGTCAGTGTTCTTGTACTGAAGTCGGCATTGTGCCTTTTGTATTTAATAGTGATGCACTTTCTGTGTTTCATCGTTAATAATAAGGTCAGAGGGATACAGTAAACCTGAAGTGAAGTATCGGAATCTATAACTAGAGTCACAGGAATGGTTCAAAACTTAGACAGTAAGAAGAGTCAGTCTTCTTGTACTTAAGTCGGCATTGTGCCTTTTGTATATAATATCGATGCAATTTCTGTGTTTCATCGTCAATAAGTAGGTCTGCTGGATACAGTAAACCTGAAGTGAAGCATCGGAATCTACAACTAGTGTCACAGGAATGGTTCAAAACATAAACAGTAAGTAGAGTCAGTCTTCTTGTACTTACGTCGGCATTGTGCCTTTTGTATTTAATTCCCATGCAATTTATGTGCTTCATCGTCAATAAGAAGGTCAGCTGGATGCAGTAAACCTGAAGTGAAGCATCGGAATCTATAACTAGTGTCACGGGAATGGTTCAAATCATAGACAGTAAGAAGAGTCAGTCTTCTTGTACTTAAGTCGGCATTGTGTCTTTTGTATTTAATTAAGATGCAATTTCTGCGTTTCATCGTCAATAAGAAGGTCAAAGGGATACAGTAAACCTGAAGTGAAGCACCGGATTCTATAACTAGTGTCACAGGAATGGTTCAATACACAGACAGTAAGAAGAGTCAGTCACCTTGTACTTAAGTCGGCATTGTGCCTTTTGTATATAATTCCGATGCAATATCTGTGTTTCATCGTCAATAAGAAGCTCAGAGTGATACAGTAAACCTGAAGTGAAACATCGGAATCTATAACTAGTGTCACAGGAATGGTTCAAAACATAGACTGTAAGAAGAGTAGGTTTTCTTGTACTTAAATCGGCATTGTGCCTTTTGAATTTAATTCCGATGCAATTTCTGTGTTTCATCGTCAATAAGACGGTCTGAGGGATACAGTAAACCTGACGTGATGCATCGGAATCTATAACTAGTGTCACAGGAATGGTTCAAAACATAGACTGTAAGAAGAGTAGGTTTTCTTGTACTTAAATCGGCATTGTGCCTTTTGAATTTAATTCCGATGCAATTTCTGTGTTTCATCGTCAATAAGACGGTCTGAGGGATACAGTAAACCTGAAGTGATGCATCGGAATCTATAACTAGTGTCACAGGAATGGTTCAAAACATAGACAGTAAGAAGGGTCAGTCTTCTTGTACATAAGTCGGCATTGTGCCTTTTGTATTTAATTCCGATGCAATATCTGTGTTTGTTCGTCAATAAGAAGGTCAGAGGGATACAGTAAACCTGAAGTGAAGCGTCGGAATCTATAACTGGAGTCACAGAAATGATTCAAAACATAGAATGTAAGAAGAGCCAGTGTTCTTGTACTTGAGTCGGCATTGTGCCTTTTGTATTTAATTCCGATGCTATTTCTGTGATTCATCGTCAATAAGAAGGTCAGAGGGATTCAGTAAACCTGAAGTGAAGCATCGGAATCTATAACTAGTGTCACAGGAATGGTTCAAAACATAGACAGTAAGAAGAGTCAGTCTTCTTGTACATAAGTCGGCATTGTGCCTTTTGTATTTAATTCCGATGCAATTTATGTGCTTCATCGTCAATAAGAAGGTCAGCTGGATACAGTAAACCTGAAGTGAAGCATCGGAATCTATAACTAGTGTCACAGGAATGGTTCAAAACATAGACAGTAAGAAGAGTCAGTGTTCTTGTACTGAAGTCGGCATTGTGCCTTTTGTATTTAATTATGATGCACTTTCTGTGTTTCATCGTTAACAATAAGGTCAGAGGGATACAGTAAACCTGAAGTGAAGTATCGGAATCTATAACTAGAGTCACAGGAATGGTTCTAAACATAGACAGTAAGAAGAGTCAGTCTTCTTGTACTTAAGTCGGCATTGTGCCTTTTGTATATAATATCGATGCAATTTCTGTGTTTCATCGTCAATAAGAAGGTCTGCTGGATACAGTAAACCTGAAGTGAAGCATCGGAATCTACAACTAGTGTCACAGGAATGGTTCAAAACATAAACAGTAAGTAGAGTCAGTCTTCTTGTACTTACGTCGGCATTGTGCCTTTTGTATTTAATTCCCATGCAATTTATGTGCTTCATCGTCAATAAGAAGGTCAGCTGGATGCAGTAAACCTGAAGTGAAGCATCGGAATCTATAACTAGTGTCACGGGAATGGTTCAAATCATAGACGGTAAGACGAGTCAGTCTTCTTGTACTTAAGTCGGCATTGTGCCTTTTGTATTTAATTAAGATGCAATTTCTGCGTTTCATCGTCAATAAGAAGGTCAAAGGGATACAGTAAACCTGAAGTGAAGCATCGGATTCTATAACTAGTGTCACAGGAATGGTTCAATACATAGACAGTAAGAAGAGTCAGTCACCTTGTACTTAAGTCGGCATTGTGCCTTTTGTATATAATTCCGAAGCAATTTCTGTGTTTCATCGTCAATAAGAAGCTCAGAGTGATACAGTAAACCTGAAGTGAAACATCGGAATCTATAACTAGTGTCACAGGAAAGGTTCAAACAATGACAGTAAGAAGAGTCAGTCTTCTTGTACATAAGTCGGCATTGTGCCTTTTGTATTTAATTCCGATGCAATTTACGTGTTTCATCGTCAATAAGAAGGTCAGAGGGATACAGTGAACCTGAAGTGAAGCATCAAAACCTATAAGTAGTGTCACAGGAATGGTTCAAAACATAGACAGTAAGAAGAGTCAGTCTTTTTGTACTTAAGTCGGCATTGTGCCTGTTGTATGTAATTCCGATGCTATTTCTGTGTTTCATCGTCAATAAGAAGGTCAGAGGGATTCAGTAATCCTGAAGTGAAGCATCGGAATCTATAACTAGTGTCACAGGAATGGTTCAAAACATAGACTGTAAGAAGAGTCAGTCTTTCTGTACTTAAGTAGGCATTGTGCCTTTTGTATTTAATTCCGATGCAATATCTGTGTTTGTTCGTCAATAAGAAGGGCAGAGGGATACAGTAAAGCTGAAGTGAAGCATCGGAATCTATAACTAGTGTCACAGGAATGGTTCAAAACATAGACAGTAAGAAGAGTCAGTCTTCTTGTACATAAGTCGGCATTGTGCCTTTTGTATTTAATTGCGATGCAATTTCTGTGTTTCATCGTCAATAAGAAGGTCACAGGGATACAGTAAACCTGAAGTGAAGCATCGGAATCTATGACTAGTGTCACAGGAATGGTTCGAATATAAACAGTAAGAAGAGTCAGTTTTCCTGTACTTAGGTTGGCATTGTGCATTTTGTATTTAATTCCGACGCAATTTCTGTGTTTCATCGTCAATAAGAAGGTCAGAGGGATACAGAAAAACCTGAAGTGAAGCATCGGAATCTATAACAAGTGTCGCAGGAATGGTTCAAAACATAGACAGTAAGAAGAGTCAGTCTTCTTGTATGTAAGTCGGCATTGTGCCTTTTGTATTTAATTCCGATGCAATTTCTGTGTTTCATCGTCAATACGAAGGTCAGAGGGATACAGTAAACCTGAAGTGAAGCATCGGAATCTATAACTAGTGTCACAGGAATGGTTCAAAACATAAACAGTAAGTAGAGTCAGTCTTCTTGTACTTACGTCGGCATTGTGCCTTTTGTATTTAATTCCCATGCAATTTATGTGCTTCATCGTCAATAAGAAGGTCAGCTGGATGCAGTAAACCTGAAGTGAAGCATCGGAATCTATAACTAGTGTCACGGGAATGGTTCAAATCATAGACGGTAAGACGAGTCAGTCTTCTTGTACTTAAGTCGGCATTGTGCCTTTTGTATTTAATTAAGATGCAATTTCTGCGTTTCATCGTCAATAAGAAGGTCAAAGGGATACAGTAAACCTGAAGTGAAGCATCGGATTCTATAACTAGTGTCACAGGAATGGTTCAATACATAGACAGTAAGAAGAGTCAGTCACCTTGTACTTAAGTCGGCATTGTGCCTTTTGTATATAATTCCGAAGCAATTTCTGTGTTTCATCGTCAATAAGAAGCTCAGAGTGATACAGTAAACCTGAAGTGAAACATCGGAATCTATAACTAGTGTCACAGGAATGGTTCAAAGCAATGACAGTAAGAAGAGTCAGTCTTCTTGTACATAAGTCGGCATTGTGCCTTTTGTATTTAATTCCGATGCAATTTACGTGTTTCATCGTCAATAAGAAGGTCAGAGGGATACAGTGAACCTGAAGTGAAGCATCAAAACCTATAAGTAGTGTCACAGGAATGGTTCAAAACATAGACAGTAAGAAGAGTCAGTCTTTTTGTACTTAAGTCGGCATTGTGCCTGTTGTATTTAATTCCGATGCAATTTCTGTGTTTCATCGTCAATACGAAGGTCAGAGGGATACAGTAAACCTGAAGTGAAGCATCGGAATCTATAACTAGTGTCACAGGAATGGTTCAAAACATAGACAGTAAGAAGAGTCAGTCTTCTTGTACATAAGTCGGCATTGTGCCTTTTGTATTTAATTGCGATGCAATTTCTGTGTTTCATCGTCAATAAGAAGGTCACAGGGATACAGTAAACCTGAAGTGAAGCATCGGAATCTATGACTAGTGTCACAGGAATGGTTCGAATATAAACAGTAAGAAGAGTCAGTTTTCCTGTACTTAGGTTGGCATTGTGCATTTTGTATTTAATTCCGACGCAATTTCTGTGTTTCATCGTCAATAAGAAGGTCAGAGGGATACAGAAAAACCTGAAGTGAAGCATCGGAATCTATAACAAGTGTCGCAGGAATGGTTCAAAACATAGACAGTAAGAAGAGTCAGTCTTCTTGTATGTAAGTCGGCATTGTGCCTTTTGTATTTAATTCCGATGCAATTTCTGTGTTTCATCGTCAATACGAAGGTCAGAGGGATACAGTAAACCTGAAGTGAAGCATCGGAATCTATAACTAGTGTCACAGGAATGGTTCAAAACATAGACAGTAAGAAGGGACAGTCTTCTCGTACATAAGTCGGCATTGTGCCTTTTGTATATAATTCCAATGCAATTTCTGTGTTTCATCGTCAATACGAAGGTCAGAGGGATACAGTAAACCTGAAGTGAAGCATCGGAATCTAAAACTAGTGTCACAGGAATGATTCAAAACGTAGACAGTAAGAAGAGCAGTTCTTTTGTACTTAAGTCGGCATTGTGCCTTTTGTATATAATTCCGATGCAATTTCTGTGTTTCATCGTCAATACGAAGGTCAGAGGGATACAGTAAACCCGAAGTGAAGCATCGGAATCTATAACTAGTGTCTCAGGAATGGTTCAAAACATAGACAGTAAGAAGAGTCAGTCCACTTGTACTTAAGTCGGCATTGTGCCTTTTGTATTCAATTAAGATGCGATTTCAGTGTTTCATCGTCAATACGAAGGTCAAAGGGATACAGTAAACCTGAAGTGAAGCATCGGAATCTATAACTAGTGTCACAGGAATGGTTCAAAACATAGACAGTAGGAACAGTCAGTCTTGTTGTACTTAAGTCGGCATTGTGCCTTTTGTATATAATTCCGATGCAATTTCTGTCTTTCATCGTCAATAAGAAGCTCAGAGGGATACAGTAAACCTGAAGTGAAGCATCGAAATCTGTAACTAGTGTAACTGGAATGGTTCAAATCATAGACAGTAACAAGAGCCAGTTTTCTTGTACTTAAGTCGTCATTGTGCCATTTGTATTTAATTCGGATGCAATTTCTGTGTTTCATCGACAATAAGAAGGTAAGAGGGATACAGTAAACCTGAAGTGAAGCATCGGAATCTAAAACTAGTGTCACAGGAATGATTCAAAACGTAGACAGTAAGAAGAGCAGTCCTTTTGTACTTAAGTCGGCATTATGCGTTTTGTATTTAATTCCGATGCAATTTCTGTGTTTCATCGTCAATACGAAGGTCATAGGGATACAGTAAACCTGAAGTGAAACATCGGAATCTGTAACTAGTGTCACAGGAATGGTTCAAAACATAGACAGTAAGAAGGGTCAGTCTTTTTGTACTTAAGTTGGCATTGTGCCTTTTGCATTTAATTCCGATGCAATATCTGTGTTTCTTCGTCAATAAGAAGGGCAGACGCATACAGTAAGCCTGAAGTGAAGGATCGGAATCTATAACAAGTGTCACAGAAATGGTTCAACACATAGACAGTAATAAGAGCCAGTCTTCTTGTACTTGAATCGGCATTGTGCCTTTTGTATTTAATTCCGATGCTATTTCCGTGTTTCATCGTCATTAAGAAGGTCAGAGGGATACAGTAAACCTGAAGTGAAGCATCGGAATCTATAGCTAGTGTCACAGGAATGGTTCAAAACATAGACAGTAAGAAGAGTCAGTCTTCTTGTACTTAAGTCGGCATTGTGCTTTTATATATAATTCCGATGCAATTTCTGTGTTTCATCGTCAATAAGAAGGTCAGATGGATACAGTATACCAGAAGTGAAGCATCGGAATCTATAACAAGTGTCACAGGAATGGTTAAAACATAGACAGTAAGAAGAGTCAGTCTTCTTGTACTTCAGTCGGCATTGTGCCTTTTGTATATCATTCCGATGCTGATTCTGTGTTTCATCATCAATAAGAAGGTCAGAGGGATACAGTGAACCTGAAGTGAAGCATCGGAATCTATTACTGATGTCACAGGAATGGTTCAAAACATAGACAGTAAGAAGAGTCAGTCTTCTTGTACTTAAGTCGGGATTGTGCCTTTTGTATTTAATTCCGATGCGATTTACGTGTTTCATCGTCAACAAGAAGGTCAGAGGGATACAATAAACCCGAAGTGAAGCATCGGGGAATCTATAACTAGTGTCACAGGAATGGTTCAAAACATAGACAGCATGAAGAATCAGTCTTCTTGTACTTAAGTCGGCATTGTGCCTTTTGTATATAATATCGATGCAATTTCTGTGTTTCATTGTCAATAAGAAGGTCCGCTGGATTCAGTAAACCTGAAGTGAAGCATCGGAATCTACAACGAGTGTCACAGGAATGGTTCAAAACATAAACAGTAAGTAGAGTCAGTCTTCTTGTACTTAAGTCGGCATTATGCCTTTTGTATTTAATACCGATCCAATTTCTGTGTTTCATCGTCAATACGAAGGTCAGAGGGATACAGTAAACCTGAAGTGAAACATCGGAATCTATAACTAGTGTCACAGGAATGGTTCAAAACATAGACAGTAAGAAGGGACAGTCTTCTTGTACTTAAGTTGGCATTGTGCCTTTTGTATTTAATTCCGATGCAATATCTGTGTTTCTTCGTCAATAAGAAGGTCATACGCATACAGTAAGCCTGAAGTGAAGCATCGGAATCTATAACTAGTGTCACAGAAATGGTTCAAAACATAGACAGTAATAAGAGCCAGTCTTCTTGTACTTGAGTCGGCATTGTGCCTTTTGTATTTAATTCCGATGCTATTTCAGTGTTTCATCGTCAATAAGAAGGTCAGAGGGATACAGTAAACCTGAAGTGAAGCATCGGAATCTATAACTATTGTCACAGGAATGGTTCAAAACATAGACAGTAAGAAGACTCAGTCTTCTTGTACTTAATTCGGCATTGTGCTCTTTGTATATAATTCCGATGCAATTCCTATGTTTCATCGTCAATAAGAAGCTCAGAGGGATACAGTAAACCAGAAGTGAAGCATCGGAATCTATAACTAGTGTCACAGGAATGGTTCAAAACATAGACAGTAAGAAGAGTCAGTTTTCTTGTACTTAAGTCGGCATTGTGCCTTTGTATTTAATTCCGATGCAATACCTGTGTTTCTTCGTCAATAAGAAGGTCAGAGGGATACAGTAAACCTGAAGTGAAGCATCGGAATCTATAACTAGTATCACAGAAGTGGTTCAAAACATAGACAGTAAGAAGAGCCAGTCTACTTGTACTTGAGTCGGCATTGTGCCTTTTGTATATAATTCCGATGAATTTTCTGTGTTTGATCGTCAATAAGAAGGTCAGAGGGATACAGTAAACCTGAAGTGAAGAATCGGAATCTATAACTAGTGTCACAGAAATGGTTCAAAACATAGACAGTAAGAAGAGCCAGTCTTCTTGTACTTAAGTCGGCATTGTGCCTTTTGTATTTAATTCCGATGCAATTTATGTGCTTCATCGTCAATAAGAAGGTCAGCTGGAAACAGTAAACCTGCAGTGAAGCATCGGGATCTATAACTAGTGTCACAGGAATGGTTCAAAACATAGACAGTAAGAAGAGTCAGTTTTCTTGTACTTAAGTCGGCATTGTGCCATTTGTATTTAATTCGGATGCAATTTCTGTGTTTCATCGTCAATAAGAAGGTCAGAGGGATACAGTAAACCTGAAGTGAAGCATCGGAATTTATAACTAGTGTCACAGGAATGGTTCAAAACGTACACAGTAAGAAGAGTCAGTCTTTTTATACTTAAGTCGGCATTATGCCTTTTGTATTTAATTCCGATCCAATTTCTGTGTTTCATCGTCAATACGAAGGTCAGAGGGATACACTAAACCTGAAGTGAAACATCGGAATCAATAACTAGTGTCACAGGAATGGTTCAAAACATAGACAGTAAGAAGGGTCAGTCTTCTTGTACTTAAGTTGGCATTGTGCCTTTTGTATTTAATTCCAATGCAATATCTGTGTTTCTTCGTCAATGAGAAGGTCAGACACATACAGTAAGCCTGAAGTGAAGCATCGGAATCTATAACTAGTGTCACAGAAATGGTTCATAAACATAGACAGTAATAAGAGCGAGTCTTCTTGTACTTGAGTAGGCATTGTGCCTTTTGTAATTAATTCCGATGCTATTTCTGTCTTTCAACGTCAATAAGAAGGTGAGAGGGATACAGTAAACCTGAAGTGAAGCATCGGAATCTATAACTAGTGTCACAGGAATGGTTCAAAGCATAGACTGTAAGAAGAGTCAGTCTTCTTGTACATAAGTCGGCATTGTGCCTTTTGTATTTAATTCCGATGCAATTTACGTGTGTCATCGTCAATAAGAAGGTCAGAGGGATACAGTAAACCTGAAGTGAAGCATAGGAATCTATAACTAGAGTCACAGGAATGGTTCAAAACATAGATAGTAAGAAGTATCAGTTTTCTTGTACTTAAGTCGGCATTGTTTCTTTTGTATTTAATTCCGATGCAACTTCTGTGTTTCATCGTCAATAAGAAGGTCAGAGGGATACAGTAAACCTGAAGTGAAATATCGGAATCTATAACTAGTGTCAAAGGAATGGTTCAAAACATAGACAGTAAGAAGAGTCAGTCTGCTTGTACTTAAGTCGGCATTGTGCCTTTTGTATTTAATTAAGATGCAATTTCTTTGTTTCATCGTCAATAAGAAGGTCAAAGGGATACAGTAAACCTGAAGTGAAGCATCGGAATCTATAACTATTGTCACAGGAATGGTTCAAAGCATAGACAGTAAGAAGAGTCAGTCTTCTTGTACTTAAGTCGGCATTGTGCTCTTTGTATATAATTCCGATGCAATTTCTATGTTTCATCGTCAATAAGGAGCTTAGAGGGATAGAGTAAACCAGAAGTGAAGCATCGGAATCTATAACAAGTGTCACAGGAATGGTTCAAATCATAGACAGTAAGAAGAGTCAGTTTTCTTGTACTTAAGTCGGCATTTTGCCTTTAGTATTTAATTTCGATGCAATACCTGTGTTTCTTCGTCAATAAGACGGTCAGAGGGATACAGTAAACCTGAAGTGAAGCATCGGAATCTATAACTAGTGTCACAGAAATGGTTCAAAACATAGACAGTAAGAAGAGCCAGTCTACTTGTACTTGAGTCGGCATTGTGCCTTTTGTGTATAATTCCGATGAATTTTCTATGTTTGATCGACAATAAGAAGATCAGAGGGATACAGTAAACCTGAAGTGAAAAATCGGAATCTATAACTAGTGTCACAGAAATGGTTCAAAACATAGACAGTAAGAAGAGCCAGTCTTCTTGTACTTAAGTCGGCATTGTGCCTTTTGTATTTAATTCCGATGCAATTTATGTGCTTCATCGTCAATAAGAAGGTCAGCTGGATACAGTAAACCTGCAGTGAAGCATCGGGATCTATAACTAGTGTCACAGAAATGGTTCAAAACATAGACAGTAAGAAGAGCCGGTCTTCTTGTACTTCTGTTGGCATTGTGCCTTTTGTATTTAATTGCGATGAATTTCCTGTGTTTGATCGTCAATAAGGTCAGAGGGATACAGTAAACCTGAAGTGAAGCATCGGAATCTATAACTAGTGTCACAGGAATGGTTCAAACCATTGACAGTAAGAAGAGTCAGTGTTCTTGTACCAAAGTCAACTTTGTGCCTTTTGAATTTAATTAAGATGAAATTTCTGTGTTTCATCATCAATAATAAGGTCAGAGGGATACAGTAAACCTGAAGCGAAATATCGGAATCCATAACTAGTTTCACAGGAATGGTTCAAAGCATAAACAATAAGAAGAGTCAGTCTTCTTGTACTTAAGTCGGCATTGTGCCTTTTGTATTTAATTCCCATGCAATTTATGTGCTTCATCGTCAATAAGAAGGTCAGCTGGATGCAGTAAACCTGAAGTGAAGCATCGGAATCTATAACTAGTGTCACGGGAATGGTTGAAATCATAGACAGTAAGAAGAGTCAGTCTTCTTGTACTAAGTCGGCATTGTGCCTTTTGTATTTAATTAAGATGCAATTTCTGCGTTTCATCGTCAATAAGATGGTCAAAGGGATACAGTAAACCTGAAGTGAAGCATCGGATTCTATAACTAGTGTCACAGGAATGATTCAATACATAGACAGTAAGAAGAGTCAGTCACCTTGTACATAAGTCGGCATTGTGCCTTTTGTATATAATTCCGATGCAATATCTGTGTTTCATCGTCAATAAGAAGCTCAGAGTGATACAGTAAACCTGAAGTGAAACATCGGAATCTATAACTAGTGTCACAGGAATGGTTCAAAACATAGACTGTAAGAAGAGTAGGTTTTCTTGTACTTAAATCGGCATTGTGCCTTTTGTATTTAATTCCGATGCAATTTCTGTGTTTCATCGTCAATAAGACGGTCTGAGGGATACAGTAAACCTGAAGTGAAGTATCGGAATCTATAACTAGTGTCACAGGAATGGTTCAAAGCATAGACAGTAAGAAGAGTCAGTCTTTTTGTACTTAAGTCGGCATTGTGCCTTATGTATTTAATTCCGATGCAAATTCTGTGTTTCATCGTCAATACGAAGGTCAGAGGGATACAGTAAACCTGAAGTGAAGCATCGGAATCTATCACTAGTGTCACAGGAATGGTTCAAAACATAGACAGTAAGAAGGGTCAGTCTTCTTGTACTTAAGTCGGCATTGTGCCATTTGTATTTAATTCGGATGCAATTTCTGTGTTTCATCGTCAATAAGAAGGTCAGAGGGATACAGTAAACCTGAAGTGAAGCATCGGAATCTATAACTAGTGTCACAGGAATGGTTCAAAACGTACACAGTAAGAAGAGTCAGTCTTTTTATACTTAAGTCGGCATTATGCCTTTAGTATTTAATTCCGATCCAATTTCTGTGTTTCATCGTCAATACGAAGGTCGGAGGGATACAGTAAACCTGAAGTGAAACATCGGAATCAATAACTTGTGTCACAGGAATGGTTCAAAGCATAGACAGTAAGAAGGGTCAGTCTTCTTGTACTTAAGTTGGCATTGTGCCTTTTGTATTTAATTCCAATGCAATATCTGTGTTTCTTCGTCAATGAGAAGGTCAGACACATACAGTAATCCTGAAGTGAAGCATCGGAATCTATAACTAGTGTCACAGAAATGGTTCAAAAACATAGACAGTAATAAGAGCCAGTCTTCTTGCACTTGAGTAGGCATTGTGCCTTTTGTAATTAATTCCGATGCTATTTCTGTCTTTCAACGTCAATAAGAAGGTGAGAGGGATACAGTAAACCTCAAGTGAAGCATCGGAATCTATAACTAGTGTCACAGGAAAGGTTCAAAGCATAGACAGTAAGAAGAGTCAGTCTTCTTGTACATAAGTCGGCATTGTGCCTTTTGTATTTAATTCCGATGCAATTTACGTGTGTCATCGTCAATAAGAAGGTCAGAGGGATACAGTAAACCTGAAGTGAAGCATAGGAATCTATAACTAGAGTTACAGGAATGGTTCAAAACATAGATAGTAAGAAGTATCAGTTTTCTTGTACTTAAGTCGGCATTGTTTCTTTTGTATTTAATTCCGATGCAACTTCTGTGTTTCATCGTCAATAAGAAGGTCAGAGGGATACAGTAAACCTGAAGTGAAATATCGGAATCTATAACTAGTGTCACAGGAATGGTTCAAATCATAGACAGTAAGAAGAGTCAGTCTTCTTGTACTTAAGTCGGCATTGTGCCTTTTGTATTTAATTAAGATGCAATTTCTGCGTTTCATCGTCAATAAGAAGGTCAAAGGGATACAGTAAACCTGAAGTGAAGCATCGGATTCTATAACTAGTGTCACAGGAATGGTTCAATACATAGACAGTAAGAAGAGTCAGTCACCTTGTACTTAAGTCGGCATTGTGCCTTTTGTATGTAATTCCGATGCAATATCTGTGTTTCATCGTCAATAAGAAGCTCAGAGTGATACAGTAAACTTGAAGTGAAACATCGGAATCTATAACTAGTGTCACAGGAATGGTTCAAAACATAGTCTGTAAGAAGAGTAGGTTTTCTTGTACTTAAATCGGCATTGTGCCTTTTGTATTTAATTCCGATGCAATTTCTGTGTTTCATCGTCAATAAGACGGTCTGAGGGATACAGTAAACCTGAAGTGAAGCATCGGAATCTATAACTAGTGTCACAGGAATGGTTCAAAACATAGACAGTAAGAAGAGTCAGTCTTTTTGTACTTAAGTCGGCATTGTGCCTTATGTATTTAATTCCGATGCAATTTCTGTGTTTCATCGTCAATACGAAGGTCAGAGGGATACAGTAAACCTGAAGTGAAGCATCGGAATCTATAACTAGTGTCACAGGAATGGTTCAAAACATAGACAGTAAGAAGGGTCAGTCTTCTTGTACTTAAGTCGGCATTGTGCCATTTGTATTTAATTCGGATGCAATTTCTGTGTTTCATCGTCAATAAGAAGGTCAGAGGGATACAGTAAACCTGAAGTGAAGCATCGGAATCTATAACTAGTGTCACAGGAATGGTTCAAATCATAGACAGTAAGAAGAGTCAGTCTTTTTGTACTTAAGTCGGCATTGTGCCTTATGTATTTAATTCCGATGCAATTTCTGTGTTTCATCGTCAATACGAAGGTCAGAGGGATACAGTAAACCTGAAGTGAAGCGTCGGAATCTATAACTAGTGTCACAGGAATGGTTCAAAACATAGACAGTAAGAAGGGTCAGTCTTCTTGTACTTAAGTCGGCATTGTGCCATTTGTATTTAATTCGGATGCAATTTCTGTGTTTCATCGTCAATAAGAAGGTCAGAGGGATACAGTAAACCTGAAGTGAAGCATCGGAATCTATAACTAGTGTCACAGGAATGGTTCAAAACGTACAGAGTAAGAAGAGTCAGTCTTTTTATACTTAAGTCGGCGTAATGCCTTTTGTATTTAATTCCGATCCAATTTCTGTGTTTCATCGTCAATACGAAGGTCAGAGGGATACAGTAAACCTGAAGTGAAACATCGGAATCAATAACTAGTGTCACAGGAATGGTTCAAAACATAGACAGTAAGAAGGGTCAGTCTTCTTGTACTTAAGTTGGCATTGTGCCTTTTGTATTTAATTCCAATGCAATATCTGTGTTTCTTCGTCAATGAGAAGGTCAGACACATACAGTAAGCCTGAAGTGAAGCATCGGAATCTACAACTAGTGTCACAGAAATGGTTCAAAAACATAGACAGTAATAAGAGCCAGTCTTCTTGTACTTGAGTAGGCATTGTGCCTTTTGTAATTAATTCCGATGCTATTTCTGTCTTTCAACGTCAATAAGAAGGTGAGAGGGATACAGTAAACCTGAAGTGAAGCATCGGAATCTATAACTAGTGTCACAGGAATGCTTCAAAGCATAGACAGTAAGAAGAGTCAGTCTTCTTGTACATAAGTGGCATTGTGCCTTTTGTATTTAATTCCGATGCAATTTACGTGTGTCATCGTCAATAAGAAGGTCAGAGGGATACAGTAAACCTGAAGTGAAGCATAGGAATCTATAACTAGAGTCACAGGAATGGTTCAAAACATAGATAGTAAGAAGTATCAGTTTTCTTGTACTTAAGTCGGCATTGTTTCTTTTGTATTTAATTCCGATGCAACTTCTGTGTTTCATCGTCAATAAGAAGGTCAGAGGGATACAGTAAACCTGAAGTGAAATATCGGAATCTATAACTAGTGTCACAGGAATGGTTCAAAACATAGACAGTAAGAAGAGTCAGTCTGCTTGTACTTAAGTCGGCATTGTGCCTTTTGTATTTAATTAAGATGCAATTTCTTTGTTTCATCGTCAATAAGAAGGTCAAAGGGATACAGTAAACCTGAAGTGAAACATCGGAATCTATAACTATTGTCACAGGAATGGTTCAAAGCATAGACAGTAAGAAGAGTCAGTCTTCTTGTACTTAAGTCGGCATTGTTCTCTTTGTATATAATTCCGATGCAATTTCTATGTTTCATCGTCAATAAGAAGCTTAGAGGGATACAGTAAACCAGAAGTGAAGCATCGGAATCTATAACTAGTGTCACAGGAATGGTTCAAAACATAGACAGTAAGAAGAGTCAGTTTTCTTGTACTTAAGTCGGCATTGTGCCTTTAGTATTTAATTTCGATGCAATACCTGTGTTTCTTCGTCAATAAGAAGGTCAGAGGGATACAGTAAACCTGAAGTGAAGCATCGGAATCTATAACTAGTGTCACAGAAATGGTTCAAAACATAGACAGTAAGAAGAGCCAGTCTACTTGTACTTGAGTCGGCATTGTGCCTTTTGTGTATAATTCCGATGAATTTTCTATGTTTGATCGACAATAAGAAGATCAGAGGGATACAGTAAACCTGAAGTGAAGAATCGGAATCTATAACTAGTGTCACAGAAATGGTTCAAAACATAGACAGTAAGAAGAGCCAGTCTTCTTGTACTTAAGTCGGCATTGTGCCTTTTGTATTTAATTCCGATGCAATTTATGTGCTTCATCGTCAATAAGAAGGTCAGCTGGGTACAGTAAACCTGCAGTGAAGCATCGGGATCTATAACTAGTGTCACAGGAATGGTTCAAAACATAGACAGTAAGAAGAGCCGGTCTTCTTGTACTTCTGTTGGCATTGTGCCTTTTGTATTTAATTGCGATGAATTTCCTGTGTTTGATCGTCAATAAGGTCAGAGGGATACAGTAAACCTGAAGTGAAGCATCGGAATCTATAACTAGTGTCACAGGAATGGTTCAAACCATTGACAGTAAGAAGAGTCAGTGTTCTTGTACCAAAGTCAACTTTGTGCCTTTTGTATTTAATTAAGATGAAATTTCTGTGTTTCATCATCAATAATAAGGTCAGAGGGATACAGTAAACCTGAAGTGAAATATCGGAATCCATAACTAGTTTCACAGGAATGGTTCAAAGCATAAACAATAAGAAGAGTCAGTCTTCTTGTACTTAAGTCGGCATTGTGCCTTTTGTATATAATTCCGATGCAATTTCTGTGTTGCATCGTCAATAAGAAGGTCAGCTGGATACAGTAAACCTGAAGTGAAGCATCGGAATCTATAACTAGTGTCACAGGAGTGGTTCAAAACATAGACAGTAAGAAGAGTCAGTGTTCTTGTACTGAAGTCGGCATTGTGCCTTTTGTATTTAATTATGATGCACTTTCTGTGTTTCATCGTTAATAATAAGGTCAGAGGGATACAGTAAACCTGAAGTGAAGTATCGGAATCTATAACTAGAGTCACAGGAATGGTTCAAAACATAGACAGTAAGAAGAGTCAGTCTTCTTGTACTTAAGTCGGCATTGTGCCTTTTGTATATAATATCGATGCAATTTCTGTGTTTCATCGTCAATAAGAAGGTCTGCTGGATACAGTAAACCTGAAGTGAAGCATCAGAATCTACAACTAGTGTCACAGGAATGGTTCAAAGCATAAACAGTAAGTAGAGTCAGTCTTCTTGTACTTACGTCGGCATTGTGCCTTTTGTATTTAATTCCCATGCAATTTATGTGCTTCATCGTCAATAAGAAGGTCAGCTGGATGCAGTAAACCTGAAGTGAAGCATCGGAATCTATAACTAGTGTCACGGGAATGGTTCAAATCATAGACAGTAAGAAGAGTCAGTCTTCTTGTACTTAAGTCGGCATTGTGCCTTTTGTATGTAATTAAGATGCAATTTCTGCGTTTCATCGTCAATAAGAAGGTCAAAGGGATACAGTAAACCTGAAGTGAAGCATCGGATTCTATAACTAGTGTCACAGGAATGGTTCAATACATAGACAGTAAGAAGAGTCAGTCACCTTGTACTTAAGTCGGCATTGTGCCTTTTGTATATAATTCCGATGCAATATCTGTGTTTCATCGTCAATAAGAAGCTCAGAGTGATACAGTAAACCTGAAGTGAAACATCGGAATCTATAACTAGTGTCACAGGAATGGTTCAAAACATAGACTGTAAGAAGAGTAGGTTTTCTTGTACTTAAATCGGCATTGTGCCTTTTGTATTTAATTCCGATGCAATTTACGTGTTTCATCGTCAATAAGAAGGTCAGAGGGATACAGTGAACCTGAAGTGAAGCATCAAAATCTATAAGTAGTGTCACAGGAATGGTTCAAAACATAGACAGTAAGAAGAGTCAGTCTTTTTGTACTTAAGTCGGCATTGTGCCTTTTGTATGTAATTCCGATGCTATTTCTGTGTTTCATCGTCAATAAGAAGGTCAGAGGGATTCAGTAATCCTGAAGTGAAGCATCGGAATCTATAACTAGTGTCACAGGAATGGTTCAAAACATAGACTGTAAGAAGAGTCAGTCTTTTTGTACTTAAGTCGGCATTGTGCCTTTTGGATTTAATTCCGATGCAATTTACGTGTTTCATTGTCAATAAGAAGGGCAGAGGGATACAGTAAAGCTGAAGTGAAGCATCGGAATCTATAACTAGTGTCGCAGGAATGGTTCAAAACATAGACAGTAAGAAGAGTCAGTCTTCTTGTACTTATGTCGGCATTGTGCCTTTTGTATTTAATTGCGATGCAATTTCTGTGTTTCATCGTCAATAAGAAGGTCACAGGGATACAGTAAACCTGAAGTGAAGCATCGGAATCTATAACTAGTGTCACAGGAATGGTTCGAACATAAACAGTAAGAAGAGTCAGTTTTCCTGTACTTAGGTTGGCATTGTGCCTTTTGTATTTAATTCCGACGCAATTTCTGTGTTTCATCGTCAATAAGAAGGTCAGAGGGATACAGTAAACCTGAAGTGAAGCATCGGAATCTATAACTAGTGTGACAGAAATGGTTTAAATCATAGACAGTAAGAAGAGCCAGTCTTCTTGTACTTGAGTCGGCATTGTGCCTTTTGTATTAAATTCCGATGCAATTTCTGCGTTTCTTCGTCAATACGAAGGTCAGAGGGATACAGTAAACCTGAAGTGAAGCATCGGAATCTATAACTAGTGTCACAGGAATGATTCAAAACATAGACAGTAAGAAGAGCCAGTCTTCTTGTACTTGAGTCGGCATTGTGCCATTTGTATATAATTCCGATGCAATTTCTGTGTTTCATCGTCAATAAGAAGCTCAGAGTGATACAGTAAACCTGAAGTGAAACATCGGAATCTATAACTAGTGTCACAGGAATGGTTCAAAACATAGACTGTAAGAAGAGTAGGTTTTCTTGTACTTAAATCGGCATTGTGCTTTTTGTATTTAATTCCGATGCAATTTCTGTGTTTCATCGTCAATAAGACGGTCTGAGGGATACAGTAAACCTGAAGTGAAGCATCGGAATCTATAACTAGTGTCACAGGAATGGTTCAAAACATAGACAGTAAGAAGAGTCAGTCTTTTTGTACTTAAGTCGGCATTGTGCCTTATGTATTTAATTCCGATGCAATTTCTGTGTTTCATCGTCAATACGAAGGTCAGAGGGATGCAGTAAACCTGAAGTGAAGCATCGGAATCTATAACTAGTGTCACAGGAATGGTTCAAATCATAGACAGTAAGAAGGGTCAGTCTTTTTGTACATAAGTCGGCATTGTGCCTCTTGTATGTAATTCCGATGCAATATCTGTGTTTCTTCGTCAATAAGAAGGTCAGAGGGATACAGTAAACCTGAAGTGAAGCGTCGGAATCTATAACTGGTGTCACAGAAATGATTCAAAACATAGAATGTAAGAAGAGCCAGTGATCTTGTACTTGAGTCGGCATTGTGCCTTTTGTATTTAATTCCGATGCTATTTCTGTGATTCATCGTCATTAAGAAGGTCAGAGGGAATCAGTAATCATGGAGTGAAGCATCGGAATCTATAACTAGTGTCACAGGAATGGTTCAAAACATAGACTGTAAGAAGAGTCAGTCTTTTTGTACTTAAGTCGGCATTGTGCCTTATGTATTTAATTCCGATGCAATTTACGTGTTTCATCGTCAATAAGAAGGTCAGAGGGATACAGTGAACCTGAAGTGAAGCATCAAAATCTATAAGTAGTGTCACAGGAATGGTTCAAAACATAGACAGTAAGAAGAGTCAGTCTTTTTGTACTTAAGTCGGCATTGTGCCTTTTGTATGTAATTCCGATGCTATTTCTGTGTTTCATCGTCAATAAGAAGGTCAGAGGGAATCAGTAATCATGAAGTGAAGCATCGGAATCTATAACTAGTGTCACAGGAATGGTTCAAAACATAGACTGTAAGAAGAGTCAGTCTCTTTGTACTTAAGTCGGCATTGTGCCTTTTGGATTTAATTCCGATGCAATTTACGTGTTTCATCGACTTTAAGAAGGGCAGAGGGATACAGTAAAGCTGAAGTGAAGCATCGGAATCTATAACTAGTGTCACAGGAATGGTTCAAAACATAGACAGTAAGAAGAGTCAGTCTTCTTGTACTTAAGTCGGCATTGTGCCTTTTGTATTTAATTCCGATGCAATTTCTGTGTTTCATCGTCAGTACGACCGTCAGAGGGATACAGAAAACCTGAAGTGAAGCATCGGAATCTATAACTAGTGTCACAGGAATGGTTCGAACATAAACAGTAAGAAGAGTCAGTTTTCCTGTACTTAGGTTGGCATTGTGCCTTTTGTATTTAATTCCGACGCAATTTCTGTGTTTCATCGTCAATAAGATGGTCAGAGGGATACAGTAAACCTGAAGTGAAGCATCGGAATCTATAACTAGTGTTGCAGGAATGGTTCAAAACATAGACAGTAAGAAGAGTCAGTGTTCTTGTACCGAAGTCGGCTTTGTGCCTTTTGTATTGAATTAAGATGCAATTTCTGTGTTTCATCATTAAAAATAGGGTCAGAGGGATACAGTAAACTTGACGTGAAGTATCCGAATCTATAACTAGTTTCACAGGAATGGTTCAAAAATAGACAGTAAGAAGGGTCTGTGTTCTTGTACTTAAGTCGGCATTGTGCCTTTTGTATATAATTCCGTTGCAATTTCTGTGTTGCATCGTCAATAAGAAGGTGAGCTGGATACAGTAAACATGAAGTGAAGCATTGGAATCTATAACTAGTGTCACAGGAATGGTTCAAACCATAGACAGTAACAAGAGTCAGTGTTCTTGTACTGAAGTCGCCATTGTGCCTTTTGTATTTAATTAAGATGCAATTTCTGTGTTTCATCGTCAATAATAAGGTCAGAGGGATACAGTAAACCTGAAGTGAAGTATCGGAATCTATAACTAGAGTCACAGGAATTGTTCAAAACATAGACAGTAAGAAGTGTCAGTCTTCTTGTACTTAAGTCGGCATTGTGCCTTTTGTATATCATTCAGATGCAATTTCTGTGCTTCATCGTCAATAAGAATGTCAGCTGGATACAGTAAACCTGAAGTGAAGCATCGGAATCTATAACTAGTATCACAGGAATGGTTCAAAACATAAACGGTAAGTAGAGTCAGTCTTCTTGTACTTAAGTCAGCATTGCGCCTTTTGTATTTAATTCCGATGCAATTTATGTGCTTCACCGTCAATACGTTGGTCAGCTGGATACGGTAAACCTGAAGTGAAGCATCGGAATCTATAACTAGTGTCACAGGAATGGTTCAAATCATAGACAGTAAGAAGAGTCAGTTTTCTTGTACTTAATTCGGCATTGTGCCTTTTGTATATAATTCCGATGCAATTTCTGTGTTTCATCGTCAATAAGAAGCTAAGAGGGATACAGTAAACCTGAAGTGAAGCATCGGAATCTATAACTAGTGTCACAGAAATGGTTCAAAACATAGACAGTAAGAAGGGTTAGTCTCCTTGTACATAAGTCGGTATTGCGCCTTTTGTATTTAATTCCGATGCAATATCTGTGATTCTTCGTCAATAAGAAGGTCAGAGGGATACAGAAAACCTGAAGTGAAGCATCGGAATCTATAACTAGTGTCACAGAAATGATTCAAAACATAGAATGTAAGAAGAGCCAGTCTTCTTGTACTTGAGTCGGCATTGTGCCTTTTGTATTTTATTCCGATGCTATTTCTGTGTTTCATCGTCAATAAGAAGGTCAGAGGGATTCAGTAAACCTGAAGTTAAGCATCGGAATCTATGACTAGTGTCACAGGAATGGTTAAAACCATAGATAGTAAGAAGAGTCAATCTTCTTGTACTTAAGTCGGCATTGTGCCTTTTGTATTTAATTCCGATGCAATTTACGTGTTTCATCGTCAATAAGAGGGTCAGAGGGATACAGTAAACCGGAAGTGAAGCATCGGAATCTATAACTAGTGTCACAGGAATTGTTCAAACATAGACTGTAAGAAGAGTCAGTCTTTTTGTACTTAAGTCGGCATTGTGCCTTGTGTATGTAATTCCGATGCAGTTTATGTGTTTCATCGTCAATAAGAAGGTGAGAGGGATTCAGTAATCCTGAAGTGAAGCATCGGAATCTATAACTAGTGACACAGGAATGGTTCAAAACATAGACTGTAAGAAGAGTCAGTCTTCTTGTACTTAAGTCGGCATTGTTTCTTTTGTATTTAATTCCGATGCAATTTCTGTGTTTCATCGTCAATAAGAAGGTCACAGGGATACAGTAAACCTGAAGTGAAGCATCGGAATCTATAACTAGTATCACAGGAATGATTCAAAGCATAGACAGGAAGTATAGCCAGTCTTCTTGTACTTGAGTCGGCATTGTGCCTTTTGTATTTAATTCCGATGCAATTTCTGTGTTTCATCGCCAATACGACGGTCAGAGGGATACAGTAAACCTGAAGTGATGCATCGGAATCTATAACTAGTGTCAGAAGAATGGTTCAAAACATGGATATTAAGAAGAGTCTGTTTTTTTGTACTTGAGTCGGCATTGTGCCATTTCTATTTAATTCCGATGCAATTTCTGTGTTTCGTCGTCAATAAGAAGGTCCAAGGGATACAGTAAACCTGAAGTGAAGCATCGGAATTTAAAACCGGTCTCACAGGAAATGTTCAAACCATAGACAGTAAGAAGAGTCAGTCTACTTGTAATTAGGTTGGCATTGTGCCTTTTGTATTTAATTCCGATGCAATTTCTGTGTTTCATTGTCAGTACGACGGTCAGAGGGATATAGAAAACCTGAAGTGAAGCATCGGAATCTATAACTAGTGTCACAGAAATGGTTCAAGACATGGACAGTAAGAAGAGCCAGGCTTCTTTTACTTCAGTCGGCATTTTGCCTTTTGTATATAATTCCGATGCAATTTCTGTGTTTCATCGTCAATAAGAGGCTCAGAGGGATACAGTAAACCTGAAGTGAAGCATCGGAATCTATAGCTAGTGTCACAGGAATGGTTCAAAACATAGACAGTAAGAAGAGTCAGTCTTCTTGTACTTATGGCGGCATTGTGCCTTTTGTATTTAATTCCGATGCAATTTACGTGTTTCATCGTCAATAAGAAGGTCAGAGGGATACAGTAAACCTGAAGTGAAGCATCGGAATCTATAACTAGTGTCACAGGAATGGTTCAAAACATAGACAGTAAGAAGAATCTGTTTTCTTGTACTTAAGTCGGCATTGTGCCTTTTGTATTTAATTCCGATGCAATTTCTGTGTTTCATCGTCAATAAGAAGGTCACAGGGATACAGTAAACCTGAAGTGAAGCATCGGAATCTATAAGTAGTATCACAGGAATGGTTCAAAGCATAGACAGGAAGTATAGCCAGTCTTCTTGTACTTGAGTCGGCATTGTGCCTTTTGTATTTAATTCCGATGCAATTTCTGTGTTTCATCGCCAATACGACGGTCAGAGGGATACAGTAAACCGAAGTGATGCATCGGAATCTATAACTAGTGTCAGAAGAATGGTTCAAAACATGGATATTAAGAAGAGTCTGTTTTTTTGTACTTGAGTCGGCATTGTGCCATTTCTATTTAATTCCGATGCAATTTCTGTGTTTCGTCGTCAATAAGAAGGTCCAAGGGATACAGTAAACCTGAAGTCAAGCATCGGAATTTAAAACCGGTCTCACAGGAAATGTTCAAACCATAGACAGTAAGAAGAGTCAGTCTACTTGTAATTAGGTTGGCATTGTGCCTTTTGTATTTAATTCCGATGCAATTTCTGTGTTTCATTGTCAGTACGACGGTCAGAGGGATATAGAAAACCTGAAGTGAAGCATTGGAATCTATAACTAGTGTCACAGAAATGGTTCAAGACATGGACAGTAAGAAGAGCCAGGCTTCTTTTACTTCAGTCGGCATTTTGCCTTTTGTATATAATTCCGATGCAATTTCTGTGTTTCATCGTCAATAAGAGGCTCAGAGGGATACAGTAAACCTGAAGTGAAGCATCGGAATCTATAGCTAGTGTCACAGGAATGGTTCAAAACATAGACAGTAAGAAGAGTCAGTCTTCTTGTACTTATGGCGGCATTGTGCCTTTTGTATTTAATTCCGATGCAATTTACGTGTTTCATCGTCAATAAGAAGGTCAGAGGGATACAGTAAACCTGAAGTGAAGCATCGGAATCTATAACTAGTGTCACAGGAATGGTTCAAAACATAGACAGTAAGAAGAATCTGTTTTCTTGTACTTAAGTCGGCATTGTGCCTTTTGTATTTAATTCCGATGCAATTTCTGTGTTTCATCGTCAATAAGAAGGTCACAGGGATACAGTAAACCTGAAGTGAAGCATCGGAATCTATAAGTAGTATCACAGGAATGGTTCAAAGCATAGACAGGAAGTATAGCCAGTCTTCTTGTACTTGAGTCGGCATTGTGCCTTTTGTATTTAATTCCGATGCAATTTCTTTGTTTCATCACCAATACGACGATCAGAGGGATACAGTAAACCTGAAGTGAAGCATCGGAAACTATAACTAGTGTCACAGGAATGGTTCAAAACATGGATATTAAGAAGAGTCTGTTGTCTTGTACTTGAGTCGGCATTGTGCCTTTTTTATTTAATTCCGATGCAATTTCTGTGTTTCATCGTCAATAAGAAGGTCACAGGGATACAGTAAACCTGAAGTGAAGCATCGGAATCTATAACTAGTATCACAGGAATGGTTCAAAGCATAGACAGGAAGTATAGCCAGTCTTCTTGTACTTGAGTCGGCATTGTGCCTTTTGTATTTATTTCCGATGCTATTTCTGTGTTTCATGGTCAATACGAAGGTCAGAGGGATACAGTAAACCTGAAGTGAAGCATCGGAATCTATAACTAGTGTCACAGAAATGGTTCAAAACATAGACAGTAAGAAGAGCCAGTCTTCTTGTACTTGAGTCGGCATTGTGCCTTTTGTATTTAATTCCGATGCAATTTCTGTGTTTCTTCGTCAATTCGAAGGTCAGAGGGAAACAGTAAACCTGAAGTGAAGCATCGGAATCTATAACTAGTGTCACAGGAATCGTTCAAAACATAGACAGCAAGAAGAGTCAGTCTTCTTGTACTTAAGTCGGCATCGTGCCTTTTTTATTTAATTCCGATGCTATTTCTGTGTTTAATCGTCAATTAGAAAGTCAAAGGGATACAGTAAACCTGAAGTGAAGCATCGGAATCTATAACTAGTGTCACAGGAATGGTTCAATACATAGAGAGTAAGAAGTGTCTGTCACCTTGTACTTAAGTCGGCATTGTGCCTTTTGTATTTAATTCCGATGCAATTTAAGTGTTTCATCTTCAATAAGAAGGTCAGAGGGATACAGTAAACCGGAAGTGAAGCATCGGAATCTATAACTAGTGTCACAGGAATGGTTCAAAACATAGACAGTAAGAAGAGTCAGTCTTTTTGTACTTAAGTCGGCATTGTGCCTTGTGTATGTAATTCCGATGCAGTTTCTGTGTTTCATCGTCAATAAGAAGGTGAGAGGGATTCAGTAATCCTGAAGTGAAGCATCGGAATCTATAACTAGTGACACAGGAATGGTTCAAACATAGACTGTAAGAAGAGACAGTCTTCTTGTACTTAAGTCGGCATTGTGCATTTTGTATTTAATTCCGATGCAATTTCTGTGTTTCATCGTCAATAAGAAGGTCACAGGGATACAGTAAACCTGAAGTGAAGCATCGGAATCTATAACTAGTATCACAGGAATGGTTCAAAGCATAGACAGGAAGTATAGTCAGTCTTCTTATACTTGAGTCGGCATTGTGCCTTTTGTATTTAATTCCGATGCAATTTCTGTGTTTCATCGCCAATACGACGGTCAGAGTTATACAGTAAACCTGAAGTGATGCATCGGAATCTATAACTAGTGTCAGAGGAATGGTTCAAAACATGGATATTAAGAAGAGTCTGTTTTCTTGTACTTGAGTCGGCATTGTGCCTTTTCTATTTAATTCCGATGCAATTTCTGTGTTTCGACGTCAATAAGAAGGTCCAAGGGATACAGTAAAACTGAAGTGAAGCATCGGAATTTAATACCGGTCTCACAGGAAAGGTTCAAAACATAGACAGTAAGAAGAGCCAGTCTTCTTGTAATTAGGTTGGCATTGTGCCTTTTGTATTTAATTCCGATGCAATTTCTGTGTTTCATCGTCAGTACGACGGTCAGAGGGATACAGAAATCTGAAGTGAAGCATCAGAATCTATAACTAGTGTCAAAGGAATTGTTCAAAACATAGACAGTAAGAAGAGTCAGTCTTCTTGTACTTATGGCGGCATTGTGCTTTTGTATATAATTCCGATGCAATTTCTGTGTTTCATCGTCAATAAGAAGCTCAGAGGGATACAGTAAACCTGAAGTGAAGCATCGGAATCTATAACTAGTATCATAGGAATGGTTCAAAACATAGACAGGAAGTATAGCCAGTCTTCTTGTACTTGAGTCGGCATTGTGCCTTTTGTATTTAATTCCGATGCAATTTCTTTGTTTCATCGCCAATACGACGGTCAGAGGGATACAGTAAACCTGAAGTGATGCATCGGAAACTATAACTAGTGTCACAGGAATGGTTCAAAACATAGATATTAAGAAGAGTCGGTTGTCTTGTACTTGAGTCGGCATTGTGCCTTTTCAATTTAATTCCGATGCAATTTCTGTGTTTCGTCGTCAATAAGAAGTTCCAAGGGATACAGTAAACCTCATGTGAAGCATCGGAATCTTAAACCGGTCTCACAGGAAAGGTTCAAAACATAGACAGTAAGAAGAGCCAGTCTTCTTGTACTTGAGTCTGCATTGTGCCTTTTGTATTTATTTCCGATGCAATTTCTGTGTTTCATCGTCAATAAGAAGGTCAGATGGATACAGTAAAGCTGAAGTGATGCATCGGAATCTATAACTAGTGTCACAGGAATGGTTCAAAACATAGACAGTAAGAAGAGTCAGTCTTCTTGTACTTAAGTCGGCATTGTGACTTTTGTATTTAATTCCGATGGAATTTCTGTGTATCATTGTCAATAAGAAGGTCACAGGGATACAGTAAACCTCAAGTGAAGCATCGGAATCCATAACTAGTGTCACAGGAATGGTTCAAACATAAACAGTAAGAAGAGTCAGTTTTCTTGTACTTAGGTTGGCATTGTGCCTTTTGTATTTAATTTCCGTCGCAATTTCGGTGTTTAATCGTCAATTAGAAAGTCAAAGGGATACAGTAAACCTGAAGTGAAGCATCGGAATCTATAACTAGTGCCACAGGAATGGTTCAATACATAGCCAGTAAGAAGAGTCTGTCACCTTGTACTTAAGTCGGCATTGTGCCTTTTGTTTATAATTCCGATGCAATTTCTGTGTTTCATCGTCAATAAGAAGCTCAGAGGGATACAGTAAACCTGAAGTGAAGCATCGGAATCTATAACTAGTGTCACAGAAATGGTTCAAGACATAGACAGTAAGAAGGGTTAGTCTTCTTGTACATAAGTCGGTATTGTGCCTTTTGTATTTAATTCCGATGCAATATCTGTGATTCATCGTCAATAAGAAGGTCAGAGGGATACAGAAAACCTGAAGTGAAGCATCGGAATCTATAACTAGTGTCACAGAAATGATTAAAAACATAGAATGTAAGAAGAGCCAGTCTTCTTGTACTTGAGTCGGCATTGTGCCTTTTGTATTTTATTCCGATGCTATTTCTGTGTTTCATCGTCAATAAGAAGGTCAGAGGGATTCAGTAAACCTGAAGTTAAGCATCGGAATCTATAACTAGTGTCGCAGGAATGGTTAAAACCATAGACAGTAAGAAGAGTCAATCTTCTTGTACTTAAGTCGGCATTGTGCCTTTTGTATTTAATTCCGATGCAATTTACGTGTTTCATCGTCAATAAGAAGGTCAGAGGGATACAGTAAACCGGAAGTGAAGCATCGGAATCTATAACTAGTGTCACAGGAATGGTTGAAACATAGACAGTAAGAAGAGTCAGTCTTTTTGTACTTAAGTCGGCATTGTGCCTTGTGTATGTAATTCCGATGCAGTTTCTGTGTTTCATCGTCAATAAGAAGGTGAGAGGGATTCAGTAATCCTGAAGTGAAGCATCGGAATCTATAACTAGTGACACAGGAATGGTTCAAAACATAGACTGTAAGAAGAGACAGTCTTCTTGTACTTAAGTCGGCATTGTGCCTTTTGTATTTAATTCCGATGCAATTTCTGTGTTTCATCGTCAATAAGAAGGACACTGGGATACAGTGAACCTGAAGTGAAGCATCGGATCAATAACTAGTATCACAGGAATGGTTCAAAGAATAGACAGGAAGTATAGCCAGTCTTCTTATACTTGAGTCGGCATTGTTCCTTTTGTATTTAATTCCGATGCAATTTCTGTGTTTCATCGCCAATACGACGGTCAGAGGGATACAGAAAACCTGAAGTGAAGCATCGGAATCTATAACTAGTGTCACAGAATTGGTTCAAGACATAGACAGTAAGAAGAGCCAGTCTTCTTTTACTTCAGTCGGCATTTTGCCTTTTGTATATAATTCCGATGCAATTTCTGTGTTTCATCGTCAATAAGAAGCTCAGAGGGATACAGTAAACCTGAAGTGAAGCATCGGAATCTATAACTAGTGACACAGGAATGCTTCAAAACATAGACTGTAAGAAGAGACAGTCTTCTTGTACTTAAGTCGGCATTGTGCCTTTTGTATTTAATTCCGATGCAATTTCTGTGTTTCATCGTCAATAAGAAGGACACAGGGATACAGTAAACCTGAAGTGAAGCATCGGAATCAATAACTAGTATCACAGGAATGGTTCAAAGCATAGACAGGAAGTATAGCCAGTCTTCTTGTACTTGAGTCGGCATTGTGCCTTTTGTATTTAATTCCGATGCAATTTCTTTGTTTCATCGCCAATACGACGGTCAGAGGGATACAGTAAACCTGAAGTGATGCATCGGAAACTATAACTAGTGTCACAGGAATGGTTCAAAACATAGATATTAAGAAGAGTCTGTTGTCTTGTACTTGAGTCGGCATTGTGCCTTTTCTATTTATTTCCGATGCAATTTCTGTGTTTCGTCGTCAATAAGAAGGTCCAAGGGATACAGTAAAACTGAAGTGAAGCATCGGAATTTAATACCGGTCTCACAAGAAAGGTTCAAAACATAGACAGTAAGAAGCGCCAGTCCTCTTGTAATTAGGTTGGCATTGTGCCTTTTGTATTTAATTCCGATGCAATTTCTGTGTTTCATCGTCAGTACGACCGTCAGAGGGATACAGAAAACCTGAAGTGAAGCATCGGAATCTATAACTAGTGTGACAGAAATGGTTTAAAACATAGACAGTAAGAAGAGCCAGTCTTCTTGTACTTGAGTCGGCATTGTGCCTTTTGTATTTAATTCCGATGCAATTTCTGTGTTTCTTCGTCAATACGAAGGTCAGAGGGATACAGTAAACCTGAAGTGAAGCATCGGAATCTATAACTAGTGTCACAGGAATGATTCAAAACATAGACAGTAAGAAGAGCCAGTCTTCTTGTACTTGAGTCGGCATTGTGCTTTTTGTATTTAATTCGGATGCAATTTCTGTGTTTCATCGTCAATAAGAAGGTCAGAGGGATACAGTTAACCTGAAGTGATGCATCGGAATCTATAACTAGTGTCACAGGAATGGTTCAAAACATAGACAGTAAGAAGAGCCAGTCTTCTTGTACTTGAGTCGGCATTGTGCCTTTTGTATTTAATTAAGATGCAATTTCTGTGTTTCATTGTCAATAATAAGGTCAGCTGGATACAGTAAACCTGAAGTGAAGTATGGGAATCTATAACTAGAGTCACAGGAATTGTTCAAAACATAGACAGTAAGAAGTGTCAGTCTTCTTGTACTTAAGTCGGCATTGTGCCTTTTGTATACCATTCGGATGCAATTTCTGTGCTTCATCGTCAATAAGAATGTCAGCTGGATACAGGAAACCTGAAGTGAAGCATCCGAATCTAATCCTAGTATCACAGGAATGTTTCAAAACATAAACAGTAAGTAGAGTCAGTCTTCTTGTACTTAAGTCAGCATTGTGCCTTTTGTATTTAATTCCGATTCAATTTATGTGTTTCATCGTCAATACGATGGTCAGCTGGATACAGTAAACCTGAAGTGAAGCATCGGAATCTATAACTAGTGTCACAGGAATGGTTCAAATCATAGACAGTAAGAAGAGTCAGTTTTCTTGTACTTAAGTCGGCATTGTGCCTTTTGTATATAATTCGGATGCAATTTCTGTGATTCATCGTCAATAAGAAGCTAAGAGGGATACAGTAAACCTGAAGTGAAGCATCGGAATCTATAACTAGTGTCACAGAAGTGGTTCAAAACATAGACAGTAAGATGGGTTAGTCTTCTTGTACATAAGTCGGTATTGCGCCTTTTGTATTTAATTCCGATGCAATATCTGTGATTCTTCGTCAATAAGAAGGTCAGAGGGATACAGAAAACCTGAAGTGAAGCATCGGAATTTATAACTAGTGTCACAGAAATGATTAAAAACATAGAATGTAAGAAGAGCCAGTCTTCTTGTACCTGAGTCGGCATTGTGCCTTTTGTATTTTATTCCGATGCTATTTCTGTGTTTCATCGTCAATAAGAAGGTCAGAGGGATTCAGTAAACCTGAAGTTAAGCATCGGAATCTATAACTAGTGTCGCAGGAATGGTTAAAACCATAGACAGTAAGAAGAGTCAATCTTCTTGTACTTAAGTCGGCATTGTGCCTTTTGTATTTAATTCCGATGCAATTTACGTGTTTCATCGTCAATAAGAAGGTCAGAGGGATACAGTAAACCACAAGTGAAGCATCGGAATCTATAACTAGTGTCACAGGAATGGTTCAAACATAGACAGTAAGAAGAGTCGGTCTTTTTGTACTTAAGTCGGCATTGTGCCTTGTGTATGTAATTCCGATGCAGTTTCTGTGTTTCATCGGCAATAAGAAGGCGAGAGGGATTCAGTAATCCTGAAGTGAAGCATCGGAATCTATAACTAGTGACACAGGAATGGTTCAAAACATAGACTGTAAGAAGAGACAGTCTTCTTGTACTTAAGTCGGCATTGTGCCTTTTGTATTTAATTCCGATGCAATTTCTGTGTTTCATCGTCAATAAGAAGCACACAGGGATACAGTAAACCTGAAGTGAAGCATCGGAATCAATAACTAGTATCACAGGAATGGTTCAAAGCATAGACAGGAAGTATAGCCAGTCTTCTTATACTTGAGTCGGCATTGTGCCTTTTGTATTTAATTCCGATGCAATTTCTGTGTTTCATCGCCAATACGACGGTCAGAGGGATACAGAAAACCTGAAGTGAAGCATCGGAATCTATAACTAGTGTCACAGAAATGGTTCAAGACATAGACAGTAAGAAGAGCCAGTCATCTTTTACTTCAGTCGGCATTTTGCCTTTTGTATATAATTCCGATGCAATTTCTGTGTTTCATCGTCAATAAGAAGCTCAGAGGGATACAGTAAACCTGAAGTGAAGCATCGGAATCAATAACTAGTGTCAAAGGAATTGTTCAAAACATAGACAGTAAGAAGAGTCAGTCTTCTTGTACTTATGGCGGCATTGTGCTTTTGTATTTAGTTCCGATGCAATTTACGTGTTTCATCGTCAATAAGAAGGTCAGAGGGATACAGTAAACCTGAAGTGAAGCATCGGAATCTATAACTAGTGTCACGGGAATAGTTCAAAACATAGACAGTAAGAAGAATCAGTTTTCTTGTACTTAAGTCGGCATTGTGCCTTTCGTATTTAATTCCGATGCAATTTCTGTGTTTCATCGTCAATAAGAAGGTCACAGGGATACAGTAAACCTGAAGTGAAGCATCGGAATCTATAACTAGTATCACAGGAATGGTTCAAAACATAGACAGGAAGTATAGCCAGTCTTCTTGTACTTGAGTCGGCATTGTGCCTTTTGTATTTAATTCCGATGCAATTTCTTTGTTTCATCGCCAATACGACGGTCAGAGGGATACAGTAAACCTGAAGTGATGCATCGGAAACTATAACTAGTGTCACAGGAATGGTTCTAAACATAGATATTAAGAAGAGTCTGTTGGCTTGTACTTGAGTCGGCATTGTGCCTTTTCTATTTAATTCCGATGCAATTTCTGTGTTTCGTCGTCAATAAGAAGGTCCAAGGGATACAGTAAAACTGAAGTGATGCATCGGAATTTAATACCGGTCTCACAGGAAAGGTTCAAAACATAGACAGTAAGAAGTGCCAGTCTTCTTGTAATTAGGTTGGCATTGTGCCTTTTGTATTTAATTCCGATGCAATTTCTGTGTTTCATCGTCAGTACGACCGTCAGAGGGATACAGAAAACCTGAAGTGAAGCATCGGAATCTATAACTAGTGTCACAGAAATGGTTCAAGACATAGACAGTAAGAAGAGCCAGTCTTCTTTTACTTGAGTCGGCATTTTGCCTTTTGTATGTAATTCCGATGCAATTTCTGTGTTTCATCGTCAATAAGAAGCTCAGAGGGATACAGTAAACCTGAAGTGAAGCATCGGAATCTATAACTAGTGTCACAGGAATGGTTCAAAACATAGACAGTAAGAAGAGTCAGTCTTCTTGTACTTATGGCGGCATTGTGCCTTTTGTATTTAATTCCGATGCAATTTACGTGTTTCATCGTCAATAAGAAGGTCAGAGGGATACAGTAAACCTGAAGTGAAGCATCGGAATCTATAACTAGTGTCACAGGAATGGTTCAAAACATAGACAGTAAGAAGAATCAGTTTTCTTGTACTTAAGTCGGCATTGTGCCTTTCGTATTTAATTCCGATGCAATTTCTGTGTTTCATCGTCAATAAGAAGGTCACAGGGATACAGTAAACCTTAAGTGAAGCATCGGAATCTATAACTAGTGTCACAGGAATGGTTCGAACATAAACAGTAAGAAGAGTCAGTTTTCCTGTACTTAGTTTGGCATTGTGCCTTTTGTAATTAATTCCGACGCAGTTTCTGTGTTTCATCGTCAATAAGAAGGGCAGAGGGATACAGTAAACCTGAAGTGAAGCATCGGAATCTATAACTAGTGTGACAGAAATGGTTTAAAACATAGACAGTAAGAAGAGCCAGTCTTCTTGTACTTGAGTCGGCATTGTGCCTTTTGTATTTAATTCCGATGCAATTTCTGTGTTTCTTCGTCAATACGAAGGTCAGAGGGATACAGTAAACCTGAAGTGAAGCATCGGAATCTATAACTAGTGTCACAGGAATGATTCAAAACATAGACAGTAAGAAGAGCCAGTCTTCTTGTACTTGGGTCGGCATTGTGCTTTTTGTATTTAATTCGGATGCAATTTCTGTGTTTCATCGTCAATAAGAAGATCAGAGGGATACAGTAAACCTGAAGTGAAGCATCGGAATCTATAACTAGTGTCACAGGAATGGTTCAAATCATAGATAGTAAGAAGTATCAATTTTCTTGTACTTAAGTCGGCATTGTGCCTTTTGTATTTAATTCCGATGCAATTTATGTGCATCATCGTCAATACGATGGTCAGCTGGATACAGTAAACCTGAAGTGAAGCATCGGAATCTATAACTAGTGTCACAGGAATGGTTCAAATCATAGACAGTAAGCAGAGTCAGTTTTCTTGTACTTAAGTCGGCATTGTGCCTTTTGTATATAATTCGGATGCAATTTCTGTGTTTCATCGTCAATAAGAAGCTAAGAGGGATACAGTAAACCTGAAGTGAAGCATCGGAATCTATAACTAGTGTCACAGGAATGGTTCAAATCATAGATAGTAAGAAGTATCAATTTTCTTGTACTTAAGTCGGCATTGTGCCTTTTGTATTTAATTCCGATGCAATTTACGTGTTTCATCGTCAATAAGAAGGTCAGAGGGATACAGTAAACCGGAAGAGAAGCATCGGAATCTATAACTAGTGTCACAGGAATGGTTCAAAACATAGACAGTAAGAAGAGTCAGTCTTTTTGTACGTACGTCGGCATTGTGCCTTGTGTATGTAATTCCGATGCAGTTTCTGTGTTTCATCGTCAATAAGAAGGTGAGAGGGATTCAGTAATCCTGAAGTGAAGCATCGGAATCTATAACTAGTGACACAGGAATGGTTCAAAACATAGACTGTAAGAAGAGTCAGTCTTCTTGTACTTAAGTCGGCATTGTGCCTTTTGTATTTAATTCCGATGCAATTTCTGTGTTTCATCACCAATACGACGGTCAGAGGGATACAGTAAACCTGAAGTGATGCATCGGAATCTATAACTAGTGTCAGAGGAATGGTTCAAAAATGGATATTAAGAAGAGTCTGTTTTCTTGTACTTGAGTCGGCATTGTGCCTTTTCTATTTAATTCCGATGCAATTTCTGTGTTTCGTCGTCAATAAGAAGGTCCAAGGGATACAGTAAACCTGAAGTGAAGCATCGGAATTTAAAACCGGTCTCACAGGAAAGGTTTAAAACATAGACAGTAAGAAGAGTCAGTCTTCTTGTAATTAGATTGGCATTTTGCCTTTTGTATTTAATTCCGATGCAATTTCTGTGTTTCATCGTCAGTACGACGGTCAGAGTGATACAGAAAACCTGAAGTGAAGCATCGGAATCTATAACTAGTGTCACAGAAATGGTTCAAGACATAGACAGTAAGAAGAGCCAGGCTTCTTTTACTTCAGTCGGCATTTTGCCTTTTGTATATAATTCCGATGCAATTTCTGTGTTTCATCGTCAATAAGAAGCTCAGAGGGATACAGTAAACCTGAAGTGAAGCATCGGAATCCATAGCTAGTGTCACAGGAATGGTTCAAAACATAGACAGTAAGAAGAGTCAGTCTTCTTGTACTTATGGCGGCATTGTGCCTTTTGTATTTAATTCCGATGCAATTTACGTGTTTCATCGTTAATAAGAAGGTCAGAGGGATACAGTAAACCTGAAGTGAAGCATCGGAATCCATAACTAGTGTCACAGGAATGGTTCAAATCATAGACAGTAAGAAGAATCTGTTTTCTTGTACTTAAGTCGGCATTGTGCCTTTTGTATTTAATTCCGATGCAATTTCTGTGTTTCATCGTCAATAAGAAGGTCACATGGATACAGTAAACCTGAAGTGAAGCATCGGAATCTATAAGTAGTATCACAGGAATGGTTCAAAGCATAGACAGGAAGTATAGCCAGTCTTCTTGTACTTGAGTCGGCATTGTGCCTTTTGTATTTAATTCCGATGCAATTTCTTTGTTTCATCACCAATACGACGGTCAGAGGGATACAGTAAACCTGAAGTGATGCATCGGAAAGGATAACTAGTGTCACAGGAATGGTTCAAAACATGGATATTAAGAAGAGTCTGTTGTCTTGTACTGGAGTCGGCATTGTGCCTTTTTTATTTAATTCCGATGCAATTTCTGTGTTTCATCGTCAATAAGAAGGTCACAGGGATACAGTAAACCTGAAGTGAAGCATCTGAATCTATAACTAGTATCACAGGAATGGTTCAAAGCATAGACAGGAAGTATAGCCAGTCTTCTTGTACTTGAGTCGGCATTGTGCCTTTTGTATTTATTTCCGATGCAATTTCTGTGTTTCATCGTCAATACGAAGGTCAGAGGGATACAGTAAACCTGAAGTGAAGCATCGGAATCTATAACTAGTGTCACAGAAATGGTTCAAAACATAGACAGTAAGAAGAGCCAGTCTTCTTGTACTTGAGTCGGCATTGTGCCTTTTGTATTTAATTCCGATGCAATTTCTGTGTTTCTTCGTCAATTCGAAGGTCAGAGGGATACAGTAAACCTGAAGTGAAGCATCGGAATCTATAACTAGTGTCACAGGAATCGTTCAAAACATAGACAGCAAGAAGAGTCAGTCTTCTTGTACTTAAGTCGGCATCGTGCCTTTTGTATTTAATTCCGATGCAATTTCTGTGTTTAATCGTCAATTAGAAAGTCAAAGGGATACAGTAAACCTGAAGTGAAGCATCGGAATCTATAACTAGTGTCACAGGAATGGTTCAAAGCATAGACAGTAAGAAGAGTCAGTCTTTTTGTACTTATGTCGGCATTGTGCCTTGTGTATGATAATCCGATGCAATTTCTGTGTTTCATCGTCAATAAGAAGGTCACAGGGATACAGTAAACCTGAAGTGAAGCATCGGAATCTATAACTAGTATCACAGGAATGGTTGAAAGAATAGACAGGAAGTATAGTCAGTCTTCTTATACTTGAGTCGGCATTGTGCCTTTTCTATTTAATTCCGATGCAATTTCTGTGTTTCGTCGTCAATAAGAAGGTCCAAGGGATACAGTAAAACTGAAGTGAAGCATCGGAATTTAATACCGGTCTCACAGGAAAGGTTCAAATCATAGACAGTAAGAAGAGCCAGTCTTCTTGTAATTAGGTTGGCATTGTGCCTTTTGTATTTAATTCCGATGCAATTTATGTCTTTCATCGTCAGTACGACGGTCAGAGGGATACAGAAAACTTGAAGTGAAGCATCGGAATCTATAACTAGTGTCACAGGAATGGTCCAAGACATAGACAGTAAGAAGAGCCAGTCTTCTTTTACTTCAGTCGTCATTTTGCCTTTTGTATATAATTCCGATGCAATTCTGTGTTTCATCGTCAATAAGAAGCTCAGAGGGATACAGTAAAGCTGAAGTGATGCATCGGAATCTATAACTAGTGTCACAGGAATGGTTCAAACATAGACAGTAAGAAGAGTCAGTCTTTTTGTACTTAAGTCGGCATTGTGCCTTGTGTATGTAATTCCGATTCAGTTTCTGTGTTTCATCGTCAATAAGAAGTTCCAAGGGATACAGTAAACCTGATGTGAAGCATCGGAATCTTAAACCGGTCTCACAGGAAAGTTTCAAAACATAGACAGTAAGAAGAGCCAGTCTTCTTGTACTTGAGTCGGCATTGTGCCTTTTGTATTTATTTCCGATGCAATTTCGGTGCTTCATCGTCAATAACAAGGTCAGAGGGATACAGTAAAGCTGAAGTGATGCATCGGAATCTATAACTAGTGTCACAGGAATGGTTCAAAACATAGACAGTAAGAAGAGTCAGTCTTCTTGTACTTGAGTCGGCATTGTGCCTTTTGTATTTAATTCCGATGCAATTTCTGTGTTTTTCGTCAATTCGTAGGTCAGAGGGATACAGTAAACCTGAAGTGAAGCATCGGAATCTATAACTAGTGTCACAGAAATGATCAAGACATAGGCAGTAAGAAGAATCAGTTTTCTTGTACTTAAGTCGGCATTTTGCCTTTTGTATATAATTCCGATGCAATTTCTGTGTTTCATCGTCAATAAGAAGCTCAGAGGGATACAGTAAAGCTGAAGTGATGCATTGGAATCTATAACTAGTGTCACAGGAATGGTTCAAAACATAGACAGTAAGAAGAGTCAGTCTTCTTGTACTTAAGTCGGCATTGTGACTTTTGTATTTAATTCCGATGCAATTTCTGTGTTTCATCGTCAATAAGAAGGTCACAGGGATACACTAAACCTGAAGTGAAGCATCGGAATCTGTAACTAGTATCACAGGAATGGTTCAAAACATAGACAGGAAGTATAGCCAGTCTTCTTGTACTTGAGTCTGCATTGTGCCTTTTGTATTTAATTCCGATGCAATTTCTTTGTTTCATCGCCAATACGACGGTCAGAATGATACACTAAACCTGAAGTGAAGCATCGGAATCATTAACTAGTGTCACAGAAATGCTTCAAAACATAGATTTTAAGAAGAGACTGTTGTCTTGTACTTGAGTCGGCATTGTGCCTTTTCTATTTAATTCCGATGCAATTTCTGTGTTTGGTCGTCAATAAGAAGTTCCAAGGGATACAGTAAACCTGATGTGAAGCATCGGAATCTTAAACCGGTCTCACAGGAAAGGTTCAAAACATAGACAGTAAGAAGAGCCAGTCTTCTTGTACTTGAGTCGGCATTGTGCCCTTTGTATTTAATTCCGATGCAATTTCTGTGTTTCATCGTCAATAAGAAGGTCAGAGGGATACAGGAAAGCTGAAGTGAAGCATCGGAATCTATAACTAGTGTCACAGGAATGGTTCAAAGCATAGACAGTAAGAAGAGTCAGTTTTCTTGTACCTAAGTCGGGATTGTGCCTTTTGTATTTAATTCCGTTGCAATTTCTGTGTTTCATCGTCAATAGGAAGGTCAGAGGGATACACTAAACCTGAAGTGAAGCATCGGAATCAATAACTAGTGTCACAGAAATGCTTCAAAACATAGACAGTGAGAAGAGCCAGTCTTCTTGTTCTTGCGTCGGCATTGTGCCATTTGTATTTATTTCCGATGCAATTTCTGTGTTTCATCGTCAATAAGAAGGTCAGAGGGATAGAGTAAAGCTGAAGTGATGCATCGGAATCTATAACTAGTGTCACAGGAATGGTTCAAAGCATAGACAGTAAGAAGAGTCAGTCTTCTTGTACTTAAGTCGGCATTGTGACTTTTGTATGTAATTCCGATGCAATTTCTGTGTTTCATCGTCATAAAGAAGGTCACAGGGATACAGTAAACCTCAAGTGAAGCATCGGAATCTATAACTAGTGTCACAGGAATGGTTCAAACATAAACAGTAAGAAGAGTCAGTTTTCTAGTACTTAGGTTGGCACTGTGCCTTTTGTATTTAATTCCGACGCAATTTCTGTGTTTGATCGTCAATACGAAGGTCAGAGGGATACAGTAAACCTGAAGTGAAGCATCGGAATCAATAACTAGTGTCACAGAAATTGTTCAAAACATAGACAGTAAGAAGAGCCAGTTTTCTTGTACTTGAGTCGACATTGTGCCTTTTGTATTTAATTCCGATACAATTTCTGTGTTTCTTCGTCAATTCGAAGGTCAGAGGGATACAGTAAACCTGAAGTGAAGGATCGGAAACTATAACTAGTGTCGCAGGAATGGTTCAAAACATAGACAGTAAGAAGAGCCAGTCTTGTTGTACTTGAGTCGGCATTGTACCTTCTGTATTTAATTCGGATGCAATTTCTGTGTTTCATCGTCAATAAGAAGGTCAGTGGGATACAGTAAACCTGAAGTGATGCATCGGAATCTATAACTAGTGTCACAGGAATGGTTCAAAACATAGACAGTAAGATGAGTCAGTTTTCCTGTACTTAAGTCGGCATTGTGCCTTATGTATGTAATTTCGATGCAATACCTGTGTTTCTTCGTCAATAAGAAGGTCAGAGGGATACAGTAAACCTGAAGTAAAGCATCGGAATCTATAACTAGTGTCACAGAAATGGTTCAAAACATAGACAGTAAGGAGAGCCAGTCTACTTGTACTTGAGTCGGCATTGTGCCTTTTGTATTTCATTCCGATGCTATTTCTGTGTTTCATCGTCAATAAGAAGGTCAGAGGGAATCAGTAAACCTGAAGTTAAGCATCGGAATCTATAACTAGTGTAGCAGGAATGGTTAAAACCATAGACAGTACGAAGAGTCAATCTTCTTGTACTTAAGTCGGCATTGTGCCTTTTGTATTTAATTCCGATGCAATTTACGTGTTTCATCGTGAATAAGAAGGTCAGAGGGATACAGTAAACCGGAAGTGAAGCATCGGAATCAATAACTAGTGTCACAGGAATGGTTCAAACATAGACAGTAAGAAGAGTCAGTCTTTTAGTACTTAAGTCGGCATTGTGCCTTGTGTATGTAATTCCGATTCAGTTTCTGTGTTTCATCGTCAATAAGAAGGTGAGAAGGATTCAGTAATCCTGAAGTGAAGCATCGGAATCTATAACTAGTGACACAGGAATGGTTCCAATCATAGACTGTAAGAAGTGTCAGTCTTCTTGAACTTAAGTCGGCATTGTGCCTTTTGTATTTAGTTCGATGCAATTTCTGTGTTTCATCGTCAATAAGAAGGTCACAGGGATACAGTAAACCTGAAGTGAAGCATCGGAATCTATCACTAGTATCACAGGAATGGTTCAAAGCATAGACAGGAAGTATAGCCAGTCTTCTTATACTTGAGTCGGCATTGTGCCTTTTGTATTTAATTCCGATGCAATTTCTGTGTTTCATCGCCAATACGACGGTCAGAGGGATACAGTAAACCTGAAGTGATGCTTCGGAATCTATAACTAGTGTCAGAGGAATGGTTCAAAACATGGATATTAAGAAGAGTCTGTTTTCTTGTACTTGAGTCCGCATTGTGCCTTTTCTATTTAATTCCGATGCAATTTCTGTGTTTCGTCGTCAATAAGAAGGTCCAAGGGATACAGTAAAACTGAAGTGAAGCATCGGAATTTAAAACCGGTCTCACAGGAAAGGTTCAAAACATAGACAGTAAAAAGAGCCAGTCTTCTTGTAATTAGGTTGGCATTGTGCCTTTTGTATTTAATTCCGATGCAATTTCTGTGTTTCATCGTCAGTACGACGGTCAGAGGGATACAGAAAACCTGAAGTGAAGCATCGGAATCTATAACTAGTGTCACAGAAATGGTTCAAGACATAGACAGTAAGAAGAGCCAGTCATCTTTTACTTCAGTTGGCATTTTGCCTTTTGTATATAATTCCGATGCAATTTCTGTGTTTCATCGTCAATAAGAAGCTCAGAGGGATACAGTAAAGCTGAAGTGATGCATCGGAAACTATAACTAGTGTCACAGGAATGGTTCAAACATAGACAGTAAGAAGAGTCAGTCTTTTTGTACTTAAGTCGGCATTGTGCCTTGTGTATGTAATTCCGATTCAGTTTCTGTGTTTCATCGTCAATAAGAAGTTCCAAGGGATACAGTAAACCTGATGTGAAGCATCGGAATCTTAAACCGGTCTCACAGGAATGTTTCAAAACATAGACATTAAGAAGAGCCAGTGTTCTTGTACTTGAGTCGGCATTGTGCCTTTTGTATTTATTTCCGATGAAATTTCGGTGTTTCATCGTCAATAAGAAGGTCAGAGGGATACAGTAAAGCTGAAGTGATGCATCGGAATCTATAACTAGTGTCACAGGAATGGTTCAAAACATAGACAGTAAGAAGAGTCAGTCTTCTTGTACTTAAGTCGGCATTGTGACTTTTGTAGTTAATTCCGATGCAATTTCTGTGTTTCATCGTCAATAAGAAGGTCACAGGGATACAGTAAACCTCAAGTGTAGCATCGGAATCTATAACTAGTGTCACAGGAATGGTTCAAACATAAACAGTAAGAAGAGTCAGTTTTCTTGTACTTAGGTAGCACTGTGCCTTTTGTATTTAATTCGGACGCAATTTCTGTGTTTCATAGTCAATAAGAAGGTCAGAGGGATACAGTAAACCTGAAGTGAAGCATCTGAATCTATAACTAGTGTCACAGAAATGGTTCAAAACATAGACAGTAAGAAGAGCCAGTCTTCTTGTATTTGAGTCGGCATTGTGCCTTTTGTATTTAATTCCGATGCAATTTCTGTGTTTTTCGTCAATTCCTAGGTCAGAGGGATACAGTAAACCTGAAGTGAAGCATCGGAATCTATAACTAGTGTCACAGAAATGATCAAGACATAGACAGTAAGAAGAATCAGTTTTCTTGTACTTAAGTCGGCATTTTGCCTTTTGTATATAATTCCGATGCAATTTCTGTGTTTCATCGTCAATAAGAAGCTCAGAGGGATACAGTAAAGCTGAAGTGATGCATCGGAATCTATAACTAGTGTCACAGGAATGGTTCAAAACATAGACAGTACGAAGAGTCAGTCTTCTTGTACTTAAGTCGGCATTGTGACTTTTGTATTTAATTCCGATGCAATTTCTGTATTTCATCGTCAATAAGAAGGTCACAGGGATACAGTAAACCTGAAGTGAAGAATCGGAATCTGTAACTAGTATCACAGGAATGGTTCAAAACATAGACAGGAAGTATAGCCAGTCTTCTTGTACTTGAGTCGGCATTGTGCCTTTTGTATTTAATTCCGATGCAATTTCTTTGTTTCATCGCCAATACGACGGTCAGAGGGATACAGTAAACCTGAAGTGTTGCATCGGAAACTATAACTAGTGTCACAGGAATGGTTCAAAACATGGATATTAAGAAGAGTCTGTTGTCTTGTACTTGAGTCGGCATTGTGCCTTTTCTATGTAATTCCGATCCAATTTCTGTGTTTGGTCGTCAATAAGAAGTTCCAAGGGATACAGTAAACCTGATGTGAAGCATCGGAATCTTAAACCGGTCTCACAGGAAAGGTTCAAAACATAGACAGTAAGAAGTGCCAGTCTTCTTGTACTTGAGTCGGCATTGTGCCCTTTGTATTTAATTCCGATGCAATTTCTGTGTTTCATCGTCAATAAGAAGGTCAGAGGGATACAGGAAAGCTGAAGTGAAGCATCGGAATCTATAACTAGTGTCACAGGAATGGTTCAAAGCATAGACAGTAAGAAGAGTCAGTTTTCTTGTACCTAAGTCGGCATTGTGCCTTTTGTATTTAATTCCGATGCAATTTCTGTGTTTCATCGTCAATAGGAAGGTCAGAGGGATACACTAAACCTGAAGTGATGCATCGGAATCAATAACTAGTGTCACAGAAATGCTTCAAAACATAGACAGTGAGAAGAGCCAGTCTTCTTGTTCTTGCGTCGGCATTGTGCCATTTGTATTTATTTCCGATGCAATTTCTGTGTTTCATCGTCAATAAAAAGGTCAGAGGGATAGAGTAAAGGTGAAGTGATGCATCGGAATCTATAACTAGTGTCACAGGAATGGTTCAAAGCATAGACAGTAAGAAGAGTCAGTCTTCTTGTACTTAAGTCGGCATTGTGACTTTTGTATGTGATTCCGATGCAATTTCTGTGTTTCATCGTCAATAAGAAGGTCACAGGGATACAGTAAACCTCAAGTGAAGCATCGGAATCTATAACTAGTGTCACAGGAATGGTTCAAACATAAACAGTAAGAAGAGTGAGTTTTCTAGTACTTAGGTTGGCACTGTGCCTTTTGTATTTAATTCCGACGCAATTTCTGTGTTTGATCGTCAATAAGAAGGTCAGAGGGATACAGTAAACCTGAAGTGAAGCATCGGAATCAGTAACTAGTGTCACAGAAATTGTTCAAAACATAGAGAGTAAGAAGAGCCAGTTTTCTTGTACTTGAGTCGGCATTGTGCCTTTTGTATTTAATTCCGATGCAATTTCTGTGTTTCTTCGTCAATTCGAAGGTCAGAGGGATACAGTAAACCTGAAGTGAAGGATCGGAAACTATAACTAGTGTCGCAGGAATGGTTCAAAGCATAGACAGTAAGAAGAGCCAGTCTTGTTGTACTTGAGTCGGCATTGTACCTTCTGTATTTAATTCGGATGCAATTTCTGTGTTTCATCGTCAATACGAAGGTCAGAGGGATACAGTAAACCTGAAGTGAAGCATCGGAATCTATAACTAGTGTCACAGGAATCGTTCAAAACATAGACAGCAAGAAGAGTCAGTCTTCTTGTACTTAAGTCGGCATCGTGCCTTCTGTAATTAATTCCGATGCAATTTCTGTGTTTCATCGTCAATAAGAAGGTCAGAGGGATACAGTAAACTTGAAGTGATGCATCGGAATCTATAACTAGTGTCACAGGAATGGTTCAAAACATAGACAGTAAGAAGAGTCAGTTTTCCTGTACTTAAGTCGGCATTGTGCCTTATGTATTTAATTCCGATGCAATTTCTGTGTTTCATCGTCAGTAAGAAGGTCAGCTGGATACAGTAAACCTGAAGTGAAGCATCGGAATGTATAACTAGTGTCACAGGAATGGTTCAAAACATAGACAGTAAGAAGAGTCAGTCTTCTTGTACTTAAGTCGGCATTGTGCCTTTTGTATTTAATTCCGATGCAATTTATGTGCTTCATCATCAATAAGAAGGTCAGCTAGATACAGTAAACCTGAAGTGAAGCATCGGAATCTATAACTAGTGTCACAGGAATGGTTCAAAACATAGACAGTAAGAAGAGCCAGTCTTCTTGTACTTGAGTCGGCATTGTGCCTTTTGTATTTAATTCCGATGAATTTTCTGTGTTTGATCGTCAATAAGAAGGTCAGAGGGATACAGTAAAACTGAAGTGAAGCATCGGAATCTATAACTAGTGTCACAGGAATCGTTCAAAACATAGACAGCAAGAAGAGTCAGTCTTCTTGTACTTAAGTCGGCATTGTGCCTTTTGTATTTAATTAAGATGCAATTTCTGTGTTTCATCGTCAATACGAAAGTCAAAGGGATACAGTAAACCTGAAGTGAAGCATCGGAATCTATAACTAGTGTCACAGGGATGGTTCAAAACATAGACAGTAAGAAGAGTCAGGCTTTTTGTACTTAAGTCGGCATTGTGCCTTTTGTATGTAATTCCGATGCTATTTCTGTGTTTCATCGTCAATAAGAAGGTCAGAGGGATTCAGTAATCCTGAAGTGAACATCGGAATCTATAACTAGTGACACAGGAATGGTTCAAAGCATAGACAGTAAGAAGAGTCAGTTTTCTTGTACTTAAGTCGGCATTGTGTCTTTTGTATTTAATTCCGATGCAATTTCTGTGTTTCATCGTCAATAAGAAGGTCAGAGGGATACACTAAACCTGAAGTGAAGCATCGGAATCAATAACTATTGTCACAGAAATGGTTCAAAACATAGACAGTAAGAAGAGCCAGTCTTCTTGTACTTGAGTCGGCATTGTGCCTTTTGTATTTATTTCCGATGCAATTTCTGTGTTTCATCGTCAATAAGAAGGTCAGAGGGATACAGTAAAGCTGAAGTGAAGCATCGGAAACTATAACTAGTGTCACAGGAATGGTTCTAAACATAGACAGTAAGAAGAGTCAGTCTTCTTGTACTTTAGTCGGCATTGTGCCTTTTGTGTTTAATTCCGATGCAATTTCTGTGTTTCATCGTCAATAAGAAGGTCACAGGGATACACTAAACCTGAAGTAAAGCATCGGAATCTATAACTAGTGTCACTGGAATGGTTCAAACATGAACAGTAAGAAGAGTCAGTTTTCTTGTACTTAGGTTGGCACTGTGCCTTTTGTATTTAATTCCGACGCAATTTCTGTGTTTCATCGTCAGTAAGAAGGTCAGCTGGATACAGTAAACCTGAAGTGAAGCATCGGAATCTATAACTAGTGTCACAGGAATGGTTCAAAACATAAACAGTAAGTAGAGTCAGTCTTCTTGTACTTAAGTCGGCATTGTGCCTTTTGTATTTAATTCCGATGCAATTTATGTGCTTCATCGTCAATAAGAAGGTCAGCTAGATACAGTAAACCTGAAGTGAAGCATCGGAATCTATAACTAGTGTCACAGGAATGGTTCAAAACATAGACAGTAAGAAGAGCCAGTCTTCTTGTACTTGAGTCTGCATTGTGCCTTTTGTAGTTAATTCCGATGAATTTTCTGTGATTGATCGTCAATAAGAAGGTCAGAGGGATACAGTAAACCTGAATGAAGCATCGGAACCTATAACTAGTGTCACACGAATGGTTCAAACCATTGACAGTAAGAAGAGTCAGTGTTCTTGTACCGAAGTCAGCTATGTGCCTTTTGTATTTAATTAAGATGCAATTTCTGTGTTTCATCATCATTAATAAGGTCAGAGGGATACAGTAAACCTGAAGTGAAGTATCCAAGTCTATAACTAGTTTCACAGGAATGGTTCAAAGCATAGACAGTAAGAAGAGTCAGTCTTCTTACTGTCTATGCTTTGAACCGTACTTAATTCAGCATTGTGCCTTTTGTGTATAATTGCGATGCAATTTCTGTGTTGCATCGTCAATAAGAAGGTCAGCTGGATACAGTAAACCTGAAGTGAAGCATTGGAATCTATAACTAGGGTCACAGGAATGGTTCAAACCATAGACAGTAAGAAGAGTCAGTGTTCTTGTACTGAAGTCGGCATTGTGCCTTTTGTATTTAATTAAGATGCAATTTCTGTGTTTCATCGTCAATACTAAGGTTAGAGGGATACAGTAAACCTGAAGTGAAGTATCGGAATCTATAACAAGAGTCACAGGAATGGTTCAAAACATAGACAGTGAGAAGAGTCAGTCTTCTTGTACTTAAGTCGGCATTGTGCCTTTTGTATATAATTCGGATGCAATTTCTGTGCTTCATCGTCAATAAGAAGGTCAGCTGGATACAGTAAACCTGAAGTGAAGCATCGGAAACTATAACTAGTGTCACAGGAATGGTTCAAAACATAAACAGTAAGTAGAGTCAGTCTTCTTGTACTTAAGTCGGAATGTGCCTTTTGTATTTAGTTCCGATGCAATTTATGTGCTTCATCGTCAATAAGAAGGTCAGCTGGATGCAGTAAACCTGAAGTGAAGAATCGGAATCTATAACTATGGTCACACCAATGGTTCAAATCATTGACAGTAAGAAGAGTCAGTCTTCTTGTACTTCAGTCAGCATTGTGCCTTTTGTGTATAATTCCGATGCAATTTCTGTGTTGCATCGTCAATAAGAAGGTCAGCTGGGTACAGTAAACCTGAAGTGAAGCATCGGAATCTATAACTAGTGTCACAGGAATGGTTCAAAACATAGACAGTAAGAAGGGTTAGTCTTCTTGTACATAAGTCGTTATTTTGCCTTTTGTATTTAATTCCGAGCAATATCTGTCTTTCTTCGTCAATAAGAAGGTCAGAGGAATACAGTAAACCTGAGGTGAAGCATCGTAATCTATAACTAGTGTCACAGAAATGATTCAAAACATAGAATGTAAGAAGAGCCAGTCTTCTTGTACTTGAGTCGGCATTGTGCCTTTTGTATTTAATTCCGATGCTATTTCTGTGTTTCATCGTCAATAAGAAGGTCAAAGTGGATTCAGTAAACCTGAAGTGAAGCATCGGAATCTATAACTAGTGTCACAGAAATTATTCAAAACATAGAATGTAAGTAGAGCCAGTCTTCTTGTACTTGAGTCAGCATTGGCCTTTTGTATTTAATTCCGATGATATTTCTGTGTTTCATCGTCAATAAGAAGGTCAGAGGGATTCTGTAAACCTGAAGTGAAGCATCGGAATCTATAACTAGTGTCACAGGGATGGTTCAAAACATAGACAGCAAGAAGAGTCAGTCTTCTTGTACTTAAGTCGGCATTCTGCCTTATGTATTTAATTCCGATGCAATTTCTGTGTTTCATCGTCAGTAAGAAGGTCAGCTGGATACAGTAAACCTGAAGTGAAGCATCGGAATCTATAACTAGTGTCACAGGAATGGTTCAAAACATAGACAGTAAGAAGAGTCAGTCTTCTTGTACTTAAGTCGGCATTGTGCCTTTTGTATTTAATTCCGATGCAATTTATGTGCTTCATCATCAATAAGAAGGTCAGCTAGATACAGTAAACCTGAAGTGAAGCATCGGAATCTATAACTAGTGTCACAGGAATGGTTCAAAACATAGACAGTAAGAAGAGCCAGTCTTCTTGTACTTGAGTCGGCATTGTGCCTTTTGTATTTAATTCCGATGAATTTTCTGTGTTTGATCGTCAATAAGAAGGTCAGAGGGATACAGTAAAACTGAAGTGAAGCATCGGAATCTATAACTAGTGTCACAGGAATGGTTCAAACCATTGACAATAAGAAGAGTCAGTCTTCTTGTACTTAAGTCGGCATTGTGCCTTTTGTATATAATTCGGATGCAATTTCTGTGCTTCATCGTCAATAACAAGGTCAGCTGGATACATTAAACCTGAAGTGAAGCATTGGAATCTATAACTAGTGTCACAGGAATGGTTCGGAACATAAACAGTACGTAGAGTCAGTCTTCTTGTACTTAAGTCGGCATTGTGCCTTTTGTACTTAATTCCGATGCAATTTATGTGCTTCATCGTCAATAAGAAGGTCAGCTGGATACAGTAAACCTGAAGTGAAGCATCGGAATCTATAACTATTGTCACAGGAATGGTTCAAATCATTGACAGTAAGAGGAGTCAGTCTTCTTGTACTTAAGTCGGCATTGTGCCTTTTGTATTTAATTGAGATGCAATTTCTGTGTTTCATCGTCAATACGAAAGTCAAAGGGATACAGTAAACCTGATGTGAAGCATCGGAATCTATAACTAGTGTCACAGGAATGGTTCAGTACATAGACAGTAAGAAGAGTCAGTCACCTTGTACTTAAGTCGGCATTGTGCCTTTTGTATATAATTCCGATGCAATTTCTGTGTTTCATCGTCAACAAGATGCTCAGAGGGATACAGTAAACCTGAAGTGAAGCATCGGAATCTATAACTAGTGTCACAGGGATGGTTCAAAACATAGACAGTAAGAAGGGTTAGTTTTCTTGTACATAAGTCGTTATTGTGCCTTTTGTATTTAATTCCGATGCAATTTACGTGTTTCATCGTCAATAAGAAGGTCAGAGGGATACAGTAAACCTGAAGTGAAGCATCGGAATCTATAACTAGTGTCACAGGAATGGTTCAAAACATAGACAGTAAGAAGAGTCAGTCTTTTTGTACTTAAGTCGGCATTGTGCCTTTTGTATGTAATTCCGATGCTATTTCTGTGTTTCATCGTCAATAAGAAGGTCAGAGGGATTCAGTAATCCTGAAGTGAACATCGGAATCTATAACTAGTGACACAGGAATGGTTCAAAGCATAGACAGTAAGAAGAGTCAGTTTTCTTGTACTTAAGTCGGCATTGTGTCTTTTGTATTTAATTCCGATGCAATTTCTGTGTTTCATCGTCAATAAGAAGGTCAGAGGGATACACTAAACCTGAAGTGAAGCATCGGAATCAATAACTAGTGTCACAGAAATGGTTCAAAACATAGACAGTAAGAAGAGCCAGTCTTCTTGTACTTGAGTCGGCATTGTGCCTTTTGTATTTATTTCCGATGCAATTTCTGTGTTTCATCGTCAATAAGAAGGTCAGAGGGATACAGTAAAGCTGAAGTGAAGCATCGGAAACTATAACTAGTGTCACAGGAATGGTTCTAAACATAGACAGTAAGAAGAGTCAGTCTTCTTGTACTTTAGTCGGCATTGTGCCTTTTGTGTTTAATTCCGATGCAATTTCTGTGTTTCATCGTCAATAAGAAGGTCACAGGGATACAGTAAACCTGAAGTGAAGCATCGGAATCTATAACTAGTGTCACAGGAATGGTTCAAACATGAACAGTAAGAAGAATCAGTTTTCTTGTACTTAGGTTGGCACTGTGCCTTTTGTATCTAATTCCGACGCAATTTCTGTGTTTCATCGTCAGTAAGAAGGTCAGCTGGATACAGTTAACCTGAAGTGAAGCATCGGAATCTATAACTAGTGTCACAGGAATGGTTCAAATCATAAACAATAAGTAGAGTCAGTCTTCTTGTACTTAAGTCGGCATTGTGCCTTTTGTATTTAATTCCGATGCAATTTATGTGCTTCATCGTCAATAAAAAGGTCAGCTAGATACAGTAAACCTGAAGTGAAGCATCGGAATCTATAACTAGTGTCACAGGAATGGTTCAAAACATAGACAGTAAGAAGAGCCAGTCTTCTTGTACTTGAGTCTGCATTGTGCCTATTGTATTTAATTCCGATGAATTTTCTGTGATTGATCGTCAATAAGAAGGTCAGAGGGATACAGTAAACCTGAATGAAGCATCGGAACCTATAACTAGTGTCACACGAATGGTTCAAACCATTGACAGTAAGAAGAGTCAGTGTTCTTGTACCGAAGTCAGCTATGTGCTTTTGTATTTAATTAAGATGCAATTTCTGTGTTTCATCATCAATAATAAGGTCAGAGGGATACAGTAAACCTGAAGTGAAGTATCCGAGTCTATAACTAGTTTCACAGGAATGGTTCAAAGCATAGACAGTAAGAAGAGTCAGTCTTCTTACTGTCTATGCTTTGAACCGTACTTAAGTCAGCATTGTGCCTTTTGTGTATAATTCCGATGCAATTTCTGTGTTGCATCGTCAATACGAAGGTCAGCTGGATACAGTAAACCTGAAGGGAAGCATTGGAATCTATAACTAGGGTCACAGGAATGGTTCAAACCATAGACAGTAAGAAGAGTCAGTGTTCTTGTACTGAAGTCGGCATTGTGCCTTTTGTATTTAATTAAGATGCAATTTCTGTGTTTCATCGTCAATAATAAAGTCAGAGGGATACAGTAAACCTGAAATGAAGTATCGGAATCTATAACAAGAGTCACAGGAATGGTTCAAAACATAGACAGTGAGAAGAGTCAGTCTTCTTGTACTTAAGTCGGCATTGTGCCTTTTGTATATAATTCGGATGCAATTTCTGTGCTTCATCGTCAATAAGAAGGTCAGCTGGATACAGTAAACCTGAAGTGAAGCATCGGAAACTATAACTAGTGTCACAGGAATGGTTCAAAACATAAACAGTAAGTAGAGTCAGTCTTCTTGTACTTAAGTCGGAATGTGCCTTTTGTATTTAGTTCCGATGCAATTTATGTGCTTCATCGTCAATAAGAAGGTCAGCTGGATGCAGTAAACCTGAAGTGAAGCATCGGAATCTATAACTATTGTCACACGAATGGTTCAAATCATTGACAGTAAGAAGAGTCAGTCTTCTTGTACTTCAGTCAGCATTGTGCCTTTTGTGTATAATTCCGATGCAATTTCTGTGTTGCATCGTCAATAAGAAGGTCAGCAGGACACAGTAAACCTGAAGTGAAGCATCGGAATCTATAACTAGTGTCACAGGAATGGTTCAAAACATAGACAGTAAGAAGGGTTAGTCTTCTTCTACATAAGTCGTTATTTTGCCTTTTGTATTTAATTCCGAGCAATATCTGTGTTTCTTCGTCAATAAGAAGGTCAGAGGAATACAGTAAACCTGAAGTGAAGCATCGTAATCTATAACTAGTGTCACAGAAATGAGTCAAAACATAGAATGTACGAAGAGCCAGTCTTCTTGTACTTGAGTCGGCATTGTGCCTTTTGTATTTAATTCCGATGCTATTTCTGTGTTTCATCGTCAATAAGAAGGTCAAAGTGGATTCAGTAAACCTGAAGTGAAGCATCGGAATCTATAACTAGTGTCACAGAAATTATTCAAAACATAGAATGTAAGTAGAGCCAGTCTTCTTGTACTTGAGTCAGCATTGGCCTTTTGTATTTAATTCCGATGCTATTTCTGTGTTTCATCGTCAATAAGAAGGTCAGAGGGATTCAGTAAACCTGAAGTGAAGCATCGGAATCTATAACTAGTGTCACAGGGATGTTTCAAAACATAGACAGTAAGAAGGGTTAGTCTTCTTGTACATAAGTCGTTATTGTGCCTTTTGTATTTAATTCCGATGCAATTTACGTGTTTCATCGTCAATAAGAAGCTCAGAGGGATACAGCAAACCTGAAGTGAAGCATCGGAATCTATAACTAGTGTCACAGGAATGGTTCAAAACATAGACGGTAAGAAGAGTCAGTCTTTTTGTACTTAAGTCGGCATTGTGCCTTTTGTATGTAATTCCGATGCTATTTCTGTGTTTCATCGTCAATAAGAAGGTCAGAGGGATTCAGTAATCCTGAAGTGAAGCATCGGAATCTATAACTAGTGACACAGGAATGGTTCAAAGCATAGACAGTAAGAAGAGTCAGTTTTCTTGTACTTAAGTCGGCATTGTGTCTTTTGTATTTAATTCCGATGCAATTTCTGTGTTTCACCGTCAATAAGAAGGTCAGAGGGATACACTAAACCTGAAGTGAAGCATCGGAATCAATAACTAGTGTCACAGAAATGGTTCAAAACATAGACAGTAAGAAGAGCCAGTCTTCTTGTACTTGAGTCGGCATTGTGCCTTTTGTATTTATTTCCGATGCAATTTCTGTGTTTCATCGTCAATAAGAAGGTCAGAGGGATACAGTAAAGCTGAAGTGAAGCATCGGAAACTATAACTAGTGTCACAGGAATGGTTCTAAACATAGACAGTAAGAAGAGTCAGTCTTCTTGTACTTTAGTCGGCATTGTGCCTTTTGTGTTTAATTCCGATGCAATTTCTGTGTTTCATCGTCAATAAGAAGGTCACAGGGATACAGTAAACCTGAAGTGAAGCATCGGAATCTATAACTAGTGTCACAGGAATGGTTCAAACATGAACAGTAAGAAGAGTCAGTTTTCTTGTACTTAGGTTGGCACTGTGCCTTTTGTATTTAATTCCGACGCAATTTCTGTGTTTCATAGTCAGTAAGAAGGTCAGGTGGATACAGTAAACCTGAAGTGAAGCATCGGAATCTATAACTAGTGTCACAGGAAAGGTTCAAAACATAAACAGTAAGAAGAGTCAGTCTTCTTGTACTTAAGTCGGCATTGCGCCTTTTGTATTTAATTCCGATGCAATTTATGTGCTTCATCGTCAATAAGAAGGTCGGCTAGATACAGTAAACCTGAAGTGAAGCATCGGAATCTATAACTAGTGTCACAGGAATGGTTCAAAACATAGACAGTAAGAAGAGCCAGTCTTCTTGTACTTGAGTCTGCATTGTGCCTTTTGTATTTAATTCCATTGAATTTTCTGTGTTGCATCGTCAATAAGAAGGTCAGCTGGATACAGTAAACCTGAAGTGAAGCATTGGAATCTATAACTAGGGTCACAGGAATGGTTCAAACCATAGACAGTAAGAAGAATCAGTGTTCTTGTACTGAAGTCGGCATTGTGCCTTTTGTATTTAATTAAGATGCAATTTCTGTGTTTCATCGCCAATAATAAGGTCAGAGGGATACAGTAAACCTGAAGTGAAGTATCGGAATCTATAACAAGAGTCACAGGAATGGTTCAAAACATAGACAGTGAGAAGAGTCAGTCTTCTTGTACTTAAGTCGGCTTTGTGCCTTTTGTATATAATTCGGATGCAATTTCTGTGCTTCATCGTCAATAAGAAGGTCAGCTGGATACAGTAAACCTGAAGTGAAGCATCGGAATCTATAACTAGTGTCACAGGAATGGTTCAAAACGTAAACAGTAAGTAGAGTCAGTCTTCTTGTACTTAAGTCGGAATGTGCCTTTTGTATTTAGTTCCGATGCAATTTATGTGCTTCATCGTCAATAAGAAGGTCAGCTGGATGCAGTAAACCTGAAGTGAAGCATCGGAATCTATAACTATTGTCACACGAATGGTTCAAATCATTGACAGTAAGAAGAGTCAGTCTTCTTGTACTTAAGTCAGCATTGTGCCATTTGTGTATAATTCTGATGCAATTTCTCTGTTGCATCGTCAATAAGAAGGTCAGCTGGATACAGTAAACCCGAAGTGAAGCATCGGAATCTATAACTAGTGTCACAGGAATGGTTCAAAACATAGACAGTAAGAAGGGTTAGTCTTCTTGTACATAAGTCGTTATTTTGCCTTTTGTATTTAATTCCGAGCAATATCTGTGTTTCTTCGACAATAAGAAGGTCAGAGGAATACAGTAAACCTGAAGTGAAGCATCGTAATCTATAACTAGTGTCACAGAAATGATTCAAAACATAGAATGTAAGAAGAGCCAGTCTTCTTGTACTTGAGTCGGCATTGTGCCTTTTGTATTTAATTCCGATGCTATTTCTGTGTTTCATCGTCAATAAGAAGGTCAAAGTGGATTCAGTAAACCTGAAGTGAAGCATCGGAATCTATAACTAGTGTCACAGAAATGATTCAAAACATAGAATGTAAGAAGAGCCAGTCTTCTTGAACTTGAGTCAGCATTGTGCCTTTTGCATTTAATCCGATGCTATTTCTGTGTTTCATCGTCAATAAGAAGGTCAGAGGGATTCAGTAAACCTGAAGTTAAGCATCGGAATCTGTAACTAGTGTCACAGGAATGGTTAAAACCATAGACAGTAAGAAGAGTCAATTTTCTTGTACTTAAGTCGGCATAGTGCCTTTTGTATTTAATTCCGATGCAATTTACGTGTTTCATCGTCAATAAGAAGGTCAGAGGGATACAGTAAACCAGAAGTGAAGCATCGGAATCTGTAACTAGTGTCACAGGAATGGTTCAAAACATAGACAGTAAGAAGAGTCAGTCTTTTTGTACTTAAGTCGGCATTGTGCCTTGTGTATGTAATTCCGATGCAGTTTCTGTGTTTCATCGTCAATAAGAAGGTGAGAGGGATTAAGTAATCCTGAAGTGAAGCATCGGAATCTATAACTAGTGACACAGGAATGGTTCAAAACATAGACTGTAAGAAGAGTCAGTCTTCTTGTACTTAAGTCGGCATTGTGCCTTTTGTATTTAATTCCGATGCAATTTACGTGTATCATCGTCAATAAGAAGGTCAGGGGGATACAGTAAACCTGACGTGAAGCATCGGAATCTACAGTTAGTGTCACAGGAATGGTTCAAAACATAGACAGTAAGAAGAATCAGTTTTCTTGTACTTAAGTCGGCATTGTGCCTCTTGTATTTAATTCCGATGCAATTTCTGTGTTTCATCGTCAATAAGAAGGTCACAGGTATACAGTAAACCTGAAGTGAAGCATCGGAATCTATAACTAGTATCACAGGAATGGTTCAAAACATAGACAGGAAGTATAGCCAGTCTTCTTGTACTTGAGTCGGCATTGTGCCTTTTGTATTTAATTCCGATGCAATTTCTTTGTTTCATCGCCAATACGACGGTCAGAGGGATACAGTAAACCTGAAGTGATGCATCGGAATCTATAACTAGTGTCAGAGGAATGGTTCAAAACATGGATATTAAGAAGAGTCTGTTTTCTTGTACTTGAGTCGGCATTGTGCATTTTCTATTTAATTCCGATGCAATTTCTGTGTTTCGTCGTCAATAGGAAGGTCCAAGGGATACAGTAAACCTGAAGTGAAGCATCGGAATTTAAAACCAGTCTCACAGGAAAGGTTCAAAACATAGACAGTAAGAAGAGCCAGTCTTCTTGTAATTAGGTTGGCATTGTGCCTTTTGTATTTAATTCCGATGCAATTTCTGTGTTTCATCGTCAGTACGACGGTCAGAGGGATACAGAAAACCTAAAGTGAAGCATCGGAATCTATAACTAGTGTCACAGAAATGATTCAAGACATAGACAGTAAGAAGAGCCAGTCTTCTTTTACTTCAGTCGGCATTTTGCCTTTTGTATATAATTCCGATGCAATTTCTGTGTTTCATCGTCAATAAGAAGGTCAGAGGGATACAGTAAACCTGAAGTGAAGCATCGGAATCTATAACTAGTGTCACAGGAAAGGTTCAAAACATAGACAGTAAATAGAGTCAGTCTTCTTGTACTTATGGCGGCATTGTGCCTTTTGTATTTAATTCCGATGTAATTTACGTGTTTCATCGTCAATAAGAACGTCAGAGGAATACAGTAAACCCGAAGTGAAGCATCGGAATCTATAACTAGTGTCACAGGAATGGTTCAAAACATAGACAGTAAGAAGAATCAGTTTTCTTGTACTTAAGTCGGCATTGTGCCTTTTGTATTTAATTCCGATGCAATTTCTGTGTTTCATCGTCAATAAGAAGGTCACAGGGATACAGTAAACCTGAAGTGAAGCATCAGAATCTATAACTAGTATCACAGGAATGGTTCAAAACATAGACAGGAAGTATAGCCAGTCTTCTTGTACTTGAGTCGGCATTGTGCTTTTTGTATTTAATTCCGATGCAATTTCTTTGTTTCATCGCCAATACGACGGTCAGAGGGATACAGTAAACCTGAAGTGATGCTTCGGAAACTATAACTAGTGTCACAGGAATGGTTCAAAACATAGATATTAAGAAGAGTCTGTTGTCTTGTACTTGAGTCGGCATTGTGCCTTTTCTATTTAATTCCGATGCAATTTCTGTGTTTGGTCGTCAATAAGAAGTTCCAATGGATACAGTAAACCTGATTTGAAGCATCGGAATCTTAAACCGGTCTCACAGGAAAGGTTCAAAACATAGACAGTAAGAAGAGCCAGTCTTCTTGTACTTGAGTCGGCATTGTGCCTTTTGTATTTAATTCCGATGCAATTTCTGTGTTTCATCGTCAATAAGAAGTTCAGAGGGATACAGGAAAGCTGAAGTGAAACATCGGAATCTATAACTAGTGTCACAGGAATGGTTCAAAGCATAGACAGTAAGAAGAGTCAGTTTTCTTGTACTTATGTCGGCACTGTGCCTTTTGTATTTAATTCCGATGCAATTTCTGTGTTTCATCGTCAATAAGAAGTTCAGAGGGATACAGGAAAGCTGAAGTGAAACATCGGAATCTATAACTAGTGTCACAGGAATGGTTCAAAGCATAGACAGTAAGAAGAGTCAGTCTTCTTGTACTTAAGTCGGCATTGTGACTTTTGTATTTAATTCCGATGCAATTTCTGTGTTTCATCGTCAATAAGAAGGTCACAGGGATACAGTAAACCTCAAGTGAAGCATCGGAATCTATAACTAGTGTCACAGGAATGGTTCAAACATAAACAGTAAGAAGAGTCAGTTTTCTAGTACTTAGGTTGGCACTGTGCCTTTTGTATTTAATTCCGACGCAATTTCTGTGTTTCATCGTCAATAAGAAGGTCAGAGGGATACAGTAAACCTGAAGTGAAGCATCGGAATCTATAACTAGTGTCACAGGAATTGTTCAAAACATAGACAGTAAGAAGAGCCAGTTTTCTTGTACTTGAGTCGGCATTGTGCCTTTTGTATTTAAATCCGATGCAATTTCTGTGTTTCTTCGTCAATTCGAAGGTCAGAGGGATACAGTAAACCTGAAGTGAAGGATCGGAAACTATAACTAGTGTCGCATGAATGGTTAAAAACATAGACAGTAAGAAGAGCCAGTCTTGTTGTACTTGCGTCGGCATTGTACCTTCTGTATTTAATTCGGATGCAATTTCTGTGTTTCATCGTCAATAAGAAGGTCAGAGGGGTACAGTAAACCTGAAGTGAAGCATCGGAATCTATAACTAGTGTCACAGGAATCGTTCAAAACATAGACAGCAAGAAGAGTCAGTCTTCTTGTACTTCAGTCGGCATCGTGCCTTCTGTATTTAATTCCGATGCAATTTCTGTGTTTCATCGTCAATAAGAAGGTCAGAGGGATACAGTAAACCTGAAGTGATGCATCGCAATATATAACTAGTGTCACAGGAATGGTTCAAAACATAGACAGTAAGAAGAGTCAGTTTTCTTGAACTTAAGTCGGCATTGTGCCTTATGTATTTAATTCCGATGCAATTTCTGTGTTTCATCGTCAGCAAGAAGGTCAGCTGGATACAGTAAACCTGAAGTGAAGCATCGGAATCTATAACTAGTGTCACAGGAATGGTTCAAAACATAGACAGTAAGAAGAGTCAGTCTTCTTGTACTTAAGTCGGCATTGTGCCTTTTGTATTTAATTCCGATGCAATTTATGTGCTTCATCATCAATAAGAAGGTCAGCTAGATACAGTAAACCTGAAGTGAAGCATCGGAATCTATAACTAGTGTCACAGGAATGTTTCAAAACATAGACAGTAAGAAGAGCCAGTCTTCTTGTACTTGAGTCGGCATTGTGCCTTTTGTATTTAATTCCGATGAATTTTTTGTGTTTGATCGTCAATAAGAAGGTCAGAGGGATACAGTAAAACTGAAGTGAAGCATCGGAATCTATAACTAGTGTCACAGGAATGGTTCAAACCATTGACAGTTAGAAGAGTCAGTCTTCTTGTACTTAAGTCGGCATTGTGCCTTTTGTATATAATTCGGATGCAATTTCTGTGCTTCATCGTCAATAAGAAGGTCAGCTGGATACAGTAAACCTGAAGTGAAGCATCGGAATCTATAACTAGTGTCACAGGAATGGTTCAAAACATAAACAGTAAGTAGAGTCAGTCTTCTTGTACTTAAGTCGGCATTGTGCCTTTTTGTATTTAATTCCGATGCAATTTATGTGCTTCATCGTCAATAAGAAGGTCAGCTGGATACAGTAAACCTGAAGTGAAGCATCGGAATCTATAACTATTGTCACAGTAATGGTTCAAATCATTGACAGTAAGAAGAGTCAGTCTTCTTGTACTTGAGTCGTCATTGTGCCTTTTGTATTTAATTAAGATGCAATTTCTGTGTTTCATCGTCAATACGAAAGTCAAAGGGATACATTAAACCTGATGTGAAGTATCGGAATCTATAACTAGTGTCACAGGAATGGTTCAGTACATAGACAGTAAGAAGAGTCAGTCACCGTGTACTTAAGTCGGCATTGTGCCTTTTGTATTTAATTCCGATGCAATTTCTGTGTTTCATCGTCAATAAGAAGCTCAGAGGGATACAGTAAACCTGAAGTGAAGCATCGGAATCTATAACTAGTGTCACAGGGATGGTTCAAAACATAGACAGTAAGAAGGGTTAGTCTTCTTGTACATAAGTCGTTATTGTGCCTTTTGTATTTAATTCCGATGCAATTTACTTGTTTCATCGTCAATAAGAAGGTCAGAGGGATACAGTAAACCTGAAGTGAAGCATCGGAATCTATAACTAGTGTCACAGGAATGGTTCAAAACATGGACAGTAAGAAGAGTCAGTCTTTTTGTACTTAAGTCGGCATTGTGCCTTTTGTGTGTAATTCCGATGCTATTTCTGTGTTTCATTGTCAATAAGAAGGTCAGAGGGATTCAGTAATCCTGAAGTGAAGCGTCGGAATCTATAACTAGTGACGCAGGAATGGTTCAAAGCATAGACAGTAAGAAGAGTCAGTTTTCTTGTACTTAAGTCGGCATTGTGTCTTTTGTATTTAATTCCAATGCAATTTCTGTGTTTCATCGTCAATAAGAAGGTCAGAGGGATACACTAAACCTGAAGTGAAGCATCGGAATCAATAACTAGTGTCACAGAAATGGTTCAAAACATAGACAGTAAGAAGAGCCAGTCTTCTTGTACTTGAGTCGGCATTGTGCCTTTTGTATTTATTTCCGATGCAATTTCTGTGTTTCATCGTCAATAAGAAGGTCAGAGGGATACAGTAAAGCTGAAGTGAAGCATCGGAAACTATAACTAGTGTCACAGGAATGGTTCAAAACATAGACAGTAAGTAGAGTCAGTCTTCTTGTACTTAAGTCGGCATTGTGCCTTTTGTTTTTAATTCCGATGCAATTTATGTGCTTCATCGTCAATAAGAAGGTCAGCTGGATACAGTAAACCTGAAGTGAAGCATCGGAATCTATAACTATTGTCACAGTAATGGTTCAAATCATTGACAGTAAGAAGAGTCAGTCTTCTTGTACTTGAGTCGGCATTGTGCCTTTTGTATTTAATTAAGATGCAATTTCTGTGTTTCATCGTCAATACGAAAGTCAAAGGGATACAGTAAACCTGATGTGAAGTATCGGAATCTATAACTAGTGTCACAGGAATGGTTCAGTACATAGACAGTAAGAAGAGTCAGTCACCTTGTACGTAAGTCGGCATTGTGCCTTTTGTATTTAATTCCGATGCAATTTCTGTGTTTCATCGTCAATAAGAAGCTTAGAGGGATACAGTAAACCTGAAGTGAAGCATCGGAATCTATAACTAGTGTCACAGGGATGGTTCAAAACATAGACAGTAAGAAGGGTTAGTCTTCTTGTACATAAGTCGTTATTGTGCCTTTTGTATTTAATTCCGATGCAATTTACTTGTTTCATCGTCAATAAGAAGGTCAGAGGGATACAGTAAACCTGAAGTGAAGCATCGGAATCTATAACTAGTGTCACAGGAATGGTTCAAAACATGGACAGTAAGAAGAGTCAGTCTTTTTGTACTTAAGTCGGCATTGTGCCTTTTGTGTGTAATTCCGATGCTATTTCTGTGTTTCATTGTCAATAAGAAGGTCAGAGGGATTCAGTAATCCTGAAGTGAAGCATCGGAATCTATAACTAGTGACGCAGGAATGGTTCAAAGCATAGACAGTAAGAAGAGTCAGTTTTCTTGTACTTAAGTCGGCATTGTGTCTTTTGTATTTAATTCCAATGCAATTTCTGTGTTTCATCGTCAATAAGAAGGTCAGAGGGATACACTAAACCTGAAGTGAAGCATCGGAATCAATAACTAGTGTCACAGAAATGGTTCAAAACATAGACAGTAAGAAGAGCCAGTCTTCTTGTACTTGAGTCGGCATTGTGCCTTTTGTATTTATTTCCGATGCAATTTCTGTGTTTCATCGTCAATAAGAAGGTCAGAGGGATACAGTAAAGCTGAAGTGAAGCATCGGAAACTATAACTAGTGTCACAGGAATGGTTCAAAACATAGACAGTAAGTAGAGTCAGTCTTCTTGTACTTAAGTCGGCATTGTGCCTTTTGTTTTTAATTCCGATGCAATTTATGTGCTTCATCGTCAATAAGAAGGTCAGCTGGATACAGTAAACCTGAAGTGAAGCATCGGAATCTATAACTATTGTCACAGTAATGGTTCAAATCATTGACAGTAAGAAGAGTCAGTCTTCTTGTACTTGAGTCGGCATTGTGCCTTTTGTATTTAATTAAGATGCAATTTCTGTGTTTCATCGTCAATACGAAAGTCAAAGGGATACAGTAAACCTGATGTGAAGTATCGGAATCTATAACTAGTGTCACAGGAATGGTTCAGTACATAGACAGTAAGAAGAGTCAGTCACCTTGTACGTAAGTCGGCATTGTGCCTTTTGTATTTAATTCCGATGCAATTTCTGTGTTTCATCGTCAATAAGAAGCTTAGAGGGATACAGTAAACCTGAAGTGAAGCATCGGAATCTATAACTAGTGTCACAGGGATGGTTCAAAACATAGACAGTAAGAAGGGTTAGTCTTCTTGTACATAAGTCGTTATTGTGCCTTTTGTATTTAATTCCGATGCAATTTACTTGTTTCATCGTCAATAAGAAGGTCAGAGGGATACAGTAAACCTGAAGTGAAGCATCGGAATCTATAACTAGTGTCACAGGAATGGTTCAAAACATGGACAGTAAGAAGAGTCAGTCTTTTTGTACTTAAGTCGGCATTGTGCCTTTTGTGTGTAATTCCGATGCTATTTCTGTGTTTCATTGTCAATAAGAAGGTCAGAGGGATTCAGTAATCCTGAAGTGAAGCATCGGAATCTATAACTAGTGACACAGGAATGGTTCAAAGCATAGACAGTAAGAAGAGTCAGTTTTCTTGTACTTAAGTCGGCATTGTGTCTTTTGTATTTAATTCCAATGCAATTTCTGTGTTTCATCGTCAATAAGAAGGTCAGAGGGATACACTAAACCTGAAGTGAAGCATCGGAATCAATAACTAGTGTCACAGAAATGGTTCAAAACATAGACAGTAAGAAGAGCCAGTCTTCTTGTACTTGAGTCGGCATTGTGCCTTTTGTATTTATTTCCGATGCAATTTCTGTGTTTCATCGTCAATAAGAAGGTCAGAGGGATACAGTAAAGCTGAAGTGAAGCATCGGAAACTATAACTAGTGTCACAGGAATGGTTCAAAACATAGACAGTAAGTAGAGTCAGTCTTCTTGTACTTAAGTCGGCATTGTGCCTTTTGTTTTTAATTCCGATGCAATTTATGTGCTTCATCGTCAATAAGAAGGTCAGCTGGATACAGTAAACCTGAAGTGAAGCATCGGAATCTATAACTATTGTCACAGTAATGGTTCAAATCATTGACAGTAAGAAGAGTCAGTCTTCTTGTACTTGAGTCGGCATTGTGCCTTTTGTATTTAATTAAGATGCAATTTCTGTGTTTCATCGTCAATACGAAAGTCAAAGGGATACAGTAAACCTGATGTGAAGTATCGGAATCTATAACTAGTGTCACAGGAATGGTTCAGTACATAGACAGTAAGAAGAGTCAGTCACCTTGTACGTAAGTCGGCATTGTGCCTTTTGTATTTAATTCCGATGCAATTTCTGTGTTTCATCGTCAATAAGAAGCTTAGAGGGATACAGTAAACCTGAAGTGAAGCATCGGAATCTATAACTAGTGTCACAGGGATGGTTCAAAACATAGACAGTAAGAAGAGTCAGTTTTCATGTACTTAAGTCGGCATTGTGTCTTTTGTATTTAATTCCGATGCAATTTCTGTGTTTCATCGTCAATAAGATGGTCAGAGGGATACAATAAACCTGAAGTGAAGCATCGGAATCAATAACTAGTGTCACAAAAATGGTTCAAAACATAGACAGTAAGAAGAGCCAGTCTTCTTGTACTTGAGTCGGCATTGTGCCTTTTGTATTTATTTCCGATGCAATTTCTGTGTTTCATCGTCAATAAGAAGGTCCGAGGGATACAGTAAAGCTGAAGTGAAGCATCGGAAACTACAACTAGTGTCACAGGAATGGTTCAAAACATAGACAGTAAGAAGAGTCAGTCTTCTTGTACTTTAGTCGGCATTGTGCCTTTTGTATTTAATTCCGATGCAATTTCTGTGTTTCATCGTCAATAAGAACGTCAGAGGGATACAGTAAACCTAAAGTGAAGCATCGGAATCTATAACTAGTGTCACAGGAATGGTTCAAACATGAACAGTAAGAAGAGCCAGTTTTCTTGTACTTGAGCCGGCATTGTGCCTTTTGTATTTAATTCCGATGCAATTTCTGTGTTTCTTCGTCAATTCGAAGGTCAGAGGGATACAGTAAACCTGAAGTGAAGGATCGGAAACTATAACTAGTGTCGCAGGAATGGTTCAAAACATAGACAGTAAGAAGAGCCAGTCTTGTTGTACTTGAGTCGGCATTGTACCTTCTGTATTTAATTCGGATGCAATTTCTGTGTTTCATCGTCAATAAGAAGGTCAGAGGGGTACAGTAAACCTGAAGTGAAGCATCGGAATCTATAACTAGTGTCACAGGAATCGTTCAAAATATAGACAGCAAGAAGAGTCAGTCTTCTTGTACTTAAGTCGGCATCGTGCCTTCTGTATTTAATTCCGATGCAATTTCTGTGTTTCATCGTCAATAAGAAGGTCAGAGGGATACAGTAAACCTGAAGTGATGCATCGGAATCTATAACTAGTGTCACAGGAATGGTTCAAAACATAGACAGTAAGAAGAGTCAGTTTTCTTGTACTTAAGTCGGCATTGTGCCTTATGTATTTAATTCCGATGCAATTTCTGTATTTCATCGTCAGTAAGAAGGTCAGCTGGATACAGTAAACCTGAAGTGAAGCATCGGAATCTATAACTAGTGTCACAGGAATGGTTCAAAACATAGACAGTAAGAAGAGTTAGTCTTCTTGTACTTAAGTCGGCATTGTGCCTTTTGTATTTAATTCCGATGCAATTTATGTGCTTCATCATCAATAAGAAGGTCAGCTAGATACAGTAAACCTGAAGTGAAGCATCGGAATCTATAACTAGTGTCACAGGAATGTTTCAAAACATAGACAGTAAGAAGAGCCAGTCTTCTTGTACTTGAGTCGGCATTGTGCCTTTTGTATTTAATTCCGATGAATTTTCTGTGTTTGATCGTCAATAAGAAGGTCAGAGGGATACAGTAAAAGTGAAGTGAAGCATCGGAATCTATAACTAGTGTCACAGGAATGGTTCAAACCATTGACAGTAAGAAGAGTCAGTCTTCTTGTACTTAAGTCGCATTGTGCCTTTTGTATATAATTCGGATGCAATTTCTGTGCTTCATCGTCAATAAGAAGGTCAGCTGGATACAGTAAACCTGAAGTGAAGCATCGGAATCTATAACTAGTGTCACAGGAATGGTTCAAAACATAAACAGTAGGTAGAGACAGTCTTTTTGTACTTAAGTCGGCATTGTGCATTTTGTATTTAATTCCGATGCAATTTATGTGCTTCATCGTCAATAAGAAGGTCAGCTGGATACAGTAAACCTGAAGTGAAGCATCGGAATCTATAACTATTGACACAGTAATGGTTCAAATCATTGACAGTAAGAAGAGTCAGTCTTCTTGTACTTGAGTCGGCATTGTGCCTTTTGTATTTAATTCCGATGCAATTTATGTGCTTCATCGTCAATAAGAAGGTCAGCTAGATACAGAAAACCTGAAGTGAAGCATCGGAATCTATAACTAGTGTCACACGAATGGTTCAAATCATTGACAGTAAGAAGAATCAGTGTTCTTGTACCGAAGTCAGCTATGTGCCTTTTGTATTTAATTAAGATGCAATTTCTGTGTTTCATCATCAATAATAAGGTCAGAGGGATACAGTAAACCTGAAGTGAAGTATCCGAGTCTATAATTAGTTTCACAGGAATGGTTCAAAGCATAGACAGTAAGAAGAGTCAGTCTTCTTGTACTTAAGTCAGCATTGTGCCTTTTGTGTATAATTCCGATGCAATTTCTGTGTTGCATCGTCAATAAGAAGGTCAGCTGGATACAGTAAACCTGAAGTGAAGCATTGGAATCTATAACTAGTGTCACAGGAATGGTTCAAACCATAGACAGTAAGAAGAGTCAGTGTTCTTGTACTGAAGTCGGCATTGTGCCTTTTGTATTTAATTAAGATGCGATTTCTGTGTTTCATCGTCAATAATAAGGTCAGAGGGATCCAGTAAACCTGAAGTGAAGTATCGGAATCTATAACAAGAGTCACAGGAATGGTTCAAAACATAGACAGTAAGAAGAGTCAGTCTTCTTGTACTTAAGTCGGCATTGTGCCTTTTGTATGTAATTCGGATGCAATTTCTGTGCTTCATCGTCAATAAGAAGGTCAGCTGGATACAGTAAACCTGAAGTGAAGCATCGGAATCTATAACTAGTGTCACAGGAATGGTTCAAAACATAAACAGTAAGTAGAGTCAGTCTTCTTGTACTTAAGTCGGAATGTGCCTTTTGTATTTAGTTCCGATGCAATTTATGTGCTTCATCGTCAATAAGATGGTCAGCTGGATGCAGTAAACCTGAAGTGAAGCATCGGAATCTATAACTATTGTCACACGAATGGTTCAAATCATTGACAGTAAGAAGAGTCAGTCTTCTTGTACTTAAGTGGGCATTGTGTCTTTTGTATTTAATTAAGATGCAATTTTTGTGTTTCATCGTCAATAACAAAGTCAAAGGGATACAGTACACCTAAAGTGAAGCATCGGAATCTATAACTAGTGTCACAGGAATGGTTCAATACAAAGACAGTAAGAAGAGTCAGTCACCTTGTACTTAAGTCGGCATTGTGCCTTTTATATATAATTCCGATTCAATTTCTGTGTTTCATCGTCAATAAGAAGCTCAGGGGTATACAGTAAACCTGAAGTGAAGCATCGGAATCTATAACTAGTGCCACAGGAATGATTCAAAACATAGCCAGTAAGAAGGGTTAGTCTTCTTGTACATAAGTCGTTATTGTGCCATTTGTATTTAATTCCGATGCAATTTACGTGTTTCATCGTCAATAAGAAGGTCAGAGGGATACAGTAAACCTGAAGTGCAGCATCGGAATCTATAACTAGTGTCACAGGAATGGTTCAAAACATAGACAGTAAGAAGAGTCAGTCTTTTGGACTTAAGTCGGCATTGTGCCGTTTGTATGTAATTCCGAAGCTATTTCTGTGTTTCATCGTCAATAAGAAGGTCAGAGGGATTCAGTAATCCTGAAGTGAAGCATCGGAATCTATAACTAGTGACACAGGAGTGGTTTTAAAACATAGTCTGTAAGAAGAGTCAGTCTTCTTGTACTTAAGTCGGCATTGTGCCTTTTGTATTTAATTCCGATGCAATTTACGTGTTTCATCGTCAATAAGAAGGTCAGAGGGATACAGTAAACCTGAAGTAAAGTATCGGAATCTATAACTAGTGTCACAGGAATGGTTCATATCATAGACAGGAAGTTTAGCCAGTCTTCTTGTACTTGAAGTGGCATTGTGAATTTTGTATTTAATTCCGATACAATTTCTGTGTTTCATCGCCAATACGACGGTCAGAGGGATACAGTGAACCTGAAGTGATGCATCGGAATCTATAACTAGTGTCACAGGAATGGTTCAAATCATAGATATTAAGAAGAGTCTGTTTTCTTGTACTTGAGTTGGCATTGTGCATTTTCTATTAATTCCGATGCAATTTCTGTGTTTAATCGTCAATAAGAAGGTCAGAGGGATTCAGTTATCCTGAAGTGAAGCATCGGAATCTATAACTAGTGTCACAGGAATGGTTCAAAACATAGACTGTAACAAGAGTCTGTCTTCTTGTACTTAAGGCGGCATTGTGCTTTTTGTATTTAATTCCGATGTAATTTACGTGTTTCGTCGTCAATAAGAAGGTCAGAGGGATACAGTAAACCTGAAGTGAAGTATCGGAATCTAAAACCGGTCTCACAGGAAAGGTTCAAAACATAGACAGTAAGACGAGCCAGTCTTCTTGTACTTGAGTTGTCATTGTGCCTTTTGTATTTAATTCCGATGCATTTTCTGTGTTTCATCGTCAATAAGAAAGTCAGAGGGATACAGTAAAGCTGAAGTGAAGCATCGGTATCTATAACTAGTGTCACAGGAATGGTTCAAGGCATAGACAGTAAGAAGAGTCAGTTTTCTTGTACTTAAGTCGGCATTGTGCCTTTTGTATTTAATTCCGATGCAATTTCTGTGTTTCATCGTCAATAAGAAGGTCAGAGGGATACAGTAAACCTGAAGTGAAGAATCGGAATCAACAACTAGTGTCACAGAAATGGTTCAAAACATAGATAGTAAGAAGAGCCAGTCTTCTTGTTCTTGAGTCGGCATTGTGCCTTTTGTATTTATTTCCGATGCAATTTCTGTGTTTCATCGTCAATAAGAAGGTCAGAGATATACAGTAAAGCTGAATTGAAGCATCGGAATCTATAACTAGTGTCACAGGAATGGTTCAAAACATAGACAGTAAGAAGAGACAGTCTTCTTGTACTTAAGTCGGCATTGTGCGTTTTGTATTTAATTGGGATGTAATTTCTGTGTTTCATCGTCAATAAGAAGGTCACAGGGATACAGTAAACCTGAAGTGAAGCATCGGAATCTATAACTAGTGTCACAGGAATGGTTCAAACATAATCAGTAAGAAGAGTCAGTTTTCTTGTACTTAGGTTGGCATTGTGCCTTTTGTATTTAATTCCGACGCAATTTCTGTGTTTCATTGTCAGTAAGAAGGTCAGAAGGATACAGTAAACCTGAAGTAAAGCTTCGGAATCTATAACTAGTGTCACAGAAATGGTTCAAAACATAGACAGTAAGAAGAGCCAGTCTTCTTGTACTTGAGTCGGCATTGTGCCTTTTGTATTTAATTCGGATGCAATTTCTGTGTTTCATCGTCAATAAGAAGGTCAGAGGGATACAGTAAACCTGAAGTGAAGCATCGGAATCTATAACTAGTGTCACAGGAATGGTTCAAACCATAGACAGTAAGAAGAGTCAGTGTTCTTGTACTGAAGTCGGCATAGTGCCTTTTGTATTTAATTAAGATGCAATTTCTGTGTTTCATCGTCAATAATAAGGTCAGAGGGATACAGTAAACCTGAAGTGAAGTATCCGAATCTATAACTAGTTTCACAGGAATGGTTCAAAACATAGGCAGCAAGAAGAGTCAGTGTTCTTGTACATAAGTCGGCATTGTGCCTTTTGTATATAATTCCGATGCAATTTCTGTGTTGCATCGTCAATAAGAAGGTCAGCTGGATACAGTACACCTGAAGTGAAGCATTATAATCTATAACTAGTGTCACAGGAATGGTACAAACCATAGACAGTAAGCCCGCACCTCGTGGTCGTGCGGTAGCGTTCTCGCTTCCCACGCCCGGGTTCCCGGGTTCGATTCCCGGCGGGGTTAGGGATTTTCTCTGCCTCGCGATGGCTGGGTGTTGTGTGCTGTCCTTAGGTTAGTTAGGTTTAAGTAGTTCTAAGTTCTAGGGGACTGATGACCATGGATGTTAAGTCCCATAGTGCGCAGAGCCAGCCATAGACAGTAAGAAGAGTCAGTGTTCTTGTACTGAAGTCGGCATAGTGCCTTTTGTATTTAATTAAGATGCAACTTCTGTGTTTCATCGTCAATAATAAGGTCAGAGGGATACAGTAAACCTGAAGTGAAGTATCGGAATCTATAACTAGGTTCATAGGAATGGTTCAAAACATAGACAGTAAGAAGAGTCAGTCTTCTTGTACTTAAGTCGGCATTGTGCCTTTTGTATATAATTCGGATGCAATATCTGTGCTTCATCGTCAATAAGAAGGTCAGCTGGTCACAGTAAACCTAAAGTGAAGCAACGGAATCTATAACTAGTGTCACAGGAATGGTTCAAAACATAAACAGTAATTAGAGTCAGTCTTCTTTTACTTAAGTCAGCATTGTGCCTTTTGTATTAAATTCCGATGCAATTAATGTGCTTCATCGTCAATAAGAAGGTCAGCTGGATACAGTAAACCTGAAGTGAAGCATCTGAATCTATAACTAGTGTCACAGGAATGGTTCAAATCATAGACAGTAAGAAGAGTCAGTCTTCTTGTACTTCAGTCCGCATTGTGCCTTTTGTATTTAATTCCGATGCAATTTCTGTGTTTCATCGTCAATAAGAAGGTATGAGGGGTACAGTAAACCTGAAGTGATGCATCGGAATCTATAACTAGTGTCACAGGAATGGTTCAAAGCATAGACAGTAAGAGGAGCCAGTCTTCCTGTACTTGAGTCGGCATTGTGCCTTTTGTATTTAATTCCGACGAATTTTCTTTGTTTGATCGTCAATAAGATGGTCAGAGGGATACAGTAAACCTGAATTGAAGCATCTGAATCTATAACTAGTGTCACAGGAATGGATCAAATCATAGACAGTAAGAAGAGACAGTCTTCTTGTACTTTAGTCGCCATTGTGCCTTTTGAATTTAATTCTGATGCCATTTCTGTGTTTCATCGTCAGTACGACGGTCAGAGGGATACAGTAAACCTGAAGTGAAGCATCGGAATCTATAACTAGTGTCACAGGAATGGTTCAACACATAGACAGTAAGAAGAGTCAGTCTTCTTGTACTTAAGTCGGCATTGTGCCTTTTGTATTTAATTTCGATGCAATATCTGTGTTTCTCCGTCAATAAGAAGGTCAGAGGGATACAGTTAACCTGAAGTGAAGTATCGGAATCTATAACTAGTGTCACAGGAATGGTTCAAAACATCGACAGTCAGAAGAGTCAGTTTTCTTGTACTTAAGTCGGCATTGTGCCTTTTGTATTTAATTCCGATGCAATTTCTGTGTTTGATCGTCAATAAGAAGGTCAGAGGGATACAGTAAACCCAAAGTGAAGCATCGGAATCAATAACTAGTGTCACAAAAATGGTTCAAATCATAGACAGTAAGAAGAGCCAGTCTTCTTGCACTTGAGTCGGCATTGTGCCATTTGTATTTATTTCCGATGCAATTTCATGTGTTTCATCGTCAATAAGAAGGTCAGAGGGATACAGTAAGGCTGAGGTGAAGCATCGGAATCTATAACTAGTGTCACAGGAATGGTTCAAACATAAACAGTAAGAAGAGTCAGTTTTCTTGTACTTCGGTTGGCATTGTGCCTTTTGTATTTAATTTCCGTCGCAATTTCGGTGTTTCATCGTCAATAAGAAGGTCAGAGGGATACAGTAAACCAGAAGTGAAGCATCGGAATCTATCACTAGTGTCACAGAAATGGTTCAAATCATAGACAGTAGGAAGAGCCAGTCTTCTTGTACTTGAGTCGACATTGTGCCTTTTGTATTTAATTCCGATGCACTTTCTGTGTTTCTTCGTCAATACGAAGGTCAGAGGGATACAGTAAACCTGAAGTGAAGCATCGGAATCTATAACTAGTGTCGCAGGAATGGTTCAAAAGATAGACAGTAAGAAGAGCCAGTCTTCTTGTACTTGAGTCTGCATTGTGCCTTTTGTATTTTATTCGGATGCAATTTCTGTGTTTCATCGTCAATAAGAATGTCACAGGGATACAGTAAACCTGAAGTGAAGCATCGGAATCTATAACTAGTGTCACAGGAATGGTTCAAACGTAAACACTAAGAAGAGTCAGTTTTCTTGTACTTCGGTTGGCATTGTGCCTTTTGTATTTAATTTCCGTCGCAATTTCGGTGTTTCATCGTCAATAAGAAGGTCAGAGGGATACAGTAAACCAGAAGTGAAGCATCGGAATCTATCACTAGTGTCACAGAAATGGTTCAAATCATAGACAGTAGGAAGAGCCAGTCTTCTTGTACTTGAGTCGACATTGTGCCTTTTGTATTTAATTCCGATGCACTTTCTGTGTTTCATCGTCAATAAGAAGGTCAGAGGGATACAGTAAACCTGAATTGAAGTATCGGAATCTATAACTAGTGTCACAGGGATGGTTCAAATCATAGACAGTAAGAAGAGTCAGTTTTCTTGTACTTAAGTCGGCATTGTGCCTTATGTATTTAATTCCGATGCGATTTCTGTGTTTCATCGTCAATAAGAAGGTCAGCTGGATACAGTAAACCTGATTTGAAGCATCGGAATCTATAACTAGTGTCACGGGAATGGTTCAAAACATAAACAGTAAGTAGAGTCAGTCTTCTTGTACTTATGTCGGCATTGTGCCTTTTGTATTTATTTCCGATGCAATTTCTTTGTTTCATCGTCAATAAGAAGGTCAGAGGGATACAGTAAAGCTGAAGTGAAGCATCGGAATCTATAACTAATGTCACAGAAATGGTTCAAACATAGACAGTAAGAAGAGTCAGTCTTCTTGTACTTAAGTTGGCATTGTGCCTTTTGTATTTAATTCCGATGCAATTTCTGTGTTTCATCGTCAATAAGAATGTCACAGGGATACAGTAAACCTGAAGTGAAGCATCGGAATCTATAACTAGTGTCACAGGAATGGTTCAAACGTAAACACTAAGAAGAGTCAGTTTTCTTGTACTTAGGTTGGCATTGTGCCTTTTGTATTTAATTCCGATGCAATTTCTGTGTTTCATTGTCAATAAGACGGTCAGAGGGATACAGTAAATATGAAGTGAAGCATCGGAATCTATAACTAGTGTCACAGGAATGGTTCAAATCATAGACAGAAAGAAGAGTCAGTTTTCTTGTAATTAAGTCGGCATTGTGCTTTTTGTGTGTAATTCCGATGCAATTTCTGTGTTTCATGGTCAATACGAAGGTCAGAGGGATACAGTTAACCTGAAGTGAAGCATCGGAATCTATAACTAGTGTCACAGGAATGGTTCAAACCATCGACAGTAAGAAGAGTCAGTGTTCTTGTACTGAAGTCGGCATTGTGCCTTTTGTATTTAATTAAGATGCAATTTCTGTGTTTCATCGTCAATAATAAGGTCAGAGGGATACAGTAAACATGAAGTGAAGTATCCGAATCTATAACTAGTTTCACAGGAATGGTTCAAAACATAGACAGTAAGAAGAGTCAGTGTTCTTGTACATAAGTCGGCATTGTGCCTTTTGTATATAATTCCGATGCAATTTCTGTGTTGCATCGTCAATAAGAAGGTCAGCTGGATACAGTACACCTAAAGTGAAGCAACGGAATCTATAACTAGTGTCACAGGAATGGTTCAAAACATAAACAGTAATTAGAGTCAGTCTTCTTTTACTTAAGTCAGCATTGTGCCTTTTGTATTAAATTCCGATGCAATTAATGTGTTTCATCGCCAATAATAAGGTCAGAGGGATACAGTAAACCTGAAGTGAAGTATCGGAATCTATAACTAGGGTCGCAGGAATGGTTCAAAACATAGACAGTAAGAAGAGTCAGTCTTCTTTTACTTAAGTCAGCATTGTGCCTTTTGTATTAAATTCCGATGCAATTTATGTGCTTCATCGTCAATAAGAAGGTCAGCTGGATACAGTAAACCTGAAGTGAAGCATCTGAATCTATAACTAGTGTCACAGGAATGGATCAAATCATAGACAGTAAGCAAAATCAGTCTTCTTGTACTTTAGTCGCCATTGTGCCTTTTGAATTTAATTCTGATGCCATTTCTGTGTTTCATCGTCAGTACGACGGTCAGAGGGATACAGTAAACCTGAAGTGAAGCATCGGAATCTATAACTAGTGTCACAGGAATGGTTCAACACATAGACAGTAAGAAGAGTCAGTCTTCTTGTACTTAAGTCGGCATTGTGCCTTTTGTATTTAATTTCGATGCAATATCTGTGTTTCTCCGTCAATAAGAAGGTCAGAGGGATGCAGTTAACCTGAAGTGAAGCATCGGAATCTATAACTAGTGTCACAGGAATGGTTCAAAACATAGACAGTAAGAAGAGTCAGTTTTCTTGTACTTAAGTCGGCATTGTGCCTTTTGTATTTAATTCCGATGCAATTTCTGTGTTTCATCGTCAATAAGAAGGTCAGAGGGATACAGTAAAAACAAAGTGAAGCATCGGAATCAATAACTAGTGTCACAAAAATGGTTCAAATCATAGAAAGTAAGAAGAGCCAGTCTTCTTGCACTTGAGTCGGCATTGTGCCATTTGCATTTATTTCCGATGCAATTTCATGTGTTTCATCGTCAATAAGAAGGTCAGAGGGATACAGTAAGGCTGAAGTGAAGCATCGGAATCTATAACTAGTGTCACAGGAATGGTTCAAACATAAACAGTAAGAAGAGTCAGTTTTCTTGTACTTCGGTTGGCATTGTGCCTTTTGTATTTAATTTCCGTCGCAATTTCGGTGTTTCATCGTCAATAAGAAGGTCAGAGGGATACAGTAAACCAGAAGTGAAGCATCGGAATCTATCACTAGTGTCACAGAAATGGTTCAAATCATAGACAGTAGGAAGAGCCAGTCTTCTTGTACTTGAGTCGGCATTGTGCCTTTTGTATTTAATTCCGATGCAATTTCTGTGTTTCTTCGTCAATACGAAGGTCAGAGGGATACAGGAAACCTGAAGTGAAGCATCGGAATCTATAACTAGTGTCGCAGGAATAGTTCAAAAGATAGACAGTAAGAAGAGCCAGTCTTCTTGTACTTGAGTCTGCATTGTGCCTTTTGTATTTAATTCGGATGCAATTTCTGTGTTTCATCGTCAATAAGAAGGTCAGAGGGATACAGTAAACCTGAATTGAAGTATCGGAATCTATAACTAGTGTCACAGGAATGGTTCAAATCATAGACAGTAAGAAGAGTCAGTTTTCTTGTACTTAAGTCGGCATTGTGCCTTATGTATTTAATTCCGATGCGATTTCTGTGTTTCATCGTCAATAAGAAGGTCAGCTGGATACAGTAAACCTGAATTGAAGCATCGGAATCTATAACTAGTGTCACGGGAATGGTTCAAAACATAAACAGTAAGTAGAGTCAGTCTTCTTGTACTTATGTCGGCATTGTGCCTTTTGCATTTATTTCCGATGCAATTTCTTTGTTTCATCGTCAATAAGAAGGTCAGAGGGATACAGTAAAGCTGAAGTGAAGCATCGGAATCTATAACTAATGTCACAGAAATGGTTCAAACATAGACAGTGAGAAGAGTCAGTCTTCTTGTACTTAAGTTGGCATTGTGCCTTTTGTATTTAATTCCGATGCAATTTATGTGTTTCATCGTCAATAAGAATGTCACAGGGATACAGTAAACCTGAAGTGAAGCATCGGAATCTATAACTAGTGTCACAGGAATGGTTCAAACGTAAACACTAAGAAGAGTCAGTTTCCTTGTACTTAGGTTGGCATTGTGCCTTTTGTATTTAATTCCGATGCAATTTCTGTGTTTCATTGTCAATAAGACGGTCAGAGGGATACAGTAAATATGAAGTGAAGCATCGGAATCTATAACTAGTGTCACAGGAATGGTTCAAATCATAGACAGAAAGAAGAGTCAGTTTTCTTGTACTTAAGTCGGCATTGTGCCTTTTGTGTGTAATTCCGATGCAATTTCTGTGTTTCATGGTCAATACGAAGGTCAAAGGGATACAGTTAACCTGAAGTGAAGCATCGGAATCTATAACTAGTGTCACAGGAATGGTTCAAAGCAGAAGAGTCAATTTTCTTGTACTTAAGTCGGCATTGGGCCTTTTCTAATTAATTCCGATGCAATTTCTGTGTTTCGGCGTCAGTAAGAAGGTCCAACGGATACAGTAAACCTGAAGTGAAGCATCAGAATCTATAACCAGTGTCACAGGAATGGTTCAATCATAGACAGGAAGTATAGCCAGTCTTCTTGTACGTGAGACGGCATTGTGCCTTTTGTATTTAATTCCGATGCAATTTCTACGTTTCATCGTCAGTACGACGGTCAGAGGAATATAGTAAACCTGAAGTGAAGCATCGGAATCTATAACTAGTGTCGCAGGAATGGTTCAAAAGATAGACAGTAAGAAGAGCCAGTCTTCTTGTACTTGAGTCTGCATTGTGCCTTTTGTATTTAATTCGGATGCAATTTCTGTGTTTCATCGTCAATAAGAAGGTCAGAGGGATACAGTAAAGCTGAAGTGAAGCATCGGAATCTATAACTAATGTCACAGAAATGGTTCAAACATAGACAGTAAGAAGAGTCAGTCTTCTTGTACTTAAGTTGGCTTTGTGCCCTTTGTATTTAATTCCGATGCAATTTCTGTGTTTCATCGTCAATAAGAATGTCACAGGGATACAGTAAACCTGAAGTGAAGCATCGGAATCTATAACTAGTGTCACAGGAATGGTTCAAACATAAACACTAAGAAGAGTCAGTTTTCTTGTACTTAGGTTGGCATTGTGCCTTTTGTATTCAATTCCGATGCAATTTCTGTGTTTCATCGTCAATAAGACGGTCAGAGGGATACAGTAAATATGAAGTGAAGCATCGGAATCTATAACTAGTGTCACAGGAATGGTTCAAATCATAGACAGTAAGAAGAGTCAGTTTTCTTGTACTTAAGTCGGCATTGTGCCTTTTGTGTGTAATTCCGATGCAATTTCTGTGTTTCATCGTCAATACGAAGGTCAGAGGGATACAGTTAACCTGAAGTGAAGCATCGGAATCTATAACTAGTGTCACAGGAATGGTTCAAAGCATAGACAGTAAGAAGAGTCAATTTTCTTGTACTTAAGTCGGCATTGGGCCTTTTCTAATTAATTCCGATGAAATTTCTGTGTTTCGGCGTCAATAAGAAGGTCCAAGGGATACAGTAACCCTGAAGTGAAGCATCAGAATCTATAACCAGTGTCACAGGAATGGTTCAATCATAGACTGGAAGTATAGCCAGTCTTCTTGTACGTGAGACGGCATTGTGCTTTTTTTTTTTTAATTCCGATGCAATTTCTGCGTTTCATCGTCTGTACGACGGTCAGAGGAATACAGTAAACCTGAAGTGAAGCATCGTGATCTATAACCAGTGTCACAGAAATGGTTCAAATCATAGGCAGTAATAAGAGCCAGTCTTCTTGTACTTCAGTCGGCATTGTGCCTTGTGTATTTAATTCCGATGCAAATTCTGTGTTTCATCGTCAATAAAAAGGTCAGAGGGATACAGTAAACCTGAAGTGAAGCATCAGAATCTATAACTAGTGTCACAGGAATGGTTCAAATCATAGACAGTAAGAAGAGTCACTCTTCGTGTACTTAAGTCGGCATTGCGCCTTTTGTATTTAATTCCGATGCAATTTCTGTGTTTCATCGTCTATAAGAAGGTCGGAGGGATACAGTAAAAGTGAAGTGAAGCATCGGAATCTATAACTAGTGTCACAGGAATGGTTCAAAACGTAGACAGTAAGATGAATCAGTCTTTTTGTACTTAAGTTGGCGTTGTGCCTTTTGTATTTAATTCCGATGCAATTTCTGTGTTTTAACGTCAATACGTAGGTCAGAGGGATACAGTAAACCAGAAGTGAAGCATCGGAATCTATAACTAGTGTCACAGGAATGGATCAAAACATAGACAGTAAGAAGAGCCAGTCTTCTTGTACTTAAGTCGGCATTGTGCCTTTTGTATTTAATTCCGATGGAATCTCTGTGTTTCATCGTCAATAAGAAGGTAACAGGGATACAGTAAACCTGAAGTGATCCATCGGAATCTATAACTAGTGTCTCATTAATGGTTCAAAACATAAATAGTAAGAAGAGTCAGTTTTCTTGTACTTAGGTCGGCATTGTGCCTTTTGTATTTAATTCCGATGCAATTTCTGTGTTTCATCGTCAATAAGAAGGTCAGAGGGATACAGTAAACCTGAAGTGAAGCACCGGAATCTATAACTAGTGTCACAGGAATGTTTCAAAACATAGACAGTAAGAAGAGCCAGTTTTCTTGTACTTAAGTTGGCATTGTGCGTTTTGTATGTAATTCCGAAGCAATATCTGTGTTTCATCGTCAATAAGAAGGTCCAAGGGATACCGTAAACGTAAAGTGCAGCACCGGAATCTAAAACCGGTCTCACAGGAAAGGTTCAAATCATAGACAGTAAGAAGAGCCAGTCTCCTTGTACTTGAGTCGGTATTGTGCCCTTTGTATTTAATTTCGATGCAATTTCTGTGTTTCATCGTCAATAAGAAGGTCCAAGGGATACAGTAAACCTGAAGTGAAGCATCGGAATCTATAACTAGTGTCACATGAATGGTTCAAATCATAGACAGTAAGAAGAGTCAGTTTTCTTGTACCTAAGTCGGAATTGTGCCTTTTGTATTTAATTCCGATGCAATTTCTGTGTTTCATCGTCAGTACGACGGTCATAGGGATACAGTAAACCTGAAGTGAAGCTTCAGAATCTGTAACTAGTGTCACAGGAATGGTTCAAAACATAGATAGTAGGAAGAGTCAGTCTTCTTGTACTTAAGTCGGCATTGTGCCTTTTGTATTTAATTACGATGCAATTTCTGTGTTTCATTGTCAGTACGACGGTCGGAGGGATACAGTAAACCTGAAGTGAAGCATCGGAATCTATAACTAGTGTCACAGGAATGGTTCAAACCATAGACAGTAAGAAGAGTCAGTGTACTTGTACTGAAGTCGACATTGTGCCTTTTGTATTTAATTAAGATACAATTTCTGTGTTTCATCTTCAATAATAAGGTCAGAGAGATACAGTAAACCTGAAGTGAAGTATCCGAATCTATAACTAGTTTCACAGGAATGGTTCAAAACATAGACAGTAAGAAGAGTCAGTCTTCTTGTACTTAAGTCAGCATTGTGCCTTTTGTATTAAATTCGGATGCAATTTCTGTGTTGCATGGTCAATACGAAGGTCAGCTGGATACAGTAAACCTGAAGTGAAGCATTATAATCTATAACTAGTGTCACAAGAATGGTTCTAACCATAGACAGTAAGAAGAGTCAGTGTTCTTGTACTGAAGTCGGCATTGTGCCTTTTGTATTTAATTCCGATGCAATTTCTGTGTTTCATCGTCAATAAGAAGGTCAGAGGGATACAGTAAACCCAAAGTGAAGCATCGGAATCAATAACTAGTGTCACTAAAATGGTTCAAATCATAGACAGTAAGAAGAGCCAGTCTTCTTGCACTTGAGTCGGCATTGTGCCATTTGTATTTATTTCCGATGCAATTTCATGTGTTTCATCGTCAATAAGAAGGTCAGAGGGATACAGTAAGGCTGAAGTGAAGCATCGGAATCTATAACTAGTGTCACAGGAATGGTTCAAACATAAACATTAAGAAGAGTCAGTTTTCTTGTACTTAGGTTTGCATTGTGCCTTTTGTATTTAATTTCCGTCGCAATTTCGGTGTTTCATCGTCAATACGAAGGTCAGAGGGATACAGTTAACCTGAAGTGAAGCATCGGAATCTATAACTAGTGTCACAGGAATGGTTCAAAGCATAGACAGTAAGAAGAGTCAGTTTTCTTGTACTTAAGTCGGCATTGTGCCTTATGTATTTAATTCCGATGCGATTTCTGTGTTTAATCGTCAATAAGAAGGTCAGATGGATACAGTAAACCTGAAGTGAAGCATCGGAATCTATAACTAGTGTCACAGGAATGGTTCAAAACATAAACAGTAAGTAGAGTCAGTCTTCTTGTACTTATGTCGGCATTGTGCCTTTTGTATTTAATTCCGATGCAATTTATGTGCTTCATCGTCAATAAGAAGGTCAGCTGGATACAGTAAACCTGAAGTGAAGCATAAGAACCTATAACAAGTGTCACAGGAATGGTTCAAAATATAGACAGTAAGAAGAGCCAGTCTCCTTGTACTTAAGTCGGCATTGTGCCTTTTGTATTTATTTCCGATGCAATTTCTTTGTTTCATCGTCAATAAGAAGGTCAGAGGGATACAGTAAAGCTGAAGTGAAGCATCGGAATCTATAACTAATGTCACAGAAATGGTTCAAACATAGACAGTAAGAAGAGTCAGTCTTCTTGTACTTAAGTTGGCATTGTGCCTTTTGTATTTAATTCCGATGCAATTTCTGTGTTTCATCGTCAATAAGAATGTCACAGGGATACAGTTAACCTGAAGTGAAGCATCGGAATCTATAACTAGTGTCACAGGAATGGTTCAAACATAAACACTAAGAAGAGTCAGTTTTCTTGTACTTAGGTTGGCATTGTGCCTTTTGTATTTAATTCCGATGCAATTTCTGTGTTTCATCGTCAATAAGACGGTCAGAGGGATACAGTAAACCTGAAGTGAAGCATCGGAATCTATAACTAGTGTCACAGGAATGGTTCAAATCATAGACAGTAAGAAGAGTCAGTTTTCTTGTACTTAAGTCGGCATTGTGCCTTTTGTGTGTAATTCCGATGCAATTTCTGTGTTTCATCGTCAATACGAAGGTCAGAGGGATACAGTTAACCTGAAGTGAAGCATCGGAATCTATAACTAGTGTCACAGGAATGGTTCAAAGCATAGACAGTAAGAAGAGTCAATTTTCTTGTACTTCAGTCGGCATTGGGCCTTTTCTAATTAATTCCGATGCAAGTTCTGTGTTTCGGCGTCAATAAGAAGGTCCAAGGGATACAGTAAACCTGAAGTGAAGCTTCGGAATCTATAACCAGTGTCACAGGAATGGTTCAATCATAGACAGGAAGTATAGCCAGTCTTCTTGTACGTGAGACGGCATTGTGCATTTTGTATTTAATTCCGATGCAATTTCTACATTTCATCGTCAGTACGACGGTCAGAGGATACAGTAAACCTGAAGTGAAGCATCGGAATCTATAACTAGTGTCACAGAAATGGTTCAAATCATAGGCAGTAAGAAGAGCCAGTCTTCTTGTACTTCAGTCGGCATTGTGCCTTGTGTATTTGATTCCGATGCAAATTCTGTGTTTCATCGTCAATAAAAAGGTCAGAGGGATACAGTAAACCTGAAGTGAAGCATCAGAATCTATAACTAGCGCCACAGGAATGGTTCAAATCATAGACAGTAAGAAGAGTCACTCTTCGTGTACTTAAGTCGGCATTGCGCCTTTTGTATTTAATTCCGATGCAATTTCTGTGTTTCATCGTCTATAAGAAGGTCGGAGGGATACAGTAAAAGTGAAGTGAAGCATCGGAATCTATAACTAGTGTCACAGGAATGGTTCAAAACATAGACAGTAAGATGAGTCAGTCTTTTTGTACTTAAGGTGGCGTTGTGCCTTTTGTATTTAATTCCGATGCAATTTCTGTGTTTCAACGTCAATACGTAGGTCAGAGGGATACAGTAAACCAGAAGTGAAGCATCGGAATCTATAACTAGTGTCACAGGAATGGATCAAAACATAGACAGTAAGAAGAGCCAGTCTTCTTGTACTTAAATCGGCATTGTGCCTTTTGAATTTAATTCCGATGGAATTTCTGTGTTTCATCGTCAATAAGAAGGTAACAGGGATACAGTAAACCTGAAGTGAAACATCGGAATCTGTAACTAGTGTCTCATTTTTGGTTCAAAACATAAACAGTAAGAAGAGTCAGTTTTCTTGTACTTAGGTCGGCATTGTGCATTTTGTATTTAATTCCGATGCAATTTCTGTGTTTCATCGTCAATAAGAAGGTCAGAGGGATACAGTAAACCTGAAGTGAAGCATCGGAATCTATAACTAGTGTCACAGGAATGTTTCAAAACATAGACAGTAAGAAGAGTCAGTTTTCTTGTACTTAAGTTGGCATTGTGCCTTTTGTATGTAATTCCGAAGCAATATCTGTGTTTCATCGTCAATAAGAAGGTCCAAGGGATACAGTAAACGTAAAGTGCAGCATCGGAATCTAAAACCGGTCTCACAGGAAAGGTTCAAATCATAGACAGTAAGAAGAGCCAGTCTCCTTGTACTTGAGTCGGTATTGTGCCTTTTGTATTTAGTTCCGATGCAATTTCTGTGTTTCATCGTCAATAAGAAAGTCAGCTGGATACAGTAAACGTGAAGTGAAGCATCGGAATCTATTACTACTGTCACAGGAATGGTTCAAAACATAGACAGGAAGTATAGCCAGTCTTGTTGTACTTGAGTCGGCATTGTGCCTTTTGTTTTTATTTCCGATGCAATTTCTGTGTTTCATCGTCAATACGACGGTCAGAGGGATACAGTAAACCTGAAGTGAAGCATCGGAATCTATATCTAGTGTCACAGGAATGGTTCAAAGCATAGACAGTCAGAAGAGTCAGTCTTCTTGTACTTAAGTCGGCATTGTGCCTTTTGTATAAAATTCCGATGCAATTTCTGTGTTTCATCGTCAATAAGGAGGTCAGAGGGATACAGTAAACCTGAAGTGAAGCATCGTAATCTATAACTAGTGTCACAGGAATGGTTCAAAACATAGACAGCAAAAGGAGTCAGTTATCTAGTAATGAAGTCGGCATTGTGTATTTTCTATTTAATTCCGATGCAATTTCTGTGTTCGTCGTCAATAAGAAGGTCCAAGGGATACAGTAAAACTGAAGTGAAGCATCGGAATCTATATCTAGTGTCACATGAATGGTTCAAATCGTAGACAGTAAGAAGAGTCAGTTTTCTTGTACCTAAGTCGGAATTGTGCCTTTTGTATATAATTCCGATGCAATTTCTGTGTTTCATCGTCAGTACGACGGTCAGAGGGATACAGTAAACCTGAAGTGAAACATCAGAATCTATAACTAGTGTCACAGGAATGGTTCAAAACATAGATAGTAGGAAGAGTTAGTCTTCTTGTACTTAAGTCGTTATTGTGCCTTTTGTATTTAATTCCGATGCAATTTCTGTGTTTCATCGTCAATAAGAAGGTCAGAGGGATACAGTAAAACTGAAGTGATGCATCTGAATCTATAACTAGTGTCACAGGAATGGTTCAAAGCATAGACAGTAAGAAGATTCAGTTTTCTTGTTCTTAAGTCGGCATTGTGCCTTATGTATTTAATTCCGATGCGATTTCTGTGTTTAATCGTCAATAAGAAGGTCAGCTGGATACAGTAAACCTGAGGAGAAGCATCGGAATCTATAACTAGTGTCACAGGAATGGTTCTAAACATAAACAGTAAGTAGAGTCAGTCTTCTTGTACTTATGTCGGCATTGTGCCTTTTGTATTTAATTCCGATGCAATTTCTGTGTTTCATCGTCAATAAGAATGTCACAGGGATACAGTTAACCTGAAGTGAAGCATCGGAATCTATAACTAGTGTCACAGGAATGGTTCAAACATAAACACTAAGAAGAGTCAGTTTTCTTGTACTTAGGTTGGCATTGTGCCTTTTGTATTTAATTCCGATGCAATTTCTGTGTTTCATCGTCAATAAGACGGTCAGAGGGATACAGTAAACCTGAAGTGAAGCATCGGATTCTATAACTAGTGTCACAGGAATGGTTCAAATCATAGACAGTAAGAAGAGTCAGTTTTCTTGTACTTAAGTCGGCATTGTGCCTTTTGTGTGTAATTCCGATGCAATTTCTGTGTTTCATCGTCAATACGAAGGTCAGAGGGATACAGTTAACCTGAAGTGAAGCATCGGAATCTATAACTAGTGTCACAGGAATGGTTCAAAGCATAGACAGTAAGAAGAGTCAATTTTCTTGTACTTCAGTCGGCATTGGGCCTTTTCTAATTAATTCCGATGCAAGTTCTGTGTTTCGGCGTCAATAAGAAGGTCCAAGGGATACAGTAAACCTGAAGTGAAGCATCGGAATCTATAACCAGTGTCACAGGAATGGTTCAATCATAGACAGGAAGTATAGCCAGTCTTCTTGTACGTGAGACGGCATTGTGCATTTTGTATTTAATTCCGATGCAAGTTCTACATTTCATCGTCAGTACGACGGTCAGAGGATACAGTAAACCTGAAGTGAAGCATCGGAATCTATAACTAGTGTCACAGAAATGGTTCAAATCATAGGCAGTAAGAAGAGCCAGTCTTCTTGTACTTCAGTCGGCATTGTGCCTTGTGTATTTAATTCCGATGCAAATTCTGTGTTTCATCGTCAATAAAAAGGTCAGAGGGATACAGTAAACCTGAAGTGAAGCATCAGAATCTATAACTAGCGCCACAGGAATGGTTCAAATCATAGACAGCAAGAAGAGTCACTCTTCGTGTACTTAAGTCGGCATTGCGCCTTTTGTATTTAATTCCGATGCAATTTCTGTGTTTCATCGTCTATAAGAAGGTCGGAGGGATACAGTAAAAATGAAGTGAAGCATCGGAATCTATAACTAGTGTCACAGGAATGGTGCAAAACATAGACAGTAAGATGAGTCAGTCTTTTTGTACTTAAGGTGGCGTTGTGCCTTTTGTATTTAATTCCGATGCAATTTCTGTGTTTCAACGTCAATACGTAGGTCAGAGGGATACAGTAAACCAGAAGTGAAGCATCGGAATCTATAACTAGTGTCACAGGAATGGATCAAAACATAGACAGTAAGAAGAGCCAGTCTTCTTGTACTTAAATCGGCATTGTGCCTTTTGAATTTAATTACGATGGAATTTCTGTGTTTCATCGTCAATAAGAAGGTAACAGGGATACAGTAAACCTGAAGTGAATCATCGGAATCTATAACTAGTGTCTCATTTTTGGTTCAAAACATAAACAGTAAGAAGAGTCAGTTTTCTTGTACTTAGGTCGGCATTGTGCCTTTTGTATTTAATTCCGATGCAATTTCTGTGTTTCATCGTCAATAAGAAGGTCAGAGGGATACAGTAAACCTGAAGTGAAGCATCGGAATCTATAACTAGTGTCGCAGGAATGTTTCAAAACATAGACAGTAAGAAGAGTCAGTTTTCTTGTACTTAAGTTGGCATTGTGCCTTTTGTATGTAATTCCGAAGCAATATCTGTGTTTCATCGTCAATAAGAAGGTCCGAGGGATACAGTAAACGTAAAGTGCAGCATCGGAATCTAAAACCGGTCTCACAGGAAAGGTTCAAATCATAGACAGTAAGAAGAGCCAGTCTCCTTGTACTTGAGTCGGTATTGTGCCTTTTGTATTTAATTCCGATGCAATTTCTGTGTTTCATCGTCAATAAGAAAGTCAGCTGGATACAGTAAACGTGAAGTGAAGCATCGGAATCTATTACTACTGTCACAGGAATGGTTCAAAACATAGACAGGAAGTATAGCCAGTCTTGTTGTACTTGAGTCGGCATTGTGCCTTTTGTTTTTATTTCCGATGCAATTTCTGTGTTTCATCGTCAATACGACGGTCAGAGGGATACAGTAAACCTGAAGTGAAGCATCGGAATCTATATCTAGTGTCACAGGAATGGTTCAAAGCATAGACAGTCAGAAGAGTCAGTCTTCTTGTACTTAAGTCGGCATTGTGCCTTTTGTATAAAATTCCGATGCAATTTCTGTGTTTCATCGTCAATAAGGAGGTCAGAGGGATACAGTAAACCTGAAGTGAAGCATCGTAAACTATAACTAGTGTCACAGGAATGTTTCAAAACATAGACAGTAGGAAGAGTCAGTCTTCTTGTACTTAAGTCGGCATTGTGCCTTTTGTATAAAATTCCGATGCAATTTGTGTGTTTCATCGTCAATAAGAAGGTCAGCTGGATACAGTAAACCTGAAGTGAAGGATCGATATCTATAACTAGTGTCACAGGAATGGTTCAAAACATAGACAGCAAAAGGAGTCAGTTATCTAGTACTGAAGTCGGCATTGTGTATTTTCTATTTAATTCCGATGCAATTTCTATGTTCGTCGTCAATAAGAAGGTCCAAGGGATACAGTAAAACTGAAGTGAAGCATCGGAATCTATATCTAGTGTCACATGAATGGTTCAAATCGTAGACAGTAAGAAGAGTCAGTTTTCTTGTACCTAAGTCGGAATTGTGCCTTTTGTATATAATTCCGATGCAATTTCTGTGTTTCATCGTCAGTACGACGGTCAGAGGGATACAGTAAACCTGAAGTGAAACATCAGAATCTATAACTAGTGTCACAGGAATGGTTCAAAACATAGATAGTAGGAAGAGTTAGTCTTCTTGTACTTAAGTCGTTATTGTGCCTTTTGTATTTAATTCCGATGCAATTTCAGTGTTTCATCGTCAAAAAGAAGGTCAGAGGGATACAGTAAACCTGAAGTGAAGCATCGGAATCTATAACCAGTGTCACAGGAATCGTTCAAACCATTGACAGTAAGAAGAGTCAGTGTTCTAGTACTTAATCGGCATTGTGCCTTTTGTATATAATTCCGATGCAATTTCTGTGTTGCATTGTCAATAAGAAGGTCAGCTGGAAACAGTAAACCTGAAGTGAGGCATTGGAATCTATAACTAGTGTCACAGGAATGGTTCAAACCATAGACAGTAAGAAGAGTCAGTGTTCTTTTACTGATGTCGGCATTGTGCCTTTTGTATTTATTTCCGATGCAATTTCTTTGTTTCATCGTCAATAAGAAGGTCAGAGGGATACAGTAAAGCTGAAGTGAAGAATCGGAATCTATAACTAATGTCACAGAAATGGTTCAAACATAGACAGTAAGAAGAGTCAGTCTTCTTGTACATAAGTCGGCATTGGGCCTTTTCTAATTAATTCCGATGCAATTTCTGTGTTTCGGCGTCAATAAGAAGGTCCAAGGGATACAGTAAACCTGAAGTGAAGCATCGGAATCTATAACCAGTGTCACAGGAATGGTTCAATCATAGACAGGAAGTATAGCCAGTCTTCTTGTACGTGAGACGGCATTGTGCCTTTTGTATTTAATTCCGATGCAATTTCTACATTTCATCGCCAGTACGACGGTCAGAGGAATACAGTAAACCTGAAGTGAAGCATCGGAATCTATAACTAGTGTCACAGAAATGGTTCAAATCATAGGCAGTAAGAAGAGCCAGTCTTCTTGTACTTCAGTCGGCATTGTGCCTTGTGTATTTAATTCCGATGCAAATTCTGTGTTTCATCGTCAATAAAAAGGTCAGAGGGATACAGTAAACCTGAAGTGAAGCATCAGAATCTATAACTAGCGCCACAGGAATGGTTCAAATCATAGACAGTAAGAAGAGTCACTCTTCGTGTACTTAAGTCGGCATTGCGCCTTTTGTATTTAATTCCGATGCAATTTCTGTGTTTCATCGTCTATAAGAAGGTCGGAGGGATACAGTAAAAATGAAGTGAAGCATCGGAATCTATAACTAGTGTCACAGGAATGGTTCAAAACATAGACAGTAAGATGAGTCAGTCTTTTTGTACTTAAGGTGGCGTTGTGCCTTTTGTATTTAATTCCGATGCAATTTCTGTGTTTCAACGTCAATACGTAGGTCAGAGGGATACAGTAAACCAGAAGTGAAGCATCGGAATCTATAACTAGTGTCACAGGAATGGATCAAAACATAGACAGTAAGAAGAGCCAGTCTTCTTGTACTTAAATCGGCATTGTGCCTTTTGAATTTAATTACGATGGAATTTCTGTGTTTCATCGTCAATAAGAAGGTAACAGGGATACAGTAAACCTGAAGTGAATCATCGGAATCTATAACTAGTGTCTCATTTTTGGTTCAAAACATAAACAGTAAGAAGAGTCAGTTTTCTTGTACTTAGGTCGGCATTGTGCCTTTTGTATTTAATTCCGATGCAATTTCTGTGTTTCATCGTCAATAAGAAGGTCAGAGGGATACAGTAAACCTGAAGTGAAGCATCGGAATCTATAACTAGTGTCGCAGGAATGTTTCAAAACATAGACAGTAAGAAGAGTCAGTTTTCTTGTACTTAAGTTGGCATTGTGCCTTTTGTATGTAATTCCGAAGCAATATCTGTGTTTCATCGTCAATAAGAAGGTCCGAGGGATACAGTAAACGTAAAGTGCAGCATCGGAATCTAAAACCGGTCTCACAGGAAAGGTTCAAATCATAGACAGTAAGAAGAGCCAGTCTCCTTGTACTTGAGTCGGTATTGTGCCTTTTGTATTTAATTCCGATGCAATTTCTGTGTTTCATCGTCAATAAGAAAGTCAGCTGGATACAGTAAACGTGAAGTGAAGCATCGGAATCTATTACTACTGTCACAGGAATGGTTCAAAACATAGACAGGAAGTATAGCCAGTCTTGTTGTACTTGAGTCGGCATTGTGCCTATTGTTTTTATTTCCGATGCAATTTCTGTGTTTCATCGTCAATACGACGGTCAGAGGGATACAGTAAACCTGAAGTGAAGCATCGGAATCTATATCTAGTGTCACAGGAATGGTTCAAAGCATAGACAGTCAGAAGAGTCAGTCTTCTTGTACTTAAGTCGGCATTGTGCCTTTTGTATAAAATTCCGATGCAATTTCTGTGTTTCATCGTCAATAAGGAGGGCAGAGGGATACAGTAAACCTGAAGTGAAGCATCGTAATCTATAACTAGTGTCACAGGAATGTTTCAAAACATAGACAGTAGGAAGAGTCAGTCTTCTTGTACTTAAGTCGGCATTGTGCCTTTTGTATAAAATTCCGATGCAATTTGTGTGTTTCATCGTCAATAAGAAGGTCAGCTGGATACAGTAAACCTGAAGTGAAGGATCGATATCTATAACTAGTGTCACAGGAATGGTTCAAAACATAGACAGCAAAAGGAGTCAGTTATCTAGTATTGAAGTCGGCATTGTGTATTTTCTATTTAATTCCGATGCAATTTCTATGTTCGTCGTCAATAAGAAGGTCCAAGGGATACAGTAAAACTGAAGTGAAGCATCGGAATCTATATCTAGTGTCACATGAATGGTTCAAATCGTAGACAGTAAGAAGAGTCAGTTTTCTTGTACCTAAGTCGGAATTGTGCCTTTTGTATATAATTCCGATGCAATTTCTGTGTTTCATCGTCAGTACGACGGTCAGAGGGATACAGTAAACCTGAAGTGAAACATCAGAATCTATAACTAGTGTCACAGGAATGGTTCAAAACATAGATAGTAGGAAGAGTTAGTCTTCTTGTACTTAAGTCGTTATTGTGCCTTTTGTATTTAATTCCGATGCAATTTCAGTGTTTCATCGTCAATAAGAAGGTCAGAGGGATACAGTAAACCTGAAGTGAAGCATCGGAATCTATAACCAGTGTCACAGGAATCGTTCAAACCATTGACAGTAAGAAGAGTCAGTGTTCTTGTACTTAATCGGCATTGTGCCTTTTGTATATAATTCCGATGCAATTTCTGTGTTGCATTGTCAATAAGAAGGTCAGCTGGAAACAGTAAACCTGAAGTGAGGCATTGGAATCTATAACTAGTGTCACAGGAATGGTTCAAACCATAGACAGTAAGAAGAGTCAGTGTTCTTTTACTGATGTCGGCATTGTGCCTTTTGTATTTATTTCCGATGCAATTTCTTTGTTTCATCGTCAATAAGAAGGTCAGAGGGATACAGTAAAGCTGAAGTGAAGAATCGGAATCTATAACTAATGTCACAGAAATGGTTCAAACATAGACAGTAAGAAGAGTCAGTCTTCTTGTACATAAGTCGGCATTGGGCCTTTTCTAATTAATTCCGATGCAATTTCTGTGTTTCGGCGTCAATAAGAAGGTCCAAGGGATACAGTAAACCTGAAGTGAAGCATCGGAATCTATAACCAGTGTCACAGGAATGGTTCAATCATAGACAGGAAGTATAGCCAGTCTTCTTGTACGTGAGACGGCATTGTGCCTTTTGTATTTAATTCCGATGCAATTTCTACATTTCATCGCCAGTACGACGGTCAGAGGAATACAGTAAACCTGAAGTGAAGCATCGGAATCTATAACTAGTGTCACAGGAATGGTTCAAATCATAGACAGTAAGATGAGTCAGTCTTTTTGTACTTAAGTTGGCGTTGTGCCTTTTGTATTTAATTCCGATGCAATTTCTGTGTTTCAACGTCAATACGTAGGTCAGAGGGATACAGTAAACCAGAAGTGAAGCATCGGAATCTATAACTAGTGTCACAGGAATGGATCAAAACATAGACAGTAAGAAGAGCCAGTCTTCTTGTACTTAAGTCGGCATTGTGCCTTTTGTATTTAATTCCGATGGAATTTCTGTGTTTCATCGTCAATAAGAAGGTAACAGGGATACAGTAAACCTGAAGTGAATCATCGGAATCTATAACTAGTGTCTCATTAGTGGTTCAAAACATAAACAGTAAGAAGAGTCAGTTTTCTTGTACTTAGGTCGGCATTGTGCCTTTTGTATTTAATTCCGATGCAATTTCTGTGTTTCATCGTCAATAAGAAGGTCAGAGGGATACAGTAAACCTGAAGTGAAGCATCGGAATCTATAACTAGTGTCACAGGAATGTTTCAAAACATAGACAGTAAGAAGAGTCAGTTTTCTTGTACTTAAGTTGGCATTGTGCCTTTTGTATGTAATTCCGAAGCAATATCTGTGTTTCATCGTCAATAAGAAGGTCCAAGGGATACAGTAAACGTAAAGTGCAGCATCGGAATCTAAAACCGGTCTCACAGGAAAGGTTCAATTCATAGACAGTAAGAAGAGCCAGTCTCCTTGTACTTGAGTCGGTATTGTGCCTTTTGTATTTAATTCCGATGCATTTTCTGTGTTTTATCGTCAATAAGAAAGTCAACTGGATACAGTAAACCTGAAGTGAAGCATCGGAATCTATTACTAGTGTCACAGGAATGGTTCAAAACATAGACAGGAAGTATAGCCAGTCTTGTTGTACTTGAGTCGGCATTGTGCCTTTTGTTTTTATTTCCGATGCAATTTCTGTGTTTCATCGTCAATACGGCGGTCGGAGGGATACAGTAAACCTGAAGTGAAGCATCGGAACCTATATCTAGTGTCACAGGAATGGTTCAAAGCATAGACAGTCAGAAGAGTCAGTCTTCTTGTACTTAAGTCGGCATTGTGCCTTTTGTATAAAATTCCGATGCAATTTCTGTGTTTCATCGTCAATAAGGAGGTCAGAGGGATACAGTAAACCTGAAGTGAAGCATCGTAATCTATAACTAGTGTCACAGGAATGGTTCAAAACATAGACAGTAGGAAGAGTCAGTCTTCTTGTACTTAAGTCGGCATTGTGCCTTTTGTATAAAATTCCGATGCAATTTCTGTGTTTCATCGTCAATAAGAAGGTCAGCTGGATACAGTAAACCTGAAGTGAAGGATCGGAATCTATAACTAGTGTCACAGGAATGGTTCAAAACATAGACAGCAAAAGGAGTCAGTTATCTTGTACTGAAGTCGGCATTGTGCATTTTCTATTTAATTCCGATGCAATTTCTGTGTTCGTCGTCAATAAGATGGTCCAAGGGATACAGTAAACCTGAAGTGAAGCATCGGAATCTATAACTAGTGTCACATGAATGGTTCAAATCATAGACAGTAAGAAGAGTCAGTTTTCTTGTACCTAAGTCGGCATTGTGCCTTTTGTATTTAATTCCGATGCATTTTCTGTGCTTCATTGTCAGTACGACGGTCAGAGGGATACAGTAAACCTGAAGTGAAGCATCGGAATCTATAACTAGTGTCACAGGAATGGTTCAAATCATAGACAGGAAGTATAGCCAGTTTTCTTGTACTTGAGTCGGCATTGTGCCTTTTGTATTTAATTCCGATGCAAGTTCTGTGTTTCATCGTCCATAGGACGGTCAGAGGGATACAGTAAACCTGAAGTGAAGCATCGGAATCTATAACTAGTGTCACAGGAATGGTTCAAAACATGGACAGTACGATTAGTCAGTTTTCTTGTACTTAAGTCGGCATTGTTCCTTTTGTATTTAATTCCGGTGCAATTTCTGTGTTTCATCGTCAATAATAAGGTCAGAGGGATACAGTATACCTGAAGTAAAGCATCGGAATCTATAACTAGTGTCACAGGAATGGTTCAAAACATAGACAGTAAGAAGAACCAGTCTCTTTGTACTTAAGTCGGCATTGTGAATTTTGTATTTAATTCCGATGCAATTTCTGTGTTTCATCGTCAATACGAAGGTCAGAGGGACATAGTAAACCTGAAGTGAAGCATCGGAATTTATAACTAGTGTCACAGAAATGGTTCAAAACATAGACAGTAAGAAGAGCCAGTCTTCTTGTACTTCAGTCGGCATTGTGCCGTGTGTATTTACTTACCATGCAAATTCTGTGTTTCATCGTCTATAAGAAGGTCAGAGGGATACAGTAAACCTGAAGTGAAGCATCAGAATCTATAACTAGTGTCACAGGAATGGTTCAAAACATAGACAGTAAGAAGAGTCAGTCTTTTTGTACTTAAGTCGGCGTTGTGCCTTTTGTATTTAATTCCGATGCAATTTCTGCGTTTCATCGTCAGTACGACGGTCAGAGGGATACAGTAAACCTGAAGTGAAGTATCGGAATGTATAACTAGTGTCACAGGAATGGTTCAAAACATAGACAGTAAGGAGAGTCAGTCTTCTTGTACTTAAGTCGGCATTGTGCCTTTTGTATTTAATTCCGATTCAATTTCTGTGTTACATTGTCAGTACGACGGTCAGAGAGATACAGTAAAAATGAAGTGAAGCATCGGAATCTATAGCTAGTGTCACAGGAATGGTTCAAATCATAGACAGGAAGTATAGCCAGTCTTCTCGTACTTGAGTCGGCATTGTGCCTTTTGTATTTAATTGCGATGCAATTTCTGTGATTCATCGTCGGTACGACGGTCAGAGGGATACTGTACACCTGAAGTGAAGCATCGAAATCTATAACTAGTGTCACAGGAATGGTTCAAAACATAGACAGTAAGAAGAGTCAGTTTTCTCGTACTTAAGTCGGCATTGTTCCTTTTGTATTTAATTCCGATGCAATTTCTGTGTTTCATCGTCGATAAGAAGGTCAGAGGGATACAGTATACATGAAGTAAAGCATCGGAATCTATAACTAGTGTCACAGGAATGGTTCAAAACATAGACAGTAAGAGGAGTCAGACTTTTTTACTTAAGTCGGAATTGTGAATTTTGTATTTAATTCCGATGCAATTTCTGTGTTTCATCGTCAATACGGTCAGAGGGATACAGTAAACCCGAAGTGAAGCATGGGAATCTATAACTAGTGTCACAGGAATGGTTCAAAGCATAGACACTAAGAAGTATCAGTCTTCTTGTACTTAAGTCGGCATTGTGCCTTTTGTATTTAATTCCAATGCAATATCTGTGTTTCTTCGCTAATAAGAAGGTCAGAGGGATACAGTAAACCTGAAGTGAAGCATCGGAATCTATAACTAGTGTCACAGAAATGGTTCAAAACATAGACAGTAAGAAGAGCCAGTCTTCTTGGACTTCAGTCGGCATTGTGCCTTGTGTATTTAATTCCGATGCAAATTCTGTGTTTCATCGTCTATAAGAAGGTCAGAGGGATACAGTAAACCTGAAGTGAAGCATCGGAATCTATAACTAGTGTCACAGGATTGGTTCAAAACATAGACAGTAAGAAGAGTCAGTCTTTTTGTACTTAATAGGCGTTGTGCCTTTTGTATTTAATTCCGATGCAATTTCTGTGTTTCATCGTTAGTACGACGGTCAGAGGGATACAGTAAACCTGAAGTGAAGCATCGGAATCTATAACTAGTGTCACAGGAATGGTTGAAACATAGACAGTAAGAAGCGTCAGATTTCTTGTACTTAATTCGGCATTGTTCCTTTTGTATTTAATTCCGATGCAATTTCTGTGTTTCATCGTCAATAAGAAGGTCAGAGCGATTCAGTATACCTGAAGTAAAGCATCGGAATCTATAACTAGTGTCACAGGAATGGTTCAAAACATAGAAAGTAAAAGAGTCAGTCTTTTTGTACTAGAGTCGGTATTGTGAATTTTGTGTTTAATTCCGATGCAATTTCTGTGTATCATCGTCAATACGAAGGTCAGACTGATACAGTAAACCTGAAGTGAAGCATCGGAATCTATAACTAGTATGACAGGAATGGTTCAAAGTATAGACAGTAAGAAGTATCAGTCTTCTTGTACTTAAGCCGGCATTGTGCATTTTGTATTTAATTCCGATGCAATATCTGTGTTTCTTCGTCAATAAGAAGGTCAGAGGGATACAGTAAACCTGAAGTGAAGCATCGGAATCTATAACTAGTGTCACAGGAATGGTTCAAAACATAGACAGTAAGAAGAGTCAGTTTTCTTGTACTTAAGTCGGCATTGTGCCTTTTGTATTTAATTCCAATGCAATTTCTGTGTTTCATCGCCTATAAGAAGGTAAGAGGGATACAGTAAACCTGAAGTGAAGCATCGGAATCTATAACTAGTGTCACAGGAATGGTTCAAAACATAGACAGTAAGAATAGTCAGTCTTTTTGTACTTAAGTCGGCGTTGTGCCATTTGTATTTAATTCCGATGCAATTTCTGTGTTTCATCGTCAATACGAAGGTCAGAGGGATACAGTAAACCTGAAGTGAAGTATCGGAATCTATAACTAGTGTCACAGGAATGGTTCAAATCATAGACAGGAAGTATAGCCAGTCTTCTTGTACTTGAGTCGGCATTGTGCCCTTTGTATTTAATTCCGATGCAATTTCTGTGTTTCATCGTCAGTACGACGGTCAGAGGGATACAGTGAACCTGAAGTGAAGCGTCGGAATCTATAACTAGTGTCACAGGAATGGTTCAAAACATAGACAGTAAGAAGAGTCAGTTTTCTTATACTTAAGTCGGCATTGTTCCTTTTGTATTTAATTCCGATGCAATTTCTGTGTTTCATCGTCAATACGAAGGTCAGAGGGATGCAGTATACCTGAAGTAAAGAATCGGAATCTATAACTAGTGTCACAGGAATGGTTCGAAACATAGACAGTAAGAAGAGTCAGTCTTTTTGTACTTAAGTCGGCATTGTGAATTTTCTATTTAATTGCGATGCAATTTCTGTGTTTCTTAGTCAATTCGAAGGTCAGAGGGATACAGTAAACCTGAAGTGAAGCATCGGAATCTATATATAGTGTCACAGGAATGGTTCAAAGCATAGACAGTAAGAAGTATCAGTCTTCTTGTACTTAAGTCGGCAGTGGGCCTTTTGTATTTAATTAAGATGCAATTTCTGTGTTTCATCGTCTATAAGAAGGTCAGAGGGATACAGTAAACCTGAAGTAGAGCATCGGAATCTATAACTAGTGTAACAGGAATGGTTCAAATCATAGACAGTAAGAAGAGTCAGTCTTTTTGTACTTAAGTCGGCGTTGTGCCTCTTGTATTTCATTCCGATGCAATTTCTATGTTTCATCGTCAATACGAAGGTCAGAGGGATACAGTAAACCTGAAGTGAAGTATCGGAATCTATAACTAGTGTCACAGGAATGGTTCAAAACATAGACAGTAAGAAGGGTCAGTCTTCTTGTACTTAAGTCAGCATTGTGCCTTTCGTATTTAATTCCGATGCAATATCTGTGTTTCTTCGTCAATAAGAAGGTCAGAGGAATACAGTAAACTTGAAGTGAAGCATCGGAATTTATAACTAGTGTCACAGAAATGGTTCAAAGCATAGACAGTAAGAAGACCCAGTCTTCTTGTACTTGAGTCGGCATTGTGCCTTTTGTATTTAATTCCGATGCAATTTCTGTGTTTCATCGTCAATAAGAAGGTCAGAGGGATACAGTAAACCTGAAGTGAAGCATCGGAATCTATAACTAGTGTCACAGAAATGGTTCAAAACATAGACAGTAAGAAGAGCCAGTCTTCTTGGACTTCAGTCGGCATTGTGCCTTGTGTATTTAATTCCGATGCAAATTCTGTGTTTCATCGTCTATAAGAAGGTCAGAGGGATACAGTAAACCTGAAGTGAAGCATCGGAATCTATAACTAGTGTCACAGGATTGGTTCAAAACATAGACAGTAAGAAGAGTCAGTCTTTTTGTACTTAATAGGCGTTGTGCCTTTTGCATTTAATTCCGATGCAATTTCTGTGTTTCATCGTTAGTACGACGGTCAGAGGGATACAGTAAACCTGAAGTGAAGCATCGGAATCTATAACTAGTGTCACAGGAATGGTTGAAACATAGACAGTAAGAAGCGTCAGATTTCTTGTACTTAATTCGGCATTGTTCCTTTTGTATTTAATTCCGATGCAATTTCTGTGTTTCATCGTCAATAAGAAGGTCAGAGCGATTCAGTATACCTGAAGTAAAGCATCGGAATCTATAACTAGTGTCACAGGAATGGTTCAAAACATAGAAAGTAAAAGAGTCAGTCTTTTTGTACTAGAGTCGGTATTGTGAATTTTGTGTTTAATTCCGATGCAATTTCTGTGTATCATCGTCAATACGAAGGACAGAGGGATACAGTAAACCTGAAGTGAAGCATCGGAATCTATAACTAGTATGACAGGAATGGTTCAAAGTATAGACTGTAAGAAGTATGAGTCTTCTTGTACTTAAGCCGGCATTGTGCATTTTGTATTTAATTCCGATGCAATATCTGTGTTTCTTCGTCAATAAGAAGGTCAGAGGGATACAGTAAACCTGAAGTGAAGCATCGGAATCTATAACTAGTGGCACAGGAATGGTTCAAATCATAGACAGTTAGTAGAGTCACTCTTCTTGCACATAAGTCGGCATTGCGCATTTTGCATTTAATTAAGATTCAATTTCTGTGTTTCATCGTCAATAAGAAGGTCAAAGGGATACAGTAAACCTGAAGTGAAGCATCGGAATCTATAACTAGTGTCACAGGAATGGTTCAAATCATAGACAGTAAGAAGAGTCAGTTTTCTTGTACTTAAGTCGGCATTGTGCCTTTTGTATTTAATTCCAATGCAATTTCTGTGTTTCATCGCCTATAAGAAGGTCAGAGGGATACAGTAAACCTGAAGTGAAGCATCGGAATCTATAACTAGTGTCACAGGAATGGTTCAAAACATAGACAGTAAGAAGAGTCAGTCTTTTTGTACTTAAGTCGGCGTTGTGCCATTTGTATTTAATTCCGATGCAATTTCTGTGTTTCATCGTCAATACGAAGGTCAGATGGATACAGTAAACCTGAAGTGAAGTATCGGAATCTATAACTAGTGTCACAGGAATGGTTCAAATCATAGACAGGAAGTATAGCCAGTCTTCTTGTACTTGAGTCGGCATTGTGCCCTTTGTATTTAATTCCGATGCAATTTCTGTGTTTCATCGTCAGTACGACGGTCAGAGGGATACAGTGAACCTGAAGTGAAGCGTCGGAATCTATAACTAGTGTCACAGGAATGGTTCAAAACATAGACAGTAAGAAGAGTCAGTTTTCTTGTACTTAAGTCGGCATTGTTCCTTTTGTATTTAATTCCGATGCAATTTCTGTGTTTCATCGTCAATACGAAGGTCAGAGTTATGCAGTATACCTGAAGTAAAGAATCGGAATCTATAACTAGTGTCACAGGAATGGTTCGAAACATAGACAGTAAGAAGAGTCAGTCTTTTTGTACTTAAGTCGGCATTGTGAATTTTGTATTTAATTGCGATGCAATTTCTGTGTTTCTTCGTCAATTCGAAGGTCAGAGGGATACAGTAAACCTGAAGTGAAGCATCGGAATCTATATATAGTGTCACAGGAATGGTTCAAAGCATAGACAGTAAGAAGTATCAGTCCTCTTGTACTTAAGTCGGCAGTGGGCCTTTTGTATTTAATTAAGATGCAATTTCTGTGTTTCATCGTCTATAAGAAGGTCAGAGGGATACAGTAAACCTGAAGTAGAGCATCGGAATCTATAACTAGTGTAACAGGAATGGTTCAAATCATAGACAGTAAGAAGAGTCAGTCTTTTTGTACTTAAGTCGGCGTTGTGCCTCTTGTATTTCATTCCGATGCAATTTCTATGTTTCATCGTCAATACGAAGGTCAGAGGGATACAGTAAACCTGAAGTGAAGTATCGGAATCTATAACTAGTGTCACAGGAATGGTTCAAAACATAGACAGTAAGAAGGGTCAGTCTTCTTGTACTTAAGTCAGCATTGTGCCTTTCGTATTTAATTCCGATGCAATATCTGTGTTTCTTCGTCAATAAGAAGGTCAGAGGAATACAGTAAACTTGAAGTGAAGCATCGGAATTTATAACTAGTGTCACAGAAATGGTTCAAAGCATAGACAGTATGAAGACCCAGTCTTCTTGTACTTGAGTCGGCATTGTGCCTTTTGTATTTAATTCCGATGCAATTTCTGTGTTTCATCGTCAATAAGAAGGTCAGAGGGATACAGTAAACCTGAAGTGAAGCATCGGAATCTATAACAAGTGTCACAGGAATGGTTCAAAGCATAGACAGTAAGAAGAGTCAGTCTTCTTGTACTTAAGTCGGCATTGTGCCTTTTGTATTTAATTCCGATGAAATTTACGTGTTTCATCGTCAATAAGAAGGTCAGAGGGATACAGTAAACCTGAGGTGAAGCATCGGAATCCATAACTAGTGTCACAGGAGTGGTTCAAAACATAGACAGTAAGAAGTGTCAGTCTTCTTGTAGTTAAGCCGGCATTGTGCGTTTTGTATTTAATTCCGATGCAATTTCTGTATTTCACCGTCAATAAGAAGGTCACAGGGATACAGTAAACCTGAAGTGAAGCATCATAATCCATAACTAGTGTCACAGGAATGGTTCAAAACATATACAGTAAGAAGAGTCAGTCTTCTTGTACTTAAGTCAGCATTGTGCCTTTCGTATTTTATTCCGATGCAATATCTGTGTTTCTTCGTCAATAAGAAGGTCAGAGGAATACAGTAAACTTGAAGTGAAGCATCGGAATTTATAACTAGTGTCACAGAAATGGTTCAAAGCATAGACAGTAAGAAGACCCAGTCTTCTTGTACTTGAGTCGGCATTGTGCCTTTTGTATTTAATTCCGATGCAATTTCTGTGTTTTATCGTCAATAAGAAGGTCAGAACGATATAGAGCAACTGAAGTGAAGCATCGGAATCTATAACTAGTGTCACAGGAATGGTTCAAAACATAGACAGTAAGAAGTGTTAGTCTTCTTGTACTTGAGTCGGCATTGTGCCTTTTGTATTTAATTCCGATGCAATTTCTGTGTTTCATCGTCAATAAGAAGGTCAGAGGGATACAGAGCAACTGAAGTGAAGCATCGGAATCTATAACTAGTGTCACAGGAATGGTTCAAAACATAGACTGTAAGAAGTGTTAGTCTTCTTGTACTTGAGTCGGCATTGTGCCTTTTGTATTTAATTCCGATGCAATTTCTGTGTTTCATCGTCAATAAGAAGGTGAGAGGGATACAGTATAACTGAAGTGAATCATCGGAATCTATAACTAATGTCACAGGAATGGTTCAAAACATAGACAGTAAGAAGATTCAGTCTTCTTGTACTTAAGTCGGCATTGTGCCTTTTGTATTTAATTCCAATGCAATTTCTGTGTTTCATCGTCAATAAGAAGGTAAGCTGGATACAGTAAACATGAAGTGAAGCATCGGAATCTATAACTAGTGTCACAGGAATAGTTCAAAACATAGATGTTAAGAAGAGTCTTTTTTCTTGTACATAAGGCGGCATTGTGTCTTTTCTATTTAATTCCTATGCAATTTCTGTGTTTCGTCGTCAATAAGAAGGTCCAAGGGATACAGTAAACCTGAAGTGAAGCATCGGAATCTAAAGCCGGTGTCACTGGAAAGGTTCAAAACATAGACAGTAAGAAGAGATAGACTTCTTGTACCTGAGTCGGCATTGTGCCTTTTGTATTTAATTCCGATCCAATTTCTGTGTTTCATCGTCAATAAGACGGTCAGAGGGATACAGTAAACCTGAAGTGAAGCATCGGAATCTATAACTAGTGTCACACGAAAGATTCAAAACATAGACAGTAGGGAGAGTCAGTCTTCTTGTACTTAAGTCGGCATTGTGCCTTTTGTATTTAATTCCGATGCAATTTCTGTGTTTCATCGTCAATAAGAAGGTCAGCTGGATACAGTAAACCTGAAGTGATGCATCGGAATCTACAACTAGTGTCACAGGAATGGTTTAAAACATAGACAGAAATAAGAGTCAGTAATCTTGTACTGAAGTCGGCATTGTGCATTTTCTATTTAATTCCGATGCAATTTCTGTGTTCGTCGTCAATAAGAAGGTCCAAGGGATACAGTAAACCTGAAGTGAAGCATCGGAATCTAAAACAGGTGTCACTGGAAAGGTTCAAAACATAGTCAGTAAGAAGAGATAGACTTCTTCTACCTGAGCCGGCATTGTGCCTTTTGTATTTAATTCCGATCCAATTTCTGTGTTTCATCGTCAATAAGACGGTCAGAGGGATACAGTAAACCTGAAGTGAAGCATCGGAATCTATAACTAGTGTCACAGGAACGGTTCAAAACATAGACAGTAGGAAGAGTCAGTCTTCTTGTACTTAAGTCGGCATTGTGCTTTTTGTACTTAATTTCGATGCAATTTCTGTGTTTCATCGTCAATAAGAAGGTCAGCTGGATACAGTAAACCTGAATTGAAGCATCGGAATCTATAAGTAGTGTCACAGGAATGGTTTAAAACATAGACAAAAAAAGAATCAGTTATCTTGTACTGAAGTCGGCATTGTGCATTTTTTATTTAATACCGATGCAATTTCTGTGTTCGTCGTCAATAAGAAGGTCCAAGGGATACAATAAACCTGAAGTGAAGCATCGGAATCTAAAATCGGTCTCATAGGATGGATTCAAATCATAGACAGTAAGAAGAGCCAGACTACTTGACTTGAGGCGGCATTGTGCGTTTTGTATTTATTTACGATGCAATTTCTGTGTTTTGTCGTCAATAAAAAGGTTAGAGGGATACAGTAAACCTGAAGTGAAGCATCGGAATCTCTAACTAGTGTCACAGGAACGGTTGAAAACGTTGACAGTAAGAAGAGTCAGTTTTCTAGTACTTAAGTCGGCATTGTGCCTTTTGTATTTAATTCCGATGCAATTTCTGTGTTTCATCGTCAATAAGGAGGCCAGAGGGATACAGAAAACCTGAAGTGAAGCATCGGAATCTATAACTAGTGTCACAGGAATGGTTCAAACATAGACAGGAAGTATAGCCAGTTTTCTTGTACTTGAGTCGGCATTGTGCCTTTTGTATTTAATTCCGATGCAAGTTCTGTGTTTCATCGTCCATAGGACGGTCAGAGGGATACAGTAAACCTGAAGTGAAGCATCGGAATCTATAACTAGTGTCACAGGAATGGTTCAAAACATGGACAGTACGATTAGTCAGTTTTCTTGTACTTAAGTCGGCATTGTTCCTTTTGTATTTAATTCCGGTGCAATTTCTGTGTTTCATCGTCAATAATAAGGTCAGAGGGATACAGTATACCTGAAGTAAAGCATCGGAATCTATAACTAGTGTCACAGGAATGGTTCAAAACATAGACAGTAAGAAGAACCAGTCTCTTTGTACTTAAGTCGGCATTGTGAATTTTGTATTTAATTCCGATGCAATTTCTGTGTTTCATCGTCAATACGAAGGTCAGAGGGACATAGTAAACCTGAAGTGAAGCATCGGAATTTATAACTAGTGTCACAGAAATGGTTCAAAACATAGACAGTAAGAAGAGCCAGTCTTCTTGTACTTCAGTCGGCATTGTGCCGTGTGTATTTACTTACCATGCAAATTCTGTGTTTCATCGTCTATAAGAAGGTCAGAGGGATACAGTAAACCTGAAGTGAAGCATCAGAATCTATAACTAGTGTCACAGGAATGGTTCAAAACATAGACAGTAAGAAGAGTCAGTCTTTTTGTACTTAAGTCGGCGTTGTGCCTTTTGTATTTAATTCCGATGCAATTTCTGCGTTTCATCGTCAGTACGACGGTCAGAGGGATACAGTAAACCTGAAGTGAAGTATCGGAATGTATAACTAGTGTCACAGGAATGGTTCAAAACATAGACAGTAAGGAGAGTCAGTCTTCTTGTACTTAAGTCGGCATTGTGCCTTTTGTATTTAATTCCGATTCAATTTCTGTGTTACATTGTCAGTACGACGGTCAGAGAGATACAGTAAAAATGAAGTGAAGCATCGGAATCTATAGCTAGTGTCACAGGAATGGTTCAAATCATAGACAGGAAGTATAGCCAGTCTTCTCGTACTTGAGTCGGCATTGTGCCTTTTGTATTTAATTGCGATGCAATTTCTGTGTTTCATCGTCGGTACGACGGTCAGAGGGATACTGTACACCTGAAGTGAAGCATCGAAATCTATAACTAGTGTCACAGGAATGGTTCAAAACATAGACAGTAAGAAGAGTCAGTTTTCTCGTACTTAAGTCGGCATTGTTCCTTTTGTATTTAATTCCGATGCAATTTCTGTGTTTCATCGTCGATAAGAACGTCAGAGGGATGCAGTATACATGAAGTAAAGCATCGGAATCTATAACTAGTGTCACAGGAATGGTTCAAAACATAGACAGTAAGAGGAGTCAGTCTTTTTTACTTAAGTCGGCATTGTGAATTTTGTATTTAATTCCGATGCAATTTCTGTGTTTCATCGTCAATACGGTCAGAGGGATACAGTAAACCCGAAGTGAAGCATGGGAATCTATAACTAGTGTCACAGGAATGGTTCAAAGCATAGACACTAAGAAGTATCAGTCTTCTTGTACTTAAGTCGGCATTGTGCCTTTTGTATTTAATTCCAATGCAATATCTGTGTTTCTTCGCTAATAAGAAGGTCAGAGGGATACAGTAAACCTGAAGTGAAGCATCGGAATCTATAACTAGTGTCACAGAAATGGTTCAAAACATAGACAGTAAGAAGAGCCAGTCTTCTTGGACTTCAGTCGGCATTGTGCCTTGTGTATTTAATTCCGATGCAAATTCTGTGTTTCATCGTCTATAAGAAGGTCAGAGGGATACAGTAAACCTGAAGTGAAGCATCGGAATCTATAACTAGTGTCACAGGATTGGTTCAAAACATAGACAGTAAGAAGAGTCAGTCTTTTTGTACTTAATAGGCGTTGTGCCTTTTGTATTTAATTCCGATGCAATTTCTGTGTTTCATCGTTAGTACGACGGTCAGAGGGATACAGTAAACCTGAAGTGAAGCATCGGAATCTATAACTAGTGTCACAGGAATGGTTGAAACATAGACAGTAAGAAGCGTCAGATTTCTTGTACTTAATTCGGCATTGTTCCTTTTGTATTTAATTCCGATGCAATTTCTGTGTTTCATCGTCAATAAGAAGGTCAGAGCGATTCAGTATACCTGAAGTAAAGCATCGGAATCTATAACTAGTGTCACAGGAATGGTTCAAAACATAGAAAGCAAAAGAGTCAGTCTTTTTGTACTAGAGTCGGTATTGTGAATTTTGTGTTTAATTCCGATGCAATTTCTGTGTATCATCGTCAATACGAAGGTCAGAGGGATACAGTAAACCTGAAGTGAAGCATCGGAATCTATAACTAGTATGACAGGAATGGTTCAAAGTATAGACAGTAAGAAGTATCAGTCTTCTTGTACTTAAGCCGGCATTGTGCATTTTGTATTTAATTCCGATGCAATATCTGTGTTTCTTCGTCAATAAGAAGGTCAGAGGGATACAGTAAACCTGAAGTGAAGCATCGGAATCTATAACTAGTGGCACAGGAATGGTTCAAATCATAGACAGTTAGTAGAGTCACTCTTCTTGCACATAAGTGGGCATTGCGCATTTTGCATTTAATTAAGATTCAATTTCTGTGTTTCATCGTCAATAAGAAGGACAAAGGGATACAGTAAACCTGAAGTGAAGCATCGGAATCTATAACTAGTGTCACAGGAATGGTTCAAAACATAGACAGTAAGAAGAGTCAGTTTTCTTGTACTTAAGTCGGCATTGTGCCTTTTGTATTTAATTCCAATGCAATTTCTGTGTTTCATCGCCTATAAGAAGGTCAGAGGGATACAGTAAACCTGAAGTGAAGCATCGGAATCTATAACTAGTGTCACAGGAATGGTTCAAAACATAGACAGTAAGAATAGTCAGTCTTTTTGTACTTAAGTCGGCGTTGTGCCATTTGTATTTAATTCCGATGCAATTTCTGTGTTTCATCGTCAATACGAAGGTCAGAGGGATACAGTAAACCTGAAGTGAAGTATCGGAATCTATAACTAGTGTCACAGGAATGGTTCAAATCATAGACAGGAAGTATAGCCAGTCTTCTTGTACTTGAGTCGGCATTGTGCCCTTTGTATTTAATTCCGATGCAATTTCTGTGTTTCATCGTCAGTACGACGGTCAGAGGGATACAGTGAACCTGAAGTGAAGCGTCGGAATCTATAACTAGTGTCACAGGAATGGTTCAAAACATAGACAGTAAGAAGAGTCAGTTTTCTTGTACTTAAGTCGGCATTGTTCCTTTTGTATTTAATTCCGATGCAATTTCTGTGTTTCATCGTCAATACGAAGGTCAGAGGGATGCAGTATACCTGAAGTAAAGAATCGGAATCTATAACTAGTGTCACAGGAATGGTTCGAAACATAGACAGTAAGAAGAGTCAGTCTTTTTGTACTTAAGTCGGCATTGTGAATTTTGTATTTAATTGCGATGCAATTTCTGTGTTTCTTAGTCAATTCGAAGGTCAGAGGGATACAGTAAACCTGAAGTGAAGCATCGGAATCTATATATAGTGTCACAGGAATGGTTCAAAGCATGGACAGTAAGAAGTATCAGTCTTCTTGTACTTAAGTCGGCAGTGGGCCTTTTGTATTTAATTAAGATGCAATTTCTGTGTTTCATCGTCTATAAGAAGGTCAGAGGGATACAGTAAACCTGAAGTAGAGCATCGGAATCTATAACTAGTGTAACAGGAATGGTTCAAATCATAGACAGTAAGAAGAGTCAGTCTTTTTGTACTTAAGTCGGCGTTGTGCCTCTTGTATTTCATTCCGATGCAATTTCTATGTTTCATCGTCAATACGAAGGTCAGAGGGATACAGTAAACCTGAAGTGAAGTATCGGAATCTATAACTAGTGTCACAGGAATGGTTCAAAACATAGACAGTAAGAAGGGTCAGTCTTCTTGTACTTAAGTCAGCATTGTGCCTTTCGTATTTAATTCCGATGCAATATCTGTGTTTCTTCGTCAATAAGAAGGTCAGAGGAATACAGTAAACTTGAAGTGAAGCATCGGAATTTATAACTAGTGTCACAGAAATGGTTCAAAGCATAGACAGTAAGAAGACCCAGTCTTCTTGTACTTGAGTCGGCATTGTGCCTTTTGTATTTAATTCCGATGCAATTTCTGTGTTTCATCGTCAATAAGAAGGTCAGAGGGATACAGTAAACCTGAAGTGAAGCATCGGAATCTATAACTAGTGTCACAGAAATGGTTCAAAACATAGACAGTAAGAAGAGCCAGTCTTCTTGGACTTCAGTCGGCATTGTGCCTTGTGTATTTAATTCCGATGCAAATTCTGTGTTTCATCGTCTATAAGAAGGTCAGAGGGATACAGTAAACCTGAAGTGAAGCATCGGAATCTATAACTAGTGTCACAGGATTGGTTCAAAACATAGACAGTAAGAAGAGTCAGTCTTTTTGTACTTAATAGGCGTTGTGCCTTTTGCATTTAATTCCGATGCAATTTCTGTGTTTCATCGTTAGTACGACGGTCAGAGGGATACAGCAAACCTGAAGTGAAGCATCGGAATCTATAACTAGTGTCACATGAATGGTTGAAACATAGACAGTAAGAAGCGTCAGATTTCTTGTACTTGATTCGGCATTGTTCCTTTTGTATTTAATTCCGATGCAATTTCTGTGTTTCATCGTCAATAAGAAGGTCAGAGCGATTCAGTATACCTGAAGTAAAGCATCGGAATCTATAACTAGTGTCACAGGAATGGTTCAAAACATAGAAAGTAAAAGAGTCAGTCTTTTTGTACTAGAGTCGGTATTGTGAATTTTGTGTTTAATTCCGATGCAATTTCTGTGTATCATCGTCAATACGAAGGACAGAGGGATACAGTAAACCTGAAGTAAAGCATCGGAATCTATAACTAGTATGACAGGAATGGTTCAAAGTATAGACAGTAAGAAGTATCAGTCTTCTTGTACTTAAGCCGGCATTGTGCATTTTGTATTTAATTCCGATGCAATATCTGTGTTTCTTCGTCAATAAGAAGGTCAGAGGGATACAGTAAACCTGAAGTGAAGCATCGGAATCTATAACTAGTGGCACAGGAATGGTTCAAATCATAGACAGTTAGTAGAGTCACTCTTCTTGCACATAAGTCGGCATTGCGCATTTTGCATTTAATTAAGATTCAATTTCTGTGTTTCATCGTCAATAAGAAGGTCAAAGGGATACAGTAAACCTGAAGTGAAGCATCGGAATCTATAACTAGTGTCACAGGAATGGTTCAAATCATAGACAGTAAGAAGAGTCAGTTTTCTTGTACTTAAGTCGGCATTGTGCCTTTTGTATTTAATTCCAATGCAATTTCTGTGTTTCGTCGCCTATAAGAAGGTCAGAGGGATACAGTAAACCTGAAGTGAAGCATCGGAATCTATAACTAGTGTCACAGGAATGGTTCAAAACATAGACAGTAAGAAGAGTCAGTCTTTTTGTACTTAAGTCGGCGTTGTGCCATTTGTATTTAATTCCGATGCAATTTCTGTGTTTCATCGTCAATACGAAGGTCAGAGGGATACAGTAAACCTGAAGTGAAGTATCGGAATCTATAACTAGTGTCACAGGAATGGTTCAAATCATAGACAGGAAGTATAGCCAGTCTTCTTGTACTTGAGTCGGCATTGTGCCCTTTGTATTTAATTCCGATGCAATTTCTGTGTTTCATCGTCAGTACGACGGTCAGAGGGATACAGTGAACCTGAAGTGAAGCGTCGGAATCTATAACTAGTGTCACAGGAATGGTTCAAAACATAGACAGTAAGAAGAGTCAGTTTTCTTGTACTTAAGTCGGCATTGTTCCTTTTGTATTTAATTCCGATGCAATTTCTGTGTTTCATCGTCAATACGAAGGTCAGAGGGATGCAGTATACCTGAAGTAAAGAATCGGAATCTATAACTAGTGTCACAGGAATGGTTCGAAACATAGACAGTAAGAAGAGTCAGTCTTTTTGTACTTAAGTCGGCATTGTGAATTTTGTATTTAATTGCGATGCAATTTCTGTGTTTCTTCGTCAATTCGAAGGTCAGAGGGATACAGTAAACCTGAAGTGAAGCATCGGAATCTATATATAGTGTCACAGGAATGGTTGAAAGCATAGACAGTAAGAAGTATCAGTCCTCTTGTACTTAAGTCGGCAGTGGGCCTTTTGTATTTAATTAAGATGCAATTTCTGTGTTTCATCGTCTATAAGAAGGTCAGAGGGATACAGTAAACCTGAAGTAGAGCATCGGAATCTATAACTAGTGTAACAGGAATGGTTCAAATCATAGACAGTAAGAAGAGTCAGTCTTTTTGTACTTAAGTCGGCGTTGTGCCTCTTGTATTTCATTCCGATGCAATTTCTATGTTTCATCGTCAATACGAAGGTCAGAGGGATACAGTAAACCTGAAGTGAAGTATCGGAATCTATAACTAGTGTCTTAGGAATGGTTCAAAACATAGACAGTAAGAAGGGTCAGTCTTCTTGTACTTAAGTCAGCATTGTGCCTTTCGTATTTAATTCCGATGCAATATCTGTGTTTCTTCGTCAATAAGAAGGTCAGAGGAATACAGTAAACTTGAAGTGAAGCATCGGAATTTATAACTAGTGTCACAGAAATGGTTCAAAGCATAGACAGTAAGAAGACCCAGTCTTCTTGTACTTGAGTCGGCATTGTGCCTTTTGTATTTAATTCCGATGCAATTTCTGTGTTTCATCGTCAATAAGAAGGTCAGAGGGATACAGTAAACCTGAAGTGAAGCATCGGAATCTATAACAAGTGTCACAGGAATGGTTCAAAGCATAGACAGTAAGAAGAGTCAGTCTTCTTGTACTTAAGTCGGCATTGTGCCGTTTGTATTTAATTCCGATGAAATTTACGTGTTTCATCGTCAATAAGAAGGTCAGAGGGATACAGTAAACCTGAGGTGAAGCATCGGAATCCATAACTAGTGTCACAGGAGTGGTTCAAAACATAGACAGTAAAAAGTGTCAGTCTTCTTGTAGTTAAGCCGGCATTGTGCGTTTTGTATTTAATTCCGATGCAATTTCTGTATTTCACCGTCAATAAGAAGGTCACAGGGATACAGTAAACCTGAAGTGAAGCATCATAATCCATAACTAGTGTCACAGGAATGGTTCAAAACATATACAGTAAGAAGAGTCAGTCTTCTTGTACTTAAGTCAGCATTGTGCCTTTCGTATTTTATTCCGATGCAATATCTGTGTTTCTTCGTCAATAAGAAGGTCAGAGGAATACAGTAAACTTGAAGTGAAGCATCGGAATTTATAACTAGTGTCACAGAAATGGTTCAAAGCATAGACAGTAAGAAGACCCAGTCTTCTTGTACTTGAGTCGGCATTGTGCCTTTTGTATTTAATTCCGATGCAATTTCTGTGTTTTATCGTCAATAAGAAGGTCAGAACGATATAGAGCAACTGAAGTGAAGCATCGGAATCTATAACTAGTGTCACAGGAATGGTTCAAAACATAGACAGTAAGAAGTGTTAGTCTTCTTGTACTTGAGTCGGCATTGTGCCTTTTGTATTTAATTCCGATGCAATTTCTGTGTTTCATCGTCAATAAGAAGGTCAGAGGGATACAGAGCAACTGAAGTGAAGCATCGGAATCTATAACTAGTGTCACAGGAATGGTTCAAAACATAGACTGTAAGAAGTGTTAGTCTTCTTGTACTTGAGTCGGCATTGTGCCTTTTGTATTTAATTCCGATGCAATTTCTGTGTTTCATCGTCAATAAGAAGGTGAGAGGGATACAGTATAACTGAAGTGAATCATCGGAATCTATAACTAATGTCACAGGAATGGTTCAAAACATAGACAGTAAGAAGATTCAGTCTTCTTGTACTTAAGTCGGCATTGTGCCTTTTGTATTTAATTCCAATGCAATTTCTGTGTTTCATCGTCAATAAGAAGGTAAGCTGGATACAGTAATCATGAAGTGAAGCATCGGAATCTATAACTAGTGTCACAGGAATAGTTCAAAACATAGATGTTAAGAAGAGTCTTTTTTCTTGTACATAAGGCGGCATTGTGTCTTTTCTATTTAATTCCTATGCAATTTCTGTGTTTCGTCGTCAATAAGAAGGTCCAAGGGATACAGTAAACCTGAAGTGAAGCATCGGAATCTAAAGCCGGTGTCACTGGAAAGGTTCAAAACATAGACAGTAAGAAGAGATAGACTTCTTGTACCTGAGTCGGCATTGTGCCTTTTGTATTTAATTCCGATCCAATTTCTGTGTTTCATCGTCAATAAGACGGTCAGAGGGATACAGTAAACCTGAAGTGAAGCATCGGAATCTATAACTAGTGTCACACGAAAGATTCAAAACATAGACAGTAGGGAGAGTCAGTCTTCTTGTACTTAAGTCGGCATTGTGCCTTTTGTATTTAATTCCGATGCAATTTCTGTGTTTCATCGTCAATAAGAAGGTCAGCTGGATACAGTAAACCTGAAGTGATGCATCGGAATCTACAACTAGTGTCACAGGAATGGTTTAAAACATAGACAGAAATAAGAGTCAGTAATCTTGTACTGAAGTCGGCATTGTGCATTTTCTATTTAATTCCGATGCAATTTCTGTGTTCGTCGTCAATAAGAAGGTCCAAGGGATACAGTAAACCTGAAGTGAAGCATCGGAATCTAAAACAGGTGTCACTGGAAAGGTTCAAAACATAGTCAGTAAGAAGAGATAGACTTCTTCTACCTGAGCCGGCATTGTGCCTTTTGTATTTAATTCCGATCCAATTTCTGTGTTTCATCGTCAATAAGACGGTCAGAGGGATACAGTAAACCTGAAGTGAAGCATCGGAATCTATAACTAGTGTCACAGGAACGGTTCAAAACATAGACAGTAGGAAGAGTCAGTCTTCTTGTACTTAAGTCGGCATTGTGCCTTTTGTATTTAATTCCGATGCAATTTCTGTATTTCGTCGTCAATACGAATGTCCAGAGGATACAGTAAACCTGAAGGTAAGCATCGGAATCTAAAACCAGGCTCACACGAAAGGTTCAAAACATAGACAGTAAGAAGAGCCTATCTTCTGGTACTTGAAACGGCATTGTGCCTTTTGTATTTAATTCCGATGCAATTTTGTGTGTTTCATCGTCAATAAGAAGGTCAGAGGGATACAGTAAACCTGAAGTGAAGCATCGGAATCAATAATTAGTGTCACAGGAATGGTTCAAAACAAAAACAATAAAATGTGTCAGTTTTGTTGTACTTAAGTCGGTATTGTGCCTTTTGTATTTAATTCCGATGAAATTTCTGTGTTTCGTCGTCAATGAGAAGGTCCATGGGTTGCAGTAAACCTGAAGTGAAGCAACGGAATCTAAAACCTGTCTCACAGGAAAGGTTCAAAACATAGACAGTAAGAAGAGCCAGTCTTCTTTTACTTGAATCGGCATTGCGCCTTTTGTATTTAATACCGATGCAATTTCTGTGTTCTATCGTCAATAAGAAGGTCAGAGGGATACAGTAAACCTGTAGTGAAGCATCGGAATCTATAACTAGTGTCACAGGAGTGGTTCAAAACATAGACAGTAAGAAGGGTCTGTTTTCTTGTACTTAAGTCGGCATTGTGCATTTTGTATTTAATTCCGATGCAATTTCTGCGTTTCGTCGTCAATAAGAAGGTCCACCGGATACAGTACACCTGAAGTGAAGCATCGGAATCTATAACTAGTGTCACAGGAATGGTTCAAAACATAGACAGTAAGTACAGTCAGTTTTCTTGTACTTAATTCGGCATTGTGCCTTTTCTATTTAATTCCGAAGCAATTTCTGTGTTTCATCATCAATAAGGAGGTCAGAGGGATACAGTAAACCTGAAGTGAAGCATCGGAATCTAAAACCGGGCTCACAGGATAGGTTCAAAACATGGACAGTTAGAAGAGCCAGTCTTCTTGTACTTGAGCCGGCATTGTGCCTTTGGTATATAATTCCGATGCAATTTCTGTGATTTATCGTCAATAAGAAGGTCAGAGGGATACAGTAAACCTGAACTGAAGCATCGTAATGTATAACTAGTGTCACAGGTATGGTTCAAACATAAACAGTAACAAGTGTCAGAGTTCTGGTACTTAAGACGGCATTGTGCTTTTTGTATTCAATTTCGGTGCAATTTCTACGATTCGTCGTCAGTAAGAAGGTCCACCAGATACAGTAAACCTGAAGTGAAGCATAGCAATCTAAAACCTGTCTCACAGGAAAGGTTCAAAACATAGATAGTAAGAAGAGCCAGTCTTCTTGTACTTGAGTTTGCATTGTGCCTTTTGTATTTAATTCCGATGCAATTTCTGTGTTTCATCGTCAATAAGAAGGTCAGAGGGATACAGTAAACCGGAAGTGAAGCATCGGATTCAATTACTAGTGTCACAGGAATGGTTCAAAACATAGACAGTAAGAAGAGTCAGTTTTCTTAAACTTAAGTCGGTATTGTGCCTTTTGTATTGAATTCCGATCAATTTTCTGTGTTTGATCGTCAATAAGAAGGTCAGAGGAATACAGTAAACCTGTAGTGAAGCATCGGAATCCAAAACCGGTCTCACAGGAGAGGTTCAAAACATAGACAGTAAGAAGAGCCAGACTACTTGTACTTGAGTCGTAATTGGACCTTTAGTATTTAACTCCGATGCAATTTCTGTGTTTCATCGTCAATAAGACGGTCAGAGGGATACAGTAAAACTGAAGTGAAGCATCGGAATCTATAACTAGTGTCACAGGAATGGTTCAAAACATAGACAGTAATAAGAGTCAGTTTTCTTGTACTTAAGTCGGCATTGTGCTTTTTGTATCTAATTCCGATGCAATTTCTGTGTTTCATCGTGAATAAGAAGGTCAGCTGGATACAGTAAACCTGTAGTGAAGCATCGGAATCTATAACTAGTGTCACAGGAATGGTTCAAAACAGAGACAGAAGGAAGAGTCAGTCTTCTTGTACTTAAATCGGCGTTGTGCATTTTGTATTTAATGCCGATGCAATTTCTGTGTTTCATCGTCAATAAGAAGGTCAGAGGGATTCAGTAAAAGAGAAGTGAAGCATCGGAATCTATACCTAGTGTCACAGGAATGGTTAAAACATAGACAGTAAGAAGAGTCAGTTTTCTTGTACTTAAGTCGGCATTGTGCTTTTTCTATTTAATTCCGATGCTATTTCTGCGTTTCAACGTCAATAATAAGGTCGCAGGGAAACAGTAATCCTGAAGTGAAGCATCGGAATCTATAACTAGTGTCACAGGGATGGTTGAAAGCATAGGCAGTAAGAAGAGCCAGTCTTCTAGTACTTGAGGCGGCATTGTGCCTTTTGTATTTCATTCCGATGAAAATTCTGTTTTTGATCGTCATTAAGAAGGTCAGAGGGATACAGTAAACCTAAGTGAAGCATCTGAATCTATAACTAGTGCCACAGGAATGGTTCGAACCATAGACAGTAAGAAGAGTCAGTCTTCTTGTACATAAGTCGGCATTGTGCCTTTTGTATTTAATTAAGATGCAATTTCTGTGTTTCATCGTCAATAAGAAGATCAGAGGGATACAGTAAACCTGAAGTGAAGCATCGGAATCTGTAACTAGTGTCACAGAAATGGTTCAAAACATAGACAGTAAAAAGAGCCAGTCATCTTATACTTGAGTTGGCGTTGTGCCTTTTGTATTTATTTCCGATGCAATTTCTGTGATTCATCGTCAATAAGAAGGTCCAAGGGATACAGTAAACCTGAAGTGAAGCATCGGAATCTAAAAGCGGTCTGACAGGAAAGGTTCAAAACATAGACAGTAAGAAGAGCCAGTCTTCTTGTACTTGAGTCGGCATTGTGCCTTTTGTATTTATTTCCGATGCAATTTCTGTGTTTTGTCGTCAATAAAGAGGTTAGAGGGATACATTAAACCTGAAGTGAAGCATCGGAATTTATAACTAGTGTCACAGGAACGGTTGAAAACGTTGACAGTAAGAAGAGTCAGTTTTCTAGTACTTAAGTCGGCATTGTGCCTTTTGTATTTAATTCCGATGCAATTTCTGTGTTTCATCGTCAATAAGGAGGCCAGGGGGATACAGAAAACCTGAAGTGAAGCATCGGAATCTATAACTAGTGTCACAGGAATGGTTCAAACATAGACCGTAAGAAGAGTCAGTTTTCTTGTACTTAAGTCGGCATTGTGCCTTTTGTATTTAATTCCGATGCAATTTCTGTGTTTCGTCGTCAATAGGAATGTCCAGAGGATACAGTAAACCTGAAGGTAAGCATCGGAATCTAAAACCAGGCTCACACGAAAGGTTCAAAACATAGACAGTAAGAGGAGCCCATCTTCTTGTACTTGAGTCGGCATTGTGCCTTTTGTATTTAATTCCGATGCAATTTTGTGTGTTTCTTCGTCAATAAGAAGGTCAGAGGGATACAGTAAACCTGAAGTGAAGCATCGGAATCAATAACTAGTGTCACAGGAATGGTTCAAAACAAAAACAATAAGATGTATCAGTTTTGTTGTACTTAAGTCGGTATTCTGCTTTTTGTATTTAATTCCGATGCAATTTCTGTGTTTCGTCGTCAATGAGAAGGTCCATGGGATGCAGTAAACCAGAAGTGAAGCAACGGAATCTAAAACCTGTCACACAGGAAAGGTTCAAAACATAGACAGTAAGAAGAGCCAGTCTTCTTTTACTTGAATCGGCATTGCGCCTTTTGTATTTAATTCCGATGCAATTTCTGTGTTTTATCGTCAATAAGAAGGTCAGAGGGATACAGTAAACCTGTAGTGAAGCATCGGAATCTATAACTAGTGTCACAGGAATGGTTCAAAACATACACAGTAAGAGGGGTCTGTTTTCTTGTACTTAATTCAGCATTGTGCCTTTGTATTTAATTCCGATGCAATTTCTGTGTTTCATCGTCAATCAGGAGGTCAGAGGGATACAGTAAGCCTGAAGTGAAGCATCGGGATCTATAACTTGTGTCACAGGAATGGTTCAAACATAGACAGTAAGAAGAGTCAGTTTTCTTGTATTAAGTCGGCATTGTGCATTTTGTATTTAATTCCGATGCAATTTCTGCGTTTCGTCGTCAATAAGAAGGTCCACCGGATACAGTAAACCTGAAGTGAAGCATCGGAATCTATAACTAGTGTCACATGAATGGTTCAAAACATAGACAGTAAGTACAGTCAGTTTTCTTGTACTTAATTCGGCATTGTGCCTTTTCTATTTAATTCCGAAGCAATTTCTGTGTTTCATCGTCAATAAGGAGGTCAGAGGGATACAGTAAACCTGAAGTGAAGCATCGGAATCTAAAACCGGGCTCACAGGATAGGTTCAAAACATGGACAGTAAGAAGAGCCAGTCTTCTTGTACTTGAGCCGGCATTGTGCCTTTGGTATATAATTCCGATGCAATTTCTGTGTTTCATCGTCAATAAGAAGGTCAGAGGGATACAGTAAACCTGAAGTGAAGCATCGTAATGTATAACTAGTGTCGCAGGAATGGTTCAAACATAAACAGTAAGAAGTGTCAGAGTTCTGGTACTTAAGTCGGCATTGTGCCTTTTGTATTCAATTTCGGTGCAATTTCTGCGTTTCGTCGTCGGTAAGAAGGTCCACCAGATACAGTAAACCTGAAGTGAAGCATAGCAATCTAAAACCTGTCTCACAGGAAAGGTTCAAAACATAGACAGTAAGAAGAGCCAGTCTTCTTGTACTTGAGTCGGCATTGTGCCTTTTGTATTTAATTCCGTTGCAATTTCTGTGTTTCATCGTCAATAAGAAGGTCAGAGGGATACAGTAAACCTGAAGTGAAGCATCGGAATCTATAAATAGTGTCACAGGAATGGTTCAAAACATAGACAGTAAGAAGAGACAGTTTTCTTGTCCTTAATTCGGCCTTGTGCCTTTTCTGTTTAATTCCGAAGCAATTTCTGTGTTTCATCGTCAATAAGGAGGTTAGAGGGATACAGTAAACCTGAAGTGAAGCATCGGAATCTATAACTAGTGTCACAGGAATGGTTCAAACATAGACAGTAAGAAGAGTCAGTTTTCTTGTACTTAAGTCGGCATACCCCCCCATGAACCATGGACCTTGCCGTTGGTGGGGAGGCTTGCGTGCCTCAGCGATACAGATAGCCGTACCGTAGGTGCAACCACAATGGAGGGGTATCTGATGAGAGGCCAGACAAACGTGTGGTTCCTGAAGAGGGGCAGCAGCCTTTTCAGTAGTTGCAAGGGCAACAGTCTGGATGATTGACTGATCTGGCCTTGTAACAATAACCAAAACGGCCTTGCTGTGCTGGTACTGCGAACGGCTGAAAGCAAGGGGAAACTACAGCCGTAATTTTTCCCGAGGGCATGCAGCTTTACTGTATGATTACATGATGATGGCGTCCTCTTGGGTAAAATATTCCGGAGGTAAAATAGTCCCCCATTCTGATCTCCGGGCGGGGACTACTCAAGAGGATGTCATTATCAGGAGAAAGAAAACTGGCGTTCTACGGATCGGAGCGCGGAATGTCAGATCCCTTAATCGGGCAGGTAGGTTAGAAAATTTAAAAAGGGAAATGGATAGGTTGAAGTTAGATATAGTGGGAATTAGTGAAGTTCGGTGGCAAGAGGAACAAGACTTCTGGTCAGGTGACTACAGGGTTATAAACACAAAATCAAATAGGGGTAATGCAGGAGTAGGTTTAATAATGAATAGGAAAATAGGAATGCGGGTAAGCTACTACAAACAGCATAGTGAACGCATTATTGTGGCCAAGATAGATACGAAGCCCACACCTACTACAGTAGTACAAGTTTATATGCCAACTAGCTCTGCAGATGACGAAGAAATTGAAGAAATGTATGATGAAATAAAAGAAATTATCCAGATTGTGAAGGGAGACGAAAATTTAATAGTCATGGGTGACTGGAATTCGAGTGTAGGAAAAGGGAGAGAAGGTAACATAGTAGGTGAATATGGATTGGGGGACAGAAATGAAAGAGGAAGCCGCCTGGTCGAATTTTGCACAGAGCACAACATAATCATAACTAACACTTGGTTTAAGAATCATGAAAGAAGGTTGTATACCTGGAAGAACCCTGGAGATACTAAAAGGTATCAGATAGATGATATAATGGTAAGACAGAGATTTAGGAACCAGGTTTTAAATTGTAAGACATTTCCAGGGGCAGATGTGGACTCTGACCACAATCTATTGGTTATGACCCGTAGATTAAAACTGAAGAAACTGCAAAAAGGTGGGAATTTAAGGAGATGGGACCTGGATAAACCAGAGGTTGTACAGAGATTCAGGGAGAGCATAAGGGAGCAATTGACAGGAATGGGGGAAATAAATACAGTAGAAGAAGAATGGGTAGCTTTGAGGGATGAAGTAGTGAAGGCAGCAGAGGATCAAGTAGGTAAAAAGACGAGGGCTAGTAGAAATCCTTGGGTAACAGAAGAAATATTGAATTTAATTGATGAAAGGAGAAAATATAAAAATGAAGTGAAACAGGCAAAAAGGAATACAAACGTCTCAAAAATGAGATCGGCAGGAAGTGCAAAATGGCTAAGCAGGGATGGCTAGAGGACAAATGTAAGGATGTAGAGGCCTATCTCACTAGGGGTAAGATAGATACCGCCTACAGGAAAATTAAAGAGACCTTTGGAGATAAGAGAACGACTTGTATGAATATCAAGAGCTCAGATGGAAACCCAGTTCTAAGCAAAGAAGGGAAAGCAGAAAGGTGGAAGGAGTATATAGAGGGTCTATACAAGGGCGACGTACTTGAGGACAATATTATGGAAATGGAAGAGGATGTAGATGAAGATGAAATGGGAGATACGATACTGCGTGAAGAGTTTGACAGAGCACTGAAAGACCTGAGTCGAAACAAGGCCCCCAGAGTAGACAATATTCCATTGGAACTACTGACGGCCGTGGGAGAGCCAGTCCTGACAAAACTCTACCATCTGGTGAGCAAGATGTATGAAACAGGCGAAATACCCTCAGACTTCAAGAAGAATATAATAATTCCAATCCCAAAGAAAGCAGGTGTTGACAGATGTGAAAATTACCGAACTATCAGCTTAATAAGTCACAGCTGCAAAATACTAACACGAATTCTTTACAGACGAATGGAAAAACTAGTAGAAGAAAACCTCGGGGAAGATCAGTTTGGATTCCGTAGAAACACTGGAACACGTGAGGCAATACTGACCTTACGACTTATCTTAGAAGAAAGATTAAGGAAAGGCAAACCTACGTTTCTAGCATTTGTAGACTTAGAGAAAGCTTTTGACAATGTTGACTGGAATACTCTCTTTCAAATTCTAAAGGTGGCAGGGGTAAAATACAGGGAGCGAAAGGCTATTTACAATTTGCACAGAAACCAGATGGCAGTTATAAGAGTCGAGGGACATGAAAGGGAAGCAGTGGTTGGGAAGGGAGTAAGACAGGGTTGTAGCCTCTCCCCGATGTTGTTCAATCTGTATATTGAGCAAGCAGTAAAGGAAACAAAAGAAAAATTCGGAGTAGGTATTAAAATTCTTGGAGAAGAAATAAAAACTTTGAGGTTCGCCGATGACATTGTAATTCTGTCAGAGACAGCAATGGACTTGGAAGAGCAGTTGAATGGAATGGACAGTGTCTTGAAAGGAGGATATAAGATGAAGATCAACAAAAGCAAAACAAGGATAATGGAATGTAGTCTAATTAAGTCGGGTGATGCTGAGGGAATTAGATTAGGAAATGAGGCACTTAAAGTAGTAAAGGAGTTTTGCTATTTGGGGAGCAAAATAACTGATGATGGTCGAAGTAGAGAGGATATAAAATGTAGGCTGGCAATGGCAAGGAAAGCGTTTCTGAAGAAGAGAAATTTGTTAACATCCAGTATTGATTTAAGTGTCAGGAAGTCATTTCTGAAAGTATTCGTATGGAGTGTAGCCATGTATGGAAGTGAAACATGGACGATAAATAGTTCGGACAAGAAGAGAATAGAAGCTTTCGAAATGTGGTGCTACAGAAGAATGCTGAAAATTAGATGGGTAGATCACATAACTAATAAGGAAGTATTGAATAGGATTGGGGAGAAGAGAAGTTTGTGGCACAACTTGACCAGAAGAAGGGATCGGTTGGTAGGACATGTTCTGAGGCATCATGGGATCACCAATTTAGTATTGGAGGGCAGCGTGGAGGGTAAAAATCGTAGAGGGAGACCAAGAGATGAATACACTAAGCAGATTCAGAAGGATGTAGGTTGCAGTAGGTAATGGGAGATGAAAAAGCTTGCACAGGATAGAGTAGCATGGAGAGCTGCATCAAACCAGTGGACTGCAGACCGCAACAACAACAAGTCGGCATTGTGCCTTTTGTATTTAATTCCGATGCAATTTCTGTGTTTCGTCGTCAATAAGAATGTCCATGGGATACAGTAAACCTGAAGTGAAGCATCGGAATCTAAAACCGGGCTCACAGGAAAGTTTCAAAACATAGACAGTAAGAAGAGCCAGTCTTCTTGTACTTGAGTCGGCATTGTGTTTTGGTATATAATTCCGATGCAATTTCTGTGCTTCATCGTCAATAAGAAGGTCGGAGGGATACAGTAAACCTGAAGTGAAGCATCGGAATCTATAACTAGTGTCCCAGGAATGGTTCAAACATAGACAGTAAGATGAGTAAGTTTTCTTGTACTTAAGTCGGCATTGAGCCTTTTGTATTTAATTCCGATGCAATTTCTGTATTTCATCGACAATAAGAAGGTCAGAGGGATACAGTAAACCTGAAGTGAAGCATCGGAATCTATAACTAGTGTCACAGGAATGGTTCAAAACATAGACAGTAAGAAGTGTCAGTTTTCTTGTACTTAAGTCTGCATTGTGCCTTTTGTATTTAATTCCGATGCAATTTCTGTGTTTCGTCGTCAATAAGAAGGTCCATGGGATACAGTAAACCAGAAGTGAGGCAACGGAATCTGAATCCTGTCTCACAGGAAAGGATCAAAACACAGACAGTAAGAAGAGCCAGTCTTCTTGTACTTGAGTCGGCATTGTGCCTTTTGTATTTAATTCCGATGCAATTTCTGTGTTTCATCGTCAATAAGAAGGTCAGAGGGATACAGTAAACCCGAAGTGAAGCATTGGAATCTATAACTAGTGTCACACGAATGGTTCAAAACATAGACAGTAAGAAGAGTCAGTTTTCTTGTACTTAAGTCGGCATTGTGCCTTTTGTATTTAATCCCGATGCAATTTCTATGTTTCGTCGTCAATAAGAAGGTCCATGGGATACAGTAAACCAGAAGTGAGGCAACGGAATCTGAATCCTGTCTCACAGGAAAGGTTCAAAACACAGACAGTAAGAAGAGCCAGTCTTCTTGTACTTGAGTCGGCATTGTGCCTTTTGTATTTAATTCCGATGCAATTTCTGTGTTTCATCGTCAATAAGAAGGTCAGAGGGATACAGTAAACCTGACGTGAAGCATTGGAATCTATAACTAGTGTCACACGAATGGTTCAAAACATAGACAGTAAGAAGAGCCAGTCTTCTTGTACTTGAGTCGGCATTGTGCTTTTTTATTTAATTTCGATGCAATTTCTGGGTTTCATCGTCAATAAGAAAGTCGGAGGGATACAGTAAACCTGAAGTGAAGCATCGGATTCTATAACTAGTGTCACAGGAATGGTTCAAAACATAGACAGTAAGGAGAGTCAGTTTTCTTGAACTTAAGTCGGTATTGTGCCTTTTGTATTTAATTCCGATGCAATATCTGTGTTTCGTCGTCAATACGAAGGTCCATGGGATACAGTAAACCTGAAGTGAAGCATCGGAATTTAAAACCCGTCTCACAGGAACGGTTCAAAACATAAACAGTAAGAAGAGTAAGTTTTCTTGTACTTAAGTCGGAATTGTGCCTTTTCTATTTAATTCCGATGCAATTTCTGTGTTTCGTCGTCAATAAGAAGGTCCACGGGATACAGTAAACCTGAAGTGAAGCATCGGAATCTAAAACCGGTCTCACAGGAAAGGTTCATAACAAAGACAGTAAGAAGAGCCAGTCTTCTTGTACTTGGGTCGGCATTGTGCCTTTTTTATTTAATTCCGATGCAATTTCTGTGTTTCATCGTCAATAAGAAGGTCAGAGTTATACAGTAAACCTGAAGTGAAGCATCGGAATCTATAACTAGTGTCACTGGAATGGTTCAAAACATAGACAGTAAGAAGAGCCAGTCTTCTTGTACTTGAGTCGGCATTGTGCCTTTTGTATTTAATTCCGTTGCATTTTCTGTGTTTGATCGTCAATAAGAATGTCAGAGGGATACAGTAAACCCGAAGTGAAGCATCGGAATCTATAACTAGTGTCACAGGAATGGTTCAAAAACATAGACAGTAAGAAGAGTCCGTTTTCTTGTACTGAAGTCGGCATTGTGCCTTTTGAGTTTAATTCCGATGCACTTTCGGTGTTTCATCGTCAATAAGAAGGTCAGAGGGATCCAGTAAACCTGAAGTGAAGCATCAAAATCTATAACTAGTGTCACAGGAATGGTTTAAAACAAAGACAGTCAGAAGAGTCCGTTTTCTTGTACTTAAGTCGGCATTGTGCCTTATGTATTTAATCCCGATGCAATTTCTATGTTTCATCGTCAATTAGAAGGTCCGAGGGATACAGTAAACCTGAAGTAAAGCATCGGAATCTAAAACATGTCTCACAGGAAAGGTTCAAAACATAGACAGTAAGAAGAGTCAGTCTTCTTGTACTTGAGTCGGCAGTGTGCCTTTTTTATTTAATTCCGATGCAATTTCTGTGTTGTATCGTCAATAAGAAGGTCAGAGGGATACAGTAAACCTGAAGTGAAGCATCGGAATCTATAAATAGTGTCACAGGAATGGTTCAAAACATAGACAGTAAGAAGAGACAGTTTTCTTGTCCTTAATTCGGCCTTGTGCCTTTTCTGTTTAATTCCGAAGCAATTTCTGTGTTTAATCGTCAATAAGGAGGTCAGAGGGATACAGTAAATCTGAAGTGAAGCATCGGAATCTATAACTAGTGTCACAGGAATGGTTCAAACATAGACAGTAAGAAGAGTCAGTTTTCTTGTACTTAAGTCGGCATACCCCCCCATGAACCATGGACCTTGCCGTTGGTGGGGAGGCTTGCGTGCCTCAGCGATACAGATAGCCGTACCGTAGGTGCAACCACAATGGAGGGGTATCTGATGAGAGGCCAGACAAACGTGTGGTTCCTGAAGAGGGGCAGCAGCCTTTTCAGTAGTTGCAAGGGCAACGGTCTGGATGATTGACTGATCTGGCCTTGTAACAATAACCAAAACGGCCTTGCTGTGCTGGTACTGCGAACGGCTGAAAGCAAGGGGAAACTACAGCTGTAATTTTTCCCGAGGGCATGCAGCTTTACTGTATGATTACATGATGATGGCGTCCTCTTGGGTAAAATATTCCGGAGGTAAAATAGTCCCCCATTCTGATCTCCGGGCGGGGACTACTCAAGAGGATGTCATTATCAGGAGAAAGAAAACTGGCGTTCTACGGATCGGAGCGCGGAATGTCAGATCCCTTAATCGGGCAGGTAGGTTAGAAAATTTAAAAAGGGAAATGGATAGGTTGAAGTTAGATACAGTGGGAATTAGTGAAGTTCGGTGGCAAGAGGAACAAGACTTCTGGTCAGGTGACTACAGGGTTATAAACACAAAATCAAATAGGGGTAATGCAGGAGTAGGTTTAATAATGAATAGGAAAATAGGAATGCGGGTAAGCTACTACAAACAGCATAGTGAACGCATTATTGTGGCCAAGATAGATACGAAGCCCACACCTACTACAGTAGTACAAGTTTATATGCCAACTAGCTCTGCAGATGACGAAGAAATTGAAGAAATGTATGATGAAATAAAAGAAATTATCCAGATTGTGAAGGGAGACGAAAATTTAATAGTCATGGGTGACTGGAATTCGAGTGTAGGAAAAGGGAGAGAAGGTAACATAGTAGGTGAATATGGATTGGGGGACAGAAATGAAAGAGGAAGCCGCCTGGTCGAATTTTGCACAGAGCACAACATAATCATAACTAACACTTGGTTTAAGAATCATGAAAGAAGGTTGTATACCTGGAAGAACCCTGGAGATACTAAAAGGTATCAGATAGATGATATAATGGTAAGACAGAGATTTAGGAACCAGGTTTTAAATTGTAAGACATTTCCAGGGGCAGATGTGGACTCTGACCACAATCTATTGGTTATGACCCGTAGATTAAAACTGAAGAAACTGCAAAAAGGTGGGAATTTAAGGAGATGGGACCTGGATAAACCAGAGGTTGTACAGAGATTCAGGGAGAGCATAAGGGAGCAATTGACAGGAATGGGGGAAATAAATACAGTAGAAGAAGAATGGGTAGCTTTGAGGGATGAAGTAGTGAAGGCAGCAGAGGATCAAGTAGGTAAAAAGACGAGGGCTAGTAGAAATCCTTGGGTAACAGAAGAAATATTGAATTTAATTGATGAAAGGAGAAAATATAAAAATGAAGTAAGTGAAACAGGCAAAAAGGAATACAAACGTCTCAAAAATGAGATCGGCAGGAAGTGCAAAATGGCTAAGCAGGGATGGCTAGAGGACAAATGTAAGGATGTAGAGGCCTATCTCACTAGGGGTAAGATAGATACCACCTACAGGAAAATTAAAGAGACCTTTGGAGATAAGAGAACGACTTGTATGAATATCAAGAGCTCAGTTGGAAACACAGTTCTAAGCAAAGAAGGGAAAGCAGAAAGGTGGAAGGAGTATATAGAGGGTCTATACAAGGGCGATGTACTTGAGGACAATATTATGGAAATGGAAGAGGATGTAGATGAAGATGAAATGGGAGATACGATACTGCGTGAAGAGTTTGACAGAGCACTGAAAGACCTGAGTCGAAACAAGGCCCCCAGAGTAGTCAATATTCCATTGGAACTACTGACGGCCGTGGGAGAGCCAGTCCTGACCAAACTCTACCATCTGGTGAGCAAGATGTATGAAACAGGCGAAATACCCTCAGACTTCAAGAAGAATATAATAATTCCAATCCCAAAGAAAGCAGGTGTTGACAGATGTGAAAATTACCGAACTATCAGCTTAATAAGTCACAGCTGCAAAATACTAACACGAATTCTTTACAGACGAATGGAAAAACTAGTAGAAGAAAACCTCGGGGAAGATCAGTTTGGATTCCGTAGAAACACTGGAACACGTGAGGCAATACTGACCTTACGACTTATCTTAGAAGAAAGATTAAGGAAAGGCAAACCTACGTTTCTAGCATTTGTAGACTTAGAGAAAGCTTTTGACAATGTTGACTGGAATACTCTCTTTCAAATTCTAAAGGTGGCAGGGGTAAAATACAGGGAGCGAAAGGCTACTTACAATTTGCACAGAAACCAGATGGCAGTTATAAGAGTCGAGGGACATGAAAGGGAAGCAGTGGTTGGGAAGGGAGTAAGACAGGGTTGTAGCCTCTCCCCGATGTTGTTCAATCTGTATATTGAGCAAGCAGTAAAGGAAACAAAAGAAAAATTCGGAGTAGGTATTAAAATTCTTGGAGAAGAAATAAAAACTTTGAGGTTCGCCGATGACATTGTAATTCTGTCAGAGACAGCAATGGACTTGGAAGAGCAGTTGAATGGAATGGACAGTGTCTTGAAAGGAGGATATAAGATGAAGATCAACAAAAGCAAAACAAGGATAATGGAATGTAGTCTAATTAAGTCGGGTGATGCTGAGGGAATTAGATTAGGAAATGAGGCACTTAAAGTAGTAAAGGAGTTTTGCTATTTGGGGAGCAAAATAACTGATGATGGTCGAAGTAGAGAGGATATAACATGTAGGCTGGCAATGGCAAGGAAAGCGTTTCTGAAGAAGAGAAATTTGTTAACATCCAGTATTGATTTAAGTGTCAGGAAGTCATTTCTGAAAGTATTCGTATGGAGTGTAGCCATGTATGGAAGTGAAACATGGACGATAAATAGTTCGGACAAGAAGAGAATAGAAGCTTTCGAAATGTGGTGCTACAGAAGAATGCTGAAAATTAGATGGGTAGATCACATAACTAATAAGGAAGTATTGAATAGGATTGGGGAGAAGAGAAGTTTGTGGCACAACTTGACCAGAAGAAGGGATCGGTTGGTAGGACATGTTCTGAGGCATCATGGGATCACCAATTTAGCATTGGAGGGCAGCGTGGAGGGTAAAAATCGTAGAGGGAGACCAAGAGATGAATACACTAAGCAGATTCAGAAGGATGTAGGTTGCAGTAGGTAATGGGAGATGAAAAAGCTTGCACAGGATAGAGTAGCATGGAGAGCTGCATCAAACCAGTGGACTGCAGACCGCAACAACAACAAGTCGGCATTGTGCCTTTTGTATTTAATTCCGATGCAATTTCTGTGTTTCGTCGTCAATAAGAATGTCCATGGGATACAGTAAACCTGAAGTGAAGCATCGGAATCTAAAACCGGGCTCACAGGAAAGTTTCAAAACATAGACAGTAAGAAGAGCCAGTCTTCTTGTACTTGAGTCGGCATTGTGCCTTTCGTATTTAATTCCGATGCAATTTCTGTGTTTCATCGTCAATAAGAAGGTCAGAGGGATACAGTAAACCTGAAGTGAAGCATTGGAATCTATAACTAGTGTCACACGAATGGTTCAAAACATAGACAGTAAGAAGAGTCAGTTTTCTTGTACTTAAGTCGGCATTATGCCTTTTGTATTTAATCCCGATGCAATTTCTATGTTTCATAGTCATTAAGAAAGTCAGAGGGATACAGTAAACCTGTAGTGAAGCATCGGAATCTAAAACCGGTCTCACAGGAAAGGTTCAAACATAGACAGTAAGAAGAACCAGTCTTCTTGTACTTGAGTCGGCATTGTGCCTTTTGTATTTAATTCCGACGCAATTTCTGTGTTTTATCGTCAATAAGAAGGTCAGAGGGATACAGTAAACCTGAAGTGAAGCATCGGAATCTATAACTAGTATCACAGGAATGGTTCAAAACATAGACTGTAAGAAGAGTCAGTTTTCTTGTACTTAATTCGGCATTGTGCCTTTTGTATTTAATTCCGATGCAATTTCTGTGTTTCATCGTCAGTAAGGAGGTCAGAGGGATAAAGTAAACCTGAAAAGAAGCATCGGAATCTATAACTAGTGTCACAGGAATGGTTCAAACATAGACAGTAGGATTAGTCAGTTTTCTTGTACTTAAGTCGGCATTGTGCCTTTTGTATTAAATTCCGATGCAATTTCTGTGTTTATTCGTCAATAAGAATGTCCAAGGGATACAGTAAACCTGAAGTGAAGCATCGGAATCTAAAAACGGGCTCACAGGAAAGGTTCTAAACATAGACAGTAAGAAGAGCCAGTCTTCTTGTACTTGAGTCGGCATTGTGCCTTTTGTATATAATTCCGAAGCAATTTCTGTGTTTCATCGTCAATAAGAAGGTCAGAGGCATACAGTTAACCTGAAGGGAAGCATCGGAATCTATAACAAGTGTCACAGGAATGGTTCAAAACATAGACAGTAAGAGGAGTCATTTTTGTTGTACTTAAGTCGGCATTGTGCCTTTTGTATTAAATTCCGATGCAATTTCTGTGTTTCATCGTCAACAGATAGGTCAGAGGGATACTGAAAACCTGAAGTGAAGCATCGAAATCTATAACTAGTGTCGCAGGAATGGTTCAAAACATAAACAGTAAGAAGAGTCAGTTTTCTTTTACTTAAGTCGGCATTGAGCCTTTTGTATTTAATTCCGATGCAATGTCTGTGTTTCATCGCCAATAAGAAGGTCAGAGGGATACAGTAAACCTGAAGTGAAGCATGGAAATGTATAACTAGTGTCACAGGAATGGTTCAAAACATAGACAGTAAGGAGTGTGAGCTTTCTTGTACTTAAGTCGGCATTGTGCCTTTTGTATTGAATTCCGATGCAATTTCTGCGTTTCGTCGTCAATAAGAAGGTCCACCGGATACAGTAAACCTGAAGTGAAACATCGGAATCTAAAACCGGTCTCACAGGAAAGGTTCAAAACATAGACAGTAAGAAGAGCCAGCCTTCTTGAACTTGAGATGGCATTGTGCCTTTTGTATTTAATTCCGATGCAATTTCTGTGTTTCTTCGTCAATAAGAAGGTCAGAGGGATACAGTAAACCTGAAGTGAAGCATCGGAATCTATAACTAGTGTCACAGGAATGGTTCAAAACATAGACAGTAAGAAGGGTCCGCTTTCTTGTACTGAAGTCGGCATTGTGCCTTTTGTATTTAATCCCGATGCAATTTCTATGTTTCATAGTCATTAAGAAGGCCAGAGGGATACAGTAAACCTGAAGTGAAGCATCGGAATCTATAACTAGTGTCACAGGAATGGTTCAAAACATAGACAGTAAGAAGAGTCCGTTTTCTTGTACTTGAGTCGGCATTGTGCCTTTTGTGTTTAATTCCGATGCAATTTCTGTGTTTCATCGAGAATAAGAAGGTCAGAGGGATACAGTAAACCTGAAGTGAAGCATCGGAATCTATAACTAGTGTCACAGGAATGGTTCAAAACATAGACAGTAAGAAGAGTCAGTTTTCTTGTACATAATTCGGCATTGTGCCTCTTGTATTTAATTCCGATGCAATTTCTGTGTTTCATCTTCAATAAGGAGGTCAGAGATATACAGTAAACCTGAAGTGAAGCATCGGAATCTGAAACTAGTGTCACAGGAATGGTTCAAACATAGACAGTAAGAAGAGTCAGTTTTCTTGTACTTAAGTCGGCATTGTGCCTTTTGTATTTAATTCCGATGCAATTTGTGTGTTTATTCGTCAATAAGAATGTCCAAGGGATACATTAAACCTGAAGTGAAGCATCGAAATCTAAAAACGGGCTCACAAAAAAGGTTCAAAACATAGACAGTAAGAAGAGCCAGTCTTCTAGTACTTGAGTCGGCATTGTGCCTTTTGTATATAAATCCGATGCAATTTCTGTGTTTCATCGTCAATAAGAAGGTCAGAGGGATACAGTAAACCTGAAATGTAGCATCGGAATCTATAGATAGTGTTACAGGAATGGTTCAAAACATAGACAGTAAGAAGAGTCAGTTTTCTTGTACTTAAGTCGGCATTGTGCCTTTTGTATTTAATTCCGATGCAATTTCTGTGTTTCATCGTCAATAAGAAGGTCATAGGGATACAGTAAACCTGAAGTGAAGCATCGGAATCTATAACTAGTGTCACAGGAATTGTTCAAACATAGACAGTAAGAAGAGTCAGTTTTCTTGTACTTGAGTCGGCATTGTGCCTTTTGTATTTAATTCCGATGCAATTTCTGCGTTTCGTCGTCAGCAAGAAGGTCCTCCGGATACAGTAAACCTGAAGTGAAGCATCGGAATCTAAAACCATCTCACAGGAAAGGTTCAAAACATAGACAGTAAGAAGAGCCAGTCTTCTTGTACTTGAGTCGGCATTGTGCCTTTTGTATTTAATTCAGATGCAATTTCTGTGTTCCATCGTCAATAAGAAGGTCAGAGGGATACAGTAAACCTGAAGTGAAGCATCGGAATCTATAACTAGTGTCACAGGAATGGTTCATAACATAGACAGTAAGAACAGTCAGTTTTCTTGTACATACGTCGGCATTGTGCCTTTTGTTTTTAATTCCGATGCAATATCTGTGTTTCGTCGTCAATAGGAATGTCCAAGGGAGACAGTAAACCTGAAGTGAAGCATCGGAAACTAAAAACGGGCTCACAGGAAAGGTTCAAAACATAGACAGTAAGAAGAGCCAGTCTTCTTGTACTTGAGTTGGCATTGTTCCTTTTGTATTTATTTCCGATGCAATTTCTGTGTTTCATCGTCATTAAAAAGGTCAGAGGGATACAGTAAACCTGAAGTGAAGCATCGAAATCTATAACTAGTGTCACAGGAATGGTTCAAAACATAGACAGTAAGAAGAGTCAGTTTTCTTGTACTTAAGTCGGCATTGTGCCTTTTGTATTTGATACCGATGCAATTTCTATGTTTCATAGTCATTAAGAAAGTCAGAGGGATACAGTAAACCTGTAGTGAAGCATCGGAATCTAAAACCGGTCTCACAGGAAAGGTTTAAACATAGACAGTAAGAGGAGCCCGTCTTCTTGTACTTGAGTCGGCATTGTGCCTTTTGTATTTAATTCCGACGCAATTTCTGTGTTTTATCGCCAATAAGAAGGTCAGAGGTATACAGTAAACCTGAAGTGAAGCATCGGAATCTATAACTAGTGTCACACGAATGGTTCAAAACATAGACAGTAAGAAGAGTCAGTTTTCTTGTACTTAAGTCGGCATTGTGCCTTTTGTATTAAATTCCGATGCTATTTCTGTGTTTATTCGTCAATAAGAATGTCCAAGGGATACAGTAAACCTGAAGTGAAGCATCAGAATCTAAAAACGGGCGCACAGGAAAGGTTCTAAACATAGACAGTAAGAAGAGCCAGTCTTCTTGTACTTGAGTCGGCATTGTGCCTTTTGTATATAATTCCGATGCAATTTCTGTGTTTCATCGTCAATAAGAAGGTCAGAGGCATACAGTTAACCTGAAGTGAAGCATCGGAATCCATAACAAGTGTCGCAGGAATGGTTCAAAACATAAACAGTGAGAAGAGTCAGTTTTCTTTTACTTAAGTCGGCATTGAGCCTTTTGTATTTAACTCCGATGCAATGTCTGTGTTTAACCGCCAATAAGAAGGTCAGAGGGATACAGTAAACTTGAAGTGAAGCATCGAAATGTATAACTAGTGTCAGAGGAAATGTTCAAAACATAGACAGTAAGAAGAGTCAGTTTTCTTGTACTTAAGTCGGTATTGTGCCTTTTGTATTTAATTCCGATGCAATTTCTGTGTTTCATCGTCAATAAGAAGGTCCATGGGATACAGTAAACCTGAAGTGAGGCAACGGAATCTAAAACCTGTCTCACAGGAATGGTTCAAAACACAGACAGTAAGAAGAGTCAGTTTTCTAGTACTTAATTCGGCATTGTGATTTTGTATTTAATTCCGAAGCAATTTCTGTGTTTCATCGTCAATAAGGAGGTCAGAGATATACAGTAAACCTGAAGTGAAGCATCGGAATCTATAACTAGTGTCACAGGAATGGTTCAAACATAGACAGTAAGAAGTGTCAGTTTTCTTGTACTTAAGTCGGCATTGTGCCTTTTGTATTTAATTCCGATGCCATTTGTGTGTTTATTCGTCAATAAGAATGTCCAAGGGATACAGTAAACCAGAAGTGAAGCATCGAAATCTAAAAACGGGCTCACAGGTAAGGTTCAAATCTAGACAGTAAGAAGAGCCAGTCTTCTAGTACTTGAGTCGGCTGTGTCTTTTGTATATAATTCCGATGCAATTTCTGTGTTTCATCGTCAATAAGAAGGTCAGAGGGATACAGTAAACCAGAAGTGAAGCAGCGGAATCTATAACTAGTGTCACAGGAACGGTTCAAATCATAGACAGTAAAAAGAGTCAGTTTTCTTGTACTTAAGCCGGCATTGTTCCTTTTGTATTTAATTCGGATGCAATTTCTGTGTGTCATCGTCAATAAGGAGGCCAGAGGGATACAGTAAACCTGAAGTGAAGCATCGGAATCTATAACTAGTGTCACAGGAAAGGTTCAAACATAGACAGTAAGAAGAGTCAGTTTTCTTATACTTAAGTAAGCATTGTGCATTTTTAGTTTAATTCCGATGCACTTTCTGTGTTTCATCGTCAATAAGAAGGTCAGAGGGATATAGTAAACCTGAAGTGAAGCATCGGAATCTATAACTAGTGTCACAGGAATGGTTCAAAACATACACAGTAAGAAGAGCCCGTTTTCTTGTACTTAAGTCAGCATTGTGCCTTTTGTATTTAATCCCGATTCAATTTCTATGTTTCATCGTCATTAAGAAGGTCAGAGGGATACAGTAAACCTGAAGTGAAGCATCGGAATCTATAACTAGTGTCACAGGAATGGTTCAAAACATAGACAGTAAGAAGAGTCCGTTTTCTTGTACTTAAGTCGGCATTGTGCCTTTTGTATTTAATCCCGATGCAATTACTATGTTTCATAGTCATTAAGAAGGCCGGAGGGATACAGTAAACCTGAAGTGAAGCATCGGAATCTAAAACCGGTCTCACAGGAAAGGTTCAAAACATAGACAGTGAGAAGAGCCAGGCTTGTTAGACTTGAGTCGGCATTGTGTCTTATGTGCTTAATGCCGATGCAATTTCTGTGTTTTATCGTCAATAACAAGGTCAAAGGGATACAGTAAACCTGAAGTGAAGTAACGGAATCTAAAACTTCTCTCACCGGAAAGGTTCAAAACATAGACAGTAAGAAGAGCCAGTCTTCTTGTACTTGAGTCGGCATTGTACCTCTTGTATTTAATTCCGATGGAATTTCTGTGTTTCATCGTCAATAAGGTCAGAGGGATACAGTAAAACTGAAGTGAAGCATCGGAATCTATAACTAGTGTTACAGGAATGGTTCAAAACATAGACAATAAGAAGAGTCCGTTTTCTTGTACTTAAGTCGGCATTGTGCATTTTTAGTTTACTTCCGATGCACTTTCTGTGTTTCATCGTCAATAAGAAGGTCAGAGGGATATAGTAAACCTGAAGTGAAGCATCGGAATCTATAACTAGTGTCACAGGAATGGTTCAAACATACACAGTAAGAAGAGATTGTTTTCTTGTACTTAAGTCAGCATTGTGCCTTTTGTATTTAATCCCGTTTCAATTTCTATGTTTCATCGTCAATAAGAAGGCCAGAGGGATACAGTAAACCTGAAGTGAAGCATCGGAATCTATAACTAGTGTCACAGGAATGGTTCAAAACATAGACAGTAAGAAGAGTCCGTTTTCTTGTACTTAAGTCGGCATTGTGCCTTTTGTATTTAATCCCGATGCAATTTCTATGTTTCATAGTCATTAAGAAGGCCGGAGGGATACAGTAAACCTGAAGTGAAGCATCGGAATCTATAACTAGTGTCACAGGAATGGTTCAAAGCATAGACTGTAAGAAGAGTCAGTTTTCTTGTACTTAATTCGGCATTGTGCCTCTTGTATTTAATTCCGATGCAATTTCTGTGTTTCATCGTCAATAACGAGGTCAGAGGGATACAGTAAACCTGAAGTGAAGCATCGGAATCTGTAACTAGTGTCACAGGAATGGTTCAAACATAGACAGTAAGAAGAGTCAGTTTTCTTGTACTTAAGTCGGCATTGTGCCTTTTGTATTTAATTCCGATGCAATTTCTGTGTTTATTCGTCAATAAGAATGTCCAAGGGATACAGTAAACCTGAAGTGAAGCATCGAAATCTAAAAACGGGCTCACAGGAAAGGTTCAAAACATAGGCAGTAAGAAGAGCCAGTCTTCTAGTACTTGAGTCGGCATTGTGCCTTTTGTATATAATTCCGATGCAATTTCTGTGTTTCATCGTCAATTAGAAGGTCAGAGGGATACAGTAAACCTGAAATGTAGCATCGGAATCTATAGATAGTGTTACAGGAATGGTTCAAAACATAGACAGTAAGAAGAGTCAGTTTTCTTGTACTTAAGTCGGCATTGTGCCTTTTGTATTTAATTCCGATGCAATTTCTGTGTTTCATCGTCAATAAGAAGGTCATAGGGATACAGTAAACCTGAAGTGAAGCATCGGAATCTATAACTAGTGTCACAGGAATAGTTCAAACATAGACAGTAAGAAGAGTCAGTTTTCTTGTACTTGAGTCGGCATTGTGCCTTTTGTATTTAATTCCGATGCAATTTCTGCGTTTCGTCGTCAGCAAGAAGGTCCTGCGGATACAGTAAACCTGAAGTGAAGCATCGGAATCTAAAACCCATCTCACAGGAAAGGTTCAAAACATAGACAGTAAGAAGAGCCAGTCTTCTTGTACTTGAGTCGGCATTGTGCCTTTTGTATTTAATTGAGATGCAATTTCTGTGTTCCATCGTCAATAAGAAGGTCAGAGGGATACAGTAAACCTGAAGTGAAGCATCGGAATCTATAACTAGTGTCACAGGAATGGTTCATAACATAGACAGTAAGAACAGTCAGTTTTCTTGTACATACGTCGGCATTGTGCCTTTTGTTTTTAATTCCGATGCAATATCTGTGTTTCGTCGTCAATAGGAATGTCCAAGGGAGACAGTAAACCTGAAGTGAAGCATCGGAAACTAAAAACGGGCTCACAGGAAAGGTTCAAAACATAGACAGTAAGAAGAGCCAGTCTTCTTGTACTTGAGTTGGCATTGTTCCTTTTGTATTTAATTCCGATGCAATTTCTGTGTTTCATCGTCATTAAGAAGGTCAGAGGGATACAGTAAACCTGAAGTGAAGCATCGAAATCTATAACTAGTGTCACAGGAATGGTTAAAAACATAGACAGTAAGAAGAGTCAGTTTTCTTGTACTTAAGTCGGTATTGTGCCTTTTGTATTTAATTCCGATGCAATTTCTGTGTTTCGTCGTCAATAAGAAGGTCCATGGGATACAGTAAACCAGAAGTGAGGCAAACGGAATCTGAATCCTGTCTCACAGGAAAGGTTCAAAACACAGACAGTAAGTAGCGCCAGTCTTCTTGTACTTGAGTCGGCATTGTGCCTTTTGTATTTAATTCCGATGCAATTTCTGTGTTTCATCGTCAATAAGAAGGTCAGAGGGATACTGTAAACCTGAAGTGAAGCATCGGAATCTATAACTAGTGTCACACGAATGGTTCATCACATAGACAGTAAGAAGAGTCAGTTTTCTTGCACTTAAGTCGGCATTCTGCCTTTTGTATTTAATACCGATGCAATTTCTATGTTTCATAGTCATTAAGAAAGTCAGAGGGATACAGTAAACCTGTAGTGAAGCATCGGAATCTAAAACCGGTCTCACAGGAAAGGTTCAAACATAGACAGTAAGAGGAGCCAGTCTTCTTGTACTTGAGTCGGCATTGTGCCTTTTGTATTTAATTCCGACGAAATTTCTGTGTTTTATCGTCAATAAGAAGGTCAGAGGTATACAGTAAACCTGAAGTGAAGCATCGGAATCTATAACTAGTGTCACACGAATGGTTCAAAACATAGACAGTAAGAAGAGTCAGTTTTCTTGTACTTAAGTCGGCATTGTGCCTTTTGTATTAAATTCCGATGCAATTTCTGTGTTTATTCGTCAATAAGAATGTCCAAGGGATACAGTAAACCGGAAGTGAAGCATCGGAATCTAAAAACGGGCCCACAGGAAAGGTTCTAAACATAGACAGTAAGAAGAGCCAGTCTTCTTGTACTTGAGTCGGCATTGTGCCTTTTGTATATAATTCCGATGCAATTTCTGTGTTTCATCGTCAATAAGAAGGTCAAAGGCATACAGTTAACCTAAAGTGAAGCATCGGAATCTATAACAAGTGTCGCAGGAATGGTTCAAAGCATAAACAGTGAGAAGAGTCAGTTTTCTTTTACTTAAGTCGGCATTGAGCCTTTTGTATTTAATTCCGATGCAATGTCTGTGTTTAATCGCCAATAAGAAGGTCAGAGGGATACAGTAAACTTGAAGTGAAGCATCGAAATGTATAACTAGTGTCACAGGAAATGTTCAAAACATAGACAGTAAGAAGAGTCAGTTTTCTTGTACTTAAGTCGGTATTGTGCCTTTTGTATTTAATTCCGATGCAATTTCTGTGTTTCATCGTCAATAAGAAGGTCCATGGGATACAGTAAACCTGAAGTGAGGCAACGGAATCTAAAACCTGTCTCACAGGAATGGTTCAAAACACAGACAGTAAGAAGAGTCAGTTTTCTTGTACTTAATTCGGCATTGTGCCTTTGTATTTAATTCCGATGCAATTTCTGTGTTTCATCGTCAATAAGGAGGTCAGAGATATACAGTAAACCTGAAGTGAAGCATCGGAATCTACAACTAGTGTCACAGGAATGTTTCAAATATAGACAGTAAGAAGAGACAGTTTTCTTGTACTTAAGTCGGCAATGTGCCTTTTGTATTTAATTCCGATGCCATTTGTGTGTTTATTCGTCAATAAGAATGTCCAAGGGATACAGTAAACCAGAAGTGAAGCATCGAAATCTAAAAACGGGCTCACAGGAAAGGTTCAAATCATAGACAGTAAGAAGAGCCAGTCTTCTAGTACTTGAGTTGGCTTTGTCTTTTGTATATAATTCCGATGCAATTTCTGTGTTTCATCGTCCATAAGAAGGTCAGAGGGATACAGTAAACCTGAAGGGAAGCAGCGGAATCTATAACTAGTGTCACAGGAACGGTTCAAAACATAGACAGTAAAAAGAGTCAGTTTTCTTGTACTTAAGCCGGCATTGTTCCTTTTGTATTTAATTCGGATGCAATTTCTGTGTGTCATCGTCAATAAGGAGGCCAGAGGGATACAGTAAACCTGAAGTGAAGCATCGGAATCTATAACTAGTGTCACAGGAAAGGTTCAAACATAGACAGTAAGGAGAGTCAGTTTTCTTATACTTAAGTAAGCATTGTGCATTTTTAGTTTAATTCCGATGCACTTTCTGTGTTTCATCGTCAATAAGAAGGTCAGAGGGATATAGTAAACCTGAAGTGAAGCATCGGAATCTATAACTAGTGTCACAGGAATGGTTCAAAACATACACAGTAAGAAGAGCCCGTTTTCTTGTACTTAAGTCAGCATTGTGCCTTTTGTATTTAATCCCGATTCAATTTCTATGTTTCATCGTCAATAAGAAGGTCAGAGGGATACAGTAAACCTGATGTGAAGCATCGGAATCTATAACTAGTGTCACAGGAATGGTTCAAAACATAGACAGTAAGAAGAGTCCGTTTTCTTGTACTTAAGTCGGCATTGTGCCTTTTGTATTTAATCCCGATGCAATTACTATGTTTCATAGTCATTAAGAAGGCCGGAGGGATACAGTAAACCTGAAGTGAAGCATCGGAATCTAAAACCGGTCTCACAGGAAAGGTTCAAAACATAGACAGTGAGAAGAGCCAGTCTTGTTAGACTTGAGTCGGCATTGTGTCTTATGTGCTTAATTCCGATGCAATTTCTGTGTTTTATCGTCAATAACAAGGTCAGAGGGATACAGTAAACCTGAAGTGAAGCATCGGAATGTATAACTAATGTCACAGGAATGGTTCAAAACATAGACTGTTAGAAGAGTCAGTTTTCTTGTACTTAAGTCGGCATTGTGCCTTTTGTATTTCATTCCGATGCAATTTCTGCGTTTCGTCGTCAGCAAGAAGTTCCTCCGGATACAGTATCCTGAAGTGAAACATCGGAATCTATAACTAGTGTCACAGGAATGGTTCATAACATAGACAGTAAGAAGAGTCAGTTTTCTTGTACTTAAGTCGGCATTGTGCCTTTTGTTTTTAATTCCGATGCAATTTCTGTGTTTCGCCGTCAATAGGAATGTCCAAGGGATACAGTAAACCTGAAGTGAAGCATCGGAAACTAAAATCGGACTCACAGGATAGGTTCAAAACATAGACAGTAAAAAGAGCCAGTCTTCTTGTACTTGAGTTGGCATTGTGCTTTTTGTATTTAATTCCGATGCAATTTCTGTGTTTCATCAACAATAAGAAGGTCAGAGGGATACAGTAAACCTGAAGTGAAGCATCGGAATCTATAACTAGTGTCACAGGAATGGTTCAAAACATAGACAGTAAGAAGGGTCCGCTTTCTTGTACTGAAGTCGGCATTGTGCCTTTTGTATTTAATCCCGATGCAATTTCTATGTTTCATAGTCATTAAGAAGGCCAGAGGGATACAGTAAACCTGAAGTGAAGCATCGGAATCTAAAACCGGTCTCACAGGAAAGGTTCAAAACATAGACACAAGAAGAGCCAGTCTTCTTGTACTTGAGTCGGCATTGTGCCTTTTGTGTTTAATTCCGATGCAATTTCTGTGTTTCATCGTCAATAAGAAGGTCAGAGGGATACAGCAAACCTGAAGTGAAGAATCGATATCTATAACTAGTGTCACAGGAATGGTTCAAAACATAGACTGTAAGAAGAGTCAGTTTTCTTGTACTTAATTCGGCATTGTGCCTTTGTATTTAATTCCGATGCAATTTCTGTGTTTCATCGTCAATAAGGAGGTCAGAGAAATACAGTAAACCTGAAGTGAAGCATCGGAATCTATAACTAGTGTCACAGGAATGGTTCAAACATAGACAGTAAGAAGAGTCAGTTTTCTTGTACTTAAGTCGGCATTGTGCCTTTTGTATTTAATTCCGATGCAATTTGTGTGTTTATTCGTCAATAAGAATGTCCAAGGGATACAGGAAACCTGAAGTGAAGCATCGAAATCTAAAAACGGGCTCACAGGAAAGGTTCAAAACATAGACAGTAAGAAGAGCCAGTCTTCTAGTACTTGAGTCGGCATTGTGCCTTTTGTATATAATTCCGATGCAATTTCTGTGTTTCATCGTCAATAAGAAGGTCAGAGGGATACAGTAAACCTGAAGTGAAGCATCGGAATCTATAACTAGTGTCACAGGAACAGTTCAAAACATAGACAGTAAAAAGAGTCAGTTTTCTTGTACTTAAGCCGGCATTGTTCCTTTTGTATTTAATTCGGATGCAATTTCTGTGTATCTTCGTCAATAAGGAGGCCAGAGGGATACAGTAAACCTGAAGTGAAGCATCGGAATCTATAACTAGTGTCACAGGAAAGGTTCAAACATAGTAAGAAGAGTCAGTTTTCTTATACTTAAGTCGGCATTGTGCATTTTTAGTTTAATTCCGTTGCACTTTCTGTGTTTCATCGTCAATAAGAAGGTCAGAGGGATATAGTAAACCTGAAGTGAAGCATCGGAATCTATAACTAGTGTCACAGGAATGGTTCAAAACATACACAGTAAGAAGAGCCCGTTTTCTTGTACTTAAGTCAGCATTGTGCCTTTTGTATTTAATCCCGATTCAATTTCTAAGTTTCATCGTCAATAAGAAGGTCAGAGGGATACAGTAAACCTGAAGTGAAGCATCGGAATCTATAACTAGTGTCACAGGAATGGTTCAAAACATAGACAGTAAGAAGAGTCCATTTTCTTGTACTTAAGTCGGCATTGTGCCTTTTGTATTTAATCCCGATGCAATTTCTATGTTTCATAGTCATTAAGAAGGCCGGAGGGATACAGTAAACCTGAAGAGAAGCATCGAAATCTAAAACCGTTCTCACAGGAAAGGTTCAAAACATAGACAGTGAGAAGAGCCAGTCTTGTTGTACTTGAGTCGACATTGTGTCTTATGTGCTTAATTCCGATGCAATATCTGTGTTTTATCGTCAATAACAAGGTCAGAGGGATACAGTAAACCTGAAGTGAAGCATGGGAATGTGTAACTAATGTCACAGGAATGGTTCAAAACATAGACTGTTAGAAGAGTCAGTTTTCTTGTACTTAAGTCGGCATTGTGCCTTTTGTATTTAATTCCGATGCAATTTCTGTGTTTATTCGTCAATAAGAATGTCCAAGCCATACAGTAAACCTGAGGTGAAGCATCGAAATCTAAAAACGGGCTCACAGGAATGGTTCAAAACATAGGCAGTACGAAGAGCCAGTCTTCTAGTACTTGAGTCGGCATTGTGCCTTTTGTATATAATTCCGATGCAATGTCTGTGTTTCATCGTCAATAAGAAGGACATAGGGATACAGTAAACCTGAAGTGAAGCATCGGAATCTATAACTAGTGTCACAGGAATTGTTCAAACATAGACAGTAAGAAGAGTCAGTTTTCTTGTACTTGAGTCGGCATTGTGCCTTTTGTATTTCATTCCGATGCAATTTCTGCATTTCGTCGTCAGCAAGAAGTTCCTCCGGATACAGTATCCTGAAGTGAAGCATCGGAATCTATAACTAGTGTCACAGGAATGGTTCATAACATAGACAGTAAGAAGAGTCAGTTTTCTTGTACTTACGTCGGCATTGAGCCTTTTGTAATTAGTTCCGATGCAATTTCTGTGTGTCATCGTCAATTAGGAGGCCAGAGGGATACAGTAAACCTGACGTGAAGCATCGGAATCTATAACTAGTGTCACAGGAATGGTTCAAATATAGACAGTAAGAAGAGTCAGTTTTCTTGTACTTAAGTCGGCATTGTGCCTTTTGTTTTTAATTCTGATGCAATTTCTGTGTTTCGCCGTCAATAGGAATGTCCAAGGGATACAGTAAACCTGAAGTGAAGCATCGGAAACTAAAATCGGACTCACAGGATAGGTTCAAAACATAGACAGTAAAAAGAGCCAGTCTTCTTGTACTTGAGTTGGCATTGTGCTTTTTGTATTTAATTCCGATGCAATTTCTGTGTTTCATCGTCAATAAGAAGGTCAGAGGGATACAGTAAACCTGAAGTGAAGCATCGGAATCTATAACTAGTGTCACACGAATGGTTCAAATCATAGACTGTAAGAAGAGTCCGTTTTCTTGTACTTAAGTCGGCATTGTGCCTTTTGAGTTTAAATTTGATGCACTTTCTGTGTTTCATCGTCTATAAGAAGGTCAGAGGGATACAGTAAAGCTGAAGTGAAGCATCGGAATCTATAACTAGTGTGACAGGAATGGTTCAAAACATAGTCAGTAAGAAGAGTCCGTTTTCTTGTACTTAATTCGGCATTGTGCCTTTTGTATTTAATTCCGATGCAATTTCTGTGTTTCATCGTCAATAAGGAGGTCAGAGGGATACAGTAAACCTGAAGAGAAGCATCGGAATCTATAACAAGTGTCACAGGAATGGTTCAAAACATAGACAGTAAGAAGAGTCAGTTTTCTTGAACTTAAGTCGGCATTGTGCCTTTTGTATTTAATTCCGATGCAATTTCTGTGTTTCATCGTCAATAAGAAGGTCAGAGGGATACAGTAAACCTGAAGTGAAGCATCGGAATGTATAACTAGTGTCACAGGAATGGTTCAAACCGTAGACAGTAAGAAGTGTCAGATTTCTTGTACTTAAGTCGGCATTGTGCCTTTTGTATTGAATTCCGATGCAATTTCTGCGTATCGTCGTCAATAAGAAGGTCCACCGGATACAGTAAACCTGAAGTGAAGCAAAGGAATCTAAAACCTGTCTCACAGGAAAGGTTCAAAGAATAGACAGTAAGAAGAGCCAGTCTTGTTGTACTTGAGTCGGCATTGTGCCTTTTGTATTTAATTCCGATGCAATTTCTGTGTTTCATCGTCAATAAGAAGGTCAGCGAGATTCAGTAAACCTCAAGTGAAGAATTGGAATCTATAACTAGTGTCACAGGAATGGTTCAAAACATAGACAGTAAGAAAAGTCAGTCTTCTTGTACTGAAATCGGCATTGTGCCTTTTGTATTTAATTCCGATGCAATTTCTGGGTTTCATCGTCAATAAGAAGGTCAGAGGGATACAGTAAGCTTGAAGGGAAGCATCGGAATCTATAACTTGTGTCACAGGAATGGTTCAAAACAAAGACAGTAAGAAAATTAAGTTTTCTTGTCCTTAAGTCGGCATTGTGCTTTTGTATCTAATTCCGATGCAATTTCTGTGTTTCATCGACAATAAGAAGGTCAGAGGGATACAGTAAACCTGAAGTGAAGCATCGGAATCTATAACTAGTGTCACAAGAATGGTTCAAAACAAAGACTTTAAGAAGAGTCAGTTTTCCTGTACTTAAGACGGCATTGTGCCTTTTGTATGTAATTCCGATGCGATTTGTATGTTTCATCGTCAATAAGAAGATCAGAGGGATACAGTAAACCTGAAGTGAAGCATCGGAATCTATAACTAGTGACACAGGAATGGTTCAAAACATAGACAGTAAGAAGAGTCAGTTTTCTTGTACTTAAGTCGGCATTGTGCCTTTTGTATTTAATTCCGATGCAATTTTTATGTTTCGTCGTCAATAATACGGTCCAAGGGGTGCAGTAAACCTGAAGTGAAGCATCGGAATCTAAAACCGGTCTCACGGGAAAGGTTCATAGCATAGACAGTAAGAAGAGCCAGTCTTCTTGTATTTGAGCCGCATTTGTGCCTTTTGTATTTAATTCCGCTGCAATTTCTGTGTTTTATCGTCAATAAGAAGGTCAAAGGGATACAGTAAAGCTGAAGTGAAGCATCGGAATCTATAACTAGTGTCACAGGAATTGTCCAAACATAGACAGAAAGAAGAGTCAGTTTTCTTGTACTTAAGTCGGCATTGTGCCTTTCGAGTTTAATTCCGATGCACGTTCTGTGTTTCATCGTCTATAAGGTCAAAGGGATACAGTAAACCTGAAGTGAAGCATCGGAATCTATAACTAGTGTCACAGGAATGGTTCAAAACATAGACAGTAAGAAGAGTCCGTTTTCTTGTACTTAAGTCGGCATTGTGCCTCTTGTATCTAATCCCGATGCAATTTCTATGTTTCATAGTCATTAAGAAAGTCAGAGGGATACAATAAACCTGAAGTGAAGCATCGGAATCTAAAACCGGCCTCACAGGAAAGGTTCAAACACAGACAGTAAGAAGAGCCAGTCTTCTTGTACTTGAGTCGGCATTGTGCCTTTTGTATTTAATCCCGATGCAATTTCTATGTTTCATAGTCATTAAGAAGGCTGGAGGGATGCAGTAAACCTGAAGTGAAGCATCGGAATCTATAACTAGTGTCACAGGAATGGTTCAAAACATAGACTGTAAGAAGAGTGAGTTTTCTTGTACTTAATTCGGCATTGTGCCTCTTGTATTTAATTCCGATGCAATTTCTGTGTTTCATTGTCAATAAGGAGGTCAGAGGGATACAGTAAACCTGAAGTGAATCATCGGAATCCGTAACTAGTGTCACAGGAATGGTTCAAACATAGACAGTAAGAAGAGTCAGTTTTCTTGTACTTAAGTCGGCATTGTGCCTTTTGTATTTAATTCCGATGCCATTTCTGTGTTTATTCGTCAATAAGAATGTCCAAGGGATACAGTAAACCTAAAGTGAAGCATCGAAATCTAAAAACGGGCTCACAGGAAAGGTTCAAAAAATAGACAGTAAGAAGAGCCAGTCTTGTAGTACTTGAGTCGGCATTGTGCCTTTTGTATATAATTCCGATGCAATTTCTGTGTTTCATCGTCAATTAGAAGGTCAGAGGGATACAGTAAACCTGAAGTGAAGCATCGGAATCTATAAATAGTGTTACAGGAATGGTTCGAAACATAGACAGTAAGAATAGTCAGTTTTCTTGTACTTAAGTCGGCATTGTGCCTTCTGTATTTAATTCCGATGCAATTTCTGTGTTTCATCGTCAATAAGAAGGTCATAGGGATACAGTAAACCTGAAGTGAAGCATCGGAATCTATAACTAGTGTCACAGGAATTGTTCAAACATAGACAGTAAGAAGAGTCAGTTTTCTTGTACTTGAGTCGGCATTGTGCATTTTGTATTTAATTCCGATGCAATTTCTGCGTTTCGTCGTCAGCAAGAAGGTCCTCCGGATACAGTAAACCTGAAGTGAAGCATCAGAATCTAAAACACATCACACAGGAAAGGTTCAAAACATAGACAGTAAGAAGAGCCAGTCATCTTGTACATACGTCGGCATTGTGCCTTTTGTTTTTAATTCCGATGCAATTTCTGTGTTTCGTCGTCAATAGGAATGTCCAAGGGAGACAGTAAACCTGAAGTGAAGCATCGGAAACTAAAAACGGGCTCACAGGAAAGGTTCAAAACATAGACAGTAAGAAGAGCCAGTCTTCTTGTACTTGAGTTGGCATTGTGCCTTTTGTATTTAATTCCGATGCAATTTCTGTGTTTCATCGTCATTAAGAAGGTCAGAGAGATACAGTAAACCTGAAGTGAAGCATCGAAATCTATAACTAGTGTCACAGGAATGGTTCAAAACATAGACAGTAAGAAGAGTCAGTTTTCTTGTACTTAAGTCGGTATTGTGCCTTTTGTATTTAATTCCGATGCAATTTCTGTGTTTCGTCGTCAATAAGAAGGTCCATGGGATACAGTAAACCAAAAGTGAGGCAACGGAATCTGAATCCTGTCTTACAGGAAAGGTTCAAAACACAGACAGCAAGAAGAGCCAGTCTTCTTGTACTTGAGTCGGCATTGTGCCTTTTGTATTTAATTCCGACGCAATTTCTGTCTTTTATCGTCAATAAGAAGGTCAGAGGTATACAGTATACCTGAAGTGAAGCATCGGAATCTATAACTAGTGTCACACGAATGGTTCAAAACATAGAGAGTAAGAAGAGTCAGTTTTCTTGTACTTAAGTCGGCATTGTGCCTTTTGTATTAAATTCCGATGCAACTTCTGTGTTTATTCGTCAGTAAGAATGTCCAAGGGATACAGTAAACCTGAAGTGAAGCATCGGAATCTAAAAACGGGCTCATAGGAAAGGTTCTAAACATAGACAGTAAGAAGAGCCAGTCTTCTTGTACTTGAGGCGGCATTGTGCCTTTTGTATATAATTCCGATGCAATTTCTGTGTTTCATCGTCAATAAGAAGGTCAGAGGCATACAGTTAACCTGAGGTGAACCATCGGAATCTATAACAAGTGTCGCAGGAATGGTTCAAAACATAAACAGTAAGAAGAGTCAGTTTTCTTTTACTTAAGTCGGCATTGAGCCTTTTGTATTTAATTCCGATGCAATGTCTGTGTTTCATCGCCAATAAGAAGGTCAGAGGGATACAGTAAACCTGAAGTGAAGCAACGAAATGTATAACTAGTGTCACAGGAATGGTTCAAAACATAGACAGTAAGGAGTGTCAGATTTCTTGTACTTAAGTCGGCATTGTGCCTTTTGTATTGAATTCCGATGCAATTTCTGCGTTTTGTCGTCAATAAGAAGGTCTACGGGATACAGTAAACCTGAAGTGAAACATCGGAATCTAAAACCGGCCTCACAGGAAAGGTTCAAAACATAGACAGTAAGAAGAGCCAGCCTTCTTGAACTTGAGTTGGCATTGAGCTTTTTGTATTTAATTCCGATGCAATTTCTGTGTTTCATCGTCAATAAGAAGGTCAGAGGGATACAGTACACCTGAAGTGAAGCATCGGAATCTATAACTAGTGTCACAGGAATGGTTCAAAACATAGACAGTAAGAAGGGTCCGCTTTCTTGTACTTAAGTCGGCATTGTGCCTTTTGTATTTAATCCCGATGCAATTTCTATGTTTCATAGTCATTAAGAAGGCCAGAGGGATACAGTAAACCTGAAGTGAGGCATCGGAATCTAAAACCGGTCTCACAGGAAAGGTTCAAAAGATAGACACAAGAAGAGCCAGTCTTCTTGTTCTTGAGTCGGCATTGTGCCTTTTGTGTTTAATTCCGATGCAATTTCTGTGTTTCATCGACAATAAGAAGGTCAGAGGGATACAGTAAACCTGAAGTGAAGAATCGGAATCTATAACTAGTGTCACAGGAATGGTTCAAAGCATAGACTGTAAGAAGAGTCAGTTTTCTTGTACTTGATTCGGCATTGTGCCTCTGTATTTAATTCCGATGCAATTTCTGTGTTTCATCGTCAATAAGGAGGTCAGAGATATACAGTAAACCTGAAGTGAAGCATCGAAATCTATAACTAGTGTCACAGGAATGGTTCAAACATAGACAGTAAGAAGAGTCAGTTTTCTTGTACTTAAGTCGGCTTTGTGCCTTTTGTATTTAATTCCGATGCAATTTGTGTGTTTATTCGTCAATAAGAATGTCCAAGGGATACAGTAAACCTGAAGTGAAGCATCGAAATCTAAAAACGGGCTCACAGGAAAGGTTCAAAACATAGACAGTAAGAAGAGCCAGTCTTCTAGTACTTGAGTCGGCATTGTGCCTTTTGTATATAATCCCGATGCAATTTCTGTGTTTCATCGTCAATAGGAAGGTCAGAGGGATACAGTAAACCTGAAGTGAAGCATCGGAATCTATAACTAGTGTCACAGGAACGGTTCAAAACATAGACAGTAAGAAGAGTCAGTTTTCCTGTACTTAAGTCGGCATTGTGCCTTATGTATTTAATTCCGATGCAATTTCTGTGTGTCATCGTCAATAAGGAGGCCAGAGGGATACAGTAAACCTGAAGTGAAGCATCGGAATCTATAACTAGTGTCACAGGAAAGGTTCAAACATAGACAGTAAGAAGAGTCAGTTTTCTTATACTTAAGTCGGCATTGTGGCTTTTGTATTTAATTCCGATGCAATTTCTCTGTTTCGTCGTCAATAAGAAGGTCCATGGGATACAGTAAACCTGAAGTGAAGTAACGGAATCTAAAACTTCTCTCACAGGAAAGGTTCAAAGCATAGACAGTAAGAAGAGCCAGTCTTCTTGTACTTGAGTCGGCATTGTACCTTTTGTATTTAATTCCGATGCAATTTCTGTGTTTCATCGTCAATAAGGAGGTCAGAGAGATACAGTAAACCTGAAGTGAAGCATCGGAATCCGTAACTAGTGTCACAGGAATGGTTCAAACATAGACAGTAAGAAGAGTCAGTTTTCTTGTAATTAAGTCGGCATTGTGCCTTTTGTATTTAATTCCGATGCCATTTCTGTGTTTATTCGTCAATAAGAATGTCCAAGGGATACAGTAAACCTGAAGTGAAGCATCGAAATCTAAAAACGGGCTCACAGGAAAGGTTCAAAAAATAGACAGTAAGAAGAGCCAGTCTTGTAGTACTTGAGTCGGCATTGTGCCTTTTGTATATAATTCCGATGTAATTTCTGTGTTTCATCGTCAATTAGAAGGTCAGAGGGATACAGTAAACCTGAAGTGAAGCATCGGAATCTATAAATGGTGTTACAGGAATGGTTCGAAACATAGACAGTAAGAAGAGTCAGTTTTCTTGTACTTAAGTCGGCATTGTGCCTTCTGTATTTAATTCCGATGCAATTTCTGTGTTTCATCGTCAATAAGAAGGTCATAGGGTTACAGTAAACCTGAAGTGAAGCATCGGAATCTATAACTAGTGTCACAGGAATTGTTCAAACATAGACAGTAAGAAGAGTCAGTTTTCTTGTACTTGAGTCGGCATTGTGCATTTTGTATTTAATTCCGATGCAATTTCTGCGTTTCGTCGTCAGCAAGAAGGTCCTCCGGATACAGTAAACCTGAAGTGAAGCATCGGACTCTAAAACACATCACACAGGAAAGGTTCAAAACATAGACAGTAAGAAGAGCCAGTCATCTTGTACATACGTCGGCATTGTGCCTTTTGTTTTTAATTCCGATGCAATTTCTGTGTTTCGTCGTCAATAGGAATGTCCAAGGGAGACAGTAAACCTGAAGTGAAGCATCGGAAACTAAATACGGGCTCACAGGAAAGGTTCAAAACATAGACAGTAAGAAGAGCCAGTCTTCTTGTACTTGAGTTGGCATTGTGCCTTTTGTATTTAATTCCGATGCAATTTCTGTGTTTCATCGTCATTAAGAAGGTCAGAGGGATACAGTAAACCTGAAGTGAAGCATCGAAATCTATAACTAGTGTCACAGGAATGGTTCAAAACATAGACAGTAAGAAGAGTCAGTTTTCTTGTACTTAAGTCGGTATTGTGCCTTTTGTATTTAATTCCGATGCAATTTCTGTGTTTCGTCGTCAATAAGAAGGTCCATGGGATACAGTAAACCAAAAGTGAGGCAACGGAATCTGAATCCTGTCTTACAGGAAAGGTTCAAAACACAGACAGTAAGAAGAGCCAGTCTTCTTGTACTTGAGTCGGCATTGTGCCTTTTGTATTTAATTCCGACGCAATTTCTGTCTTTTATCGTCAATAAGAAGGTCAGAGGTATACAGTAAACCAGAAGTGAAGCATCGGAATCTATAACTAGTGTCACACGAATGGTTCAAAACATAGACAGTAAGAAGAGTCAGTTTTCTTGTACTTAAGTCGGCATTGTGCCTTTTGTATTAAATTCCGATGCAATTTCTGTGTTTATTCGTCAATAAGAATGTCCAAGGGATACAGTAAACCTGAAGTCAAGCATCGGAATCTAAAAACGGGCTCATAGGAAAGGTTCTAAACATAGACAGTAAGAAGAGCCAGTCTTCTTGTACTTGAGTCGGCATTGTGCCTTTTGTATATAATTCCGATGCAATATCTGTGTTTCATCGTCAATAAGAAGGTCAGAGGCATACAGTTAACCTGAGGTGAAGCATCGGAATCTATAACAAGTGTCGCAGGAATGGTTCAAAACATAAACAGTAAGAAGAGTCAGTTTTCTTTTACTTAAGTCGGCATTGAGCCTTTTGTATTTAATTCCGATGCAATGTCTGTGTTTCATCGCCAATAAGAAGGTCAGAGGGATACAGTAAACCTGAAGTGAAGCATCGAAATGTATAACTAGTGTCACAGGAATGGTTCAAAACATAGACAGTAAGGAGTGTCAGATTTCTTGTACTTAAGTCGGCATTGTGCCTTTTGTATTGAATTCCGATGCAATTTCTGCGTTTTGTCGTCAATAAGAAGGTCCACCGGATACAGTAAACCTGAAGTGAAACATCGGAATCTAAAACCGGTCTCACAGGAAAGGTTCAAAACATAGACAGTAAGAAGAGCCAGCCATCTTGAACTTGAGTTGGCATTGAGCTTTTTGTATTTAATTCCGATGCAATTTCTGTGTTTCATCGTCAATAAGAAGGTCAGAGGGATACAGTACACCTGAAGTGAAGCATCGGAATCTGTAACTAGTGTCACAGGAATGGTTCAAAACATAGACAGTAAGAAGGGTCCGCTTTCTTGTACTTAAGTCGGCATTGTGCCTTTTGTATTTAATCCCGATGAAATTTCTATGTTTCATAGTCTTTAAGAAGGCCAGAGGGATACAGTAAACCTGAAGTGAGGCATCGGAATCTAAAACCGGTCTCACAGGAAAGGTTCAAAAGATAGACGCAAGAAGAGCCAGTCTTCTTGTACTTGAGTCGGCATTGTGCCTTTTGTGTTTAATTCCGATGCAATTTCTGTGTTTCATCGTCAATAAGAAGGTCAGAGGGATACAGTAAACCTGAAGTGAAGAATCGGAATCTATAACTAGTGTCACAGGAATGGTTCAAAGCATAGACTGTAAGAAGAGTTAGTTTTCTTGTACTTAATTCGGCATTGTGCCTTTGTATTTAATTCCGATGCAATTTCTGTGTTTCATCGTCAATAAGGAGGTCAGAGATATACAGTAAACCTGAAGTGAATCATCGAAATCTATAACTAGTGTCACAGGAATGGTTCAAACATAGACAGTAAGAAGAGTCAGTTTTCTTGTACTTAAGTCGGCATTGTGCCTTTTGTATTTAATTCCGATGCAATTTGTGTGTTTAATCGTCAATAAGAATTTCCAAGGGATACAGTAAACCTGAAGTGAAGCATCGAAATCTAAAAACGGGCTCACAGGAAAGGTTCAAAACATAGACAGTAAGAAGAGCCAGTCTTCTAGTACTTGAGTCGGCATTGTGCCTTTTGTATATAATTCCGATGCAATTTCTGTGTTTCATCGTCAATAAGAAGGTCAGAGGGATACAGTAAACCTGAAGTGAAGCATCGGAATCTATAACTAGTGTCACAGGAATGGTTCAAAACATAGACAGTAAAAAGAGTCAGTTTTCTTGTACTTAAGCCGGCATTGTGCCTTTTGTATTTAATTCGGATGCAATTTCTGTGTGTCATCGTCAATAAGGAGGCCAGAGGGATACAGTAAACTTGAAGTGAAGCATCGGAATCTATAACTAGTGTCACAGGAAAGGTTCAAACATAGACAGTAAGAAGAGTCAGTTTTCTTATACTTAAGTCGGCATTGTGGCTTTTGTATTTAATTCCGATGCAATTTCTCTGTTTCGTCGTCAATAAGAGGGTCCATGGGATACAGTAAACCTGAAGTGAAGTAACGGAATCTAAAACTTCTCTCACAGGAAAGGTTCAAAACATGGACAGTAAGAAGAGCCAGTCTTCTTGTACTTGAGTCGGCATTGTACCTTTTGTATTTAATTCCGATGCAATTTCTGTGTTTCATCGTCAATAAGGTCAGAGGGATACAGTAAACCTGAAGTGAAGCATCGGAATCTATAACTAGTGTCACAGGAATGGTTCAAAACATAGACAGTAAGAAGAGTCCGTTTTCTTGTACTTAAGTCGGCATTGTGCCTTTTGTATTTAGTCCCGATGCAATTTCTATGTTTCATAGTCATTAAGAAGGCCGGAGGGACACAGTAAACCTGAAGTGAAGCATCGAAATCTAAAACCGGTCTCACAGGAAAGGTTCAAAACATAGACAGTGAGAAGAGCCAGTCTGCTTGTACTTGAGTCGGCATTGTGCCTTTTGTGTTTAATTCCGATGCAATTTCTGTGTTTTATCGTCAATAACAAGGTCAGAGGGGTACAGTAAACCTGAAGTGAAGCATCGGAATGTATAACTAATGTCACAGGAATGGTTTAACACATAGACTGTTAGAAGAGACAGTTTTCTTGTACTTAATTCGGCATTGTGCCTTTTGTATTTAATTCCGATTCAATTTTCTGTGTTTCATCGTCAATAAAGAGGTCAGAGGGATACAGTAAACCTGAAGTGAAGCATCTTAATCTATAACTAGTGTCACAGGATTGGTTCAAACATAGACAGTAAGAAGAGTCAGTTTTCTTGTACTTAATTCGGCATTGTTCCTTTTGTATTTAATTCCGATGCAATTTCTGTGTTTCATCGTCAATAAGAAGGTCAGAGCGATACAGTATACCTGAAGTAAAGCATCGGAATCTATAACTAGTGTCACAGGAATGGTTCAAAACATAGACAGTAAGAAGAGCCAGTCTTCTAGTACTTGAGTCGGCATTGTGCCTTTTGTATTTAATTCCTATGCAATTTCTGTGTTTATTCGTCAATAAGAATGTCCAAGCCATACAGTAAACCTGAAGTGAAGCATCGAAATCTAAAAATGGGCTCACAGGAATGGTTCAAAACATAGACAGTAAGAAGAGCCAGTCTTCTAGTACTTGAGTCGGCATTGTGCATTTTGTATATAATTCCGATGTAATTTCTGTGTTTCATCGTCAATAAGAAGGTCAGAGCGATACAGTAAACCTGAAGTGAAGCATCGGAATCTATAACTAGTGTCACAGGAATGGTTCAAAACATAGACAGTAAGAAGAGTCAGTTTTCTTGTACTTAAGTCGGTATTGTGCCTTTTGTATTTAATTCCGATGCAATTTCTGCGTTTCGTCGTCAATAAGAAGTTCCATGGGATACAGAAAACCAGAAGTGAGGCAACGGAATCTAAATCCTGTCTCACAGGAAAGGTTCAAACACAGACAGTAATAAGAGCCAGTCTTCTTGTACTTGAGTCGGCATTGTGCCTTTGTATTTAATTCAGATGCAATTTCTGTGCTTCATCGTCAATAAGAAGGTCAGAGGTATTCAGTAAATCTGAAGTGAAGCATCGGAATCTATAACTAGTGTCACACGAATGGTTCAAAGCATAGACAGTAAGAAGAGTCCGTTTTCTTGTACTTAAGTCGGCATTGTGCCTTTTGAGTTTAAATTTGATACACTTTCTGTGTTTCATCGTCAATAAGGAGGTCAGAGGGATACAGTAAACCTGAAGAGAAGCATCGGAATCTATAACTAGTGCCACAGGAATGGTTCAAACATAGACAGTAAGAAGAGTCAGTTTTCTTGTACTTAAGTCGGCATTGTGCCTTTTGTATTTAATTCCGATGCAATTTCTATGTTTATTCGTCGATAAGAAAGTCCAAGGGATACAGTAAACCTGAAGTGAAACATCGGAATCTAAAAACGGGCTCACAGGAAAGGTTCAAAACATAGACAGTAAGAAGAGCCAGTCTTCTAGTACTTGAGTCGGCATTGTGCCTTTTGTATATAATTCCGATGCAATTTCTGTGTTTCATCGTCAATAAGAAGGTCAGAGGGATACAGTAAACCTGAAGTGAAGCATCGGAATCTATAACTAGTGTCACACGAATGGTTCAAAGCATAGACAGTAAGAAGAGTCCGTTTTCTTGTACTTAAGTCGGCATTGTGCCTTTTGAGTTTAAATTTGATACACTTTCTGTGTGTCATCGTCAATAAGGAGGCCAGAGGGATACAGTAAACCTGAAGTGAAGCATCGGAATCTATAACTAGTGTCACAGGAATGGTTCAAAACATAGACAGTAAGAAGAGTCCGTTTTCTTGTACTTAAGTCGGCATTGTGCCTTTTGTATTTAGTCCCGATGCAATTTCTATGTTTCATAGTCATTAAGAAGGCCGGAGGGATACAGTAAACCTGAAGTGAAGCATCGAAATCTAAAACCGGTCTCACAGGAAAGGTTCAAAACATAGACAGTGAGAAGAGCCAGTCTGCTTGTACTTGAGTCGGCATTGTTCCTTTTGTGTTTAATTCCGATGCAATTTCTGTGTTTTATCGTCAATAACAAGGTCAGAGGGGTACAGTAAACCTGAAGTGAAGCATCGGAATGTATAACTAATGTCACAGGAATGGTTCAAAACATAGACTGTTAGAAGAGTCAGTTTTCTTGTACTTAATTCGGCATTGTGTCTTTTGTATTTAATTCCGATTCAATTTTCTGTGTTTCATCGTCAATAAAGAGGTCATAGGGATACAGTAAACCTGAAGTGAAGCATCGGAATCTATAACTAGTGTCATAGGAATTGTTCAAACATAGACAGTAAGAAGTGTCAGTTTTCTTGTACTTGAGTCGGCATTGTGCTTTTTGTATTTAATTCCGATGCAATTTCTGCGTTTCGTCGTCAGCAAGAAGTTCCTGTGGATACAGTAACCTGAAGTGAAGCATCGGAATCTATATTTAGTGTCACAGGAATGGTTCATAACATAGACAGTAAGAAGAGTCAGTTTTCCTGTACTTACGTCGGCATTGTGCCTTTTGTAATTAATTCCTATGCAATTTCTGTGTGTCATCGTCAATTAGGAGGCCAGAGGGATACAGTAAACCTGAAGTGAAGCATCGGAATCTATAACTAGTGTCACAGGAATGGTTCAAATATAGACAGTAAGAGGAGTCAGTTTTCTTGTACTTAAGTCGGCATTGTGCCTTTTGTTTTTAATTCCGATGCAATTTCTGTGTTTCGCCGTCAATAGGAATGTCCAAGGGATACAGTAAACCTGAAGTGAAGCATCGGAAACTAAAATCGGGCTCACAGGATAGGTTCAAAACATAGACAGTAAAAAGAGCCAGTCTTCTTGTACTTGAGTTGGCATTGTGCTTTTTGTATTTAATTCCGATGCAATTTCTCTGTTTCATCGTCAATAAGAAGGTCAGAGCGATACAGTAAACCTGAAGTGAAGCATCGGAATCTATAACTAGTGTCACAGGAATGGTTCAAAACATAGACAGTAAGAAGAGTCAGTTTTCTTGTACTTAAGTCGGTATTGTGCCTTTTGTATTTAATTCCGATGCAATTTCTGCGTTTCGTCGTCAATAAGAAGTTCCATGGGATACAGAAAACCAGAAGTGAGGCAACGGAATCTAAATCCTGTCTCACAGGAAAGGTTCAAACACAGACAGTAAGAAGAGCCAGTCTTCTTGTACTTGAGTCGGCATTGTGCCTTTTGTATTTAATTCAGATGCAATTTCTGTGCTTCATCGTCAATAAGAAGGTCAGAGGTATACAGTAAATCTGAAGTGAAGCATCGGAATCTATAACTAGTGTCACACGAATGGTTCAAAGCATAGACAGTAAGAAGAGTCCGTTTTCTTGTACTTAAATCGGCATTGTGCCTTTTGAGTTTAAATTTGATACACTTTCTGTGTTTCATCGTCAATAAGGAGGTCAGAGGGATACAGTAAACCTGAAGAGAAGCATCGGAATCTATAACTAGTGCCACAGGAATGGTTCAAACATAGACAGTAAGAAGAGTCAGTTTTCTTGTACTTAAGTCGGCATTGTGCCTTTTGTATTTAATTCCGATGCAATTTCTATGTTTATTCGTCAATAAGAACGTCCAAGGGATACAGTAAACCTGAAGTGAAACATCGGAATCTAAAAACGGGCTCACAGGAAAGGTTCAAAACATAGACAGTAAGAAGAGCCAGTCTTCTTGTACTTGCTCGGCATTGTGACTTTTGTATATAATTCCGATGCAATTTTGTGTGTTTCATCGTCAATAAGAAGGTCAGAGGCATACAGTTAACCTGAAGTGAAGCATCGGTATCTATAAAAAGTGTCACAGGAATGGTTCAAAACATAGACAGTAAGAAGAGTCAGTTTTCTTGTACTTAAGTCGGCATTGTGCCTTTTACATTTATTTCCGATGTAATTTCTGTGTTTCATCGTCAATAAGAAGGTCAGAGGGATACAGTAAAACTGAAGGGAAGCATCGGAATCTATAAGTAGTGTCACAGGAATAGTTCAAAACATAGACAGTAAGAAGAGTCTGTTTTCTTGTACTTAAGTCGGCATTGTGCCTTTTGTATTTAATTTCGATGCAATTCCTGTGTTTCATCGTCAATAAGAAGGTCAGAGGGATACAGTAAACCTGAAGTGAAGCATCGGAATCTATATCTAGTGTCACAGGATTGGTTCAAAACATAGACAGTAAGAAGAGTCAGTTTTCTTGTACTGAAGACGGCATTGTGCCTTTTGTATTTAATTCCGATGCAAATTCTGTGTTTCGTCGTCAATACGAAGGTCCAAGGGATATAGTAAACCTGAAGTGAAGCATCGGAAACTATAACTAGTGTCACATGAATGGTTCAAAACATACACAGTAAGAGGAGTCAGTTTTCTTGTACTTAATTCGGCATTGTGCCTTTTGCATTTAATTCCGATGCAATTTCAGTGTTTCATCGTCAATAAGAAGGTCAGAGGGATACAGTAAACCTGAAGTGAAGCATCGGAATCGATAACTAGTGTCACAGGAATGGTTCAAATCATAGGCAGTAAGAAGAGTCAGTTTTCTTGTACTTAAGTCGGCATTGTGCTTTTGTATTTAATTCCGTTGCAATTTCTGTGTTTCATCGTCAATAAGAAGGTCAGCGAGATTCAGTAAACCTCAAGTGAAGAATTGGAATCTATAACTAGTGTCACAGGAATGGTTCAAAACATAGACAGTAAGAAAAGTCAGTCTTCTTGTACTTAAATCGGCATTGTGCCTTTTGTATTTAATTCGGATGCAATTTCTGCGTTTCATCGTCAATAAGAAGGTCAGAGGGATACAGTAAGCTTGAAGGGATGAATCGGAATCTATAACTTGTGTCACAGGAATGGTTCAAAACAAAGACAGTAAGAAAATTAAGTTTTCTTGTCCTTAAGTCGGCATTGTGCTTTTGTATCTAATTCCGATGCAATTTCTGTGTTTCATCGTCAATAAGAAGGTCAGAGGGATACAGTAAACCTGAAGTGAAGCATCGGAATCTATAACTAGTGTCACAAGAATGGTTCAAAACAAAGACTTTAAGAAGAGTCAGTTTTCCTGTACTTAACACGGCATTGTGCCTTTTGTATGTAAATCCGATGCAATTTGTATGTTTCATCGTCAATAAGAAGATCAGAGGGATACAGTAATTCTGAAGTGAAGCATTGGAATCTATAACTAGTGACACAGGAATGGTTCAAAACATAGACAGTAAGAAGAGTCAGTTTTCTTGTACTTAAGTCGGCATTGTGCCTTTTGCATTTAATTCCGATGCAATTTTTATGTTTCGTCGTCCATAATACGGTCCAAGAGATGCAGTAATCCTGAAGTGAAGCATCGGAATCTAAAACCGGTCACACAGGAAAGGTTCATAGCATAGACAGTAAGAAGAGCCAGTCTTCTTGTATTTGAGTCGCCATTGTGGCTTTTGTATTTAATTCCGCTGCAATTTCTGTGTTTTATCGTCAATAAGAAGGTCAAAGGGATACAGTAAACCTGAAGTGAAGCATCGGAATCTATAACTAGTGTCACAGGAATTGTCCAAACATAGACAGAAAGAAGAGTCAGTTTTCTTGTACTTAAGTCGGCATTGTGCCTTTCGAGTTTAATTCCGATGCACTTTCTGTGTTTCATCGTCTATAAGGTCAGAGGGATACAGTTAACCTGAAGTGAAGCATCGGAATCTATAACTAGTGTCACAGGAATGGTTCAAACATAGACAGTAAGAAGAGTCCGTTTTCTTGTACTTAAGTCGGCATTGTGCCTCTTGTATTTAATCCCGATGCAATTTCTATGTTTCATAGTCATTAAGAAAGTCAGAGGGATACAGTAAACCTGAAGTGAAGCATAGGAATCTAAAACCGGCCTCACAGGAAAGGTTCAAACATAGACAGTAAGAAGAGCTAGTCTTCTTGTACTTGAGTCGGCATTGTGCTTTTTGTATTTAATTCCAATTCAATTTCTGTGTTTTATCGTCAATAAGAAGGTCAGAGGGATACAGTAAACCCGAAGTGAAGCATCGGAATCTATAACTAGTGTCACAGGGATGGTTCAAAACATAGACAGTAAGATGAGTCGGTTTTCTTGTACTTAATTCGGCATTGTGCCTTTTGTATTTAATTCCGATGCAATTTCTGTGTTTCATCGTCAATAAGGAGGTCAGAGGGATACAGTAAACCTGAAGTGAAGCATCGGAATCTATAACTAGTGTCACAGGAATGGATCAAACATAGACAGTAAGAAGAGTCAGTTTTCTTGTACTTAAGTCGGCATTGTGCCTTTTGTATTTAATTCCGATGCAATTTGTGTGTTTAATCGTCAATAAGAATGTCCAAGGGATACAGTAAACCTGAAGTGAAGCATCGAAATCTAAAAACGGGCTCACAGGAAAGGTTCAAAACATAGACAGTAAGAAGAGCCAGTCTTCTAGTACTTGAGTCGGCATTGTGCCTTTTGTATATAATTCCGATGCAATTTCTGTGTTTCATCGTCAATAAGAAGGTCAGAGGGATACAGTAAACCTGAAGTGAAGCATCGGAATCTATAACTAGTGTCACAGGAATGGTTCAAAACATAGACAGTAAAAAGAGTCAGTTTTCTTGTACTTAAGCCGGCATTGTGCCTTTTGTATTTAATTCGGATGCAATTTCTGTGTGTCATCGTCAATAAGGAGGCCAGAGGGATACAGTAAACCTGAAGTGAAGCATCGGAATCTATAACTAGTGTCACAGGAAAGGTTCAAACATAGACAGTAAGAAGAGTCAGTTTTCTTATACTTAAGTCGGCATTGTGGCTTTTGTATTTAATTCCGATGCAATTTCTCTGTTTCGTCGTCAATAAGAGGGTCCATGGGATACAGTAAACCTGAAGTGAAGTAACGGAATCTAAAACTTCTCTCACAGGAAAGGTTCAAAACATAGACAGTAAAAAGAGCCAGTCTTCTTGTACTTGATTCGGCATTGTACCTTTTGTATTTAATTCCGATGCAATTTCTGTGTTTCATCGTCAATAAGGTCAGAGGGATACAGTAAACCTGAAGTGAAGCATCGGAATCTATAACTAGTGTCACAGGAATGGTTCAAAACATAGACAGTAAGAAGAGTCCGTTTTCTTGTACTTAAGTCGGCATTGTGCCTATTGTATTTAGTCCCGATGCAATTTATATGTTTCATAGTCATTAAGAAGGCCGGAGGGATACAGTAAACCTGAAGTGAAGCATCGAAATCTAAAACCGGTCTCACAGGAAAGGTTCAAAACATAGACAGTGAGAAGAGCCAGTCTGCTTGTACTTGAGTCGGCATTGTGCCTTTTGTGTTTAATTCCGATGCAATTTCTGTGTTTTATCGTCAATAACAAGGTCAGAGGGGTACAGTAATCCTGAAGTGAAGCATCGGAATGTATAACTAATGTCACAGGAATGGTTCAAAACATAGACTGTTAGAAGAGTCAGTTTTCTTGTACTTAATTCGGCATTGTGCCTTTTGTATTTAATTCTGATTCAATTTTCTGTGTTTCATCGTCAATAAAGAGGTCAGAGGGATACAGTAAACCTGAAGTGAAGCATCTTAATCTATAACCAGTGTCACAGGATTGGTTCAAACATAGACAGTAAGAAGAGTCAGTTTTCTTGCACTTAATTCGGCATTGTTCCTTTTGTATTTAATTCCGATGCAATTTCTGTGTTTCATCGTCAATAAGAAGGTCAGAGCGATACAGTATACCTGAAGTAAAGCATCGGAATCTATAACTAGTGTCCCAGGAATGGTTCAAAACATAGACAGTAAGAAGAGCCAGTCTTCTAGTACTTGAGTCGGCATTGTGCCTTTTGTATTTAATTCCGATGCAATTTCTGTGTTTATTCGTCAATAAGAATGTCCAAGCCATACAGTAAACCTGAAGTGAAGCATCGAAATCTAAAAACGGGCTCACAGGAATGGTTCAAAACATAGACAGTAAGAAGAGCCAGTCTTCTAGTACTTGAGTCGGCATTGTGCATTTTGTATATAATTCCGATGCAATTTCTGTGTTTCATCGTCAATAAGAAGGTCATAGGGATACAGTAAACCTGAAGTGAAGCATCGGAATCTATAACTAGTGTCATAGGAATTGTTCAAACATAGACAGTAAGAAGTGTCAGTTTTCTTGTACTTGAGTCGGCATTGTGCCTTTTGTATTTAATTCCGATGCAATTTCTGCGTTTCGTCGTCAGCAAGAAGTTCCTCCGGATTCAGTAACCTGAAGTGAAGCATCGGAATCTATATTTAGTGTCACAGGAATGGTTCATAACATAGACAGTAAGAAGAGTCAGTTTTCCTGTACTTACGTCGGCATTGTGCCTTTTGTAATTAATTCCGATGCAATTTCTGTGCGTCATCGTCAATGAGGAGGCCAGAGGGATACAGTAAACCTGAAGTGAAGCATCGGAATCTATAACTAGTGTCACAGGAATGGTTCAAATATAGACAGTAAGAGGAGTCAGTTTTCTTGTACTTAATCGGCATTGTGCCTTTTGTTTTTAATTCCGATGCAATTTCTGTGTTTCGCCGTCAATAGGAATGTCCAAGGGATACAGTAAACCTGAAGTGAAGCATCGGAAACTAAAATCGGGCTCACAGGATAGGTTCAAAACATAGACAGTAAAAAGAGCCAGTCTTCTTGTACTTGAGTTGGCATTGTGCTTTTTGTATTTAATTCCGATGCAATTTCTGTGTTTCATCGTCAATAAGAAGGTCAGAGCGATACAGTAAACCTGAAGTGAAGCATCGGAATCTATAACTAGTGTCACAGGAATGGTTCAAAACATAGACAGTAAGAAGAGCCAGTCTTCTAGTACTTGAGTCGGCATTGTGCCTTTTGTATTTAATTCCGATGCAATTTCTGTGTTTATTCGTCAATAAGAATGTCCAAGCCATACAGTAAACCTGAAGTGAAGCATCGAAATCTAAAAACGGGCTCACAGGAATGGTTCAAAACATAGACAGTAAGAAGAGCCAGTCTTCTAGTACTTGAGTCGGCATTGTGCATTTTGTGTATAATTCCGATGCAATTTCTGTGTTTCATCGTCAATAAGAAGGTCATAGGGATACAGTAAACCTGAAGTGAAGCATCGGAATCTATAACTAGTGTCATAGGAATTGTTCAAACATAGACAGTAAGAAGTGTCAGTTTTCTTGTACTTGAGTCGGCATTGTGCCTTTTGTATTTAATTCCGATGCAATTTCTGCGTTTCGTCGTCAGCACGAAGTTCCTCCGGATACAGTAACCTGAAGTGAAGCATCGGAATCTATATTTAGTGTCACAGGAATGGTTCATAACATAGACAGTAAGAAGAGTCAGTTTTCCTGTACTTACGTCGGCATTGTGCCTTTTGTAATTAATTCCGATGCAATTTCTGTGTGTCATCGTCAATGAGGAGGCCAGAGGGATACAGTAAACCTGAAGTGAAGCATCGGAATCTATAACTAGTGTCACAGGAATGGTTCAAATATAGACAGTAAGAGGAGTCAGTTTTCTTGTACTTAATCGGCATTGTGCCTTTTGTTTTTAATTCCGATGCAATTTCTGTGTTTCGCCGTCAATAGGAATGTCCAAGGGATACAGTAAACCTGAAGTGAAGCATCGGAAACTAAAATCGGGCTCACAGGATAGGTTCAAAACATAGACAGTAAAAAGAGCCAGTCTTCTTGTACTTGAGTTGGCATTGTGCTTTTTGTATTTAATTCCGATGCAATTTCTGTGTTTCATCGTCAATAAGAAGGTCAGAGCGATACAGTAAACCTGTAGTGAAGCATCGGAATCTATAACTAGTGTCACAGGAATGGTTCAAAACATAGACAGTAAGAAGAGTCAGTTTTCTTGTACTTAATTGGCATTGTGCCTTTTGTTTTTAATTCCGATGCAATTTCTGTGTTTCGCCGTCAATAGGAATGTCCAAGGGATACAGTAAACCTGAAGTGAGGCAACGGAATCTAAATCCTGTCTCACAGGAAAGGTTCAAACACAGACAGTAAGAAGAGCCAGTCTTCTTGTACTTGAGTCGGCATTGTGCCTTTTGTATTTAATTCAGATGCAATTTCTGTGCTTCATCGTCAATAAGAAGGTCAGAGGTATACAGTAAATCTGAAGTGAAGCATCGGAATCTATAACTAGTGTCACACGAATGGTTCAAAGCATAGACAGTAAGAAGAGTCCGTTTTCTTGTACTTAAGTCGGCATTGTGCCTTTTGAGTTTAAATTTGATACACTTTCTGTGTTTCATCGTCAATAAGGAGGTCAGAGGGATACAGTAAACCTGAAGAGAAGCATCGGAATCTATAACTAGTGCCACAGGAATGGTTCAAACATAGACAGTAAGAAGAGTCAGTTTTTTTGTACTTAAGTCGGCATTGTGCGTTTTTTATTTAATTCCGATGCAATTTCTATGTTTATTCGTCAATAAGAACGTCCAAGGGATACAGTAAACCTGAAGTGAAACATCGGAATCTAAAAACGGGCTCACAGGAAAGGTTCAAAACATAGACAGTAAGAAGAGCCAGTCTTCTTGTACTTGCTCGGCATTGTGACTTTTGTATATAATTCCGATGCAATTTTGTGTGTTTCATCGTCAATAAGGAGGCCAGAGGGATACAGTAAACCTGAAGTGAAGCATCGGAATCTATAACTAGTGTCACAGGAAAGGTTCAAACATAGACAGTAAGAAGAGTCAGTTTTCTTATACTTAAGTCGGCATTGTGGCTTTTGTATTTAATTCCGATGCAATTTCTCTGTTTCGTCGTCAATAAGGAGGCCAGAGGGATACAGTAAACCTGAAGTGAAGCATCGGAATCTATAACTAGTGTCACAGGAAAGGTTCAAACATAGACAGTAAGAAGAGTCAGTTTTCTTATACTTAAGTCGGCATTGTGGCTTTTGTATTTAATTCCGATGCAATTTCTCTGTTTCGTCGTCAATAAGAGGGTCCATGGGATACAGTAAACCTGAAGTGAAGTAACGGAATCTAAAACTTCTCTCACAGGAAAGGTTCAAAACATAGACAGTAAGAAGAGCCAGTCTTCTTGTACTTGAGTCGGCATTGTACCTTTTGTATTTAATTCCGATGCAATTTCTGTGTTTCATCGTCAATAAGGTCAGAGGGATACAGTAAACCTGAAGTGAAGCATCGGAATCTATAACTAGTGTCACAGGAATGGTTCAAAACATAGACAGTAAGAAGAGTCCGTTTTCTTGTACTTAAGTCGGCATTGTGCCTTTTGTATTTAGTCCCGATGCAATTTCTATGTTTCATAGTCATTAAGAAGGCCGGAGGGATACAGTAAACCTGAAGTGAAGCATCGAAATCTAAAACCGGTCTCACAGGAAAGGTTCAAAACATAGACAGTGAGAAGAGCCAGTCTGCTTGTACTTGAGTCGGCACTGTGCCTTTTGTGTTTAATTCCGATGCAATTTCTGTGTTTTATCGTCAATAACAAGGTCAGAGGGGTACAGTAATCCTGAAGTGAAGCATCGGAATGAATAACTAATGTCACAGGAATGTTTCAAAACATAGACTGTTAGAAGAGTCAGTTTTCTTGTACTTAATTCGGCATTGTGCCTTTTGTATTTAATTCCGATTCAATTTTCTGTGTTTCATCGTCAATAAAGAGGTCAGAGGGATACAGTAAACCTGAAGTGAAGCATCTTAATCTATAACCAGTGTCACAGGATTGGTTCAAACATAGACAGTAAGAAGAGTCAGTTTTCTTGCACTTAATTCGGCATTGTTCCTTTTGTATTTAATTCCGATGCAATTTCTGTGTTTCATCGTCAATAAGAAGGTCAGAGCGATACAGTATACCTGAAGTAAAGCATCGGAATCTATAACTAGTGTCACAGGAATGGTTCAAAACATAGACAGTAAGAAGAGCCAGTCTTCTAGTACTTGAGTCGGCATTGTGCCTTTTGTATTTAATTCCGATGCAATTTCTGTGTTTATTCGTCAATAAGAATGTCCAAGCCATACAGTAAACCTGAAGTGAAGCATCGAAATCTAAAAACGGGCTCACAGGAATGGTTCAAAACATAGACAGTAAGAAGAGCCAGTCTTCTAGTACTTGAGTCGGCATTGTGCATTTTGTATATAATTCCGATGCAATTTCTGTGTTTCATCGTCAATAAGAAGGTCATAGGGATACAGTAAACCTGAAGTGAAGCATCGGAATCTATAACTAGTGTCATAGGAATTGTTCAAACATAGACAGTAAGAAGTGTCAGTTTTCTTGTACTTGAGTCGGTATTGTGCCTTTTGTATTTAATTCCGATGCAATTTCTGCGTTTCGTCGTCAGCAAGAAGTTCCTCCGGATTCAGTAACCTGAAGTGAAGCATCGGAATCTATATTTAGTGACACAGGAATGGTTCATAACATAGACAGTAAGAAGAGTCAGTTTTCCTGTACTTACGTCGGCATTGTGCCTTTTGTAATTAATTCCGATGCAATTTCTGTGTGTCATCGTCAATGAGGAGGCCAGAGGGATACAGTAAACCTGAAGTGAAGCATCGGAATCTATAACTAGTGTCACAGGAATGGTTCAAATATAGACAGTAAGAGGAGTCAGTTTTCTTGTACTTAATCGGCATTGTGCCTTTTGTTTTTAATTCCGATGCAATTTCTGTGTTTCGCCGTCAATAGGAATGTCCAAGGGATACAGTAAACCTGAAGTGAAGCATCGGAAACTAAAATCGGGCTCACAGGATAGGTTCAAAACATAGACAGTAAAAAGAGCCAGTCTTCTTGTACTTGAGTTGGCATTGTGCTTCTTGTATTTAATTCCGATGCAATTTCTGTGTTTCATCGTCAATAAGGTCAGAGGGATACAGTAAACCTGAAGTGAAGCATCGGAATCTATAACTAGTGTCACAGGAATGGTTCAAAACATAGACAGTAAGAAGAGTCCGTTTTCTTGTACTTAAGTCGGCATTGTGCCTTTTGTATTTAGTCCCGATGCAATTTCTATGTTTCATAGTCATTAAGAAGGCCGGAGGGATACAGTAAACCTGAAGTGAAGCATCGAAATCTAAAACTGGTCTCACAGGAAAGGTTCAAAACATAGACAGTGAGAAGAGCCAGTCTGCTTGTACTTGAGTCGGCATTGTGCCTTTTGTGTTTAATTCCGATGCAATTTCTGTGTTTTATCGTCAATAACAAGGTCAGAGGGGTACAGTAATCCTGAAGTGAAGCATCGGAATGTATAACTAATGTCACAGGAATGGTTCAAAACATAGACTGTTAGAAGAGTCAGTTTTCTTGTACTTAATTCGGCATTGTGCCTTTTGTATTTAATTCCGATTCAATTTTCTGTGTTTCATCGTCAATAAAGAGGTCAGAGGGATACAGTAAACCTGAAGTGAAGCATCTTAATCTATAACCAGTGTCACAGGATTGGTTCAAACATAGACAGTAAGAAGAGTCAGTTTTCTTGCACTTAATTCGGCATTGTTCCTTTTGTATTTAATTCCGATGCAATTTCTGTGTTTCATCGTCAATAAGAAGGTCAGAGCGATACAGTATACCTGAAGTAAAGCATCGGAATCTATAACTAGTGTCACAGGAATGGTTCAAAACATAGACAGTAAGAAGAGCCAGTCTTCTAGTACTTGAGTCGGCATTGTGCCTTTTGTATTTAATTCCGATGCAATTTCTGTGTTTGTTCGTCAATAAGAATGTCCAAGCCATACAGTAAACCTGAAGTGAAGCATCGAAATCTAAAAACGGGCTCACAGGAATGGTTCAAAACATAGACAGTAAGAAGAGCCAGTCTTCTAGTACTTGAGTCGGCATTGTGCATTTTGTATATAATTCCGATGCAATTTCTGTGTTTCATCGTCAATAAGAAGGTCATAGGGATACAGTAAACCTGAAGTGAAGCATCGGAATCTATAACTAGTGTCATAGGAATTGTTCAAACATAGACAGTAAGAAGTGTCAGTTTTCTTGTACTTGAGTCGGCATTGTGCCTTTTGTATTTAATTCCGATGCAATTTCTGCGTTTCGTCGTCAGCAAGAAGTTCCTCCGGATTCAGTAACCTGAAGTGAAGCATCGGAATCTATATTTAGTGTCACAGGAATGGTTCATAACATAGACAGTAAGAAGAGTCAGTTTTCCTGTACTTACGTCGGCATTGTGCCTTTTGTAATTAATTCCGATGCAATTTCTGTGTGTCATCGTCAATGAGGAGGCCAGAGGGATACAGTAAACCTGAAGTGAAGCATCGGAATCTATAACTAGTGTCACAGGAATGGTTCAAATATAGACAGTAAGAGGAGTCAGTTTTCTTGTACTTAATCGGCATTGTGCCTTTTGTTTTTAATTCCGATGCAATTTCTGTGTTTCGCCGTCAATAGGAATGTCCAAGGGATACAGTAAACCTGAAGTGAAGCATCGGAAACTAAAATCGGGCTCACAGGATAGGTTCAAAACATAGACAGTAAAAAGAGCCAGTCTTCTTGTACTTGAGTTGGCATTGTGCTTTTTGTATTTAATTCCGATGCAATTTCTGTGTTTCATCGTCAATAAGAAGGTCAGAGCGATACAGTAAACCTGAAGTGAAGCATCGGAATCTATAACTAGTGTCACAGGAATGGTTCAAAACATAGACAGTAAGAAGAGCCAGTCTTCTAGTACTTGAGTCGGCATTGTGCCTTTTGTATTTAATTCCGATGCAATTTCTGTGTTTATTCGTCAATAAGAATGTCCAAGCCATACAGTAAACCTGAAGTGAAGCATCGAAATCTAAAAACGGGCTCACAGGAATGGTTCAAAACATAGACAGTAAGAAGAGCCAGTCTTCTAGTACTTGAGTCGGCATTGTGCATTTTGTATATAATTCCGATGCAATTTCTGTGTTTCTTCGTCAATAAGAAGGTCATAGGGATACAGTAAACCTGAAGTGAAGCATCGGAATCTATAACTAGTGTCATAGGAATTGTTCAAACATAGACAGTAAGAAGTGTCAGTTTTCTTGTACTTGAGTCGGCATTGTGCCTTTTGTATTTAATTCCGATGCAATTTCTGCGTTTCGTCGTCAGCAAGAAGTTCCTCCGGATACAGTAACCTGAAGTGAAGCATCGGAATCTATATTTAGTGTCACAGGAATGGTTCATAACATAGACAGTAAGAAGAGTCAGTTTTCCTGTACTTACGTCGGCATTGTGCCTTTTGTAATTAATTCCGATGCAATTTCTGTGTGTCATCGTCAATGAGGAGGCCAGAGGGATACAGTAAACCTGAAGTGAAGCATCGGAACCTATAACTAGTGTCACAGGAATGGTTCAAATATAGACAGTAAGAGGAGTCAGTTTTCTTGTACTTAATCGGCATTGTGCCTTTTGTTTTTAATTCCGATGCAATTTCTGTGTTTCGCCGTCAATAGGAATGTCCAAGGGATACAGTAAACCTGAAGTGAAGCATCGGAAACTAAAATCGGGCTCACAGGATAGGTTCAAAACATAGACAGTAAAAAGAGCCAGTCTTCTTGTACTTGAGTTGGCATTGTGCTTTTTGTATTTAATTCCGATGCAATTTCTGTGTTTCATCGTCAATAAGAAGGTCAGAGCGATACAGTAAACCTGTAGTGAAGCATCGGAATCTATAACTAGTGTCACAGGAATGGTTCAAAACATAGACAGTAAGAAGAGTCAGTTTTCTTGTACTTAATTGGCATTGTGCCTTTTGTTTTTAATTCCGATGCAATTTCTGTGTTTCGCCGTCAATAGGAATGTCCAAGGGATACAGTAAACCTGAAGTGAGGCAACGGAATCTAAATCCTGTCTCACAGGAAAGGTTCAAACACAGACAGTAAGAAGAGCCAGTCTTCTTGTACTTGAGTCGGCATTGTGCCTTTTGTATTTAATTCAGATGCAATTTCTGTGCTTCATCGTCAATAAGAGGGTCAGAGGTATACAGTAAATCTGAAGTGAAGCATCGGAATCTATAACTAGTGTCACACGAATGGTTCAAAGCATAGACAGTAAGAAGAGTCCGTTTTCTTGTACTTAAGTCGGCATTGTGCCTTTTGAGTTTAAATTTGATACACTTTCTGTGTTTCATCGTCAATAAGGAGGTCAGAGGGATACAGTAAACCTGAAGAGAAGCATCGGAATCTATAACTAGTGCCACAGGAATGGTTCAAACATAGACAGTAAGAAGAGTCAGTTTTTTTGTACTTAAGTCGGCATTGTGCGTTTTTTATTTAATTCCGATGCAATTTCTATGTTTATTCGTCAATAAGAACGTCCAAGGGATACAGTAAACCTGAAGTGAAACATCGGAATCTAAAAACGGGCTCACAGGAAAGGTTCAAAACATAGACAGTAAGAAGAGCCAGTCTTCTTGTACTTGCTCGGCATTGTGACTTTTGTATATAATTCCGATGCAATTTTGTGTGTTTCATCGTCAATAAGAAGGTCAGAGCGATACAGTAAACCTGAAGTGAAGCATCGGAATCTATAACTATTCTCACAGGAATGGTTCAAAACATAGACGTTTAGAAGAGTCAATTTCTTGAACTTAAGTCGTTATTGTGCCTTTTGTATGCAATTCCGATGCAATTTGTATGTTTCATCGTCAATAAGAAGGTCCAAGGGATACAGTTAACCTGAAGTGAAGCATCGGAATCTAAAACCTGTCTCACAGGAAAGGTTCAAAACATAGACAGTAAGAAGTTCGAGTGTTCTTGTACTTGAGTCGGTATTGTGCCTTTTGTATTTAATTCCTATGCAATTTCTGTGTTTCATCGTCAATACGAAGGTCAGCGAGATTCAGTAAACCTGAAGTGAAGAATCGGAATCTATAACTAGTTTTACAGTAATGGTTCAAAACATAGACAGGAAGAAGAGTCAGCTTTCTTGTACTTAAATCGGCATTTAGCCTTTTGTCTTTAATTCCGAGGCAATTTCAGTGTTTCTTCGTCAATAAGATGGTCAGAGGTATACAGTAAACCTGAAGTGAAGAATCGGAATCTATAACTAGTGTCACAGGAATGGTTCAAAACATAGACAGTAAGAAGAGTCAGTTTTCTTGTACTTAAGTCGGCATTGGGCCTTTTGTATTTAATTACGATGCAATTTCTGTGTTTCATCGTCAATAAGAAGGTCAGAGGGATACAGTAAACCTGAAGTGAAGCATCGGAATCTATAACTAGTGTCACAGGAATGGTTCAGAACATAGAAAGTAAGAAGAGTTAGTTTTCTTGTACTTGAGACAGCATTGTGCCTTTTGTATTTAATTCCGATGCAATTTCGGTGTTTCATCGTCAACAACAAGGTCAGGGGGATACAGTAAACCTGAAGTGAAGCATCGGAATCTATAACTAGTGTCACAGGAATGGTTCAAAACATAGACAGTAAGAAGAGTTAGTTTTCTTGTACTTAAGTCGTCATTGTGCCTTTTATATTTAATTCCGATGCAATATCTGTGTTTCATCGTCAATAAGAAGGTCAGAGGGATACAGTAAACCTGAAGTGAAGCATCGGAATCTATAACTAGTGTCACAGGAATGGTTCAAAACATAGACAGTAATAAGAGTCAGTTTTCTTGTACTTATGTCGGCATTGTGCATTTTGTATTTAATTCCGATGCAATTTCTGTGTTTCATGGCCAATAAGAGGGTCAGAGGGAGACAGTGAACCTGAAGTCGAGCATCCGAATCTATAACTAGTGTCACAAGAATGGTTCAAATCATAGACAGTAAGAAGAGCCAGTCTTCTTGTTCTTGAGTCGGCATTGTGCCTTTTGTATTTAATTCCGATGCAATTTCTGTGTTTCGTCGTCAATAAGAAGGTCCACGGTATACAGTAAACCTGAAGTGAAGCATCGGAATCTAAAACCTGTCTCACAGGAAGGGTTCATAACATGTACAGTAAGAAGAGCCAATCTTCTTGTATTTGGGTCGGCGTTGTGCCTTTTGTATTTAATTTCGATGCAATTTCTGTGTTTCATCGTCAATAAGAAGCTCAGCGAGATTCAGTAAACCTGAAGTGAAGATTCGGAATCTATAACTAGTGTCACAGGAATATTTCAAAACATAGACAGTAAGAAGAGTCAGTCTTCTTGTACTTAAGTCGGCATTGTGCCTTTTGTATTTAATTCCGATGCGATATCTGTGTTTCGCCGTCAATAAGAAGGTCCACGGTATACAGATAAACTAAAGTGAAGCATCGGAATCTGATACCGGTCTCACAGGAAGGGTTCATAACATAGACAGTAAGAAGAGCCAGTCTTATTGTATTTGGGTCTGCGTTGTGCTTTTTGTATTTAATTCCGATGCAATTTCCGTGTTTCATCGTCAATAACAAGATCAGCGAGATTCAGTAAACCTGAAGTGAAGAATCGGAATCTATAACTAGTGTCACAGGAATGGTTCAAAACGTAGACACTAAGAAGAGTCACTCTTCTTGTACTTAAGTCGGCATTTTGCCTTTTGTATTTAATTCCGATGCAATTTCTGTGTTTCATCGTCAATAAGAAGGTCAGAGGGATACAGTAACCTTGAAGGGAAGCATCGGAATCTATGACTAGTGTAACAGGAATGGTTCAAAACAAAGACAGTAAGAAAAGTAAGTTTTCTTGTACTTAAGTCGCCATTGTGGCTTTTGTATCTAATTCCGATGCAATTGCTGTGTTTCATCGACAATAAGGAGGTCAGAGGGATACAGTAAACCTGAAGTGAAGCATCGGAATCTATAACTGGTGTCACAGGAAAGGTTCAAAACATAGACAGTAAGAAGAGTCAGTCTTTTTGTACTTAAGTCGGCATTGTGCCTTTTGTATTTAATTCCGGTGCAATTTCTGTGTTTCATCGTCGATAAGAAGGTCAGAGGGATACAGTAAACAGAAGTGAAGCATCGGAATCTATAACTAATGTCACAGGAATGGTTTAAAATATAGACAGTAAGAAGAGTCATTTTTCTTGTACTTAAGTCGGCATTGTGCCTTTCGTATTTAATTCCGATGCAATTTCTGTGTTTCGCCGTCAATAAGAAGGTCCACTGTATACAGTAAACCTGAAGTGAAGCATCGGAATCTAAAACCGGTCCCACAGGAAGGGTTCATAACATAGACAGTAAGAAGAGCCAGTCTTCTCGTATTTGGATCGGCGTTGTGCCTTTTGTATTTAAATCCGATGCAATTTCTGTGTTTCATCGTCAATATAAGGTCAGCGAGATTAAGTAAACCTGAAGTGAAGAATCGGAATCTATAACTAGTGCCACAGGAATGGCTCAAAACATAGACAGTAAGAAGAGTTAATTTTCTTGTACTTAAGACGGCATTGTGCCTTTTGTATTTCATTCCGATGCAATTGCTGTGTTTCATCGCCAATAAGAAGGTCAGAGAGAGACAGTGAACCTGAAGTCGAGCATCCTTATCTATAACTAGTGTCACATGAATGGTTCAAAACTTAGTTTTTAAGAAGAGTCAGTTTTCCTGTAGTTAAGACGGCATTGTGGCTTTTGTATGTAATTCCGATGCAATTTCTATGTTTCAGCGTCAATAAGAAGGTCAAAGGGATACAGTAAACCTGAAGTGAAGCATCGGAATCAATAACTAGTGTCACAGGAATGGTTCAAAACATAGACAGTAAGAAGAGTCAGTTTTCTTGTACTTAAGTAGGCATTGTGCCTTTTGTATTTAAGTCCGATGCAATTTCTGTGTTTCATCGCCAATAAGAAGGTCAGAGGGATACAGTAAACCTGAAGTGAAGCATCGCAATCTATTACTAGTGTCACAGGAATGGTTCAAAACAAAGACAGTAAGAAGAGTCAGTTTTCTTGTACTTAAGTCGCCATTGTGCCTTTTGAATTTAATTCCGATGCAATTTCTGTGTTTCATGGCCAATAAGAAGGTCAGAGGGAGACAGTGAACCTGAAGTCGAGCATCCGAATCTATAACTAGTGTCACAGGAATGGTTCAAAACATAGACAGAAAGAAGAGCAGTTATCTTGTACTTAAGTTGGCATTGCGCCTTTTGTATTTAATTCCGATGCAACATCTGTGATTCATCGTCAATAAGAAGGTCAGAGGGATACAGTAAACCTGAAGTGAAGCATCGCAATCTATTACTAGTGTCACAGGAATGGTTCAAAACAAAGACAGTAAGAAGAGTCAGTTTTCTTGTACTTAAGTCGCCATTGTGCCTTTTCTATCTAATTCCGATGCAATTTCTGTGTTTCATCGTCAATAAGAAGGTCAGAGGGATACAGTAAACCTGAAGTAAAGCATCCGGATCCATAACTAGTGTCACAGGAATGGTTCAAAACATAGACAGTATGAAGAGTCAGTTTTCTTGTACATAAGTCTGCATTGTGCCTTTTGTATTTAATTCCGATGCAATTTCTGTGTTTCATCGTCAATAAGAAGGTCAGAGGGTTACAGTAAAGCTGAAGTAAAGCATCGGAATCAATAACTAGTGTCACAGGAATGGTTCAAAACGTAGACAGTAAGAAGTGTCAGTTTTCTTGTACTTAAGTAGGCATTGTGCCTTTTGTATTTAAGTCCGATGCAATTTCTGTGTTTCATCGCCAATAAGAAGGTCAGAGGGAGAGAGTGAACCTGAAGTCGAGCATCCGAATCTATAACTAGTGTCACAGGAATGGTTCAAAACATAGACAGAAAGAAGAGTCAGTTATCTTGTACTTAAGTTGGCATTGCGCCTTTTGTACTTAATTCCGATGCAACATCTGTGATTCATCGTCAATAAGAAGGTCAGAGGGATACAGTAAACCTGAAGTGAAGCATCGCAATCTATTACTAGTGTCACAGGAATGGTTCAAAACAAAGACAGTAAGAAGAGTCAGTTTTCTTGTACTTAAGTCGCCATTGTGCCTTTTGAATTTAATTCCGATGCAATTTCTGTGTTTCATCGCCAATAAGAAGGTCAGAGGGAGACAGTGAACCTGAAGTCGAGCATCCGAATCTATAACTAGTGTCACAGGAATGGTTCAAAACATAGACAGTAAGAGGAGCCAGTCATCTTGTACTTAAGTCGGCATTGTGCCTTTTGTATTTAATTCCGATGCAATTTCTGTGTTTCATCGTCAATATAAGGTCAGCGAGATTCAGTAAACCTGAAGTGAAGAATCGGAATCTATAACTAGTGCCACAGGAATGGTTCAAAACATAGACAGTAAGAAGTGTCAGTCTTCTTGTACTTAAGTGGGCATTGTGCCTTTTGTACTTGATTCCGATGCAATTTCTGTGTTTCATCGTCAATAAGAAGATCAGAGGGATACAGTAAGCTTGAAGGGAAGCATCGGAATCTATGACTAGTGTCACAGGAATGGTTCAAAACAAAGACAGTAAGAAAAGTAAGTTTTCTTGTACTTAAGTCGGCATTGTATCTTTTGTATCTAATTCCGATGCAATTTCTGTGTTTCATCGTCAGTAAGAAGGTCAGAGGGATACAGTAAACCAGAAGTGAAGCATCGGAATCTATAACTAGTGTCACAGGAGTGGTTCAAAACATAGACAGTAAGAAGAGTCAGTTTTCTTGTACTTAAGTAGGCATTGTGCCTTTTGTATTTAAGTCCGATGCAATTTCTGTGTTTCATCGCCAATAAGAAGGTCAGAGGGAGACATTGAACCTGAAGTCGAGCATCCGATTCTATAACTAGTGTCACAAGAATGGTTCAAAACATATACTTTAAGAAGGGTCAGTTTTCCTGTACATAAGACGGCATTGTGGCTTTTGTATGTAATTCCGATGCAATTTCTATGTTTCATCTTCAATAAGAAGGTCAGAGGGATACAGTAAACCTAAAGTGTAGCATCGGAATCAATAACTAGTGTCACAGGAATGGTTCAAAACATAGACAGTAAGGAGAGTCAGATTTCTTGTACTGAAGTAGGCATTCTGCCTTTTGAATTTAACTCCGATGCAATTTCTGTGTTTCATCGCCAATAAGAAGGTCAGAGGGAGACAGTGAACCTGAAGTCGAGCATCCGAATCTATAACTAGTGTCACAGGAATGGCTCAAACATAGACAGTAAGAAGAGCCATTCTTCTTGTACTTGAGTCGCCATTGTGCCTTTTGTATTTAATTCCGATGCAATTTCTGTGTTTCATCGACAATAAGGGGGTCCGAGGGATACAGTAAACCTGAAGTGAAGCATCGGAATCTGTAACTAGTGTCACAGGAATGGTTCAAAACATAGACAGTAAGAAGAGCCAGTCTTCTCGTTCTTGAGTCGGAATTGTGCATTTTGTATTTAATTCCGATGCAATTTCTGTGTTTCATCGTCAATAAGAAGGTCAGAGGGATACAGTAAAGCTGAAGTGAAGTATCGGAACCTATAACTAGTGTCACAGGAATGGTTCAAAGCATAGAAAGTAAGAGGAGACAGTCTTCTTGTACTTAAGTCGGCATTGAGCCTTTTGTATTTAATTCCGATGCAATTTCTGTGTTTCATCGCCAATATAAGGTCAGAGGGATACAGTAAACCTGAAGTGAAGCATCGGAATCTATAACTAGTGTCACAGGAATGGTTCAAAACATAGACAGTAAGAAGAGTCAGTTTTCTTGTACATAAGTCGGCATTGTGCCTTTTCTATCTAATTCCGATGCAATTTCTGTGTTTCATCGTCAATAAGAAGGTCAGAGGGATACAGTAAACCTGAAGTAAAGCATCTGGATCCATAACTAGTGTCACAGGAATGGTTCAAAACATAGACAGTATGAAGAGTCAGTTTTCTTGTACATAAGTCTGCATTGTGCCTTTTGTATTTAATTTCGATGCAATTTCTGTGTTTCATCGTCAATAAGAAGGTCAGAGGGTTACAGTAAAGCTGAAGTAAAGCATCGGAATCAATAACTAGTGTCACAGGAATGGTTCAAAACGTAGACAGTAAGAAGTGTCAGTTTTCTTGTACTCAAGTCGGCATTGTGCCTTTTGTATTTAATTCCGATGCAATTTCTGTGTTTCATTGTCAATAAGAAGGTCAGAGGGATACAGTATACCTGAAGTGAAGCATCGGAATCTATAACTAGTGTCACAGGAATGGTTCAAAACATAGACAGTAATAAGAGTCAGTTTTCTTGCACTTATGTCGGCATTGTGCATTTTGTATTTATTTCCGATGCAATTTCTGTGTTTCATCGCCAATAAGAAGGTCAGAAAGAGGCAGTGAACCTGAAGTCGATAATCCGAATCTAAAACTAGTGTGACAGGAATGGTTCAAATGATAGTCAGTAAGAAGAGTCAGTCTTCTTGTACTTGAGTCGGCATTGTGCCTTTTGTATTTAATTGCATTGCAATTTTCCTTGTTTCATCGACAATAAGGAGGTCAGAGGGATACAGTAAACCTGAAGTGAAGCATCGGAATCTAAAACAGGTCTCACGGGAAAGGTTCAAAACATAGACAGTATGAAGAGCCAGTCTTCTTTCACTTGAGTCGGCATTGTGCCCTTTGTATTTCATTCCGATGCAATATCTGTGTTTCATCGTCAATAAGAAGTTCTGAGGGATACAGTAAACCTGAAGTGAAGCATCGCAATCTATAACTAGTGTCACAGGAATGGTTCAAACATAGACAGTAAGAAGGGTCTGTTTTCTTGTACTGAAGTCCGTATTGTGCCTTTTGTATTTAATTCCGATGCAATTCCTGTGTTTCATCGTCAATAAGAAGGTCAGAGGGACACAGTAAACCTGAAGTGAAGCATCGGAATCTAAATCTAGTGTCACAGGATAGATTCAAAACACAGACAGTAAGAAGAGTCAGTTTTCTTGTACTTAAGTCGGCATTGTGCTTTTTGTATTTAATTCCGATGCAAATTCTGTGTTTCGTCGTCAATAAGAAGGTCCAAGGGATACAGAAAACCTGAAGTGAAGCATCGGAATCTATAACTAGTGTCACATGAATTGTTCTAAACATAGACAGTAAGAAGAGTCAGATTTCTTGTACTTCAGACGGCATTGCGCCTTTTGTATTTAATTCCGATGCAATTTTTGTGTTTCGTCGTCTATAATAAGGTCCAAGGGATACAGAAAACCTGAAGTGAAGCATCGGAATCTAAAACCGGTATCACAGGAAAGGTTCATATCATAGACAATAAGAAGAGCCAGTCTTCTAGTATTTGAGTCGCCATTGTGCCTTTTGTATTTAATTCCGATGCAATTTCTGTGTTTCATCGGCAATAAGAAGGTCAGCGGGATTCAGTAAACCTGAAGTGAAGAATCGGAATCAATAACTAGTGTCACAGGAATGGTTCAAAACATAGACAGTAAGAAGAGTCAGTTTTCTTGTACTTAAGTCGGCATTTTGCCTTTTGTCTCTAATTCCGATGCAATTTCAGTGTTTCATCGTCTATAAGAAGGTCAGAGGTATACAGTAAACCTGAAGTGAAGCATTGGAATCTATAACTAGTGTCACAGGAATGGTTCAAAGCATAGACATTAAGAAGAGTCAATTTTCTTGTACTTAGGTCGGCATTGTGCCTTTTGTATTTAATTCCGATGCAATTTCTGTGTTTCATTGTCAATAAGAAGGTCAGAGGGATACAGTAAACCTGAAGTGAAGCATCGGAATCTATAACTAGTTTCACAGGAATGGTTCAAAACATAGACAATAATAAGAGTCAGTTTTCTTGTACTTATGTCGGCATTGTGAATTTTGTATTTGATTCCGATGCAATTTCTGTGTTTCATCGCCAATAAGAAGGTCAGAGGGAGACAGTGAACCTGAAGTCGATCATCCGAATCTATAACTAGTGTCACAGGAATGGTTCAAATCATAGACAGTAAGAAGGGTCAGTCTTCTTGTACTTGAGTCGGCATTGTGCCTTTTGTATTTAATTGCAATGCAATTTCTGTGTTTCATCGACAATAAGGAGGTCAGAGGGATACAGTAAACCTGAAGTGAAGCATCGGAATCTAAAACAGGTCTCACAGGAAAGGTTCAAAACATAGACAGTATGAAGAGCCAGTCTTCTTGTACTTGAGTCGGCATTGCGAACTTTGTATTTCATTCCGATGCAATTCCTGTGTTTCATCGTCAATAAGAAGGTCAGAGGGATACAGTAAACCTAAAGTGAAGCATCGGAATCTAAATCTAGTTTCACAGGATTGGTTCAAAACACAGACAGTAAGAAGAGTCAGTTTTCTTGTACTTAAGTCGGCATTGTGCCTTTTGTATTTAATTCCGATGCAAATTCTGTGTTTCGTCGTCAATAAGAAGGTCCAAGGGATACAGAAAACCTGAAGTGAAGCATCGGAATCTATAACTAGTGTCACATGAATGGTTCAAAACATAGACAGTAAGAAGAGTCAGATTTCTTGTACTTAAGTCGGCATTGTGCCTTTTGTATTTAATTCCGATGCAATTTTTGTGTTTCGTCGTCTATAATAACGTCCAAGGGATACAGTAAACCTGAAGTGAAGCATCGGAATCTAAAACCGGTCTCACAGGAAAGGTTCATTTCATAGACAGTAAGAAGAGCCAGTCTTCTAGTATTAAAGTCGCCATTGTGCCTTTTGTATTTAATTCCGATGCAATTTCTGTGTTTCATCGGCAATAAGAAGGTCAGCGGGATTCAGTAAACCTGAAGTGAAGAATCGGAATCAATAACTAGTGTCACAGAAATGGTTCAAAACATAGACAGTAAGAAGAGTCAGTTTTCTTGTACTTAAGTCGGCATTTTGCCTTTTGTCTTTAATTCCGATGCAATTTCAGAGTTTAATCGTCTATAAGAAGGTCAGAGGTATACAGTAAACCTGAAGTGAAGCATTGGAATCTATAACTAGTGTCACAGGAATAGTTCAAATCATAGACAGTAAGAAGAGTCAATTTTCTTGTACTTAGGTCGGCATTGTGCCTTTTGTATTTAATTCCGATGCAATTTCTGTGTTTCGTCGTCAATAAGAAGGTCAGAGGGATGCAGTAAACCTGAAGTGAAGCATCGGAATCTATAACTAGTGTCACAGGAATGGTTCAGAACATAGACAGTATGAAGAGTCAGTTTTCTTGTACTTGAGACAGCATTGTGCCTTTTGTATTTAATTCCGATGCAATTTCTGTGTTTCATCGACAATAAGAAGGTCAGAGGGATACAGTAAAGCTGAAGTGAAGCATCGGAATCTCTAACTAGTGTCACAGGAATGGTCCAAAAAAATAGAGGGTAAGATGAGCCAGTCTTCTTGTACTTAAGTCGGCATTGAGCCTTATGTATTTAATTCCGATGAAATTTCTGTGTTTCATCGTCAGTATAAGGTCAGAGGGATACAGTAAACCTGAAGTGAAACATCGGAATCTAAAATCCATCTCACAGGAAAGGTTCAACACATAGACAGTAAGAAGAGTCAGTTTTCTTGGACATAAGTCGGCATTGTGTGTTTTGTATTTAATTCCGATGCAATGTCTGTGTTTCATCGTCAATAAGAAGGTCAGAGGGATACAGTAAACCTGAAGAGAAGCATCGGAATCTATAACTAGTGTCACAGGAATTGTTCAAAACATAGACAGTAAGAAGAGTCAGTTTTCTTGTACCTAAGTCGGCATTGTGCCTTTTGTATTTAATTCCGATGAAATTTCTGTGTTTCATCGTCAATAAGAAGGTCAGAGGGATACAGTAAACCTGAAGTGAAGCGTCGGAATCTATATCTAGTGTCACATGATTGGTTCAAAACATAGACAGTAAGAAGAGTCAGTTTTCTTGTACTCAATTCGGCATTGTGCCTTTTGTATGTAATTCCGATGCAAATTCTGTGTTTCGTCGTCAATACGAAGGTCCAAGGGATACAGTAATCCTGAAGTGAAGCATCGGAATCTATAACCAGTGTCACATGAATGGTTCAAAGCATAGACAGTAAGAAGAGTCAGTTTTCTTGTACTTAATTCGGCATTGTGGCTTTTGCATTTAAATCCGATGCAATTTCTGTGTTTCATCGTCAATAAGAAGGTCAGAGGGATACAGTAAACCGGTAGTGAAGCATCGGAATCGATAACTAGTGTCACAGGAATGGTTCAAAACATAGACAGTAAGAAGAGTCAATTTTCTTGTACTTAAGTCGGCATTGTGCCTTTTGTATTTAATTCTGTTGCAATTTCTGTGTTTCATCGTCAATAAGAAGGTCAGTGGGATACAGTAAACCTGAAGTGAAGCATCGGAATCTATAACTAGTGTCACAGGAATGGTTCAAAACATAGTCAGTAAGAAGAGTCAGTTTTCTTGTACTTAAGTCGGCATTGTGCCTTTTGGATTTAATTCCGATGCAATTTCTGTGTTTCATCGTCAATAAGAAGATCCGAGGGATACAGTAAACCTGAAGTGAAGCATCGGAATCTATAACTAGTGTCAAAGGAATGGTTCAAAACATAGACAGTAGGAAGAGTCAGTTTTCTTGTACATAAGTCGGCATTGTGCCTTTTGTATTTAATTCCGATGCAATTTCTGTGTTTCATCGTCAATACGAAGGTCAGAGGGAAACAGTAAACCTGAAGTGAAGCATTGGAATCTATAACTAGTGTCACAGGAATAGTTCAAAGCATAGACAGTAAGAAGAGTCAATTTTCTTGTACTTAGATCGGCATTGTGTTTTTTGTATTTAATTCCGATTCAATTTCAGTGTTTCACCGTCAATAAGAAGGTCAGAGGTATACAGTAAACCTGAAGTGAAGCATCGGAATCTAAAACAGGTCTCACAGGAAAGGTTCAAAACATAGACAGTATGAAGAGCCAGTCATCTTGTACATAAGTCGGCATTGTGCCCTTTGTATTTCATTCCGATGCAAGTTCTGTGTTTCATCGTAAATAAGAAGTTCAGAGGGATACAGTAAACCTGAAGTGAAGCATCGCAATCTATAACTAGGGTCACAGGAATGGTTCAAACATAGACAGTAAGAAGGGTCTGTTTTCTTGTACTGAAGTCGGTATTGTGCCTTTTGTATTTAATTCCAATACAATTCCTGTGTTTCATCGTCAATAAGAAGGTCAGAGGGATACAGTAAACCTAAAGTGAAGCATAGGAATGTAAATCTAGTGTCACAGGATTGGTTCAAAACACAGACAGTAAGAAGAGTCAGTTTTCTTGTACTTAAGCCGGCATTGTCCCTTTTGTATTTAATTCCGATGCAAATTCTGTGTTTCGTCGTCAATAAGAAGGTCCAAGGGATACAGAAAACCTGAAGTGAAGCATCGGAATCTATAACCAGTGTCACATGAATGGTTCAAAACATAGACAGTAAGAAGAGTCAGATTTCTTGTAGTTAAGTCGGCATTGTGCCTTTTGTATTTAATTCCGATGCAATTTTTGTGTTTCGTCGTCTATAATAAGGTCCAAGGGATACAGTAAACCTGAAGTGAAGCATCGGAATCTAAAACCGGTCTCACAGGAAAGGTTCATATCATAGACAGTAAGAAGAGAGAGTCATCTAGTATTTGAGTCGCCATTGTGCCTTTTGTATTTAAGTCCGATGCAATTTCTGTGTTTCATCGGCAATAAGAAGGTCAGCGGGATTCAGTAAACCTGAAGTGAAGAATCGGAATCAATAACTAGTGTCACAGGAATGGTTCAAAACATAGACAGTAAGAAGAGTCAGTTTTCTTGTACTTAAGTCGGCATTTTGCCTTTTGTCTTTAATTCCGATGCAATTTCAGTGTTTCATCGTCTATAAGAAGGTCAGAGGTATACAGTAAACCTGAAGTGAAGCATTGGAATCTATAACTAGTGTCACAGGAATAGTTCAAAGCATAGACAGTAAGAAGAGTCAATTTTCTTGTACTTAGGTCGGCATTGTGCCTTTTGTATTTAATTCCGATGCAATTTCTGTGTTTCGTCGTCAATAAGAAGGTCAGAGGGATGCAGTAAACCTGAAGTGAAGCATCGGAATCTATAACTAGTGTCACAGGAATGGTTCAGAACATAGACAGTATGAAGAGTCAGTTTTCTTGTACTTGAGTCAGCATTGTGCCTTTTGTATTTAATTCCGATGCAATTTCTGTGTTTCATCGACAATAAGAAGGTCAGAGGGATGCAGTAAACCTGAAGTGAAGCATCGGAATCTATAACTAGTGTCACAGGAAATGTTCAAAACATAGGCAGTAAGAAGAGTCAATTTTCTAGTACTTAAGTCGGTATTGTGCCTTTTGTATTTAATTCCGATGAAATGCCTGTGTTTCATCGTTAATAAGAAGATCAGAGGGATACAGTAAACCCGAAGTGAAGCATCGGAATCTATAACTAGTGTCACAGGAATGGTTCAAAACATAGAGAGTAAGAAGAGTCAGTTTTCTTGTACTTAAGTTGGCATTTTGCCTCTTGTATTTAATTCCGATGCAATTTCTATGTTTAATCGACAATAAGAAGTTCACAGTGATACAGTAAAGCTGAAGTGAAGCATCGGAATCTCTAACTAGTGTCACAGGAATGGTCCAAAAAAATAGAGGGTAAGATGAGCCAGTCTTCTTGTACTTAAGTCGGCATTGAGCCTTATGTATTTAATTCCGATGCAATTTCTGTGTTTCATCGTCAGTATAAGGTCAGAGGGATACAGTAAACCTGAAGTGAAACATTGGAATCTAAAACCCATCTCACAGGAAAGGTTCAACACATAGACAGTAAGAAGAGTCAGTTTTCTTGGACATAAGTCGGCATTGTGTGTTTTGTATTTAATTCCGATGCAATGTCTGTGTTTCATCTTCAATAAGAAGGTCAGAGGGATACAGTAAACCTGAAGAGAAGCATCGGAATCTATAACTAGTGTCACAGGAATTGTTCAAAACATAGACAGTAAGAAGAGTCAGTTTTCTTGTACTTAAGTCGGCATTGTGCCTTTTGTATTTAATTCCGATGAAATTTCTGTGTTTCATCGCAAATAAGAAGGTCAGAGGGATACAGTAAACCTGAAGTGAAGCATCGGAATCTATATCTAGTGTCACATGATTGGTTCAAAACATAGACAGTAAGAAGAGTCAGTTTTCTTGTACTCAATTCGGCATTGTGCCTTTTGTATTTAATTCCGACGCAAATTCTGTGTTTCGTCGTCAATACGAAGGTCCAAGGGATACAGTAATCCTGAAGTGAAGCATCGGAATCTATAACCAGTGTCACATGAATGGTTCAAAGCATAGACAGTAAGAAGAGTCAGTTTTCTTGTACTTAATTCGGCATTGTGGCTTTTGCATTTAATTCCGATGCAATTTCTGTGTTTCATCGTCAATAAGAAGGTCAGAGCGATACAGTAAACCGGAAGTGAAGAATCGGAATCGATAACTAGTGTCACAGGAATGGTTCAAAACATAGACAGTAAGAAGAGTCAATTTTCTTGTACTTAAGTCGGCATTGTGCCTTTTGTATTTAATTCCGTTGCAATTTCTGTGTTTCATCGTCAATAAGAAGGTCAGTGGGACACAGTAAACCTGAAGTGAAGCATCGGAATCTATAACTAGTGTCACAGGAATGGTTCAAAACATAGTCAGTAAGAAGAGTCAGTTTTCTTGTACCTAAGTCGGCATTGTGCCTTTTGTATTTAATTCCGATGCAATTTAAGTGTTTCATCGTCAATAAGAACATCCGAGGGATACAGTAAACCTGAAGTGAAGCATCGGAATCTATAACTAGTGTCACAGGAATGGTTCAAAACATAGACAGTAAGAAGAGTTAGTTTTCTTGTAATTAAGTCGGCATTGTGCTTTTGTATTTAATTCCGATGCAAATTCTGTGTTTCATCGTCAATAAGATGGTCAGAGGGATACAGTAAACCTGAAGTGAAGCATCGGAATCTATAACTAGTGTCACATGAATAGTTCAAGACATAGACAGTAAGAAGAGTCAGTTTTCTTGTACATAAGTCTTCATTGTGCCTTTTGTATTTAATTCCGATGCTATTTCCGTGTTTCATCGTCAATAAGAAGGTCAGAGGGATACAGTAAACCTGAAGTGAAGCACCGTAATCTATAACTAGTGTCACAGGAATGGTTCAAAACATAGACAGTAAGAAGAGTCAGTTTTCTTGTACTAAAGTCGGCATTGTGCCTTTTGTAATTAATTCCGATGCAATTTCTGTGTTTCATCAACAATAAGAAGGTCAGAGGGATACAGTAAACCTGAAGTGAAGCATTGGAATCTATAACTAGTGTCACAGGAATGGTTAAAGCTTAGACAGTAAGAATAGTCAGTTTTCTTGTGCTTAAGTCGGCATTGTGCCTTTTGTATTTAATTCCGAAGCAATTTCTGTGATTCATCGTCAAAAAGAAGGTCGGAGGGATAAAGTAAACTTTGAGTAAAGCATCGGAGTCTATGACTAGTGTCACATAAATGGTTCAAAACATACACAGTAAGAAGAGTCAGTTTTCTTGTACTTAAGTCGGCATTGTGTTTTTTGTATTTCATTCCGATTCAATTTCAGTGTTTCACCGTCAATAAGAAGGTCAGAGGTATACAGTAAACCTGAAGTGAAGCATCGGAATCTATAACTAGTTTCACAGGAATGATTCAAAACATAGACAGTAAGAAGAGTCAGTTTTCTTGTTCTTATGTCGGCATTGTGCCATTTGTATTTAATTCCGATGCAATTTCTGTGTTTCATCGACAATAAGGGCGTCCGAGGGATACAGTAAACCTGAAGTGAAGCATCGGAATCTATAACTAGTGTCACAGGAATGGTTCAAAACATAGACAGTAAGAAGAGCCAGTCTTCTCGTTCTTGAGTCGGAATTGTGCATTTTCTATTTAATTCCGATGCAATTTCTGTGTTTCATCGTCAATAAGAAGGTCAGAGGGATACAGTAAACCTGAAGCCAAGCATCGGAATCAATAACTAGTGTCACAGGAATGGTTCAAAACAAAGACAGTAATAAGAGTCAGTTTTCTTGTTCTTATGTCGGCATTGTGCATTTTGTATTTAATTCCGATGCAATTTCTGTGTTTCATCGCCAATAAGAAGGTCAGAGGGAGACAGTGAACGTGAAGTCGAGCATCCGAATCCATAACTATTGTCACAGGAATGGTTCAAAGCATAGACAGTAAGATGAGCCAGTCTTCTTGTACTTCAGTCGGCATTGTGCCTTTTGTATTTAATTCCGATGCAATTTCTGTGTTTCATCGACAATAAGGAGGTCAGAGGGATACAGTAAACATGAAGTGAACTATCGGAATCTATAACTAGTGTCACAGGAATGGTTCAAAACATAGACAGTAAGAAGAGCCAGTCTTCTTGTCCTTGAGTCGGAATTGTGCCTTTTGTATTTAATTCCGATGCAATTTCTGTGTTTCATCGTCAATAAGAAGGTCACAGTGATACAGTAAAGCTGAAGTGAAGCATCGGAATCTCTAACTAGCGTCACAGGAATGGTCCAAAGAATAGAGAGTAAGATGAGACAGTCTTCTAGTACTTAAGTCGGCATTGAGTCTTATGTATTTAATTCCGATGCAATTTCTGTGTTTCATCGTCAGTATAAGGTCAGAGGGCTACAGTAAACCTGAAGTGAAGCTTAGGAATCTAAAACCCATCTCACAGGAAAGGTTCAAAACATAGACAGTAAGAAGAGTCAGTTTTCTTGTACATAAGTCGGCATTGTGCCTTTTGTATTCAATTCCGATGCAATTCCTGTGTTTCATCGTCAATAAGAAGGTCAGAGGGATACAGTAAACCTAAAGTGAAGCATCGGAATCTATAACTAGTGTCACAGGAATGGTTCAAAACATAGACAGTAAGAAGAGTCAGTTTTCTTGTACTTAAGTCGGCATTGTGCCTTTTATATTTATTTACGATGTAATTTCTGTGTTTCATCGTCAATAAGAAGGTCAGAGGGATACAGTAAACCTGAAGGGAAGCATCGGAATCTATAACTAGTGTCACAGGAATGGTTCAAACATAGACAGTAAGAAGAGTCTGTTTTCTTGTACTTCAGTCGACATTGTGCCTTTTGTATTTAATTCCGATGCAATTCCTGTGTTTCATCGTCAATAAGAAGGTCAGAGGGATACAGTAAACCTGAAGTGAAGCATCGGAATCTATATCTAGTGTCATAGGATTGGTTCAAAACATAGACAGTAAGAAGAGTCAGTTATCTTGTACTTAAGTCGGCATTGTGCCATTTATATTTATTTCCGATGTAATTTCTGTGTTTCATCGTCAATAAGAAGGTCAGAGGGATACAGTAAACCTGAAGGGAAGCATCGGAATCTATAACTAGTGTCACAGGAATGGTTCAAACATAGACAGTAAGAAGAGTCTGTTTTCTTGTACTTAAGTCGGCATTGTGCCTTTTTTATTTAATTGCGATGCAATTCCTGTGTTTCATCGTCAATAAGAAGGTCAGAGGGATACAGTAAACCTGAAGTGAAGCATCGGAATCTATATCTAGTGTCACAGGAATGGTTCAAACATAGACAGTAAGAAGAGGCAGTTTTCTTGTACTTAATTCGGCATTGTGCCTTTTGCATTTAATTCCGATGCAATTTCTGTGTTTCATCGTCAATAAGAAGGTCCGAGGGATACAGTAAACCTGAAGTGAAGCATCCTAATCTATAGCTAGTGTCACAGGAATGGTTCAAAACATAGACAGTAGGAAGAGCCAGTCTTCTTGTACTTGAGTCGGAATTGTGCCTTTTGTATTTAAATCCGATGCAATTTCTGTGTTTCATCGTCAATAAAAAGGTCACAGTGATACAGTAAAGCTGAAGTGAAGCATCGGAATCTCTAACTAGTGTCACAGGAATGGTCCAAAGAATAGAGAGTAAGATGAGACAGTCTTCTTGTACTTAAGTCGGCATTGAGTCTTATGTATTTAATTCCGATGCAATTTCTGTGTTTCATCGTCAGTATAAGGTCAGAGGGATACAGTAAACCTGAAGTGAAGCTTCGGAATCTAAAACCCATCTTACAGGAAAGGTTCAAAACATAGACAGTAAGAAGAGTCAGTTTTCTTGTACATAAGTCGGCATTGTGCCTTTTGTATTTAATTCCGATGCAATTTCTGTGTTTCATCGTCAATAAGAAGGTCAGAGGGATACAGTAAACCTGAAGTGAAGCATCGGAATCTATAACTAGTGTCACAGGAATGGTTCAAAACATAGACAGTAAGAAGAGTCAGTTTTCTTGTACTTAAGTCGGCATTGTGCCTTTTATATTTATTTCCGATGTAATTTCTGTGTTTCATCGTCAATAAGAAGGTCAGAGGGATGCAGTAAACCTGAAGGGAAGCATCGGAATCTATAACTAGTGTCACAGGAATGGTTCAAAACATAGACAGTAAGAAGAGTCTGTTTACTTGTACTTAAGTCGGCATTGTGCCTTTTGTATTTAATTCCGATGCAATTCCTGTGTTTCAACGTCAATAAGAAGGTCAGAGGGATACAGTAAACCTGAAGTGAAGCATCGGAATCTATATCTAGTGTCACAGGATTGGTTCAAAACATAGACAGTAAGAAGAGTCAGTTTTCTTGTACTGAAGTCGGCATTGTGCCTTTTGTATTTAATTCCGATGCAAATTCTGTGTTTCGTCGTCAATACGAAGGTCACAGTGATACAGTAAAGCTGAAGTGCAGCATCGGAATCTCTAACTAGTGTCACAGGAATGGTCCAAAGAATAGAGAGTAAGATGAGACAGTCTTCTTGTACTTAAGTCGGCATTGAGCCTTATGTATTTAATTCCGATGCAATCTCTGTGTTTCATCGTCAGTATAAGGTCAGAGGGATACAGTAAAAATGAAGTGAAGCATCGGAATCGATAACTAGTGTCACAGGAATGGTTCAAAACATAGACAGTAAGAAGAGTCAGTTTTCTTGTACTTAAGTCGGCATTGTGCCTTTTGTATTTAATTCCGTTGCAATTTCTGTGTTTCATCGTCAATAAGAAGGTCAGTGGGATACAGTAAACCTGAAGTGAAGCATCGGAATCTATAACTAGTGTCACAGGAATGGTTCAAAACATAGTCAGTAAGAAGAGTCAGTTTTCTTGTACTTAAGTCGGCATTGTGTCTTTGTATTTAATTCCGATGCAATTTCTGTGTTTCATCGTCAATAAGAAGGTCCGAGGGATACAGTAAACCTGAAGTGAAGCATCCTAATCTATAGCTAGTGTCACAGGAATGGTTCAAAACATAGACAGTAAGAAGAGCCAGTCTTCTTGTACTTGAGTCGGAATTGTGCCTTTTGTATTTAATTCCGATGCAATTTCTGTGTTTCATCGTCAATAAGAAGGTCACAGTGATACAGTAAAGCTGAAGTGAAGCATCGGAATCTCTAACTAGTGTCACAGGAATGGTGCAAAGAATAGAGAGGAAGATGAGACAGTCTTCTTGTACTTAAGTCGGCATTGAGCCTTATGTATTTAATTCCGATGCAATCTCTGTGTTTCATCGTCAGTATAAGGTCAGAGGGATACAGTAAACCTGATGTGAAGCATCGGAATCTAAAACCCATCTCACAGGAAAAGTTCAGAACATAGACAGTAAGAAGAGTCAGTTTTCTTGTACATAAGTCGGCATTGTGCCTTTTGTATTTAATTCCGATGCAATTTCTGTGTTTCATCGTCAATAAGAAGGTCACAGTGATACAGTAAAGCTGAAGTGAAGCATCGGAATCTCAAACTAGCGTCACAGGAATGGTCCAAAGAATAGAGAGTAAGATGAGACAGTCTTCTAGTACTTAAGTCGGCATTGAGTCTTATGTATTTAATTCCGATGCAATTTCTGTGTTTCATCGTCAGTATAAGGTCAGAGGGCTACAGTAAACCTGAAGTGAAGCTTAGGAATCTAAAACCCATCTCACAGGAAAGGTTCAAAACATAGACAGTAAGAAGAGTCAGTTTTCTTGTACATAAGTCGGCATTGTGCCTTTTGTATTCAATTCCGATGCAATTCCTGTGTTTCATCGTCAATAAGAAGGTCAGAGGGATACAGTAAACCTAAAGTGAAGCATCGGAATCTATAACTAGTGTCACAGGAATGGTTCAAAACATAGACAGTAAGAAGAGTCAGTTTTCTTGTACTTAAGTCGGCATTGTGCCTTTTATATTTATTTACGATGTAATTTCTGTGTTTCATCGTCAATAAGAAGGTCAGAGGGATACAGTAAACCTGAAGGGAAGCATCGGAATCTATAACTAGTGTCACAGGAATGGTTCAAACATAGACAGTAAGAAGAGTCTGTTTTCTTGTACTTAAGTCGACATTGTGCCTTTTGTATTTAATTCCGATGCAATTCCTGTGTTTCATCGTCAATAAGAAGGTCAGAGGGATACAGTAAACCTGAAGTGAAGCATCGGAATCTATATCTAGTGTCATAGGATTGGTTCAAAACATAGACAGTAAGAAGAGTCAGTTATCTTGTACTTAAGTCGGCATTGTGCCATTTATATTTATTTCCGATGTAATTTCTGTGTTTCATCGTCAATTAGAAGGTCAGAGGGATACAGTAAACCTGAAGGGAAGCATCGGAATCTATAACTAGTGTCACAGGAATGGTTCAAACATAGACAGTAAGAAGAGTCTGTTTTCTTGTACTTAAGTCGGCATTGTGCCTTTTGTATTTAATTCCGATGCAATTCCTGTGTTTCATCGTCAATAAGAAGGTCAGAGGGATACAGTAAACCTGAAGTGAAGCATCGGAATCTATATCTAGTGTCACAGGAATGGTTCAAACATAGACAGTAAGAAGAGTCAGTTTTCTTGTACTTAATTCGGCATTGTGCCTTTTGCATTTAATTCCGATGCAATTTCTGTGTTTCATCGTCAATAAGAAGGTCCGAGGGATACAGTAAACCTGAAGTGAAGCATCCTAATCTATAGCTAGTGTCACAGGAATGGTTCAAAACATAGACAGTAGGAAGAGCCAGTCTTCTTGTACTTGAGTCGGAATTGTGCCTTTTGTATTTAAATCCGATGCAATTTCTGTGTTTCATCGTCAATAAAAAGGTCACAGTGATACAGTAAAGCTGAAGTGAAGCATCGGAATCTCTAACTAGTGTCACAGGAATGGTCCAAAGAATAGAGAGTAAGATGAGACAGTCTTCTTGTACTTAAGTCGGCATTGAGTCTTATGTATTTAATTCCGATGCAATTTCTGTGTTTCATCGTCAGTATAAGGTCAGAGGGATACAGTAAACCTGAAGTGAAGCTTCGGAATCTAAAACCCATCTTACAGGAAAGGTTCAAAACATAGACAGTAAGAAGAGTCAGTTTTCTTGTACATAAGTCGGCATTGTGCCTTTTGTATTTAATTCCGATGCAATTTCTGTGTTTCATCGTCAATAAGAAGGTCAGAGGGATACAGTAAACCTGAAGTGAAGCATCGGAATCTATAACTAGTGTCACAGGAATGGTTCAAAACATAGACAGTAAGAAGAGTCAGTTTTCTTGTACTTAAGTCGGCATTGTGCCTTTTATATTTATTTCCGATGTAATTTCTGTGTTTCATCGTCAATAAGAAGGTCAGAGGGATGCAGTAAACCTGAAGGGAAGCATCGGAATCTATAACTAGTGTCACAGGAATGGTTCAAAACATAGACAGTAAGAAGAGTCTGTTTTCTTGTACTTAAGTCGGCATTGTGCCTTTTGTATTTAATTCCGATGCAATTCCTGTGTTTCATCGTCAATAAGAAGGTCAGAGGGATACAGTAAACCTGAAGTGAAGCATCGGAATCTATATCTAGTGTCACAGGATTGGTTCAAAACATAGACAGTAAGAAGAGTCAGTTTTCTTGTACTGAAGTCGGCATTGTGCCTTTTGTATTTAATTCCGATGCAAATTCTGTGTTTCGTCGTCAATACGAAGGTCCAAGGGATACAGTCAACCTGAAGTGAAGCATCGGAAACTATAACTAGTGTCACATGAATGGTTCAAAACATAGACAGTAAGAACAGTCAGTTTTCTTGTACTTAAGTCGGCATTGTGTCTTTTGTATTTAATTCCGATGCAATTTCTGTGTTTCATCGTCAATAAGAAGGTCCGAGGGATAAAGTAAACCTGAAGTGAAGCATCCTAATCTATAGCTAGTGTCACAGGAATGGTTCAAAACATAGACAGTAAGAAGAGCCAGTCTTCTTGTACTTGAGTCGGAATTGTGCCTTTTGTATTTAATTCCGTTGCAATTTCTGTGTTTCATCGTCAATAAGAAGGTCACAGTGATACAGTAAAGCTGAAGTGCAGCATCGGAATCTCTAACTAGTGTCACAGGAATGGTCCAAAGAATAGAGAGTAAGATGAGACAGTCTTCTTGTACTTAAGTCGGCATTGAGCCTTATGTATTTAATTCCGATGCAATCTCTGTGTTTCATCGTCAGTATAAGGTCAGAGGGATACAGTAAAACTGAAGTGAAGCATCGGAATCGATAACTAGTGTCACAGGAATGGTTCAAAACATAGACAGTAAGAAGAGTCAGTTTTCTTGTACTTAAGTCGGCATTGTGCCTTTTGTATTTAATTCCGTTGCAATTTCTGTGTTTCATCGTCAATAAGAAGGTCAGTGGGATACAGTAAACCTGAAGTGAAGCATCGGAATCTATAACTAGTGTCACAGGAATGGTTCAAAACATAGTCAGTAAGAAGAGTCAGTTTTCTTGTACTTAAGTCGTCATTGTGTCTTTGTATTTAATTCCGATGCAATTTCTGTGTTTCATCGTCAATAAGAAGGTCCGAGGGATACAGTAAACCTGAAGTGAAGCATCCTAATCTATAGCTAGTGTCACAGGAATGGTTCAAAACATAGACAGTAAGAAGAGCCAGTCTTCTTGTACTTGAGTCGGAATTGTGCCTTTTGTATTTAATTCCGATGCAATTTCTGTGTTTCATCGTCAATAAGAAGGTCACAGTGATACAGTAAAGCTGAAGTGAAGCATCGGAATCTCTAACTAGTGTCACAGGAATGGTGCAAAGAATAGAGAGGAAGATGAGACAGTCTTCTTGTACTTAAGTCGGCATTGAGCCTTATGTATTTAATTCCGATGCAATCTCTGTGTTTCATCGTCAGTATAAGGTCAGAGGGATACAGTAAACCTGATGTGAAGCATCGGAATCTAAAACCCATCTCACAGGAAAAGTTCAGAACATAGACAGTAAGAAGAGTCAGTTTTCTTGTACATAAGTCGGCATTGTGCCTTTTGTATTTAATTCCGATGCAATTTCTGTGTTTCATCGTCAATAAGAAGGTCACAGTGATACAGTAAAGCTGAAGTGAAGCATCGGAATCTCAAACTAGCGTCACAGGAATGGTCCAAAGAATAGAGAGTAAGATGAGACAGTCTTCTAGTACTTAAGTCGGCATTGAGTCTTATGTATTTAATTCCGATGCAATTTCTGTGTTTCATCGTCAGTATAAGGTCAGAGGGCTACAGTAAACCTGAAGTGAAGCTTAGGAATCTAAAACCCATCTCACAGGAAAGGTTCAAAACATAGACAGTAAGAAGAGTCAGTTTTCTTGTACATAAGTCGGCATTGTGCCTTTTGTATTCAATTCCGATGCAATTCCTGTGTTTCATCGTCAATAAGAAGGTCAGAGGGATACAGTAAACCTAAAGTGAAGCATCGGAATCTATAACTAGTGTCACAGGAATGGTTCAAAACATAGACAGTAAGAAGAGTCAGTTTTCTTGTACTTAAGTCGGCATTGTGCCTTTTATATTTATTTACGATGTAATTTCTGTGTTTCATCGTCAATAAGAAGGTCAGAGGGATACAGTAAACCTGAAGGGAAGCATCGGAATCTATAACTAGTGTCACAGGAATGGTTCAAACATAGACAGTAAGAAGAGTCTGTTTTCTTGTACTTAAGTCGACATTGTGCCTTTTGTATTTAATTCCGATGCAATTCCTGTGTTTCATCGTCAATAAGAAGGTCAGAGGGATACAGTAAACCTGAAGTGAAGCATCGGAATCTATATCTAGTGTCATAGGATTGGTTCAAAACATAGACAGTAAGAAGAGTCAGTTATCTTGTACTTAAGTCGGCATTGTGCCATTTATATTTATTTCCGATGTAATTTCTGTGTTTCATCGTCAATTAGAAGGTCAGAGGGATACAGTAAACCTGAAGGGAAGCATCGGAATCTATAACTAGTGTCACAGGAATGGTTCAAACATAGACAGTAAGAAGAGTCTGTTTTCTTGTACTTAAGTCGGCATTGTGCCTTTTGTATTTAATTCCGATGCAATTCCTGTGTTTCATCGTCAATAAGAAGGTCAGAGGGATACAGTAAACCTGAAGTGAAGCATCGGAATCTATATCTAGTGTCACAGGAATGGTTCAAACATAGACAGTAAGAAGAGTCAGTTTTCTTGTACTTAATTCGGCATTGTGCCTTTTGCATTTAATTCCGATGCAATTTCTGTGTTTCATCGTCAATAAGAAGGTCCGAGGGATACAGTAAACCTGAAGTGAAGCATCCTAATCTATAGCTAGTGTCACAGGAATGGTTCAAAACATAGACAGTAGGAAGAGCCAGTCTTCTTGTACTTGAGTCGGAATTGTGCCTTTTGTATTTAAATCCGATGCAATTTCTGTGTTTCATCGTCAATAAAAAGGTCACAGTGATACAGTAAAGCTGAAGTGAAGCATCGGAATCTCTAACTAGTGTCACAGGAATGGTCCAAAGAATAGAGAGTAAGATGAGACAGTCTTCTTGTACTTAAGTCGGCATTGAGTCTTATGTATTTAATTCCGATGCAATTTCTGTGTTTCATCGTCAGTATAAGGTCAGAGGGATACAGTAAACCTGAAGTGAAGCTTCGGAATCTAAAACCCATCTTACAGGAAAGGTTCAAAACATAGACAGTAAGAAGAGTCAGTTTTCTTGTACATAAGTCGGCATTGTGCCTTTTGTATTTAATTCCGATGCAATTTCTGTGTTTCATCGTCAATAAGAAGGTCAGAGGGATACAGTAAACCTGAAGTGAAGCATCGGAATCTATAACTAGTGTCACAGGAATGGTTCAAAACATAGACAGTAAGAAGAGTCAGTTTTCTTGTACTTAAGTCGGCATTGTGCCTTTTATATTTATTTCCGATGTAATTTCTGTGTTTCATCGTCAATAAGAAGGTCAGAGGGATGCAGTAAACCTGAAGGGAAGCATCGGAATCTATAACTAGTGTCACAGGAATGGTTCAAAACATAGACAGTAAGAAGAGTCTGTTTTCTTGTACTTAAGTCGGCATTGTGCCTTTTGTATTTAATTCCGATGCAATTCCTGTGTTTCATCGTCAATAAGAAGGTCAGAGGGATACAGTAAACCTGAAGTGAAGCATCGGAATCTATATCTAGTGTCACAGGATTGGTTCAAAACATAGACAGTAAGAAGAGTCAGTTTTCTTGTACTGAAGTCGGCATTGTGCCTTTTGTATTTAATTCCGATGCAAATTCTGTGTTTCGTCGTCAATACGAAGGTCCAAGGGATACAGTCAACCTGAAGTGAAGCATCGGAAACTATAACTAGTGTCACATGAATGGTTCAAAACATAGACAGTAAGAACAGTCAGTTTTCTTGTACTTAAGTCGGCATTGTGTCTTTTGTATTTAATTCCGATGCAATTTCTGTGTTTCATCGTCAATAAGAAGGTCCGAGGGATAAAGTAAACCTGAAGTGAAGCATCCTAATCTATAGCTAGTGTCACAGGAATGGTTCAAAACATAGACAGTAAGAAGAGCCAGTCTTCTTGTACTTGAGTCGGAATTGTGCCTTTTGTATTTAATTCCGTTGCAATTTCTGTGTTTCATCGTCAATAAGAAGGTCACAGTGATACAGTAAAGCTGAAGTGCAGCATCGGAATCTCTAACTAGTGTCACAGGAATGGTCCAAAGAATAGAGAGTAAGATGAGACAGTCTTCTTGTACTTAAGTCGGCATTGAGCCTTATGTATTTAATTCCGATGCAATCTCTGTGTTTCATCGTCAGTATAAGGTCAGAGGGATACAGTAAAACTGAAGTGAAGCATCGGAATCGATAACTAGTGTCACAGGAATGGTTCAAAACATAGACAGTAAGAAGAGTCAGTTTTCTTGTACTTAAGTCGGCATTGTGCCTTTTGTATTTAATTCCGTTGCAATTTCTGTGTTTCATCGTCAATAAGAAGGTCAGTGGGATACAGTAAACCTGAAGTGAAGCATCGGAATCTATAACTAGTGTCACAGGAATGGTTCAAAACATAGTCAGTAAGAAGAGTCAGTTTTCTTGTACTTAAGTCGTCATTGTGTCTTTGTATTTAATTCCGATGCAATTTCTGTGTTTCATCGTCAATAAGAAGGTCCGAGGGATACAGTAAACCTGAAGTGAAGCATCCTAATCTATAGCTAGTGTCACAGGAATGGTTCAAAACATAGACAGTAAGAAGAGCCAGTCTTCTTGTACTTGAGTCGGAATTGTGCCTTTTGTATTTAATTCCGATGCAATTTCTGTGTTTCATCGTCAATAAGAAGGTCACAGTGATACAGTAAAGCTGAAGTGAAGCATCGGAATCTCTAACTAGTGTCACAGGAATGGTGCAAAGAATAGAGAGGAAGATGAGACAGTCTTCTTGTACTTAAGTCGGCATTGAGCCTTATGTATTTAATTCCGATGCAATCTCTGTGTTTCATCGTCAGTATAAGGTCAGAGGGATACAGTAAACCTGATGTGAAGCATCGGAATCTAAAACCCATCTCACAGGAAAAGTTCAGAACATAGACAGTAAGAAGAGTCAGTTTTCTTGTACATAAGTCGGCATTGTGCCTTTTGTATTTAATTCCGATGCAATTTCTGTGTTTCATCGTCAATAAGAAGGTCACAGTGATACAGTAAAGCTGAAGTGAAGCATCGGAATCTCAAACTAGCGTCACAGGAATGGTCCAAAGAATAGAGAGTAAGATGAGACAGTCTTCTAGTACTTAAGTCGGCATTGAGTCTTATGTATTTAATTCCGATGCAATTTCTGTGTTTCATCGTCAGTATAAGGTCAGAGGGCTACAGTAAACCTGAAGTGAAGCTTAGGAATCTAAAACCCATCTCACAGGAAAGGTTCAAAACATAGACAGTAAGAAGAGTCAGTTTTCTTGTACATAAGTCGGCATTGTGCCTTTTGTATTCAATTCCGATGCAATTCCTGTGTTTCATCGTCAATAAGAAGGTCAGAGGGATACAGTAAACCTAAAGTGAAGCATCGGAATCTATAACTAGTGTCACAGGAATGGTTCAAAACATAGACAGTAAGAAGAGTCAGTTTTCTTGTACTTAAGTCGGCATTGTGCCTTTTATATTTATTTACGATGTAATTTCTGTGTTTCATCGTCAATAAGAAGGTCAGAGGGATACAGTAAACCTGAAGGGAAGCATCGGAATCTATAACTAGTGTCACAGGAATGGTTCAAACATAGACAGTAAGAAGAGTCTGTTTTCTTGTACTTAAGTCGACATTGTGCCTTTTGTATTTAATTCCGATGCAATTCCTGTGTTTCATCGTCAATAAGAAGGTCAGAGGGATACAGTAAACCTGAAGTGAAGCATCGGAATCTATATCTAGTGTCATAGGATTGGTTCAAAACATAGACAGTAAGAAGAGTCAGTTATCTTGTACTTAAGTCGGCATTGTGCCATTTATATTTATTTCCGATGTAATTTCTGTGTTTCATCGTCAATTAGAAGGTCAGAGGGATACAGTAAACCTGAAGGGAAGCATCGGAATCTATAACTAGTGTCACAGGAATGGTTCAAACATAGACAGTAAGAAGAGTCTGTTTTCTTGTACTTAAGTCGGCATTGTGCCTTTTGTATTTAATTCCGATGCAATTCCTGTGTTTCATCGTCAATAAGAAGGTCAGAGGGATACAGTAAACCTGAAGTGAAGCATCGGAATCTATATCTAGTGTCACAGGAATGGTTCAAACATAGACAGTAAGAAGAGTCAGTTTTCTTGTACTTAATTCGGCATTGTGCCTTTTGCATTTAATTCCGATGCAATTTCTGTGTTTCATCGTCAATAAGAAGGTCCGAGGGATACAGTAAACCTGAAGTGAAGCATCCTAATCTATAGCTAGTGTCACAGGAATGGTTCAAAACATAGACAGTAGGAAGAGCCAGTCTTCTTGTACTTGAGTCGGAATTGTGCCTTTTGTATTTAAATCCGATGCAATTTCTGTGTTTCATCGTCAATAAAAAGGTCACAGTGATACAGTAAAGCTGAAGTGAAGCATCGGAATCTCTAACTAGTGTCACAGGAATGGTCCAAAGAATAGAGAGTAAGATGAGACAGTCTTCTTGTACTTAAGTCGGCATTGAGTCTTATGTATTTAATTCCGATGCAATTTCTGTGTTTCATCGTCAGTATAAGGTCAGAGGGATACAGTAAACCTGAAGTGAAGCTTCGGAATCTAAAACCCATCTTACAGGAAAGGTTCAAAACATAGACAGTAAGAAGAGTCAGTTTTCTTGTACATAAGTCGGCATTGTGCCTTTTGTATTTAATTCCGATGCAATTTCTGTGTTTCATCGTCAATAAGAAGGTCAGAGGGATACAGTAAACCTGAAGTGAAGCATCGGAATCTATAACTAGTGTCACAGGAATGGTTCAAAACATAGACAGTAAGAAGAGTCAGTTTTCTTGTACTTAAGTCGGCATTGTGCCTTTTATATTTATTTCCGATGTAATTTCTGTGTTTCATCGTCAATAAGAAGGTCAGAGGGATGCAGTAAACCTGAAGGGAAGCATCGGAATCTATAACTAGTGTCACAGGAATGGTTCAAAACATAGACAGTAAGAAGAGTCTGTTTTCTTGTACTTAAGTCGGCATTGTGCCTTTTGTATTTAATTCCGATGCAATTCCTGTGTTTCATCGTCAATAAGAAGGTCAGAGGGATACAGTAAACCTGAAGTGAAGCATCGGAATCTATATCTAGTGTCACAGGATTGGTTCAAAACATAGACAGTAAGAAGAGTCAGTTTTCTTGTACTGAAGTCGGCATTGTGCCTTTTGTATTTAATTCCGATGCAAATTCTGTGTTTCGTCGTCAATACGAAGGTCCAAGGGATACAGTCAACCTGAAGTGAAGCATCGGAAACTATAACTAGTGTCACATGAATGGTTCAAAACATAGACAGTAAGAACAGTCAGTTTTCTTGTACTTAAGTCGGCATTGTGTCTTTTGTATTTAATTCCGATGCAATTTCTGTGTTTCATCGTCAATAAGAAGGTCCGAGGGATAAAGTAAACCTGAAGTGAAGCATCCTAATCTATAGCTAGTGTCACAGGAATGGTTCAAAACATAGACAGTAAGAAGAGCCAGTCTTCTTGTACTTGAGTCGGAATTGTGCCTTTTGTATTTAATTCCGTTGCAATTTCTGTGTTTCATCGTCAATAAGAAGGTCACAGTGATACAGTAAAGCTGAAGTGCAGCATCGGAATCTCTAACTAGTGTCACAGGAATGGTCCAAAGAATAGAGAGTAAGATGAGACAGTCTTCTTGTACTTAAGTCGGCATTGAGCCTTATGTATTTAATTCCGATGCAATCTCTGTGTTTCATCGTCAGTATAAGGTCAGAGGGATACAGTAAAACTGAAGTGAAGCATCGGAATCGATAACTAGTGTCACAGGAATGGTTCAAAACATAGACAGTAAGAAGAGTCAGTTTTCTTGTACTTAAGTCGGCATTGTGCCTTTTGTATTTAATTCCGTTGCAATTTCTGTGTTTCATCGTCAATAAGAAGGTCAGTGGGATACAGTAAACCTGAAGTGAAGCATCGGAATCTATAACTAGTGTCACAGGAATGGTTCAAAACATAGTCAGTAAGAAGAGTCAGTTTTCTTGTACTTAAGTCGTCATTGTGTCTTTGTATTTAATTCCGATGCAATTTCTGTGTTTCATCGTCAATAAGAAGGTCCGAGGGATACAGTAAACCTGAAGTGAAGCATCCTAATCTATAGCTAGTGTCACAGGAATGGTTCAAAACATAGACAGTAAGAAGAGCCAGTCTTCTTGTACTTGAGTCGGAATTGTGCCTTTTGTATTTAATTCCGATGCAATTTCTGTGTTTCATCGTCAATAAGAAGGTCACAGTGATACAGTAAAGCTGAAGTGAAGCATCGGAATCTCTAACTAGTGTCACAGGAATGGTGCAAAGAATAGAGAGGAAGATGAGACAGTCTTCTTGTACTTAAGTCGGCATTGAGCCTTATGTATTTAATTCCGATGCAATCTCTGTGTTTCATCGTCAGTATAAGGTCAGAGGGATACAGTAAACCTGATGTGAAGCATCGGAATCTAAAACCCATCTCACAGGAAAAGTTCAGAACATAGACAGTAAGAAGAGTCAGTTTTCTTGTACATAAGTCGGCATTGTGCCTTTTGTATTTAATTCCGATGCAATTTCTGTGTTTCATCGTCAATAAGAAGGTCAGAGGGATGCAGTAAACCTGAAGGGAAGCATCGGAATCTATAACTAGTGTCACAGGAATGGTTCAAAACATAGACAGTAAGAAGAGTCAGTTTTCTTGTACTTAAGTCGGCATTGTGCATTTTGTATTTAATTCCGATGAAATTTCTGTGTTTCATCGCCAATAAGAAGGTCAGAGGGAGACAGTGAGCCTGAAGTCGAGCATCCGAATCTATAACTATTGTCACAGGAATGGTTCAAATCATAGACAGTAAGATGAGCCAGTCTTCTTGTACTTGAGTCGGCATTGTGCCTTTTGTATTTAATTCCGATGCAATTTCTATGTTTCATCGACAATAAGGAGGTCAGAGGGATACAGTAAACATGAAGTGAACCATCGGAATCTATAACTAGTGTCACAGGAATGGTTCAAAACATAGACAGTAAGAAGAGATAGTCTTCTTGTACTTGAGTCGGAATTGTGCCATTTGTATTTAATTCCGATGCAATTTCTGTGTTTCATCGTCAATAAGAAGGTCAGAGGGATTCAGTAATCCTGAAGTGAAGCATCGGAATCTATAACTAGTGTCACAGGAATGGTTCAAAACATAGACAGTAAGAAGAGTCAGTTTTCTTGTACTTAAGTCGGCATTGTGCCTTTTGTATTTAATTCCGTTGCAATTTCTGTGTTTCATCGTCAATAAGAAGGTCAGTGGGATACAGTAAACCTGAATTGAAGCATCGGATTCTATAACTAGTGTCACAGGAATGGTTCAAAACATAGTCAGTAAGAGGAGTCAGTTTTCTTGTACTTAAGTCGGCATTGTGTCTTTGTATTTAATTCCGATGCAATTTCTGTGTTTCATCGTCAATAAGAAGGTCCGAGGGATACAGTAAACCTGAAGTGAAGCATCCTAATCTATAGCTAGTGTCACAGGGTGGTTCAAAACATAGACAGTAAGAAGAGCCAGTCTTCTTGTACTTGAGTCGGAATTGTGCCTTTTGTATTTAATTCCGATGCAATTTCGGTGTTTCATCGTCAATAAGAAGGTCACAGAGATACAGTAAAGCTGAAGTGAAGCATCGTAATCTCTAACTAGTGTCACAGGAATGGTCCAAAGAATAGAGGGTAAGATGAGACAGTCTTCTTGTACTTAAGTCGGCATTGAGCCTTATGTATTTAATTCCGATGCAATTTCTGTGTTTCATCGTCAGTATAAGGTCAGAGGGATACAGTAAACCTGAAGTGAAGCTTCGGAATCTAAAACCCATCTCACAGGAAAGGTTCAAAACATAGACAGTAAGAAGAGTCAGTTTTCTTGTACATAAGTCGGCATTGTGCCTTTTGTATTTAATTCCGATGCAATTTCTGTGTTTCATCGTCAATAAGAAGGTCAGAGGGATACAGTAAACCTGAAGTGAAGCATCGGAATCTATAACTAGTGTCACAGGAAGGGTTCAAATCTTAGACAGTAAGAAGAGTCAGTTTTCTTGTACTTAAGTCGGCATTGTGCCTTTTATATTTATTTCCGATGTAATTTCTGTGTTTCATCGTCACTAAGAAGGTCAGAGGGATACAGTACATCTGAAGGGAAGCATCGGAATCTATAACTAGTGTCACAGGAATGGTTCAAAACATATCAGTAAGAAGAGCCAGTCTTCTTGTACTTGAGTCGGAATTGTGCCTTTTGTATTTAATTTCGTTGCAATTTCTGTGTTTCATCGTCAATAAGAAGGTCACAGTGATACAGTAAAGCTGAAGTGAAGCATCGGAATCTCTAACTAGTGTCACAGGAATGGTCCAAGAATAGAGAGTAAGATGAGACAGTCTTCTTGTACTTAAGTCGGCATTGAGCCTTATGTATTTAATTCCGATGCAATTTCTGTGTTTCATCGTCAGTATAAGGTCAGAGGGATACAGTAAACCTGATGTGAAGCATCGGAATCTAAAACCCATCTCACAGGAAAGGTTCAAAACATAGACAGTAGGAAGAGTCAGTTTTCTTGTACATAAGTCGGCATTGTGCCTTTTGTATTTAATTCCGATGCAATTTCTGGGTTTCATCGTCAATAAGAAGGTCAGAGGGATGCAGTAAACCTGAAGTGAAGCATCGGAATCTATAACTAGGGTCACAGAATGGTTCAAAACGTAGACAGTAAGAAGAGTCAGTTTTCTTGTACTTAAGTCGGCATTGTGCCTTTTGTATTTAATTCCGATGCAATTTCTGTGTTTCATCGACAATAAGGAGGTCAGAGGGACACAGTAAGCATGAAGTGAACCATCGGAATCTATAACTAGTGCCACAGGAATGGTTAAAATCATAGACAGTAAGAAGAGCCAGTCTTCTTGTACATAAGTCGGCATTGTGCATTTTGTATTTAATTCCGATGCAATTTCTGTGTTTCATCGTCAATAAGAAGGTCAGAGGAATACAGTGAACCTGAAGTGAAGCATCGGAATCTATAACTAGTGTCACAGGAATGGTTCAAAACATAGACAGTAAGAATAGTCAGTTTTCTTGTACTTAAGTCGGCATTGTGCCTTTTGTATTTAATTCCGATGAAATTTCTGTGTTTCATCGTCAATAAGAAGGTCAGAGGGATACAGTAAACGTGAAGTGAAGCATCGGAATCTATAACTAGTGTAACAGGAAGGGTTCAAAACTTAGACAGTAAGAAGAGTCGGTTTTCTTGTACTTAAGTCGGCATTGTGCCTTTTATATTTATTTCCGATGTAATTTATGTATTTCATCGTCTATAAGAAGGTCAGAGGGTTACAGTAAACCTGAAGGGAAGCATCGGAATCTATAACTAGTGTCACAGGAATGGTTCAAACATAGACAGTAAGAAGAGTCTGTTTTCTTGTACTTAAGTCGGCATTGTGCATTTTGTATTTAATTCCGATGCAATTCCTGTGTTTCATTGTCAATAAGAAGGTCAGAGGGATACAGTAAACCTGAAGTGAAGCATCGGAATCTGTATCTAGTGTCACAGGATTGGTTCAAAACATAGACAGTAAGAAGAGTCAGTTTTCTTGTACTCAAGTCGGCATTGTGCCTTTTGTATTTAATTCCGATGCAAATTCTGTGTTTCGTCGTCGATACGAAGGTCCAAGGGATACAGTAAACCTGAAGTGAAGCATCGGAATCAATAACTAGTGTCACATGAATGGTTCAAAACATAGACAGTATGAAGAGTCAGTTTTCTTGTACTTAATTCGGCATTGTGCCTTTTGTATTTAATTCCGGTGCAATTTCTGTGTTTCATCGTCAATAAGAAGGTCAGTGGGATACAGTAAACCTGAAGTGAAGCATCGGAATCTATAACTAGTGTCACAGGAATGGCTCAAAACATAGTCAGTAAGAAGAGTCAGTTTTCTTGTACTTAAGTCGGCATTGTGCCTTTTGTATTTAATTCCGGTGCAATTTCTGTGTTTCATCGTCAATAAGAAGGTCCGAGGGATACAGTAAACCTGAAGTGAAGCATCGGAATCTATAGCTAGTGTCACAGGAATGGTTCAAAACAATGACAGTAAGAAGAGCCAGTCTTCTTCTCCTTGAGTCGGAATTGTGCCTTTTGTATTTAATTCCGATGCAATTTCTGTGTTTCATCGTCAATAAGAAGGTCAGAGGGATGCAGTAAACCTGAAGTGAAGCATCGGAATCTATAACAAGTGTCACAGGAATGGTTCAAATCATAGACAGTAAGAAGAGTCAGTTTTCTTGTACTTAAGTCAGCATTGTGCCTTTTGTATTGTATTCCGATGAAATTTCTGGGTTTCATCGCCAATAAGAAGGTCAGAGGGAGACAGTGAACCTGAAATCGAGCATCCGAATCTATAACTATTGTCACAGGAATGGTACAAATCATAGACAGTAAGATGAGCCAGCCTTCTTGTACTTGAGTCGGCATTGTGCCTTTTGTATTTAATTCCGATGCAATTTCTGTGTTTCATCGACAATAAGGAGGTCAGAGGGACACAGTAAACATGAAGTGAACCATCGGAATCTATAACTAGTGTCACAGGAATGGTTCAAAACATAGACAGTAAGAAGAGTCAGTTTTCTTGTACTTAAGTCGGCATTGTGCCTTTTGTATTTAATTCCGGTGCAATTTCTGTGTTTCATCGTCAATAAGAAGGTCCGAGGGATACAGTAAACCTGAAGTGAAGCATCGGAATCTATAGCTAGTGTCACAGGAATGGTTCAAAACATATCAGTAAGAAGAGCCAGTCTTCTTGTACTTGAGTCGGAATTGTGCCTTTTGTATTTAATTCCGTTGCAATTTCTGTGTTTCATCGTCAATAAGAAGGTCACAGTGATACAGTGAAGCTGAAGTGAAGCATCGGAATCTCTAACTAGTGTCACAGGAATGGTCCAAGAATAGAGAGTAAGATGAGACAGTCTTCTTGTACTTAAGTCGGCATTGAGCCTTATGTATTTAATTCCGATGCAATTTCTGTGTTTCATCGTCAGTATAAGGTCAGAGGGATACAGTAAACCTGATGTGAAGCATCGGAATCTAAAACCCATCTCACAGGAAAGGTTCAAAACATAGACAGTAGGAAGAGTCAGTTTTCTTGTACATGAGTCGGCATTGTGCCTTTTGTATTTAATTCCGATGCAATTTCTGTGTTTCATCGTCAATAAGAAGGTCAGAGGGATGCAGTAAGCCTGAAGTGAAGCATCGGAATCTATAACTAGTGTCACAGAATGGTTCAAAACATAGACAGTAAGAAGAGTCAGTTTTCTTGTACTTAAGTCGGCATTGTGCCTTTTGTATTTAATTCCGATGCAATTTCTGTGTTTCATCGACAATAAGGAGGTCAGAGGGACACAGTAAGCATGAAGTGAACCATCGGAATCTATAACTAGTGCCACAGGAATGGTTAAAATCATAGACAGTAAGAAGAGCCAGTCTTCTTGTACATAAGTCGGCATTGTGCCTTTTGTATTTAATTCCGATGCAATTTCTGTGTTTCATCGTCAATAAGAAGGTCAGAGGAATACAGTGAACCTGAAGTGAAGCATCGGAATCTATAACTAGTGTCACAGGAATGGTTCAAAACATAGACAGTAAGAAGAGTCAGTTTTCTTGTACTTAAGTCGGCATTGTGCCTTTTGTATTTAATTCCGTTGCTAATTCTGTGTTTCGTCGTCAATACGAAGGTCAGAGGGATACAGTAAACGTGAAGTGAAGCATCGGAATCTATAACTAGTGTCACATGAATGGTTCAAAACATAGACAGTAAGAAGAGTCAGTTTTCATGTACTTAATTCGGCATTGTGCCTTTTGCATTTAATTCCGATGCAATTTCTGTGTTTCATCGTCAATAAGAAGGTCAGAGAGATACAGTAAAGCTGAAGTGAAGCATCGGAATCTCTAACTAGTGTCACAGGAATGGTCCAAAGAATAGAGGGTAAGATGAGACAGTCTTCTTGTACTTAAGTCGGCATTGAGCCTTATGTATTTAATTCCGATGCAATTTCTGTGTTTCATCGTCAGTATAAGGTCAGAGGGATACAGTAAACCTGAAGTGAAGCTTCGGAATCTAAAACCCATCTCACAGGAAAGGTTCAAAACATAGACAGTAAGAAGAGTCAGTTTTCTTGTACATAAGTCGGCATTGTGCCTTTTGTATTTAATTCCGATGCAATTTCTGTGTTTCATCGTCAATAAGAAGGTCAGAGGGATACAGTAAACCTGAAGTGAAGCATCGGAATATATAACTAGTGTCACAGGAATGGTTCATAACATAGACAGTAAGAAGAGTCAGTTTTCTTGTACTTAAGTCGGCATTGTGCCATTTGTATTTAATTCCGATGAAATTTCTGTGTTTCATCGTCAATAAGAAGGTCAGAGGGATACAGTAAACCTGAAGTGAAGCATCGGAATCTATAACTAGTGTCACAGGAAGGGTTCAAATCTTAGACAGTAAGAAGAGTCTGTTTTCTTGTACTTAAGTCGGCATTGTGCCTTTTGTATTTAATTCCGATGCAATTCTTGTGTTTCATCGTCAATAAGAAGGTCAGAGGGATACAGTAAACCTGAAGTGAAGCATCGGAATCTATATCTAGTGTCACAGGATTGGTTCAAAACATAGGCAGTAAGAAGAGTCAGTTTTCTTGTACTCAAGTCGGCATTGTGCCTTTTGTATTTAATTCCGATGCTAATTCTGTGTTTCGTCGTCAATACGAAGGTCCAGGCGATACAGTAAACCTGAAGTGAAGCATCGGAATCTATAACTAGTGTCACATGAATGGTTCAAAACATAGACAGTAAGAAGAGTCAGTTTTCATGTACTTAATTCGGCATTGTGCCTTTTGCATTTAATTCCGATGTAATTTCTGTGTTTCATCGTCAATAAGAAGGTCAGAGGGATACAGTAAACCTGAAGTAAAGCATCGGAATCGATAACTAGTGTCACAGGAATGGTTCAAAACATAGACAGTAAGAAGCGTCAGAGTTCTTGTACTTCAGTCGGCATTGTGCCTTTTGTATTTAATTCCGTTGCAATTTCTGTGTTTCATCGTCAATAAGAAGGTTAGTGGGATACAGTAAACCTGAAGTGAAGCATCGGAATATATAACTAGTGTCACAGGAATGGTTCAAAACATAGTCAGTAAGAAGAGTCAGTTTTCTTGTACTTAAGTCGGCATTGTGCCTTTTGTATTTAATTCCGGTGTAATTTCTGTGTTTCATCGTCAATAAGTAGGTCCGAGGGATACAGTAAACCTGAAGTGAAGCATCGGAATCTATAGCTAGTGTCACAGGAATGGTTCAAAACATATCAGTAAGAAGAGCCAGTCTTCTTGTACTTGAGTCGGAATTGTGCCTTTTGTATTTAATTCCGTTGCAATTTCTGTGTTTCATCGTCAATAAGAAGGTCAGAGAGATACAGTAAAGCTGAAGTGAAGCATCGGAATCTCTAACTAGTGTCACAGGAATGGTCCAAAGAATAGAGGGTAAGATGAGACAGTCTTCTTGTACTTAAGTCGGCATTGAGACTTATGTATTTAATTCCGATGCAATTTCTGTGTTTCATCGTCAGTATAAGGTCAGAGGGATACAGTAAACCTGAAGTGAAGCTTCGGAATCTAAAACCCATCTCACAGGAAAGGTTCAAAACATAGACAGTAAGAAGAGTCAGTTTTCTTGTACATAAGTCGGCATTGTGCCTTTTGTATTTAATTCCGATGCAATTTCTGTGTTTCATCGTCAATAAGAAGGTCAGAGGGATACAGTAAACCTGAAGTGAAGCATCGGAATATATAACTAGTGTCACAGGATTGGTTCATAACATAGACAGTAAGAAGAGTCAGTTTTCTTGTACTTAAGTCGGCATTGTGCCATTTGTATTTAATTCCTATGAAATTTCTGTGTTTCATCGTCAATAAGAAGGTCAGAGGGATACAGTAAACCTAAAGTGAAGCATCGGAATCTATAACTAGTGTCACAGGAAGGGTTCAAATCTTAGACAGTAAGAAGAGTCAGTTTTCTTGTACTTAAGTCGGCATTGTGCCTTTTATATTTATTTCCGATGTAATTTCTGTGTTTCATCGTCAATAAGAAGGTCAGAGGGATACAGTACATCTGAAGGGAAGCATCGGAATCTATAACTAGTGTCACAGGAATGGTTCAAACATAGACAGTAAGAAGAGTCTGTTTTCTTGTACTGAAGTCGGCATTGTGCCTTTTGTATTTAATTCCGATGCAATTCTTGTGTTTCATCGTCAATAAGAAGGTCAGAGGGATACAGTAAACCTGAAGTGAAGCATCGGAATCTATATCTAGTGTCACAGGATTGGTTCAAAACATAGGCAGTAAGAAGAGTCAGTTTTCTTGTACTCAAGTCGGCATTGTGCCTTTTGTATTTAATTCCGATGCTAATTCTGTGTTTCGTCGTCAATACGAAGGTCCAAGCGATACAGTAAACCTGAAGTGAAGCATCGGAATCTATAACTAGTGTCACATGAATGGTTCAAAACATAGACAGTAAGAAGAGTCAGTTTTCATGTACTTAATTCGGCATTGTGCCTTTTGCATTTAATTCCGATGTAATTTCTGTGTTTCATCGTCAATAAGAAGGTCAGAGGGATACAGTAAACCTGAAGTAAAGCATCGGAATCGATAACTAGTGTCACAGGAATGGTTCAAAGCATAGACAGTAAGAAGCGTCAGAGTTCTTGTACTTCAGTCGGCATTGTGCCTTTTGTATTTAATTCCGTTGCAATTTCTGTGTTTCATCGTCAATAAGAAGGTTAGTGGGATACAGTAAACCTGAAGTGAAGCATCGGAATATATAACTAGTGTCACAGGAATGGTTCAAAACATAGTCAGTAAGAAGAGTCAGTTTTCTTGTACTTAAGTCGGCATTGTGCCTTTTGTATTTAATTCCGGTGCAATTTCTGTGTTTCATCGTCAATAAGAAGGTCCGAGGGATACAGTAAACCTGAAGTGAAGCATCGGAATCTATAGCTAGTGTCACAGGAATGGTTCAAAACATATCAGTAAGAAGAGCCAGTCTTCTTGTACTTGAGTCGGAATTGTGCCTTTTGTATTTAATTCCGTTGCAATTTCTGTGTTTCATCGTCAATAAGAAGGTCACAGTGATACAGTAAAGCTGAAGTGAAGCGTCGGAATCTCTAACTAGTGTCACAGGAATGTTCCAAGAATAGAGAGTAAGATGAGACAGTTTTCTTGTACTTAAGTCGGCATTGAGCCTTATGTATTTAATTCCGATGCAATTTCTGTGTTTCATCGTCAGTATAAGGTCAGAGGGATACAGTAAACCTGATGTGAAGCATCGGAATCTAAAACCCATCTCACAGGAAAGGTTCAAAACATAGACAGTAGGAAGAGTCAGTTTTCTTGTACATAAGTCGGCATTGTGCCTTTTGTATTTAATTCCGATGCAATTTCTGTGTTTCATCGTCAATAAGAAGGTCAGAGGGATGCAGTAAACATGAAGTGAAGCATCGGAATCTATAACTAGTGTCACAGAATGGTTCAAAACATAGACAGTAAGAAGAGTCAGTTTTCTTGTACTTAAGTCGGCATTGTGCCTTTTGTATTTAATTCCGATGCAATTTCTGTGTTTCATCGACAATAAGGAGGTCAGAGGGACACAGTAAGCATGAAGTGAACCATCGGAATCTATAACTAGTGCCACAGGAATGGTTAAAATCATAGACAGTAAGAAGAGCCAGTCTTCTTGTACATAAGTCGGCATTGTGCATTTTGTATTTAATTCCGATGCAATTTCTGTGTTTCATCGTCAATAAGAAGGTCAGAGGAATACAGTGAACCTGAAGTGAAACATCGGAATCTATAACTAGTGTCACAGGAATGGTTCAAACCATAGACAGTAAGAAGAGTCAGTTTTCTTGTACTTAAGTCGGCATTGTGCCTTTTGTATTTAATTCCGATGAAATTTCTGTGTTTCATCGTCATTAAGAAGGTCAGAGGGATACAGTAAACGTGAAGTGAAGCATCGGAATCTGTAACTAGTGTAAGAGGAAGGGTTCAAAACTTAGACAGTAAGAAGAGTCAGTTTTCTTGTACTTAAGTCGGCATTGTGCCTTTTATATTTATTTCCGATGTAATTTCTGTATTTCATCGTCTATAAGAAGGTCAGAGGGTTACAGTAAACCTGAAGGGAAGCATCGGAATCCATAACTAGTGTCACAGGAATGGTTCAAACATAGACAGTAAGAAGAGTCTGTTTTCTTGTACTTAAGTCGGCATTGTGCATTTTGTATTTAATTCCGATGCAATTCCTGTGTTTCATCGTCAATAAGAAGGTCAGAGAGATACAGTAAACCTGAAGTGAAGCATCGGAATCTATATCTAGTGTCACAGGATTGGTTCAAAACATAGACAGTAAGAAGAGTCAGTATTCTTGTACTCAAGTCGGCATTGTGCCTTTTGTATTTAAATCCGATGCAAATTCTGTGTTTCGTCGTCGATACGAAGGTCCAAGGGATACAGTAAACTTGAAGTGAAGCATCGGAATCAATAACTAGTGTCACATGAATGGTTCAAAACATAGACAGTATGAAGAGTCAGTTTTCTTGTACTTAATTCGGCATTGTGCCTTTTGTATTTAATTCCGGTGCAATTTCTGTGTTTCATCGTCAATAAGAAGGTCAGTGGGATACAGTAAACCTGAAGTGAAGCATCGGAATCTATAACTAGTGTCACAGGAATGGCTCAAAACATAGTCAGTAAGAAGAGTCAGTTTTCTTGTACTTAAGTCGGCATTGTGCCTTTTGTATTTAATTCCGGTGCAATTTCTGTGTTTCATCGTCAATAAGAAGGTCCGAGGGATACAGTAAACCTGAAGTGAAGCATCGGAATCTATAGCTAGTGTCACAGGAATGGTTCAAAACAATGACAGTAAGAAGAGCCAGTCTTCTTCTCCTTGAGTCGGAATTGTGCCTTTTGTATTTAATTCCGATGCAATTTCTGTGTTTCATCGTCAATAAGAAGGTCAGAGGGATGCAGTAAACCTGAAGTGAAGCATCAGAATCTATAACTAGTGTCACAGGAATGGTTCAAATCATAGACAGTAAGAAGAGTCAGTTTTCTTGTACTTAAGTCGGCATTGTGCCTTTTGTATTGTATTCCGATGAAATTTCTGTGTTTCATCGCCAATAAGAAGGTCAGAGGGAGACAGTGAACCTGAAATCGAGCATCCGAATCTATAACTATTGTCACAGGAATGGTACAAATCATTGACAGTAAGATGAGCCAGCCTTCTTGTACTTGAGTCGGCATTGTGCCTTTTGTATTTAATTCCGATGCAATTTCTGTGTTTCATCGACAATAAGGAGGTCAGAGGGACACAGTAAACATGATGTGAACCATCGGAATCTATAACTAGTGTCACAGGAATGGTTCAAAACATAGACAGTAAGAAGAGCCAGTCTTCATGTACTTGAGTCGGAATTGTGCCTTTTGTATTTAATTCCGATGCAATTTCTGTGTTTCATCGTCAATAAGAAGGTCACAGTGATTCAGTAAAGCTGAAGTGAAGCATCGGAATCTCAAACTAGTGTCACAGGAATGGTCCAAAGAATAGAGAGTAAGATGAGACAGTCTTCTTGTACTTAAGACGGCATTGAGCCTTATGTATTTAATTCCGATGCAATTTCTGTGTTTCATCGTCAGTATAAGGTCAGTGGGATACAATAAACCTGAAGTGAAGCTTCGGAATCTAAAACCCATCTCACAGGATCCGTTAAAAACATAGAAAGTACGAAGAGTCAGTTTTCTTGTACATAGGTCGGCATTGTGCCTTTTTTATTTAATTCCGATGCAATTTCTGTGTTTCGTCGTCAATACGAAGGTCCAAGGGATACAGTAAACCTGAAGTGAAGCAGCGGAATCTATAACTAGTGTCACATGAATGGTTCAAAACATAGACAGTAAGAAGGGTCAGGTTTCTAGTACTTAATTCGGCATTGTGCCTTTTGCATTTAATTCCGATGCAATTTCTGTGTTTCATCGTCAATAAGAAGGTCAGAGGGATACAGTAAACCTGAAGTGAAGCATCGGAATCGATAACTAGTGTCTCAGGAATGGTTCAAAACATAGACAGTAAGAAGAGTCAGTTTTCTTGTACTTAAGTGGCATTGTGCCGTTTGTATTTAATTCCGTTGCAATTTCTGTGTTTCATCGTCAATAAGAAGGTCAGTGGGATACAGTAAACCTGAAGTGAAGCATCGGAATCTATAACTAGTGTCACAGGAATGTTTCAAAACATAGTCAGTAAGAAGAGTCAGTTTTCTTGTACTTAAGTCGGCATTGTGCCTTTTGTATTTAATTCCGGTGCAATTTCTGTGTTTCATTGTCAATAAGAAGGTCCGAGGGATACAGTAAACCTGAAGTGAAGCATCGGAATCTATAGCTAGTGTCACAGGAATGGTTCAAAACATAGACAGTAAGAAGAGCCAGTCTTCTTGTACTTGAGTCGGAATTGTGCCTTTTGTATTTAATTCCGATGCAATTTCTGAGTTTCATCGTCAATAAGAAGGTCACGGTGATACAGTAAAGCTGAAGTGAAGCATCGGAATCTCTAACTAGTGTCCCAGGAATGGTCCAAAGAATAGAGAGTAAGATGAGACAGTCTTCTTGTACTTAAGTCGGCATTGAGCCTAATGTATTTAATTCCGATGCAATTTCTGTGTTTCGTCGTCAATATAAGGTCAGAGGGATACAGTAAACCTGAAGTGAAGCATCGGAATTTAAAACCCATCTCACAGGAAAGGTTCAAAACATAGACAGTAAGAAGAGTCAGTTTTCTTGTACATAAGTCGGCATTGTGCCTTTTGCATTTATTTCCGATGCAATTTCTGCGTTTCATCGTCAATACGAAGGTCAGAGGGATACAGTAAACCTGAAGTGAAGCATCGGAATCTATAACTAGTGTCACAGGAATGGTTCAAACATAGACAGTAAGAAGAGTCAATTTTCTTGTACTTAAGTCGGCATTGTGCCTTTTGTATTTAATTCCGATGAAATTTCTGTGTTTCATCGTCAATAAGAAGGTCAGAGGGATACAGTAAACCTGAAGTGAAGCATCGGAATCTATATCTAGTGTCACAGGAAGGATTCAAATCTTAGACAGTAAGAAGAGTCAGTTTTCTTGTACTTAAGTCGGCATTGTGCCTTTTATATTTATTTCCGATCTAATTTCTGTGTTTCATCGTCAATAAGAAGGTCAGAGGGATACAGTAAACATGACGGGAAGCATTGGAATCTATAACTAGTGTCACAGGAATGGTTCAAACATAGACAGTAAGAAGAGTCAGTTTTCTTGTACTCAAGTCGGCACCGTGCCTTTTGTATTTAATTCCGATGCAAATTCTGTGTTTCGTCGTCAATACGAAGGTCCAAGGGATACAGAAAACCTGAAGTGAAGCATCGGAATCTATAACTAGTGTCACAGGAATGGTTCAAACAAAGACAGTAAGAAGAGTCTGTTTTCTTGTACTTAAGTCGGCATTGTGCCTTTTGTATTTAATTCCGATGAAATTCCTGTGTTTCATCGTCAATAAGAAGGTCAGAGGGATACAGTAAACCTGAAGTGTAGCATCGGAATCTATATCTAGTGTCACTGGATTGGTTCAAAACATAGACAGCAAGAAGAGTCAGTTTTCTTGTACTCAAGTCGGCATTGTGCCTTTTGTATTTAACACCGATGCAAATTTTGTGTTTCGTCGTCAATACGAAGGTCCAAGGGATACAGTAAACCTTAAGTGAAGCATCGGAATCTATAACTAGTGTCACATGAATGGTTCATAACATAGACAGTAAGAAGAGTCAGTTTTCTTGTACTTAATTCGGTATTGTGCCTTTTGCATTTAATTCCGATGCACTTTCTGTGTTTCATCGTCAATAAGAAGGTCAGAGGGATACAGTAAACCTGAAGTGAAGCATCGGAATCGATAACTAGTGTCACAGGAATGGTTCAAACATAGTCAGTAAGAAGAGTCAAATTTCTTGTATTTAAGTCGGCATTTTGCCTTTTGTATTTAATTCCGATGCAATTTCTGTGTTTCATCGTCAATAAGAAGGTCAGAGGGATACAGTAAACCTGAAGTGAAGCATCGGAATCTGTAACTAGTGTCACAGGAATGGTTCAAAACATAGAGAGTAAGAAGAGTCAGTTATCTTGTACTTAAGTCGGCATTGTGCCTTTTGTATTTAATTCCGATGCAATTGCTGTGTTTCATCGTCAATAAGACGGTCAGAGGGATACAGTAAACCTGAAGTGAAGCATCGGAATCTATAACTAGTGTCACATGAATGGTTCAAAACATAGACAGTAAGAAGAGTCAGTTTTCTTGTACTTAATTCGGCATTGTGCCATTTGCATTTAATTCCGATGCAATTTCTGTGTTTCATCGTCAATAAGAGGGTCAGAGGGATACAGTAAACCTGAAGTGAAGCATCGGAATCGATAACTAGTGGCACAGGAATGGTTCAAAACAAAGACAGTAAGAAGAGTCAGTTTTCTTGTACTTAAGTCGGCATTGTGCCTTTTGTATTTAATTCCGTTGCAATTTCTGTGTTTCATCGTCAATAAGAAGGTCAGTGGGATACAGTAAACCTGAAGTGAAGCATCGGAATCTATAAGTAGTGTCACAGGAATGGTTCAAAACATAGTCAGTAAGAAGGGTCAGTTCTCTTGTACTTAAGTCGGCAAATTGCCTTTTGTATTTAATTCCGATGCAACTTCTGTGTTTCATCGTCAATAAGAAGGTCCGAGGGATACAGTAAACCTGAAGTGAAGCATCGGAATCTATAACTAGTGTCAAAGGAATGGTTCAAAACATAGACAGTAAGAAGAGTCAGTTTTCTTGTACTTAAGTCGGCATTGTGCCTTTTGTATATAATTCCGGTGCAATTTCTGTGTTTCATCGTCAATAAGAAGGTCAGAGGGATACAGTAAACCTGAAGTGAAGCATCGTAATCTATAACTAGTGTCACAGGAATGGTTAAACATAGTCAGCAAGAAGAGTCAGTTTTCTTGTATTTTAGTCGGCATTGTGCCTTTTGTATTTAATTCCGATGCAATTTCTGTGTTTCATCGTCAATAAGAAGGTCAGAGGGATACAGTAAACCTGAAGTGAAGCATCGGAATCTATAACTAGTGTCACAGGAATAGTTCAAAACATTGACAGTAAGAAGAGTCAGTTTTCTTGTACTTAAGTCGACATTGTGCCTTTCGTATTTAATTCCGTTGCAATTTCTGTGTTTTATCGTCAGTAAGAAGGTCAGAGGGATACAGTAAACCTGAGGTGAAGCATTGGAATCTATTACTAGTGTCACAGGAATGGTTCAAAGCATAGACAGTAAGAAGAGTCAGTTTTCTTGTACTTAAGTCGGCATTGCGCCTTTTGTATTTAATTCCGATGCAATTTCTGTGTTTCATCGTCAATAAGAAGGTCAGAGGGATACAGTAAACCTGAAGTGAAGCATCGGAATCTATAACTAGTGTCATAGGAATCGTTCAAACATAGACAGTAAGAAGAGTCAGTTTTCTTGTACTTAAGTCGGCATTGTGCCTTTTGTATTTAATTCCGTTGCAATTTCTGTGTTTCATCGTCAATAAGAAGGTCAGTGGGATACAGTAAACCTGAAGTGAAGCATCGGAATCTATAACTAGTGTCACAGGAATGGCTCAAAACATAGTCAGTAAGAAGAGTCAGTTTTCTTGTACTTAAGTCGGCATTTTGTCTTTTGTATTTAATTCCGGTGCAATTTCTGTGTTTCATCGTCAATAAGAAGGTCCGAGGGATACAGTAACCCTGAAGTGAAGCATCGGAATCTATAGCTAGTGTCACAGGAACGGTTCAAAACATAGACAGTAAGAAGAGCCAGTCATCTTGTACTTGAGTCGGAATTGTGCCTTTTGTATTTAATTCCGATGCAATTTCTGTGTTTCATCGTCAATAAGAAGGTCACAGTGATACAGTAAAGCTGAAGTGAAGCATCGGAATCTCTAACTAGTGTCACAGGAATGGTCCAAAGAATAGAGAGTAAGATGAGACAGTCTTCTTGTAGTTAAGTCGGCATTGAGCCTTATGTATTTAATTCCGATCCAATTTCTGTGTTTCGTCGTCAGTATAAGGTCAGAGGGATACAGTAAACCGGAAGTGAAGCATCGGAATTTAAAACCCATCTCACAGGAAAGGTTCAAAGCATAGACAGTAAGAAGAGTCAGTTTTCTTGTACATAAGTCGGGATTGTGCCTTTTGCATTTATTTCCGATGCAATTTCTGCGTTTCATCGTCAATACGAAGGTCAGAGGGATACAGTAAACCTGAAGTGAAGCATCGGAATCTATAACTAGTGTCACAGGAATGGTTGAAACAAAGACAGTAAGAAGAGTCTGTTTTCTCGTACTTAAGTCGGCATTGTGCCTTTTGTATTTAATTACTATGCAATTCCTGTGTTTCATCGTCAATAAGAAAGTCAGAGGGATACAGTAAACCTGAAGTGTAGCATCGGAATCTATATCTAGTGTCACGGGATTGGTTCAAAACATAGACAGGAAGAAGAGTCAGTTTTCTTGTACTCAAGTCGGCATTGTGCCTTTTGTATTTAATTCCGATGCAAATTTTGTGTTTCGTCGTCAATACGAAGGTCCAAGGGATACAGTAAACCTTAAGTGAAGCATCGGAATCTATAACTAGTGTCACATGAATGGTTCATAACATAGACAGTAAGAAGAGTCAGTTTTCTTCTACTTAATTCGGCATTGCGCCTTTTGCATTTAATTCCGATGCAATTTCTGTTTTTCATCGTCAATAAGAGGGTCAGAGGGAAACAGTAAACCTGAAGTGAAGCATCGGAATCGACAACTAGTTTCACAGGAATGGTTCAAAACATAGACAGTAAGAAGAGTCAGCTTTCTTGTACTTAAGTCGGCATTGTGCCTTTTGTATTTAATTCCGTTGCAATTTCTGTGTTTCATCGTCAATAAGAGGGTCAGTGGGATATAGTAAACCTGAAGTGAAGCATCGGAATCTATAACTAGTGTCACAGGAATGGTTCAAACATAGTCAGTAAGAAGAGTCAATTTTCTTGTATATAAGGCGGCATTGTGCCTTATGTATTTAATTCCGATGCAATTTCTGTGTTTCATCGTCAATAAGAAGGTCAGAGGGATACAGTAAACCTGAAGTGAAGCATCGGAATCTGTAACTAGTGTCACAGGAATGGTTCAAAACATAGAGAGTAAGAAGAGTCAGTTGTCTTGTACTTAAGTCGGCATTGTGCCTTTTGTATTTAATTCCGATGCAATTTCTGTGTTTCATCGTCAATAAGAAGGTCAGAGGGATACAGTAAACCTGAAGTGAAGCATCGGAATCTATAACTAGTGTCACATGAATGGTTCAAAACATAGACAGTAAGAAGAGTCAATTATCTTGTACTTAAGTCGGCATTGTGCCCTTTGTATTTAATTCCGATGCTATTTCTGTTTTTCATCGTCAATAAGAAGTCAGAGGGATACAGTAAACCTGAAGTGAAGCATCGGAATCTATAACTAGTGTCACAGGAATGGTTCAAACATAGACAGTATGAAGAGTCAGTTTTCTTGTACTTAAGTCGGCATTGTGCCTTTTGTATTTAATTCCGATGCAATTTCAGTGTTTCATCGTCAATAAGTTGGTCAGAGGGATACAGTAAAACTGAAGTGAAGCATGGGAATCTATAACTAGTGTCACATGAATAGTTCAAAACATAGACAGTAAGAAGAGTCAAATTTCTTGTATTTAAGTCGGCATTGTGCCTTTTGTATTTAATTCCAATGCTGTTTCTGTGTATTATCGTCAATAAGAAGGTCAGAGGGATACAGTAAACCTGAAGTGAAGCATCGGAATCTGTAACTAGTGTCAAAGGAATGGTTCAAGACATAGAGAGTAAGAAGAGACAGTTTTCTTCTACTTAAGTCTTCATTGTGAATTTCGTATTTAATTCCATTGCAATTTCTGGGTTTCATCGTCAATAAGAAGGTCAGAGGGATACAGTAAACCTGAGGTGAAGCATCGGAATCTATTACTAGTGTCACAGGAATGGTTCAAAACATAGACAGTAAGATGAGTCAGTTTTCTTGTACTTAAGTCGGCATTGTGCCTTTTGTATTTAATTCCGATGCTATTTCTGTAATTCATCGTCAATAAGAAGGTCAGAGGGATACAGTAAACCTGAAGTGAAGCATCGGAATCTGTAACTAGTGTCACAGGAATGGTTCAAAACATAGACAGTAAGAAGAGTCAGTTTTCTTTTACTTAAGTCGGCATTGTGCCTTTTGTATTTAATTCCGATGCAATTTCTGTGTTTCATCGTCAATAAGAATGTCAGAGGGATACAGTAAACCTGAAGTGAAGCATCAGAATCTATAACTAGTGTCATATGAATGGTTCAAAACATAGACAGTAAGGAGAGTCAGTTATCTTGTACTTAAGTCGGCATTGTGCCTTTTGTATATAATTCCGATGCTGTTTCTGTGTTTCATCGCTAATAAGAAGGTCAGAGGGATACAGTAAACCTGAAGTAAAGCATTGTAATCTATAACTAGTGTCACTGGAATGGTTCAAAACATAGACAGTAAGAAGAGTCAGTTTTCTTGTACTTAAGTAGGCATTGTGCCTTTTGTATTTAATTCCGATGCAATTTATGTGTTTCATCAACATTAAGAAGGTCAGAGGGATACAGTAAACCTGAAGTGAAGCATCGGAATCTATAACTAGTGTCACAGGAATGGTTCAAAGCTTAGACAGGAAGAAGAGTCAGTTTTCTTGTACTTAATTCGGCATTGTGTCTTTTGTATTTAATTCCGAAGCAATTTCTGTGATTCAGCGTCAAAAAGAAGGTCGGAGGGATACAGTAAACTTGGAGTAAAGCATCGAAGTCCATAACTAGTGTGACATGAATAGTTCAAAACATAGACAGTAAGAAGAGTCAGTTTTCTTGTACTTAAGTCGGCATTGTGTTTTTTGTATTTAATTCCGATGCAATTTCTGTGTTTTATCGTCAATAAGAAGGTCAGAGGGATACAGTAAACCTGAAGTGAAGCATCGGAATCTATAACTAGTGTCACAGGAATGGTTCAAACCATAGACAATAAGAAGTGTCAGTTTTCTTGTACTTAAGTCGCCGTTGTGACTTTTGTATTTCATTCCGATGCAATTTCTGTGTTTCATCGTCAATAAGAAGGTCAGAGGGATACAGTAAACCTGAAGTGAAGCATCGGAATCTATAACTAGTGTCACAGGAATGATTCAAAACATAGACAGTAAGAAGAGTCAGTTTTCTTGTACTTAAGTCGGCATTGTGCCTTTTGTATTTAATTCCGATGCAATTTCTGTGTTTCATCGTCAATAAGAAGGTCAGAGAGATACAGTAAACCTGAAGTGAAGCATCGGAATCTATAACTAGTGTCACAGGAACGGTTCAAAGCATAGACAGTAAGAAGAGTCAGTTTTCTTGTACTTAAGTCGGCGTTGTGCATTTTGTATTTAATTCCGATGAAATTTCTGTGTTTCATCGTCAATAAGAAGGTCAGAGGGATACAGTAAACATGAAGTGAAGCATCGGAATCTATAACTAGTGTCACAGGAATGGTTCAAAACATAGACAGTAAGAAGAGTCAGTTTTCTTGTACTTAAGTCGGCATTGTGCCTTTTGTATTTAATTCCGATGCAATTTCTGTGTTTCATCGTCAATAAGAAGGTCAGAGGGATACAGTAAACCTGAAGTGAAACATCTGAATCTATAACTAGTGTCATAGGAATGGTTCAAAGCATAGACAGTAAGAGGAGACGGTTTTCTTGTACTTAAGTCGGCATTGCGCCTTTTGTATTTAATTCCGATGCAATTTCTGTGTTTCATCGTCAATAAGAAGGTCAGAGGGATACAGTAAACCTGAAGTGAAGCATCGGAAACTATAACTAGTGTCACATGAATGGTTCAAAACATAGACAGTAAGAAGAGACAGTTATCTTGTACTTAAGTCGGCATTGTGCCTTTTGTATTTTATTCCGATGCTATTTCTGTGTTTCATCGACAATAAGAAGGTCAGAGGGATACAGTAAACCTGAAGTGAAGCATCGGAATCTATAACTAATGTCACAGGAATGGTTCAAACATAGACAGTAAGAAGAGTCAGTTTTCTTGTACTTAAGTCGGCATTGTGCCTTTTGTATTTAATTCCGGTGCAATTTCTGTGTTTCATCAACAATAAGAAGGTCAGAGGGATACACTAAACCTGTAGTGAAGCATCGGAATCTATAACTAGTGTCACAGGAATGTTTCAAAACATAGACAGTAAGAAGAGTCAGTTTTCATGTGCTTAAGTCGGCATTGTGCCATTTGTATTTAATTGCGATGCAATTTCTGTGTTTCATCGTCAATAAGAAGGTCAGTGGGATACAGTAAACCTGAAGTGAAGCATCACAATCTATAACTAGTGTCACAGGAATGGTTCAAAACATAGACAGTAAGAAGAGTCAGTTTTCTTGTACTTAAATCGGCATTGTGACTTTTGTATTTAATTCCTATGAAATATCTGAGTTTCATCGTCAATAAGAAGGTCAGAGGGATACAGTAAACCTGAAGTAAAGCATCGGAATCCATAACTAGTGTCACAGGAATGTTTCAAAACGTAGTAAGAAGAGTCAGTTTTCTTGTACTTAAGTCGGCATTGTGCCTTTTGTATTTAATTCCGATGCAATTTCTGTGTTTCATCGTAAATAAGAAGGTCAGAGGGATACAGTAAACCTGAAGTGAAGCATCGGAATCTATAACTAGTGTCACATGAATGGTTCAAAACATATACAGTAAGAAGAGTCAGTTTTCTTGTACTTAATTCGGCATTGTGCCATTTGCATTTAATTCCGATGCAATTTCTGTGTTTCATCGTCAATAAGAGGGTAAGAGGGATACAGTAAACCTGAAGTGTAGCATCGGAATCGATAACTAGTGTCACAGGAATGATTCAAACATAAACAGTAAGAAGAGTCAGTTTTCTTGTACTTAAGTCGGCATTGTGCCTTTTGTATTTAATTCCGTTGCAATTTCTGTGTTTCATCGTCAATAAGAAGGTCAGTGGGATACAGTAAACCTGAAGTGAAGCATCGGAATCAATAAGTAGTGTCACAGGAATCGTTCAAAACATAGTCAGTAAGAAGAGTCAGTTTTCTTGTACTTAAGTCGGCATTGTGCCTTTTGTATTTAATTCCGATGCAATTTCTGTGTTTCATCGTCAATAAGAAGGTCAGAAGGATGCAGTAAACCTGAAGTGAAGCATCGGAATCTGTAACTAGTGTCACAGGAATGGTTCAAAAGATAGAGAGTAAGAAGAGTCAGTTTTCTTGTACTTAAGTCGGCATTGTGCCTTTTGTATTTAATTCCGATGCAATTTCTGTGTTTCATCGTCAATAAGAAGGTCAGAGGGATACAGAAAACCTGAAGTGAAGCATCTGAATCTATAACTAGTGTCACAGGAATGGTTCAAAACATTGACAGTAAGAAGAGTCAGTTTTCTTGTACTTAAGTCGGCATTGTGCCTTTCGTATTTAATTCCGTTGCAATTTCTGTGTTTCATCGTCAGTAAGAAGGTCAGAGGGATACAGTAAACCTGAGGTGAAGCATTGGAATCTATTACTAGTGTCACAGGAATCGTTCAAAACATAGACAGTAAGAAGAGCCAGTTTTCTTGTACTTAAGTCGGCATTGAGCCTTTTGTATTTAATTCCGATGCAATTTCTGTGTTTCATCGTCAATAAGAAGGTCAGAGGGATACAGTAAACCTGAAGTGAAGCATCGGAATCTATAACTAGTGTCAGAGGAATCGTTCAAACATAGACAGTAAGAAGAGTCAGTTTTCTTGTACTTAAGTCGGCATTGTGCCTTTTGTATTTTACTCCGATGCAATTTCTGTGTTTCATCGTCAATAAGAAGGTCAGAGGGATACAGTAAACCGGAAGTGAAGCATCGGAATCTATAACTAGTGTCACATGAATGGTTCAAAACATAGACAGTAAGAAGAGTCAATTATCTTGTACTTAAGTCGGCGTTGTGCCTTTTGTATTTAATTCCGATGCTATTTCTGTGTTTCATCGTCAATAAGAAGGTCAGAGGGATACAGTAAACCTGAAGTGAAGCATCGGAATCTATAACTAGTGTCACAGGAATGGTTCAAACATAGACAGTAAGAAGAGTCAGTTTTCTTGTACATAAGTCGGCATTGTGCCTTTTGTATTTAATTCCGATGCAATTTCTGTGTTTCATCGTCAATAAGATGGTCAGAGGGATACAGTAAACCTGAAGTGAAGCCTCGGAATCTATAACTAGTGTCACATGAATAGTTCAAAACATAGACAGTAAGAAGAGTCAGTCTTCTTGTACTTAAGTCGGCATTGTGCCTTTTGTATTTAATTCCGATGCTGTTTCTGTGTTTCATCGTCAATAAGAAGGTCAGAGGGATACAGTAAACCTGAAGTGAAGCATCGGAATCTGTAACTAGTGTCACAGGAATGGTTCAAAACATAGAGAGTAAGAAGAGTCAGTTTTCTTGTACTTAAGTCGGCATTGTGCCTTTTGTATTTAATTCCGATGCAATTTCTGTGTTTCATCGTCAATAAGATGGTCAGAGGGATACAGTAAACTTGAAGTGAAGCCTCGGAATCTATAACTAGTGTCACATGAATAGTTCAAAACATAGACAGTAAGAAGAGTCAGTCTTCTTTTACTTAAGTCGGCATTGTGCCTTTTGTATTTAATTCCGATGCTGTTTCTGTGTTTCATCGTCAATAAGAAGGTCAGAGGGATACAGTAAACCTGAAGTGAAGCATCGGAATCTGTAACTAGTGTCACAGGAATGGTTCAAAACATAGAGAGTAAGAAGAGTCAGTTTTCTTGTACTTAAGTCGGCATTGTGCCTTTTGTATTTAATTCCGATGCAATTTCTGTGTTTCATCGTCAATAAGAAGGTCAGAGGGATACAGTAAACCTAAAGTGAAGCATCGGAATCTATAACTAGTGTCACAGGAATGGTTCAAAACATTGACAGTAAGAAGAGTCAGTTTTCTTGTACTTAAGTCGGCATTATGCCTTTCGTATTTAATTCCATTGCAATTTCTGTGTTTCATCGTCAATAAGAAGGTCAGAGGAATACAGTAAACCTGAGGTGAAGCATCGGAATCAATTACTAGTGTCACAGGAATGGTTCAAAACATAGACAGTAAGAAGAGTCAGCTTTCTTGTACTTAAGTCGGCATTGTGCCTTTTGTATTTAATTCCGATGCAATATCTGTGTTTCATCGTCAATAAGAATGTCAGAGGGATACAGTAAACCTGAAGTGAAGCATTGGAATCTATAACTTGTGTCACAGGAATGGTTCAAAGCTTAGACATAAGAAGAGTCAGTTTTCTTGTACTTAACTCGGCATTATGTCTTTTGTATTTAATTCCGAAGCAATTTCTGTGATCAGCGTCAAAAAGAAGGTCGGAGGGATACAGTAAACTTGGATTAAAGCATCGGAGTCTATAACTAGTGTCACATGAATAGTTCAAAACATAGACAGTAAGAAGTGTCAGTTTTCTTGTACTTAGGTCGGCATTGTGTTTTTTGTATTCAATTCCGATGCAATTTCTGTGTTTTATCGTCAATAAGACGGTCAGAGGGATACAGTAAACCTGAGGTGAAGCATCGGAATCTATAACTAGTGTCACAGGAATGGTTCAAAACATAGACAGTAAGAAGAGTCAGTTTTCTTGTACTTTAGTCGGCATTATGCCTTTCGTATTTAATTCCATTGCAATTTCTGTGTTTCATCGTCAATAAGAAGGTCAGGAGGATACAGAAAACCTGAAGTGAAGCATCGGAATCTATAACTAGTGTCACACGAATGGTTCAAAACATTGACAGTAAGAAGAGTAAGTTTTCTTGTACTTAAGTCGGCATTGTGCCTTTCGTATTTAATTCCGTTGCAATTTCTGTGTTTCATCGTCAGTAAGAAGGTCAGAGGGATACAGTAAACCTGAGGTGAAGCATTGGAATCTATTACTAGTGTCACAGGAATGGTTCAAAACATAGACAGTAAGAAGAGCCAGTTTTCTTGTACTTAAGTCGGCATTGAGCCTTTTGTATTTAATTCCGATGCTATTTCTGTGTTTCATCGTCAATAAGAAGGTCAGAGGGATACAGTAAACCTGAAGTGAAGCATCGGAATCTATAACTAGTGTCACAGGAATCGTTCAAACTTAGACAGTAAGAAGAGTCAGTTTTCTTGTACTTAAGTCGGCATTGTGCCTTTTGTATTTAATTCCGATGCAATTTCTGTGTTTCATCGTCAATAAGAAGGTCAGAGGGATACAGTAAACCGTAAGTGAAGCATCGGAATCTATAACTAGTGTCACATGAATGGTTCAAAACATAGACAGTAAGAAGAGTCAATTATCTTGTACTTAAGTCGGCGTTGTGCCTTTTGTATTTAATTCCGATGCTATTTCTGTGTTTCATCGTCAATAAGAAGGTCAGAGGGATACAGTAAACCTGAAGTGAAGCATCGGAATCTATAACTAGTGTCACAGGAATGGTTCAAACATAGACAGTAAGAAGAGTCAGTTTTCTTGTACGTAAGTCGGCATTGTGCCTTTTGTATTTAATTCCGATGCAATTTCTGTGTTTCATCGTCAATAAGATGGTCAGAGGGATACAGTAAACCTGAAGTGAAGCCTCGGAATCTATAACTAGTGTCACATGAATAGTTCAAAACATAGACAGTAAGAAGAGTCAGTCTTCTTGTACTTAAGTCGGCGTTGTGCCTTTTGTATTTAATTCCGATGCTGTTTCTGTATTTCATCGTCAATAAGAAGGTCAGAGGGATACAGTAAACCTGAAGTGAAGCATCGGAATCTGTAACTAGTGTCACAGGAATGGTTCAAACATAGAGAGTAAGAAGAGTCAGTTTTCTTGTACTTAAGTCGGCATTGTGCCTTTTGTATTTAATTCCGATGCAATTTCTGTGTTTCATCGTCAATAAGATGGTCAGAGGGATACAGTAAACCTGAAGTGAAGCCTCGGAATCTATAACTAGTGTCACATGAATAGTTCAAAACATAGACAGTAAGAAGAGTCAGTCTTCTTTTATTTAAGTCGGCATTGTGCGTTTTGTATTTAATTCCGATGCTGTTTCTGTGTTTCATCGTCAATAAGAAGGTCAGAGGGATACAGTAAACCTGAAGTGAAGCATCGGAATCTGTAACTAGTGTCACAGGAATGGTTCAAAACATAGAGAGTAAGAAGAGTCAGTTTTCTTGTACTTAAGTCGGCATTTTGCCTTTTGTATTTAATTCCGATGGAATTTCTGTGTTTCATCGTCAATAAGAAGGTCAGAGGGATACAGTAAACCTGACGTGAAGCATCGGAATCTATAACTAGTGTCACAGGAATGGTTCAAAACATAGACAGTAAGAAGAGTCAGTTTTCTTGTACCTAAGTCGGCATTATGCCTTTCGTATTTAATTCCATTGCAATTTCTGTGTTTCATCGTCAATAAGAAGGTCAGAGGGATACAGTAAACCTGAGGTGAAGCATCGGAATCAATTACTAGTGTCACAGGAATGGTTCAAAACATAGACAGTAAGAAGAGTCAGCTTTCTTGTACTTAAGTCGGCATTGTGCCTTTTGTATTTAATTCCGATGAAATTTCTGTGTTTCATCGTCAATAAGAATGTCAGAGGGATACAGTAAACCTGAAGTGAAGCATTGGAATCTATAACTAGTGCCACATGAATGGTTCAAAACATAGACAGTAAGAAGAGTCTGTTATCTTGTACTTAAGTCGGCATTGTGCCTTTTGTATTTAATTCCGATGCAATTTCTGTGTTTCATCGTCAATAAGAATGTCAGAGGGATACAGTAAACCTGAAGTGAAGCATTGGAATCTATAACTAGTGTCACATGAATGGTTCAAAACATAGACAGTAAGAAGAGTCAGTTATCTTGTACTTAAGTCGGCATTGTGCCTTTTGTATTTAATTCCGATGCTATTTCTGTGTTTCATCGTCAATAAGAATGTCGGAGGGATACAGTAAACCTGAAGTGAAGCATCGGAATCTATAACTAGTGTCACAGGAATGATTCAAACATAAACAGTAAGAAGAGTCAGTTTTCTTGTACTTAAGTCGGCATTGTGCCTTTTGTATTTAATTCCGATGCAATTTCTTTGTTTCATCGTCAATAAGATGGTCAGAGGGATACAGTAAACCTGAAGTGAAGCATCGGAATCTATAACTAGTGTCACATGAATAGTTCAATACATAGACAGTAAGAAGAGTCAGTTTTCTTGTACTTAAGTCGGCATTGTGCCTTTTGTATTTAATTCCGATGCAATTTCTGTGTTTCATCAACAATAAGAAGGTCAGAGGGATACAGTAAACCTGAAGTGAAGCATCGGAATCTATAACTTGTGTCACAGGAATGGTTCAAAGCTTAGACAGTAAGAAGAGTCAGTTTTCTTGTACTTAACTCGGCATTATGTCTTTTGTATTTAATTCCGAAGCAATTTCTGTGATCAGCGTCAAAAAGAAGGTCGGAGGGATACAGTAAACTTGGATTAAAGCATCGGAGTCTATAACTAGTGTCACATGAATAGTTCAAAACATAGACAGTAAGAAGTGTCAGTTTTCTTGTACTTAGGTCGGCATTGTGTTTTTTGTATTTAATTCCGATGCAATTTCTGTGTTTTATCGTCAATAAGAAGGTCAGAGGGATACAGTAAACCTGAGGTGAAGCAACGGAATCTATAACTAGTGTCACAGGAATGGTTCAAAACATAGACAGTAAGAAGAGTCAGTTTTCTTGTACGTAAGTCGGCATTGTGCCTTTTGTATTTAATTCCGATGCAATTTCTGTGTTTCATCGTCAATAAGATGGTCAGAGGGATACAGTAAACCTGAAGTGAAGCCTCGGAATCTATAACTAGTGTCACATGAATAGTTCAAAACATAGACAGTAAGAAGAGTCAGTCTTCTTGTACTTAAGTCGGCGTTGTGCCTTTTGTATTTAATTCCGATGCTGTTTCTGTATTTCATCGTCAATAAGAAGGTCAGAGGGATACAGTAAACCTGAAGTGAAGCATCGGAATCTGTAACTAGTGTCACAGGAATGGTTCAAAACATAGAGAGTAAGAAGAGTCAGTTTTCTTGTACTTAAGTCGGCATTGTGCCTTTTGTATTTAATTCCGATGCAATTTCTGTGTTTCATCGTCAATAAGAAGGTCAGAGGGATACAGTATACCTGAAGTGAAGCATCGGAATCTATAACTAGTGTCACAGGAATGGTTCAAACATAGACAGTAAGAAGAGTCAGTTTTCGTGTACGTAAGTCGGCATTGTGCCTTTTGTATTTAATTCCGATGCAATTTCTGTGTTTCATCGTCAATAAGATGGTCAGAGGGATACAGTAAACCTGAAGTGAAGCATTGGAATCTATAACTAGTGTCATATGAATAGTTCAAAACATAGACAGTAAGAAGAGTCAGTCTTCTTGTACTTAAGTCGGCATTGTGCCTTTTGTATTTAATTCCGATACTGTTTCTGTGTTTCATCGTCCATAAGAATGTCGGAGGGATACAGTAAACCTGAAGTGAAGCATTGGAATCTGTAACTAGTGTCACAGGAATGGTTCAAAACATAGACAGTACGAAGAGTCAGTTTTCTTGTACTTAAGTCGGCATTGTGCCTTTTGTATTTAATTCCGATGCAATTTCTGTGTTTCATCGTCAATAAGAATGTCAGAGGGATACAGTAAACCTGAAGTGAAGCATTGGAATCTATAACTACTGTCACATGAATGGTTCAAAACATAGACAGTAAGAAGAGTCTGTTATCTTGTACTTAAGTCGGCATTGTGCCTTTTGTATTTAATTCCGTTGCTATTTCTGTGTTTCATCGTCAAAAAGAATGTCAGAGGGATACAGTAAACCTGAAGTGAAGCATCGGAATCTATAACTAGAGTCACAGGAATGGTTCAAACATAAACAGTAAGAAGAGTCAGTTTTCTTGTACTTAAGTCGGCATTGTGCCTGTTGTATTTAATTCCGATGCAATTCCTGTGTTTTATCGTCATTAAGAAGGTCAGAGGGATACAGTAAACCTGAAGTGAAGCATCGGAATCTATAACTTGTGTCACAGGAATGGTTCAAAACAAAGACAGTAAGAAGAGTCAGTTTTCTTGTACTTAAGTCGGCATTATGCCTTTCGTATTTAATTCCATTGCAATTTCTGTGTTTCATCGTCAATAAGAAGGTCAGAGGGATACAGAAAACCTGAAGTGAAGCATCGGAATCTATAACTAGTGTCACAGGATAGGTTCAAAACATTGACAGTAAGAAGAGTCAGTTTTCTTGTACTTAAGTCGGCATTGTGCCTTTCGTATTTAATTCCGTTGCAATTTCTGTGTTTCATCGTCAGTAAGAAGGTCAGAGGGATACACTAAACCTGAGGGGAAGCATTGGAATCTATTACTAGTGTCACAGGAATGGTTCAAAACATAGACAGTAAGAAGAGTCAGTTATCTTGTACTTAAGTCGGCATTGTGCCTTTTGTATTTAATTCCGATGCTATTTCTGTGTTTCATCGTCAATAAGAATGTCGGAGGGATACAGTAAACCTGAAGTGAAGCATCGGAATCTATAACTAGTGTCACAGGAATGGTTCAAACATAAACAGTAAGAAGAGTCAGTTTTCTTGTACTTAAGTCGGCATTGTGCCTTTTGTGTTTAATTCCGATGCAATTTCTTTGAGTCATCGTCAATAAGATGGTCAGAGGGATACAGTAAACCTGAAGTCAAGCATCGGAATCTATAACTAGTGTCACATGAATAGTTCAATACATAGACAGTCAGAAGAGTCAGTTTTCTTGTACTTAAGTCGGCATTGTGCCTTTTGTATTTAATTCCGATGCAATTTCTGTGTTTCATCAACAATAAGAAGGTCAGAGGGATACAGTAAACCTGAAGTGAAGCATCGGAATCTATAACTTGTGTCACAGGAATGGTTCAAAGCTTAGACAGTAAGAAGAGTCAGTTTTCTTGTACTTAACTCGGCATTATGTCTTTTGTATTTAATTCCGAAGCAATTTCTGTGATCAGCGTAAAAAAGAAGGTCGGAGGGATACAGTAAACTTGGATTAAAGCATCGGAGTCTATAACTAGTGTCACATGAATAGTTCAAAACATAGACAGTAAGAAGTGTCAGTTTTCTTGTACTTAGGTCGGCATTGTGTTTTTTGTATTCAATTCCGATGCAATTTCTGTGTTTTATCGTCAATAAGAAGGTCAGAGGGATACAGTAAACCTGAGGTGAAGCATCGGAATCTATAACTAGTGTCACAGGAATGGTTCAAAACATAGACAGTAAGAAGAGTCAGTTTTCTTGTACTTTAGTCGGCATTATGCCTTTCGTATTTAATTCCATTGCAATTTCTGTGTTTCATCGTCAATAAGAAGGTCAGGAGGATACCGAAAACCTGAAGTGAAGCATCGGAATCTATAACTAGTGTCACACGAATGGTTCAAAACATTGACAGTAAGAAGAGTAAGTTTTCTTGTACTTAAGTCGGCATTGTGCCTTTCGTATTTAATTCCGTTGCAATTTCTGTGTTTCATCGTCAGTACGAAGGTCAGAGGGATACAGTAAACCTGAGGTGAAGCATTGGAATCTATTACTAGTGTCACAGGAATGGTTCAAAACATAGACAGTAAGAAGAGCCAGTTTTCTTGTACTTAAGTCGGCATTGAGCCTTTTGTATTTAATTCCGATGCAATTTCTGTGTTTCATCGTCAATAAGAAGGTCAGAGGGATACAGTAAACCTGAAGTGAAGCATCGGAATCTATAACTAGTGTCACAGGAATCGTTCAAACTTAGACAGTAAGAAGAGTCAGTTTTCTTGTACTTAAGTCGGCATTGTGCCTTTTGTATTTAATTCCGATGCAATTTCTGTGTTTCATCGTCATTAAGAAGGTCAGAGGGATACAGTAAACCGTAAGTGAAGCATCGGAATCTATAACTAGTGTCACATGAATGGTTCAAAACATAGACAGTAAGAAGAGTCAGTCTTCTTGTATTTAAGTCGGCGTTGTGCCTTTTGTATTTAATTCCGATGCTGTTTCTGTATTTCATCGTCAATAAGAAGGTCAGAGGGATACAGTAAACCTGAAGTGAAGCATCGGAATCTATAACTAGTGTCACAGGAATGGTTCAAACATAGACAGTAAGAAGAGTCAGTTTTCTTGTACGTAAGTCGGCATTGTGCCTTTTGTATTTAATTCCGATGCAATTTCTGTGTTTCATCTTCAATAAGATGGTCAGAGCGATACAGTAAACCTGAAGTGAAGCCTCGGAATCTATAACTAGTGTCACATGAATAGTTCAAAACATAGACAGTAAGAAGCGTCAGTCTTCTTGTACTTAAGTCGGCGTTGTGCCTTTTGTATTTAATTCCGATGCTGTTTCTGTATTTCATCGTCAACAAGAAGGTCAGAGGGATACAGTAAACCTGAAGTGAAGCATCGGAATCTGTAACTAGTGTCACAGGAATGGTTCAAAACATAGAGAGTAAGAAGAGTCAGTTTTCTTGTACTTAAGTCGGCATTGTGCCTTTTGTATTTAATTCCGATGCAATTTCTGTGTTTCATCGTCAATAAGATGGTCAGAGGGATACAGTAAACCTGAAGTGAAGCCTCGGAATCTATAACTAGTGTCACATGAATAGTTCAAAACATAGACAGTAAGAAGAGTCAGTCTTCTTTTATTTAAGTCGGCATTGTGCCTTTTGTATTTAATTCCGATGCTGTTTCTGTGTTTCATCGTCAATAAGAAGGTCAGAGGGATACAGTAAACCTGAAGTGAAGCATCGGAATCTGTAACTAGTGTCACAGGAATGGTTCAAAACATAGAGAGTAAGAAGAGTCAGTTTTCTTGTACTTAAGTCGGCATTTTGCCTTTTGTATTTAATTCCGATGCAATTTCTGTGTTTCATCGTCAATAAGAAGGTCAGAGGGATACAGTAAACCTGACGTGAAGCATCGGAATCTATAACTAGTGTCACAGGAATGGTTCAAAAAAACATAGACAGTAAGAAGAGTCAGTTTTCTTGTACTTAAGTCGGCATTATGCCTTTCGTATTTAATTCCATTGCAATTTCTGTGTTTCATCGTCAATAAGAAGGTCAGAGGGATACAGTAAACCTGAGGTGAAGCATCGGAATCAATTACTAGTGTCACAGGAATGGTTCAAAACATAGACAGTAAGAAGAGTCAGCTTTCTTGTACTTAAGTCGGCATTGTGCCTTTTGTATTTAATTCCGATGCAATTTCTGTGTTTCATCGTCAATAAGAATGTCAGAGGGATACAGTAAACCTGAAGTGAAGCATTGGAATCTATAACTAGTGCCACATGAATGGTTCAAAACATAGACAGTAAGAAGAGTCAGTTATCTTGTACTTCAGTCGGCATTGTGCCTTTTGTATTTAATTCCGATGCAATTTCTGTGTTTCATCGTCAATAAGAATGTCAGAGGGATACAGTAAACCTGAAGTGAAGCATTGGAATCTATAACTAGTGTCACATGAATGGTTCAAAACATAGACAGTAAGAAGAGTCAGTTATCTTGTACATAAGTCGGCATTGTGCCTTTTGTATTTAATTCCGATGCTATTTCTGTGTTTCATCGTCAATAAGAATGTCGGAGGGATACAGTAAACCTGAAGTGAAGCATCGGAATCTATAACTAGTGTCACAGGAATGATTCAAACATAAACAGTAAGAAGAGTCAGTTTTCTTGTACTTAAGTCGGCATTGTGCCTTTTGTATTTAATTCCGATGCAATATCTTTGTTTCATCGTCAATAAGATGGTCAGAGGGATACAGTAAACCTGAAGTGAAGCATCGGAATCTATAACTAGTGTCACATGAATAGTTCAATACATAGACAGTAAGAAGAGTCAGTTTTCTTGTACTTAAGTCGGCATTGTGCCTTTTGTATTTAATTCCGATGCAATTTCTGTGTTTCATCAACAATAAGAAGGTCAGAGGGATACAGTAAACCTGAAGTGAAGCATCGGAATCTATAACTTGTGTCACAGGAATGGTTCAAAGCTTAGACAGTAAGAAGAGTCAGTTTTCTTGTACTTAACTCGGCATTATGTCTTTTGTATTTAATTCCGAAGCAATTTCTGTGATCAGCGTCAAAAAGAAGGTCGGAGGGATACAGTAAACTTGGATTAAAGCATCGGAGTCTATAACTAGTGTCACATGAATAGTTCAAAACATAGACAGTAAGAAGTGTCAGTTTTCTTGTACTTAGGTCGGCATTGTGTTTTTTGTATTTAATTCCGATGCAATTTCTGTGTTTTATCGTCAATAAGAAGGTCAGAGGGATACAGTAAACCTGAGGTGAAGCAACGGAATCTATAACTAGTGTCACAGGAATGGTTCAAAACATAGACAGTAAGAAGAGTCAGTTTTCTTGTACTTTAGTCGGCATTATGCCTTTCGTATTTAATTCCATTGCAATTTCTGTGTTTCATCGTCAATAAGAAGGTCAGGAGGATACAGAAAACCTGAAGTGAAGCATCGGAATCTATAACTAGTGTCACACGAATGGTTCAAAGCATTGACAGTAAGAAGACTAAGTTTTCTTGTACTTAAGTCGGCATTGTGCCTTTCGTATTTAATTCCGTTGCAATTTCTGTGTTTCATCGTCAGTAAGAAGGTCAGAGGGATACAGTAAACCTGAGGTGAAGCATTGGAATTATTACTAGTGTCACAGGAATGGTTCAAAACATAGACAGTAAGAAGAGTTAGTTTTCTTGTACTTAAGTCGGCATTGTGCCTTTTGTATTTAATTCCGATGCAATTTCTGTGTTTCATCGTCAATAAGAAGGTCAGAGGGATACAGTAAACCTGAAGTGAAGCATCGGAATCTATAACTAGTGTCACAGGAATGGTTCAAACATAGACAGTAAGAAGAGTCAGTTTTCGTGTACGTAAGTCGGCATTGTGCCTTTTGTATTTAATTCCGATGCAATTTCTGTGTTTCATCGTCAATAAGATGGTCAGAGGGATACAGTAAACCTGAAGTGAAGCATTGGAATCTATAACTAGTGTCATATGAATAGTTCAAAACATAGACAGTAAGAAGAGTCAGTCTTCTTGTACTTAAGTCGGCATTGTGCCTTTTGTATTTAATTCCGATACTGTTTCTGTGTTTCATCGTCCATAAGAATGTCGGAGGGATACAGTAAACCTGAAGTGAAGCATTGGAATCTGTAACTAGTGTCACAGGAATGGTTCAAAACATAGACAGTACGAAGAGTCAGTTTTCTTGTACTTAAGTCGGCATTGTGCCTTTTGTATTTAATTCCGATGCAATTTCTGTGTTTCATCGTCAATAAGAATGTCAGAGGGATACAGTAAACCTGAAGTGAAGCATTGGAATCTATAACTAGTGTCACATGAATGGTTCAAAACATAGACAGTAAGAAGAGTCTGTTATCTTGTACTTAAGTCGGCATTGTGCCTTTTGTATTTAATTCCGTTGCTATTTCTGTGTTTCATCGTCAAAAAGAATGTCAGAGGGATACAGTAAACCTGAAGTGAAGCATCGGAATCTATAACTAGAGTCACAGGAATGGTTCAAACATAAACAGTAAGAAGAGTCAGTTTTCTTGTACTTAAGTCGGCATTGTGCCTGTTGTATTTAATTCCGATGCAATTCCTGTGTTTTATCGTCATTAAGAAGGTCAGAGGGATACAGTAAACCTGAAGTGAAGCATCGGAATCTATAACTTGTGTCACAGGAATGGTTCAAAACAAAGACAGTAAGAAGAGTCAGTTTTCTTGTACTTAAGTCGGCATTATGCCTTTCGTATTTAATTCCATTGCAATTTCTGTGTTTCATCGTCAATAAGAAGGTCAGAGGGATACAGAAAACCTGAAGTGAAGCATCGGAATCTATAACTAGTGTCACAGGATAGGTTCAAAACATTGACAGTAAGAAGAGTCAGTTTTCTTGTACTTAAGTCGGCATTGTGACTTTCGTATTTAATTCCGTTGCAATTTCTGTGTTTCATCGTCAGTAAGAAGGTCAGAGGGATACAGTAAACCTGAGGGGAAGCATTGGAATCAATTACTAGTGTCACAGGAATGGTTCAAAACATAGACAGTAAGAAGAGTCAGTTTTCTTGTACTTAAGTCGGCATTGTGCCTTTTGTATTTAATTCCGATGCAATTTCTGTGTTTCATCGTCAATAAGAAGGTCAGAGGGATACAGTAAACCTGAAGTGAAGCATCGGAATCTATAACTAGTGTCACAGGAATCGTTCAAACATAGACAGTAAGAAGAGTCAGTTTTCTTGTACTTAAGTCGGCATTGTGCCTTTTGTATTTAATTCCGATGCAATTTCTGTGTTTCATCGTCAATAAGAAGGTCAGAGGGATACAGTAAACCTGAAGAGAAGCATCGGAATCTATAACTAGTGTCACAGGAATGGTTCAAACATAGACAGTGAGAAGAGTAAGTTTTCTTGTACTTAAGTCGGCATTGTGCCTTTTGTATTTAATTCCGATGCAATTTCTGTGTTTCATCGTCAATAAGAAGGTCAGAGGGATACAGTAAACCTGAAGTGAAGCATCGGAATCTATAGATAGTGTTACAGGAATGGTTCAAAACATAGGCAGTAAGAAGAGTCAGTTACCTTGTACTTAAGTCGGCATTGTGCCTTTTGTATTTAATTCCGATGCTATTTCTGTGTTTCATCGTCAATAAGAATGTCAGAGGGATACAGTAAACCTGAAGTGAAGCATCGGAATCTATAACTAGTGTCACAGGAATGGTTCAAACATAAACAGTAAGAAGAGTCAGTTTTCTTGTACTTAAGTCGGCATTGTGCCTTTTGTATTTAATTCCGATGCAATTTCTGTGTTTCATCGTCAATAAGATGGTCAGAGGGATACAGTAAACCTGAAGTGAAGCATCAGAGTCTATAACTAGTGTCACATGAATAGTTCAAAACATAGACAGTAAGAAGAGTCAGTTTTCTTGTACTTAAGTCGGCATTGTGCCTTTTGTATTTAATTCCGATGCTGTTTCTGTGTTTCATCGTTAATAAGAAGGTCAGAGGGATACAGCAAACCTGAAGTGAAGCATTGTAATCTATAACTAGTGTCACAGGAATGGTTCAAAACATAGACAGTTAGAAGAGTCAGTTTTCTTGTACTTAAGTCGGCATTGTGCCTTTTGTATTTAATTACGATGCAATTTCTGTGTTTCATCAACAATAAGAAGGTCAGAGGGATACAGTAAACCTGAAGTGAAGCATCGGAATCTATAACTAGTGTCACAGGAATGGTTCAAAACTTAGACAGTAAGAAGAGTCAGTTTTCTCATACTTAACTCGGCATTGTGTCTTTTGTATTTAATTCCGAAGCAATTTCTGTGATCAGCGTCAAAAAGAAGGTCGGAGGGATACAGTAAACTTGGAGGAAAGCATCGGAGTCTATAACTAGTGTCACATGAATAGTTCAAAACATAGACAGCAAGAAGAGTCAGTTTTCTTGTACTTAGGTCGGAATTGTGTATTTTGTATTTAATTCCGATGCAATTTCTGTGTTTTATCGTCAATAAGAAGATCAGAGGGATACAGTAAACCTGAAGTGAAGCATCGGAATCTATAACTAGTGTCACAGGAATGGTTCAAAACATAGAAAGTAAGAAGTGTCAGTTTTCTTGTACTTAAGTCGCCGTTGAGACTTTTGTATTTCATTCCGATGCAATTTCTGTGTTTCATCGTCAATAAGAAGGTCAGAGGGATACAGTAAACCTGAAGTGAAGCATCGGAATCTATAACTAGTGTCACAGGAATGATTCAAAACTTAGACAGTCAGAAGAGTCAGTTTTCTTGTACTTAAGTCGGCATCGTGCCTTTTGTATTTAATTCAATTGCAATTTCTGTGTTTCATCGTCAATAAGAAGGTCAGAGGGATACAGTAAACCTGAAGTGAAGCATCGCAATCTATAACTAGTGTCACAGGAACGGTTCAAAACACAGACAGAATGAAGAGTCAGTTTTCTTGTACTTAAGTCGGCGTTGTGCCTTTAGTATTTAATTCCGATGAAATTTCTGTGTTTCATCGTCAATAAGAAGGTCAGAGGGATACAGTAAACCTGAAGTAAAGCATCGGAATCTATAACTAGTGTCACAGGAATGATTCAAAACTTAGACAGTCAGTAGAGTCAGTTTTCTTGTACTTAAGTCGGCATTGTGCCTTTTGTATTTAATTCCGATGCAATTTCTGTGTTTCATCGTCAATAAGAAGGTCAGAGGGATACAGTAAACCTGAAGTGAAGCATCGGAGTCTATAACTAGTGTCACATGAATAGTTCAAAACATAGACAGTAAGAAGAGTCAGTTTTCTTGTACTTAGGTCGGAATTGTGTTTTTTGTATTTAATTCCGATGCAATTTCTGTGTTTTATCGTCAATAAGAAGATCAGAGGGATACAGTAAACCTGAAGTGAAGCATCGGAATCTATAACTAGTGTCACAGGAATGGTTCAAAACATAGAAAGTAAGAAGTGTCAGTTTTCTTGTACTTAAGTCGCCGTTGAGACTTTTGTATTTCATTCCGATGCAATTTCTGTGTTTCATCGTCAATAAGAAGGTCAGAGGGATACAGTAAACCTGAAGTGAAGCATCGGAATCTATAACTAGTGTCACAGGAATGATTCAAAACTTAGACAGTCAGAAGAGTCAGTTTTCTTGTACTTAAGTCGGCATTGTGCCTTTTGTATTTAATTCAATTGCAATTTCTGTGTTTCATCGTCAATAAGAAGGTCAGAGGGATACAGTAAACCTGAAGTGAAGCATCGGAATCTATAACTAGTGTCACAGGAACGGTTCAAAACATAGACAGAATGAAGAGTCAGTTTTCTTGTACTTAAGTCGGCGTTGTGCCTTTAGTATTTAATTCCGATGAAATTTCTGTGTTTCATCGTCAATAGGAAGGTCAGAGGGATACAGTAAACCTGAAGTAAAGCATCGGAATCTATAACTAGTGTCACAGGAATGATTCAAAACTTAGACAGTCAGAAGAGTCAGTTTTCTTGTACTTAAGTCGGCATTGTGCCTTTTGTATTTAATTCCGATGCAATTTCTGTGTTTCATCGTCAATAAGAAGGTCAGAGGGATACAGTAAACCTGAAGTGAAGCATCGGAATCTATAACTAGTGTCACAGGAACGGTTCAAAACATAGACAGTATGAAGAGTCAGTTTTCTTGTACTTAAGTCGGCGTTGTGCCTTTAGTATTTAATTCCGATGAAATTTCTGTGCTTCATCGTCAATAAGAAGGTCAGAGGGATACAGTAAACCTGAAGTGAAGCATCGGAATCTATAACTACTGTCACAGGAATGGTTCAAAACATAGAAAGTAAGAAGTGTCAGTTTTCTTGTACTTAAGTCGCCTTGTGACTTTTGCATTTCATTCCGATGCAATTTCTGTGTTTCATCGTCAATAAGAAGGTCAGAGGGATACAGTAAACCTGAAGTGAAGCATCGGAATCTGTAACTAGTGTCACAGGAATGGTTCAAAGCATAGAGAGTATGAAGAGTCAGTTTTCTTGTACTTTAGTCGGCATTGTGCCTTTTGTATTTAATTCCGATGCAATTTCTGTGTTTCATCGTCAATAAGAAGGTCAGAGGGATACAGTAAACCTGAAGTGAAGCATCGGAATCTATAACTAGTGTCACACGAATGGTTCAAAACATAGACAGTAAGAAGAGTCAGTTTTTTGTACATAAGTCGGCATTATGCCTTTCGTATATAATTCCATTGCAATTTCTGTGTTTCATCGTCAATTAGAAGGTCAGAGGGATACAGTAAACCGGAGGTGAAGCATCGGAATCTATTACTAGTGTCACAGGAATGGTTCAAAACATAGACAGTAAGATGAGTCAGTTTTCTTGTACTTAAGTCGGCATTGTGCCTTTTGTATTTAATTCCGATGCTATTTCTGTAATTCATCGTCATTAAGAAGGTCAGAGGGATACAATAAACCTGAAGTGAAGCATCGGAATCTATAGATAGTGTTACAGGAATGGTTCAAAACATAGACAGTAAGAAGAGTCAGTTATCTTGTACTTAAGTCGGCATTGTGCCTTTTGTATTTAATTCCGATGCTATTTCTGTGTTTCATCGTCAATAAGAATGTCAGAGGGATACAGTAAACCTAAAGTGAAGCATCGGAATCTATAACTAGTGTCACAGGAATGGTTCAAAACTTAGACAGTAAGAAGAGTCAGTTTTCTTATACTTAACTCGGCATTGAGTCTTTTGTATTTAATTCCGAAGCAATTTCTGTAATCAGCGTCAAAAAGAAGGTCGGAGGGATACAGTAAACTTGGAGGAAAGCATCGGAGTCTATAACTAGTGTCACATGAATAGTTCAAAACATAGACAGTAAGAAGAGTCAGTTTTCTTGTACTTAGGTCGGAATTGTGTTTTTTGTATTTAATTCCGATGCAATTTCTGTGTTTTATCGTCAATAAGAAGGTCAGAGGGATACAGTAAACCTGAAGTGAAGCATCGGAATCTATAACTAGTGTCACAGGAATGGTTCAAAGCATAGAAAGTAAGCAGTGTCAGTTTTCTTGTACTTAAGTCGCCGTTGTGACTTTTGTATTTCATTCCGATGCAATTTCTGTGTTTCATCGTCAATAAGAAGGTCAGAGGGATACAGTAAACCTGAAGTGAAGCATCGGAATCTATAACTAGTGTCACAGGAACGGTTCAAAACATAGACAGTATGAAGAGTCAGTTTTCTTGTACTTAAGTCGGCGTTGTGCCTTTAGTATTTAATTCCGATGAAATTTCTGTGTTTCATCGTCAATAAGAAGGTCAGAGGGATACAGTAAACCTGAAGTGAAGCATCGGAATCTATAACTAGTGTCACAGGAATGGTTCAAAACATAGACTGTAAGAAGAGTCAGTTTTCTTGTACTTAAGTCGGTATTGTGCCTTTTGTATTTTATTCCGATGCTATTTCTGTGTTTCATCGACAATAAAAAGGTCAGAGGGATACAGTAAACCTGAAGTGAAGCATCGGAATCTATAACTAGTGTCACAGGAATGGTTCAAAACATAGACAGTGAGAAGAGTCAGTTTTCTTGTACATAAGTCGGCATTGTGCCTTTTGTATTTAATTCCGATGCAATTTCTGTGTTTCATCAACAATAAGAAGGTCAGAGGGATACAGTAAACCTGTAGTGAAGCATCGGAATCTATAACTAGTGTCACAGGAATTGTTAAAAATTTAGACAGTAAGAAGAGTCAGGTTTGTTGTACTTATGTCGGCATCGAGCCTTTTGTATTTAATTCCGAAGCAATTTCTGTGATTCACCGTCAATAAGAAGGTCAGAGGGATACAGTAAACCTGAAGTGAAGCATCGGAATCAATCACTAGTGTCACAGGAATGTTTCAAAACGTAGTAAGAAGAGTCAGTTTTCTTGTACTTAAGTCGGCATTGTGCCTTTTGTATTTAATTCCGATGCAATTTCTGTGTTTCATCGTCAATAAGATGGTCAGAGGGATACAGTAAACCTGAAGTGAAGCATCGGAATCTATAACTAGTGTCACAGGAATGATTCAAAACTTAGACAGTCAGAAGAGTCAGTTTTCTTGTACTTAAGTCGGCATTGTGCCTTTTGTATTTAATTCAATTGCAATTTCTGTGTTTCATCGTCAATAAGAAGGTCAGAGGGATACAGTAAACCTGAAGTGAAGCATCGGAATCTATAACTAGTGTCACAGGAACGGTTCAAAACATAGACAGAATGAAGAGTCAGTTTTCTTGTACTTAAGTCGGCGTTGTGCCTTTAGTATTTAATTCCGATGAAATTTCTGTGTTTCATCGTCAATAAGAAGGTGAGAGGGATACAGTAAACCTGAAGTAAAGCATCGGAATCTATAACTAGTGTCACAGGAATGATTCAAAACTTAGACAGTCAGAAGAGTCAGTTTTCTTGTACTTAAGTCGGCATTGTGCCTTTTGTATTTAATTCCGATGCAATTTCTGTGTTTCATCGTCAATAAGAAGGTCAGAGGGATACAGTAAACCTGAAGTGAAGCATCGGAATCTATAACTAGTGTCACAGGAACGGTTCAAAACATACACAGTATGAAGAGTCAGTTTTCTTGTACTTAAGTCGGCGTTGTGCCTTTAGTATTTAATTCCGATGAAATTTCTGTGTTTCATCGTCAATAAGAAGGTCAGAGGGATACAGCAAACCTGAAGTGAAGCATCGGAATCTATAACTAGTGTCACAGGAATGGTTCAAAACATAGAAAGTAAGAAGTGTCAGTTTTCTTGTACTTAAGTCGCCTTGTGACTTTTGCATTTCATTCCGATGCAATTTCTGTGTTTCATCGTCAATAAGAAGGTCAGAGGGATACAGTAAACCTGAAGTGAAGCATCGGAATCTGTAACTAGTGTCACAGGAATGGTTCAAAGCATAGAGAGTATGAAGAGTCAGTTTTCTTGTACTTTAGTCGGCATTGTGCCTTTTGTATTTAATTCCGATGCAATTTCTGTGTTTCATCGTCAATAAGAAGGTCAGAGGGATACAGTAAACCTGAAGTGAAGCATCGGAATCTATAACTAGTGTCACAGGAATGGTTCAAAACATAGACAGTAAGAAGAGTCAGTTTTTTTGTACTTAAGTCGGCATTGTGCCTTCTGTATTTAATTCCGATGCAATTTCTGTGTTTCATCGTCAATAAGAAGGTCAGAGGGATACAGTAAACTTGGAGGAAAGCATCGGAGTCTATAACTAGTGTCACATGAATAGTTCAAAACATAGACGGTAAGAAGAGTCAGTTTTCTTGTACTTAGGTCGGAATTGTGTTTTTTGTATTTAATTCCGATGCAATTTCTGTGTTTTATCGTCAATAAGAAGGTCAGAGGGATACAGTAAACCTGAAATGAAGCATCGGAATCTATAACTAGTCTCACAGGAATGGTTCAAAACATAGAAAGTAAGCAGTGTCAGTTTTCTTGTACTTAAGTCGCCGTTGTGACTTTTGTATTTCATTCCGATGCAATTTCTGTGTTTCATCGTCAATAAGATGGTCAGAGGGATACAGTAAACCTGAAGTGAAGCATCGGAATCTATAACTAGTGTCACAGGAATGATTCAAAACTTAGACAGTCAGAAGAGTCAGTTTTCTTGTACTTAAGTCGGCATCGTGCCTTTTGTATTTAATTCCGATGCAATTTCTGTGTTTCATCGTCAATAAGAAGGTCAGAGGGATACAGTAAACCTGAAGTGAAGCATCGGAATCTATAACTAGTGTCACAGGAAAGGTTCAAAACATAGACAGTAAGAAGAGTCAGTTTCTTGTACTTAAGTCGGCATTGTGCCTTTTGTATTTAATTCCGATGCAATTTCTGTGTTTCATCGTCAATAAGAAGGTCAGAGGGATACAGTAAACCTGAAGTGAAGCATCGGAGTCTATAACTAGTGTCACATGAATAGTTCAAAACATAGACAGTAAGAAGAGTCAGTTTTCTTGTACTTAGGTCGGAATTGTGTTTTTTGTATTTAATTCCGATGCAATTTCTGTGTTTTATCGTCAATAAGTAGATCAGAGGGATACAGTAAACCTGAAGTGAAGCATCGGAATCTATAACTAGTGTCACAGGAATGGTTCAAAACATAGAAAGTAAGAAGTGTCAGTTTTCTTGTACTTAAGTCGCCGTTGAGACTTTTGTATTTCATTCCGATGCAATTTCTGTGTTTCATCGTCAATAAGAAGGTCAGAGGGATACAGTAAACCTGAAGTGAAGCATCGGAATCTATAACTAGTGTCACAGGAATGATTCAAAACTTAGACAGTCAGAAGAGTCAGTTTTCTTGTACTTAAGTCGGCATTGTGCCTTTTGTATTTAATTCAATTGCAATTTCTGTGTTTCATCGTCAATAAGAAGGTCAGAGGGATACAGTAAACCTGAAGTGAAGCATCGGAATCTATAACTAGTGTCACAGGAACGGTTCAAAACATAGACAGAATGAAGAGTCAGTTTTCTTGTACTTAAGTCGGCGTTGTGCCTTTAGTATTTAATTCCGATGAAATTTCTGTGTTTCATCGTCAATAAGAAGGTGAGAGGGATACAGTAAACCTGAAGTAAAGCATCGGAATCTATAACTAGTGTCACAGGAATGATTCAAAACTTAGACAGTCAGAAGAGTCAGTTTTCTTGTACTTAAGTCGGCATTGTGCCTTTTGTATTTAATTCCGATGCAATTTCTGTGTTTCATCGTCAATAAGAAGGTCAGAGGGATACAGTAAACCTGAAGTGAAGCATCGGAATCTATAACTAGTGTCACAGGAACGGTTCAAAACATAGACAGTATGAAGAGTCAGTTTTCTTGTACTTAAGTCGGCGTTGTGCCTTTAGTATTTAATTCCGATGAAATTTCTGTGTTTCATCGTCAATAAGAAGGTCAGAGGGATACAGTAAACCTGAAGTGAAGCATCGGAATCTATAACTAGTGTCACAGGAATGGTTCAAAACATAGAAAGTAAGAAGTGTCAGTTTTCTTGTACTTAAGTCGCCTTGTGACTTTTGCATTTCATTCCGATGCAATTTCTGTGTTTCATCGTCAATAAGAAGGTCAGAGGGATACAGTAAACCTGAAGTGAAGCATCGGAATCTGTAACTAGTGTCACAGGAATGGTTCAAAGCATAGAGAGTATGAAGAGTCAGTTTTCTTGTACTTTAGTCGGCATTGTGCCTTTTGTATTTAATTCCGATGCAATTTCTGTGTTTCATCGTCAATAAGAAGGTCAGAGGGATACAGTAAACCTGAAGTGAAGCATCGGAATCTATAACTAGTGTCACACGAATGGTTCAAAACATAGACAGTAAGAAGAGTCAGTTTTCTTGTACTTAAGTCGGCATTATGCCTTTCGTATTTAATTCCATTGCAATTTCTGTGTTTCATCGTCAATTAGAAGGTCAGAGGGATACAGTAAACCGGAGGTGAAGCATCGGAATCTATTACTAGTGTCACAGGAATGGTTCAAAACATAGACAGTAAGATGAGTCAGTTTTCTTGTACTTAAGTCGGCATTGTGCCTTTTGTATTTAATTCCGATGCTATTTCTGTAATTCATCGTCATTAAGAAGGTCAGAGGGATACAATAAACCTGAAGTGAAGCATCGGAATCTATAGATAGTGTTACAGGAATGGTTCAAAACATAGACAGTAAGAAGAGTCAGTTATCTTGTACTTAAGTCGGCATTGTGCCTTTTGTATTTAATTCCGATGCTATTTCTGTGTTTCATCGTCAATAAGAATGTCAGAGGGATACAGTAAACCTGAAGTGAAGCATCGGAATCTATAACTAGTGTCACAGGAATGGTTCAAAACTTAGACAGTAAGAAGAGTCAGTTTTCTTATACTTAACTCGGCATTGAGTCTTTTGTATTTAATTCCGAAGCAATTTCTGTAATCAGCGTCAAAAAGAAGGTCGGAGGGATACAGTAAACTTGGAGGAAAGCATCGGAGTCTATAACTAGTGTCACATGAATAGTTCAAAACATAGACAGTAAGAAGAGTCAGTTTTCTTGTACTTAGGTCGGAATTGTGTTTTTTGTATTTAATTCCGATGCAATTTCTGTGTTTTATCGTCAATAAGAAGGTCAGAGGGATACAGTAAACCTGAAGTGAAGCATCGGAATCTATAACTAGTGTCACAGGAATGGTTCAAAGCATAGAAAGTAAGCAGTGTCAGTTTTCTTGTACTTAAGTCGCCGTTGTGACTTTTGTATTTCATTCCGATGCAATTTCTGTGTTTCATCGTCAATAAGACGGTCAGAGGGATACAGTAAACCTGAAGTGAAGCATCGGAATCTATAACTAGTGTCACAGGAACGGTTCAAAACATAGACAGTATGAAGAGTCAGTTTTCTTGTACTTAAGTCGGCGTTGTGCCTTTAGTATTTAATTCCGATGAAATTTCTGTGTTTCATCGTCAATAAGAAGGTCAGAGGGATACAGTAAACCTGAAGTGAAGCATCGGAATCTATAACTAGTGTCACAGGAATGGTTCAAAACATAGACAGTAAGAAGAGTCAGTTTTCTTGTACTGAAGTCGGTATTGTGCCTTTTGTATTTTATTCCGACGCTATTTCTGTGTTTCATCGACAATAAAAAGGTCAGAGGGATACAGTTAACCTGAAGTGAAGCATCGGAATCTATAACTAGTGTCACAGGAATGGTTCAAAACATAGACAGTGAGAAGAGTCAGTTTTCTTGTACATAAGTCGGCATTGTGCCTTTTGTATTTAATTCCGATGCAATTTCTGTGTTTCATCAACAATAAGAAGGTCAGAGGGATACAGTAAACCTGTAGTGAAGCATCGGAATCTATAACTAGTGTCACAGGAATTGTTAAAAATTTAGACAGTAAGAAGAGTCAGGTTTGTTGTACTTAAGTCGGCATTGTGCCATTTGCATTTAATTGCGATGCAATTTCTGTGTTTCATCGTCAATAAGAAGGTCAGTGGGATACAGTAAACCTGAAGTGAGGCATCAGAATCTATAACTAGTGTCACAGGAATGGTTCAAAACATAGACAGTAAGAAGAGTCAGTTATCTTGTACTTAAATCGGCATTGTGACTTTTGTATTTAATTCCTATGAAATATCTGAGTTTCATCGTCAATAAGAAGGTCAGAGGGATACAGTAAACCTGAAGTATAGCATCGGAATCTATCACTAGTGTCACAGGAATGTTTCAAAACGTAGTAAGAAGAGTCAGTTTTCTTGTACTTAAGTCGGCATTGTGCCTTTTGTATTTAATTCCGATGCAATTTCTGTGTTTCATCGTCAATAAGAAGGTCAGAGGGATACAGTAAACCTGAAGTGAAGCATCGGAATCTATAACTAGTGTCACAGGAATGGTTCAAAACATAGACAGTAAGAAGAGTCAGTTTTTTTGTACTTAAGTCGGCATTGTGCCTTCTGTATTTAATTCCGATGCAATTTCTGTGTTTCATCGTCAATAAGAAGGTCAGAGGGATACAGTAAACTTGGAGGAAAGCATCGGAGTCTATAACTAGTGTCACATGAATAGTTCAAAACATAGACAGTAAGAAGAGTCAGTTTTCTTGTACTTAGGTCGGAATTGTGTTTTTTGTGTTTAATTCCGATGCAATTTCTGTGTTTTATCGTCAATAAGAAGGTCAGAGGGATACAGTAAACCTGAAATGAAGCATCGGAATCTATAACTAGTCTCACAGGAATGGTTCAAAACATAGAAAGTAAGCAGTGTCAGTTTTCTTGTACTTAAGTCGCCGTTGTGACTTTTGTATTTCATTCCGATGCAATTTCTGTGTTTCATCGTCAATAAGATGGTCAGAGGGATACAGTAAACCTGAAGTGAAGCATCGAAATCTATAACTAGTGTCACAGGAATGATTCAAAACTTAGACAGTCAGAAGAGTCAGTTTTCTTGTACTTAAGTCGGCATCGTGCCTTTTGTATTTAATTCCGATGCAATTTCTGTGTTTCATCGTCAATAAGAAGGTCAGAGGGATACAGTAAACCTGAAGTGAAGCATCGGAATCTATAACTAGTGTCACAGGAAAGGTTCAAAACATAGACAGTAAGAAGAGTCAGTTTCTTGTACTTAAGTCGGCATTGTGCCTTTTGTATTTAATTCCGATGCAATTTCTGTGTTTCATCGTCAATAAGAAGGTCAGAAGGATGCAGTAAACCTGAAGTGAAGCATCGGAATCTGTAACTAGTGTCACAGGAATGGTTCAAAAGATAGAGAGTAAGAAGAGTCAGTTTTCTTGTACTTAAGTCGGCATTGTGCCTTTTGTATTTAATTCCGATGCAATTTCTGTGTTTCATCGTCAATAAGAAGGTCAGAGGGATACAGTAAACCTGAAGTGAAGCAACGGAATCTATAACTAGTGTCACAGGAATGGTTCAAAACATAGACAGTAAGAAGAGTCAGTTTTCTTGTACTTATGTCGGCATTATGCCTTTCGTATTTAATTCCATTGCAATTTCTGTGTTTCATCGTCAATTAGAAGGTCAGAGGGATACAGTAAACCGGAGGTGAAGCATCGGAATCTATTACTAGTGTCACAGGAATGGTTCAAAACATAGACAGTAAGAAGAGTCAGTTTTCTTGTACTTAAGTCGGCATTTAGCCTTTTGTATTTAATTCCGATGCAATTTCTGTGTTTCATCAACAATAAGAAGGTCAGAGGGATACAGTAAACCTGTAGTGAAGCATCGGAATCTATAACTAGTGTCACAGGAATTGTTAAAAACTTAGACAGTAAGAAGAGTCAGTTTTGTTGTACTTATGTCGGCATCGAGCCTTTTGTATTTAATTCCGAAGCAATTTCTGTGATTCACCGTCAATAAGAAGGTCAGAGGGATACAGAAAACCTGAAGTGAAGCATCGGAATCTATAACTTGTGTCACAGGAATGGCTCAAAACATTGACAGTAAGAAGAGTCAGTTTTTTTGTACTTAAGTCGCCGTTGTGCCTTTTGTATATCATTCCGATGCAATTTCTGTGTTTCATCGTCAATAAGAAGATCAGAGGGATACAGTGAACCTGAAGTGAAGCATCGGGATCTATAACTAGTGTCACAGGAATGTTTCAAAACATAGACAGTAAGAAGAGTCAGTTTTCTTGTACTTAAGTCGGCATTGTGCCATTTGTATTTAATTGCGATGCAATTTCTGTGTTTCATCGTCAATAAGAAGGTCAGTGGGATACAGTAAACCTGAAGTGAAGCATCAGAATCTATAACTAGTGTCACAGGAATGGTTCAAATCATAGACAGTAAGAAGAGTCAGTCTTCTTGTACTTAATTCGGCATTGTGCCTTTTGCATATAATTCCGATGCAATTTCTGTGTTTCATCGTCAATAAGAGGGTCAGAGGGATACAGTAAACCTGAAGTGTAGCATCGGAATCGATAACTAGTGTCACAGGAATGGTCCAAAACATAGACAGTAAGAAGAGTCAGTTTTCTTGTACTTAAGTCGGCATTGTGCCTTTTGTATTTAATTCCGTTGCAATTTCTGTGTTTCATCGTCAATAAGAAGGTCAGTGGGATACAGTAAACCTGAAGTGAAGCATCGGAATCAATAAGTAGTGTCACAGGAATCGTTCAAAACATAGTCAGTAAGAAGAGTCAGTTTTCTTGTACTTAAGTCGGCATTGTGCCTTTTGTATTTAATTCCGATGCAATTTCTGTGTTTCATCGTCAATAAGAAGGTCAGAAGGATGCAGTAAACCTGAAGTGAAGCATCGGAATCTGTAACTAGTGTCACAGGAATGGTTCAAAAGATAGAGAGTAAGAAGAGTAAGTTTTCTTGCACTTAAGTCGGCATTGTGCCTTTTGTATTTAATTCCGATGCAATTTCTGTGTTTCATCGTCAATAAGAAGGTCAGAGGGATACAGAAAACCTGAAGTGAAGCATCTGAATCTATAACTAGTGTCATAGGAATTGTTCAAAACATTGACAGTAAGAAGAGTCAGTTTTCTTGTACGTAGGTCGGCATTGTGCCTTTCGTATTTAATTCCGTTGCAATTTCTGTGTTTCATCGTCAGTAAGAAGGTCAGAGGGATACAGTAAACCTGAGGTGAAGCATTGGAATCTATTACTAGTGTCACAGGAATGGTTCAAAACATAGACAGTAAGAAGAGTCAGTTTTCTTGTACTTAAGTCGGCATTGAGCCTTTTGTATTTAATTCCGATGCAATTTCTGTGTTTCATCGTCAATAAGAAGGTCAGAGGGATACAGTAAACCTGAAGTGAAGCATCGGAATCTATAACTAGTGTCACAGGAATGGTTCAAAACATAGACAGTAAGAAGAGTCAGTTTTCTTGTACTTAAGTCGGCATTATGCCTTTCGTATTTAATTCCATTGCAATTTCTGTGTTTCATCGTCAATTAGAAGGTCAGAGGGATACAGTAAACCGGAGGTGAAGCATCTGAATCTATTACTAGTGTCACAGGAATGGTTCAAAACATAGACAGTAAGATGAGTCAGTTTTCTTGTACTTAAGTCGGCATTGTGCCTTTTGTATTTAATTCCGATGCTATTTCTGTAATTCATCGTCATTAAGAAGGTCAGAGGGATACAATAAACCTGAAGTGAAGCATCGGAATCTATAGATAGTGTTACAGGAATGGTTGAAAACATAGACAGTAAGAAGAGTCAGTTATCTTGTACTTAAGTCGGCATTGTGCCTTTTGTATTTAATTCCGATGCTATTTCTGTGTTTCATCGTCAATAAGAATGTCAGAGGGATACAGTAAACCTGAAGTGAAGCATCGGAATCTATAACTAGTGCCACAGGAATGGTTCAAAACTTAGACAGTAAGAAGAGTCAGTTTTCTTATACTTAACTCGGCATTGTGTCTTTTGTATTTAATTCCGAAGCAATTTCTGTGATCAGCGTCAAAAAGAAGGTCAGAAGGATACAGTAAACTTGGAGGAAAGCATCGGAGTCTATAACTAGTGTCACTTGAATAGTTCAAAATATAGACAGTAAGAAGAGTCAGTTTTCTTGTACTTAGGTCGGAATTGTGTTTTTTGTATTTAATTCCGATGCAATTTCTGTGTTTTATCGTCAATAAGAAGGTCAGAGGGATACAGTAAACCTGAAGTGAAGCATCGGAATCTATAACTAGTCTCACAGGAATGGTTCAAAACATAGAAAGTAAGCAGTGTCAGTTTTCTTGTACTTAAGTCGCCGTTGTGACTTTTGTATTTCATTCCGATGCAATTTCTGTGTTTCATCGTCAATAAGAAGGTCAGAGGGATACAGTAAACCTGAAGTGAAGCATCGGAATCTATAACTAGTGTCACAGGAATGATTCAAAACTTAGACAGTCAGAAGAGTCAGTTTTTTTGTACTTAAGTCGGCATTGTGCCTTTTGTATTTAATTCCGATGCAATTTCTGTGTTTCATCGTCAATAAGAAGGTCGGAGGGATACAGTAAACCTGAAGTGAAGCATCGGAATCTATAACTAGCGTCACAGGAACGGTTCAAAACATAGACAGTATGAAGAGTCAGTTTTCTTGTACATAAGTCGGCGTTGTGCCTTTAGTATTTATTTCCGATGAAATTTCTGTGTTTCATCGTCAATAAGAAGGTCAGAGGGATACAGTAAACCTGAAGTGAAGCATCGGAATCTATAACTAGTGTCACAGGAATGGTTCAAAACATAGAGAGTAAGAAGAGTCAGTTTTCTTGTACTTAAGTCGGCATTGTGCCTTTTGTATTTTATTCCGATGCTATTTCTGTGTTTCATCGACAATAAGAAGGTCAGAGGGATACAGTAAACCTGAAGTGAATCATCGGAATCTATAACTAATGTCACAGGAATGGTTCAAACATAGACAGTAAGAAGAGTCAGTTTTCTTGTACTTAAGTCGGCATCGTGCCTTTTGTATTTAATTCCGATGCAATTTCTGTGTTTCATCGTCAATAAGAAGGTCAGAGGGATACAGAAAATCTGAAGTGAAGCATCGGAATCTATAACTTGTGTCACAGGAATGGCTCAAAACATTGACAGTAAGAAGAGTCAGTTTTTTTGTACTTAAGTCGCCGTTGTGCCTTTTGTATTTCATTCCGATGCAATTTCTGTGTTTCATCGTCAATAAGAAGATCAGAGGGATACAGTGAACCTGAAGTGAAGCATCGGGATCTATAACTAGTGTCACAGGAATGTTTCAAAACATAGACAGTAAGAAGAGTCAGTTTTCTTGTACTTAAGTCGGCATTGTGCCATTTGTATTTAATTGCGATGCAATTTCTGTGTTTCATCGTCAATAAGAAGGTCAGTGGGATACAGTAAACCTGAAGTGAAGCATCAGAATCTATAACTAGTGTCACAGGAATGGTTCAAAACATAGACAGTAAGAAGAGTCAGTTTTCTTGTACTTAAATCGGCATTGTGACTTTTGTATTTAATTCCTATGAAATATCTGAGTTTCATCGTCAATAAGAAGGTCAGAGGGATACAGTAAACCTGAAGTGAAGCATCGGAATCAATAAGTAGTGTCACAGGAATCGTTCAAAACATAGTCAGTAAGAAGAGTCAGTTTTCTTGTACTTAAGTCGGCATTGTGCCTTTTGTATTTAATTCCGATGCAATTTCTGTGTTTCATCGTCAATAAGAAGGTCAGAAGGATGCAGTAAACCTGAAGTGAAGCATCGGTATCTGTAACTAGTGTCACAGGAATGGTTCAAAAGATAGAGAGTAAGAAGAGTCAGTTTTCTTGCACTTAAGTCGGCATTGTGCCTTTTGTATTTAATTCCGATGCAATTTCTGTGTTTCATCGTCAATAAGAAGGTCAGAGGGATACAGAAAACCTGAAGTGAAGCATCTGAATCTATAACTAGTGTCACAGGAATGGTTCAAAACATTGACAGTAAGAAGAGTCAGTTTTCTTGTACGTAGGTCGGCATTGTGCCTTTCGTATTTAATTCCGTTGCAATATCTGTGTTTCATCGTCAATAAGAAGATCAGAGGGATACAGTGAACCTGAAGTGAAGCATCGGAATCTATAACTAGTGTCACATGAATGGTTCAAAACATATACAGTAAGAAGAGTCAGTTTTCTTGTACTTAATTCCGCATTGTGCTTTTTGCATTTAATTCCGATGCAATTTCTGTGTTTCATCGTCAATAAGAGGGTCAGAGGGATACAGTAAACCTGAAGTGTAGCATCGGAATCGATAACTAGTGTCACAGGAATGGTTCAAAACATAGACAGTAAGAAGAGTCAGTTTTCTTGTACTTAAGTCGGCATTGTGCCTTTTGTATTTAATTCCGTTGCAATTTCTGTGTTTCATCGTCAATAAGAAGGTCAGTGGGATACAGTAAACATGAAGTGAAGCATCGGAATCAATAAGTAGTGTCACAGGAATCGTTCAAAACATAGTCAGTAAGAAGAGTCAGTTTTCTTGTACTTAATTCCGCATTGTGCCTTTTGTAATTAATTCCGATGCAATTTCTGTGTTTCATCGTCAACAAGAAGGTCAGAGGGATACAGTAAACCTGAAGTGAAGCTTCGGAATCTATAACTAGTGTCACAGGAATGGTTCAAAACATAGACAGTAAGAAGAGTCAGTTTTCTTGTACTTAAGTCGGCATTATGCCTTTCGTATTTAATTCCATTGCAATTTCTGTGTTTCATCGTCAATTAGAAGGTCAGAGGGATACAGTAAACCGGAGGTGAAGCATCGGAATCTATTACTAGTGTCACAGGAATGGTTCAAAACATAGACAGTAAGATGAGTCAGTTTTCTTGTACTTAAGTCGGCATTGTGCCTTTTGTATTTAATTCCGATGCTATTTCTGTAATTCATCGTCATTAAGAAGGTCAGAGGGATACAATAAACCTGAAGTGAAGCATCGGAATCTATAGATAGTGTTACAGGAATGGTTCAAAACATAGACAGTAAGAAGAGTCAGTTATCTTGTACTTAAGTCGGCATTGTGCCTTTTGTATTTAATTCCGATGCTATTTCTGTGTTTCATCGTCAATAAGAATGTCAGAGGGATACAGTAAACCTGAAGTGAAGCATCGGAATCTATAACTAGTGCCACAGGAATGGTTCAAAACTTAGACAGTAAGAAGAGTCAGTTTTCTTATACATAACTCGGCATTGTGTCTTTTGTATTTAATTCCGAAGCAATTTCTGTGATCAGCGTCAAAAAGAAGGTCGGAAGGATACAGTAAACTTGGAGGAAAGCATCGGAGTCTATAACTAGTGTCACATGAATAGTTCAAAACATAGACAGTAAGAAGAGTCAGTTTTCTTGTACTTAGGTCGGAATTGTGTTTTTTGTATTTAATTCCGATGCAATTTCTGTGTTTTATCGTCAATAAGAAGGTCAGAGGGATACAGTAAACCTGAAATGAAGCATCGGAATCTATAACTAGTCTCACAGGAATGGTTCAAAACATAGAAAGTAAGCAGTGTCAGTTTTCTTGTACTTAAGTCGCCGTTGTGACTTTTGTATTTCATTCCGATGCAATTTCTGTGTTTCATCGTCAATAAGATGGTCAGAGGGATACAGTAAACCTGAAGTGAAGCATCGGAATCTATAGATAGTGTCACAGGAATGATTCAAAAATTAGACAGTCAGAAGAGTCAGTTTTTTTGTACTTAAGTCGGCATTGTGCCTTTTGTATTTAATTCCGATGCAATTTCTGTGTTTCATCGTCAATAAGAAGGTCAGAGGGATACAGTAAACCTGAAGTGAAGCATCGGAATCTATAACTAGCGTCACAGGAACGGTTCAAAACATAGACAGTATGAAGAGTCAGTTTTCTTGTACTTAAGTCGGCGTTGTGCCTTGAGTATTTAATTCCGATCAAATTTCTGTGTTTCATCGTCAATAAGAAGGTCAGAGGGATACAGTAAACCTGAAGTGAAGCATCGGAATCTATAACTAGTGTCACACTAATGGTTCAAAACATAGAGAGTAAGAAGAGTCAGTTTTCTTGTACTTAAGTCGGCATTGTGCTTTTTGTATTTTATTCCGATGCTATTTCTGTGTTTCATCGACAATAAGAAGGTCAGAGGGATACAGTAAACCTGAAGTGAAGCATCGGCATCTATAACTAATGTCACAGGAATGGTTCAAACATAGACAATAAGAAGAGTCAGTTTTCTTGTACTTAAGTCGGCATCGTGCCTTTTGTATTTAATTCCGATGCAATTTCTGTGTTTCATCGTCAATAAGAAGGTCAGAGGGATACAGTAAACCTGAAGTGAAGCATCGGAATCTATAACTAGTGTCACAGGAATGGTTCAAAACATAGACAGTAAGAAGAGTCAGTTTTCTTGTACTTAAGTCGGCATTGTGCCTTTTGTATTTAATTCCGATGCAATTTCTGTGTTTCATCGTCAATAAGAAGGTCAGAAGGATGCAGTAAACCTGAAGTGAAGCATCGGAATCTGTAACTAGTGTCACAGGAATGGTTCAAAAGATAGAGAGTAAGAAGAGTCAGTTTTCTTGTACTTAAGTCGGCATTGTGCCTTTTGTATTTAATTCCGATGCAATTTCTGTGTTTCATCGTCAATAAGAAGGTCAGAGGGATACAGTAAACCTGAAGTGAAGCAACGGAATCTATAACTAGTGTCACAGGAATGGTTCAAAACATAGACAGTAAGAAGAGTCAGTTTTCTTGTACTTAAGTCGGCATTATGCCTTTCGTATTTAATTCCATTGCAATTTCTGTGTTTCATCGTCAATTAGAAGGTCAGAGGGATACAGTAAACCGGAGGTGAAGCATCGGAATCTATTACTAGTGTCACAGGAATGGTTCAAAACATAGACAGTAAGAAGAGTCAGTTTTCTTGTACTTAAGTCGGCATTGTGCCTTTTGTATTTAATTCCGATGCAATTTCTGTGTTTCATCAACAATAAGAAGGTCAGAGGGATACAGTAAACCTGTAGTGAAGCATCGGAATCTATAACTAGTGTCACAGGAATTGTTAAAAACTTAGACAGTAAGAAGAGTCAGTTTTGTTGTACTTATGTCGGCATCGAGCCTTTTGTATTTAATTCCGAAGCAATTTCTGTGATTCACCGTCAATAAGAAGGTCAGAGGGATACAGAAAACCTGAAGTGAAGCATCGGAATCTATAACTTGTGTCACAGGAATGGCTCAAAACATTGACAGTAAGAAGAGTCAGTTTTTTTGTACTTAAGTCGCCGTTGTGCCTTTTGTATTTCATTCCGATGCAATTTCTGTGTTTCATCGTCAATAAGAAGATCAGAGGGATACAGTGAACCTGAAGTGAAGCATCGGGATCTATAACTAGTGTCACAGGAATGTTTCAAAACATAGACAGTAAGAAGAGTCAGTTTTCTTGTACTTAAGTCGGCATTGTGCCATTTGTATTTAATTGCGATGCAATTTCTGTGTTTCATCGTCAATAAGAAGGTCAGTGGGATACAGTAAACCTGAAGTGAAGCATCAGAATCTATAACTAGTGTCACAGCAATGGTTCAAATCATAGACAGTAAGAAGAGTCAGTTTTCTTGTACTTATATCGGCATTGTGACTTTTGTATTTAATTCCTATGAAATATCTGAGTTTCATCGTCAATAAGAAGGTCAGAGGGATACAGTAAACCTGAAGTAAAGCATCGGAATCTATAACTAGTGTCACAGGAATGTTTCAAAACGTAGTAAGAAGAGTCAGTTTTCTTGTACTTAAGTCGGCATTGTGCCTTTTGTATTTAATTCCGATGTAATTTCTGTGTTTCATCGTCAATAAGAAGGTCAGAGGGATACAGTAAACCTGAAGTGAAGCATCGGAATCTATAACTAGTGTCACATGAATGGTTCAAAACATATACAGTAAGAAGAGTCAGTTTTCTTGTACTTAATTCGGCATTGTGCCTTTTGCATATAATTCCGATGCAATTTCTGTGTTTCATCGTCAATAAGAGGGTCAGAGGGATACAGTAAACCTGAAGTGTAGCATCGGAATCGATAACTAGTGTCGCAGGAATGGTCCAAAACATAGACAGGAAGAAGAGTCAGTTTTCTTGTACTTAAGTCGGCATTGTGCCTTTTGTATTTAATTCCGTTGCAATTTCTGTGTTTCATCGACAATAAGAAGGTCAGTGGGATACAGTAAACCTGAAGTGAAGCATCGGAATCAATAAGTAGTGTCACAGGAATCGTTCAAAACATAGTCAGTAAGAAGAGTCAGTTTTCTTGTACTTAAGTCGGCATTGTGCCTTTTGTATTTAATTCCGATGCAATTTCTGTGTTTCATCGTCAATAAGAAGGCCAGAAGGATGCAGTAAACCTGAAGTGAAGCATCGGAATCTGTAACTAGTGTCACAGGAATGGTTCAAAAGATAGAGAGTAAGAAGAGTCAGTTTTCTTGCACTTAAGTCGGCATTGTGCCTTTTGTATTTAATTCCGATGCAATTTCTGTGTTTCATCGTCAATAAGAAGGTCAGAGGGATACAGAAAACCTGAAGTAAAGCATCTGAATCTATAACTAGTGTCATAGGAATTGTTCAAAACATTGACAGTAAGAAGAGTCAGTTTTCTTGTACGTAGGTCGGCATTGTGCCTTTCGTATTTAATTCCGTTGCAATTTCTGTGTTTCATCGTCAGTAAGAAGGTCAGAGGGATACAGTAAACCTGAGGTGAAGCATTGGAATCTATTACTAGTGTCACAGGAATGGTTCAAAACATAGACAGTAAGAAGAGTCAGTTTTCTTGTACTTAAGTCGGCATTGAGCCTTTTGTATTTAATTCCGATGCAATTTCTGTGTTTCATCGTCAATAAGAAGGTCAGAGGGATACAGTAAACCTGAAGTGAAGCATCGGAATCTATAGATAGTGTTACAGGAATGGTTCAAAACATAGACAGTAAGAAGAGTCAGTTATCTTGTACTTAAGTCGGCATTGTGCCTTTTGTATTTAATTCCGATGCTATTTCTGTGTTTCATCGTCAATAAGAATGTCAGAGGGATACAGTAAACCTGAAGTGAAGCATCGGAATCTATAACTAGTGCCACAGGAATGGTTCAAAACTTAGACAGTAAGAAGAGTCAGTTTTCTTATACTTAACTCGGCATTGTGTCTTTTGTATTTAATTCCGAAGCAATTTCTGTGATCAGCGTCAAAAAGAAGGTCGGAAGGATACAGTAAACTTGGAGGAAAGCATCGGAGTCTATAACTAGTGTCACATGAATAGTTCAAGACATAGACAGTAAGAAGAGTCAGTTTTCTTGTACTTAGGTCGGAATTGTGTTTTTTGTATTTAATTCCGATGCAATTTCTGTGTTTTATCGTCAATAAGAAGGTCAGAGGGATACAGTAAACCTGAAGTGAAGCATCGGAATCTATAACTAGTCTCACAGGAATGGTTCAAAACATAGAAAGTAAGCAGTGTCAGTTTTCTTGTACTTAAGTCGCCGTTGTGACTTTTGTATTTCATTCCGATGCAATTTCTGTGTTTCATCGTCAATAAGAAGGTCAGAGGGATACAGTAAACTTGAAGTGAAGCATCGGAATCTATAACTAGTGTCACAGGAATGATTCAAAACTTAGACAGTCAGAAGAGTCAGTTTTCTTGTACTTAAGTCGGCGTTGTGCCTTTAGTATTTAATTCCGATGAAATTTCTGTGTTTCATCGTCAATAAGAAGGTCAGAGGGATACAGTAAACCTGAAGTGAAGCATCGGAATCTATAACTAGTGTCACAGGAATGGTTCAAAACATAGAGAGTAAGAAGAGTCAGTTTTCTTGTACTTAAGTCGGCATTGTGCCTTTTGTATTTTATTCCGATGCTATTTCTGTGTTTCATCGACAATAAGAAGGTCAGACGGATACAGTAAACCTAAAGTGAAGCATCGGAATCTATAACTAATGTCACAGGAATGGTTCAAACATAGACAGTAAGAAGAGTCAGTTTTCTTGTACTTAAGTCGGCATCGTGCCTTTTGTATATTTTTCCGATGCAATTTCTGTGATTCACCGTCAATAAGAAGGTCAGAGGGATACAGAAAACCTGAAGTGAAGCATCGGAATCTATAACTTGTGTCACAGGAATGGCTCAAAACATTGACAGTAAGAAGAGTCAGTTTTTTTGTACTTAAGTCGCCGTTGTGCCTTTTGTATTTCATTCCGATGCAATTTCTGTGTTTCATCGTCAATAAGAAGATCAGAGGGATACAGTGAACCTGAAGTGAAGCATCGGGATCTATAACTAGTGTCACAGGAATGTTTCAAAACATAGACAGTAAGAAGAGTCAGTTTTCTTGTACTTAAGTCGGCATTGTGCCATTTGTATTTAATTGCGATGCAATTTCTGTGTTTCATCGTCAATAAGAAGGTCAGTGGGATACAGTAAACCTGAAGTGAAGCATCAGAATCTATAACTAGTGTCACAGGAATGGTTCAAATCATAGACAGTAAGAAGAGTCAGTTTTCTTGTACTTAAATCGGCATTGTGACTTTTGTATTTAATTCCTATGAAATATCTGAGTTTCATCGTCAATAAGAAGGTCAGAGGGATACAGTAAACCTGAAGTAAAGCATCGGAATCTATAACTAGTGTCACAGGAATGTTTCAAAACGTAGTAAGAAGAGTCAGTTTTCTTGTACTTAAGTCGGCATTGTGCCTTTTGTATTTAATTCCGATGTAATTTCTGTGTTTCATCGTCAATAAGAAGGTCAGAGGGATACAGTAAACCTGAAGTGAAGCATCGGAATCTATAACTAGTGTCACATGAATGGTTCAAAACATATACAGTAAGAAGAGTCAGTTTTCTTGTACTTAATTCGGCATTGTGCCTTTTGCATATAATTCCGATGCAATTTCTGTGTTTCATCGTCAATAAGAGGGTCAGAGGGATACAGTAAACCTGAAGTGTAGCATCGGAATCGATAACTAGTGTCACAGGAATGGTCCAAAACATAGACAGGAAGAAGAGTCAGTTTTCTTGTACTTAAGTCGGCATTGTGCCTTTTGTATTTAATTCCGTTGCAATTTCTGTGTTTCATCGTCAATAAGAAGGTCAGTGGGATACAGTAAACCTGAAGTGAAGCATCGGAATCAATAAGTAGTGTCACAGGAATCGTTCAAAACATAGTCAGTAAGAAGAGTCAGTTTTCTTGTACTTAGGTCGGCATTGTGCCTTTTGTATTTAATTCCGATGCAATTTCTGTGTTTCATCGTCAATAAGAAGGTCAGAAGGATGCAGTAAACCTGAAGTGAAGCATCGGAATCTGTAACTAGTGTCACAGGAATGGTTCAAAAGATAGAGAGTAAGAAGAGTCAGTTTTCTTGCACTTAAGTCGGCATTGTGCCTTTTGTATTTAATTCCGATGCAATTTCTGTGTTTCATCGTCAATAAGAAGGTCAGAGGGATACAGAAAACCTGAAGTAAAGCATCTGAATCTATAACTAGTGTCATAGGAATTGTTCAAAACATTGGCAGTAAGAAGAGTCAGTTTTCTTGTACGAAGGTCGGCATTGTGCCTTTCGTATTTAATTCCGTTGCAATTTCTGTGTTTCATCGTCAGTAAGAAGGTCAGAGGGATACAGTAAACCTGAGGTGAAGCATTGGAATCTATTACTAGTGTCACAGGAATGGTTCAAAACATAGACAGTAAGAAGAGTCAGTTTTCTTGTACTTAAGTCGGCATTGAGCCTTTTGTATTTAATTCCGATGCAATTTCTGTGTTTCATCGTCAATAAGAAGGTCAGAGGGATACAGTAAACCTGAAGTGAAGCATCGGAATCTATAGATAGTGTTACAGGAATGGTTCAAAACATAGACAGTAAGAAGAGTCAGTTATCTTGTACTTAAGTCGGCATTGTGCCTTTTGTATTTAATTCCGATGCTATTTCTGTGTTTCATCGTCAATAAGAATGTCAGAGGGATACAGTAAACCTGAAGTGAAGCATCGGAATCTATAACTAGTGCCACAGGAATGGTTCAAAACTTAGACAGTAAGAAGAGTCAGTTTTCTTATACTTAACTCGGCATTGTGTCTTTTGTATTTAATTCCGAAGCAATTTCTGTGATCAGCGTCAAAAAGAAGGTCGGAAGGATACAGTAAACTTGGAGGAAAGCATCGGAGTCTATAACTAGTGTCACATGAATAGTTCAAGACATAGACAGTAAGAAGAGTCAGTTTTCTTGTACTTAGGTCGGAATTGTGTTTTTTGTATTTAATTCCGATGCAATTTCTGTGTTTTATCGTCAATAAGAAGGTCAGAGGGATACAGTAAACCTGAAGTGAAGCATCGGAAGCTATAACTAGTCTCACAGGAATGGTTCAAAACATAGAAAGTAAGCAGTGTCAGTTTTCTTGTACTTAAGTCGCCGTTGTGACTTTTGTATTTCATTCCGATGCAATTTCTGTGTTTCATCGTCAATAAGAAGGTCAGAGGGATACAGTAAACTTGAAGTGAAGCATCGGAATCTATAACTAGTGTCACAGGAATGATTCAAAACTTAGACAGTAAGAAGAGTCAGTTTTCTTGTACTTAAGTCGGCGTTGTGCCTTTAGTATTTAATTCCGATGAAATTTCTGTGTTTCATCGTCAATAAGAAGGTCAGAGGGCTACAGTAAACCTGAAGTGAAGCATCGGAATCTATAACTAGTGTCACAGGAATGGTTCAAAACATAGAGAGTAAGAAGAGTCAGTTTTCTTGTACTTAAGTCGGCATTGTGCCTTTTGTATTTTATTCCGATGCTATTTCTGTGTTTCATCGACAATAAGAAGGTCAGACGGATACAGTAAACCTAAAGTGAAGCATCGGAATCTATAACTAATGTCACAGGAATGGTTCAAACATAGACAGTAAGAACAGTCAGTTTTCTTGTACTTAAGTCGGCATCGTGCCTTTTGTATTTAATTCCGATGCAATTTCTGTGTTTCATCGTCAATAAGAAGGTCAGAGGGATACAGAAAACCTGAAGTGAAGCATCGGAATCTATAACTTGTGTCACAGGAATGGCTCAAAACATTGACAGTAAGAAGAGTCAGTTTTTTTGTACTTAAGTCGCCGTTGTGCCTTTTGTATTTCATTCCGATGCAATTTCTGTGTTTCATCGTCAATAAGAAGATCAGAGGGATACAGTGAACCTGAAGTGAAGCATCGGGATCTATAACTAGTGTCACAGGAATGTTTCAAAACATAGACAGTAAGAAGAGTCAGTTTTCTTGTACTTAAGTCGGCATTGTGCCATTTGTATTAAATTGCGATGCAATTTCTGTGTTTCATCGTCAATAAGAAGGTCAGTGGGATACAGTAAACCTGAAGTGAAGCATCAGAATCTATAACTAGTGTCACAGGAATGGTTCAAAACATAGACAGTAAGAAGAGTCAGTTTTCTTGTACTTAAATCGGCATTGTGACTTTTGTATTTAATTCCTATGAAATATCTGAGTTTCATCGTCAATAAGAAGGTCAGAGGGATACAGTAAACCTGAAGTAAAGCATCGGAATCTATAACTAGTGTCACAGGAATGTTTCAAAACGTAGTAAGAAGAGTCAGTTTTCTTGTACTTAAGTCGGCATTGTGCCTTTTGTATTTAATTCCGATGTAATTTCTGTGTTTCATCGTCAATAAGAAGGTCAGAGGAATACAGTAAACCTGAAGTGAAGCATCGGAATCTATAACTAGTGTCACATGAATGGTTCAAAACATATACAGTAAGAAGAGTCAGTTTTCTTGTACTTAATTCGGCATTGTGCCTTTTGCATTTAATTCCGATGCAATTTCTGTGTTTCATCGTCAATAAGAGGGTCAGAGGGATACAGTAAACCTGAAGTGTAGCATCGGAATCGATAACTAGTGTCACAGGAATGGTTCAAAACATAGACAGTAAGAAGAGTCAGTTTTCTTGTACTTAAGTCGGCATTGTGCCTTTTGTATTTAATTCCGTTGCAATTTCTGTGTTTCATCGACAATAGGAAGGTCAGTGGGATACAGTAAACCTGAAGTGAAGCATCGGATTCAATAAGTAGTGTCACAGGAATCGTTCAAAACATAGTCAGTAAGAAGAGTCAGTTTTCTTGTACTTAAGTCGGCATTGTGCCTTTTGTATTTAATTCCGATGCAATTTCTGTGTTTCATCGTCAATAAGAAGGTCAGAGGGATACAGAAAACCTGAAGTGAAGCATCTGAATCTATAACTAGTGTCACAGGAATGGTTCAAAACATTGACAGTAAGAAGAGTCAGTTTTCTTGTACGTAGGTCGGCATTGTGCCTTTCGTATTTAATTCCGTTGCAATTTCTGTGTTTCATCGTCAGTAAGAAGGTCAGAGGGATACAGTAAACCTGAGGTGAAGCATTGGAATCTATTACTAGTGTCACAGGAATGGTTCAAAACATAGACAGTAAGAAGAGCCAGTTTTCTTGTATTTAAGTCGGCATTGAGCCTTTTGTATTTAATTCCGATGCAATTTCTGTGTTTCATCGTCAATAAGAAGGTCAGAGGGATACAGTAAACCTGAAGTGAAGCATCGGAATCTATAACTAGTGTCACAGGAATCGTTCAAACATAGACAGTAAGAAGAGTCAGTTTTCTTGTACTTAAGTCGGCATTGTGCCTTTTGTATTTAATTCCGATGCAATTTCTGTGTTTCATCGTCAATAAGAAGGTCAGAGGGATACAGTAAACCGGAAGTGAAGCATCGGAATCTATAACTAGAGTCACATGAATGGTTCAAAACATAGACAGTAAGAAGAGTTAATTATCTTGAACTTAAGTCGGCATTGTGCCTTTTGTATTTAATTCCGATGCTATTTCTCTGTTTCATCGTCAATAAGAAGGTCAGAGGGATACAGTAAACCTGAAGTGAAGCATCGGAATCTATAACTAGTGTCACAGGAATGGTTCAAACATAGACAGTAAGAAGAGTCAGTTTTCTTGTACGTAAGTCGGCATTGTGCCTTTTGTATTTAATTCCGATGCAATTTCTGTGTTTCATCGTCAATAAGATGGTCAGAGGGATACAGTAAACCTGAAGTGAAGCCTCGGAATCTATAACTAGTGTCACATGAATAGTTCAAAACATAGACAGTAAGAAGAATCAGTCTTCTTGTACTTAAGTCGGCATTGTGCCTTTTGTATTTAATTCCGATGCTGTTTCTGTGTTTCATCGTCAATAAGAAGGTCAGAGGGATACAGTAAACCTGAAGTGAAGCATCGGAATCTGTAACTAGTGTCACAGGAATGGTTCAAAACATAGAGAGTAAGAAGAGTCAGTTTTCTTGTACTTAAGTCGGCATTGTGCCTTTTGTATTTAATTCCGATGCAATTTCTGTGTTTCATCGTCAATAAGATGGTCAGAGGGATACAGTAAACCTGAAGTGAAGCCTCGGAATCTATAACTAGTGTCACATGAATAGTTCAAAACATAGACAGTAAGAAGAGTCAGTCTTCTTTTACTTAAGTCGGCATTGTGCCTTTTGTATTTAATTCCGATGCTGTTTCTGTGTTTCATCGTCAATAAGAAGGTCAGAGGGATACAGTAAACCTGAAGTGAAGCATCGGAATCTGTAACTAGTGTCACAGGAATGGTTCAAAACATAGAGAGTAAGAAGAGTCAGTTTTCTTGTACTTAAGTCGGCATTGTGCCTTTTGTATTTAATTCCGATGCTGTTTCTGTGTTTCATCGTCAATAAGAAGGTCAGAGGGATACAGTAAACCTGAAGTGAAGCATTGGAATCTATAACTAGTGTCACATGAATGGTTCAAAACATAGACAGTAAGAAGAGTCAGTTATCTTGTACTTAAGTCGGCATTGTGCCTTTTGTATTTAATTCCGATGCTACTTCTGTGTTTCATCGTCAATAAGAATGTCGGAGGGATACAGTAAACCTGAAGTGAAGCATCGGAATCTATAACTAGTGTCACAGGAATGGTTCAAACATAAGTAGTAAGAAGAGTCAGTTTTCTTGTACTTAAGTCGGCATTGTGCCTTTTGTATTTAATTCCGATGCATTTTCTTTGTTTCATCGTCAATAAGATGGTCAGAGGGATACAGTAAACCTGAAGTGAAGCATCGGAATCTATAACTAGTGTCACATGAATAGTTCAATACATAGACAGTAAGAAGAGTCAGTTTTCTTGTACTTAAGTCGGCATTGTGCCTTTTGTATTTAATTCCGATGCAATTTCTGTGTTTCATCGTCAATAAGAAGGTCAGGAGGATACAGAAAACCTGAAGTGAAGCATCGGAATCTATAACTAGTGTCACAGGAATGGTTCAAAACATTGACAGTAAGAAGAGTAAGTTTTCTTGTACTTAAGTCGGCATTGTGCCTTTCGTATTTAATTCCGTTTCAATTTCTGTGTTTCATCGTCAGTAAGAAGGTCAGAGGCATACAGTAAACCTGAGGTGAAGCATTGGAATTATTTCTAGTGTCACAGGAATGGTTCAAAACATAGACAGTAAGAAGAGTTAGTTCTCTTGTACTTAAGTCGGCATTTTGCCTTTTGTATTTAATTCCGATGCAATTTCTGTGTTTCATCGTCAATAAGAAAGTCAGGAGGATACAGAAAACCTGAAGTGAAGCATCGGAATCTATAACTAGTGTCACAGGAATGGTTCAAAACATTGACAGTAAGAAGAGTAAGTTTTCTTGTACTTAAGTCGGCATTGTGCCTTTCGTATTTAATTCCGTTTCAATTTCTGTGTTTCATCGTCAATAAGAAGGTCAGAGGGATACAGTAAACCTGAAGTGAAGCATCGGAATCTATAACTAGTGTCAGATGAATGGTTCAAAACATAGACAGTAAGAAGAGTCAATTATCTTGTACTTAAGTCGGCATTGTGCCTTTTGTATTTAATTCCGATGCTATTTCTGTGTTTCATCGTCAATAAGAAGGTCAGAGGGATACAGTAAACCTGAAGTGAAGCATCGGAATCTATAACTAGTGTCACAGGAATGGTTCAAACATAGACAGTAAGAAGAGTCAGTTTTCGTGTACGTAAGTCGGCATTGTGCCTTTTGTATTTAATTCCGATGCTACTTCTGTGTTTCATCGTCAATAAGAATGTCGGAGGGATACAGTAAACCTGAAGTGAAGCATGGGAATCTATAACTAGTGTCACAGGAATGGTTCAAACATAAACAGTAAGAAGAGTCAGTTTTCTTGTACTTAAGTCGGCATTGTGCCTTTTGTATTTAATTCCGATGCAATTTCTTTGTTTCATCGTCAATAAGATGGTCAGAGGGATACAGTAAACCTGAAGTGATGCATCGGAATCTATAACTAGTGTCACATGAATAGTTCAATACATAGACAGTAAGAAGAATCAGTTTTCTTGTACTTAAGTCGGCATTGTGCCTTTTGTATTTAATTCCGATGCAATTTCTGTGTTTCATCGTCAATAAGAAGGTCAGGAGGATACAGAAAACCTGAAGTGAAGCATCGGAATCTATAACTAGTGTCACAGGAATGGTTCAAAACATTGACAGTAAGAAGAGTAAGTTTTCTTGTACTTAAGTCGGCATTGTGCCTTTCGTATTTAATTCCGTTTCAATTTCTGTGTTTCATCGTCAATAAGAAGGTCCGAGGGATACAGTAAACCTGAAGTGAAGCATCGGAATCTATAACTAGTGTCACAGGAATGGTTCAAACATAAACAGTAAGAAGAGTCAGTTTTCTTGTACTTAAGTCGGCATTGTGCCTTTTGTATTTAATTCCGATGCAATTTCTTTGTTTTATCGTCAATAAGATGGTCAGAGGGATACAGTAAACCTGAAGTGAAGCATCGGAATCTATAACTAGTGTCAGATGAATGGTTCAAACATAGACAGTAAGAAGAGTCAGTTTTCGTGTACGTAAGTCGGCATTGTGCCTTTTGTATTTAATTCCGATGCAATTTCTGTGTTTCATCGTCAATAAGATGGTCAGAGGGATACAGTAAACCTGAAGTGAAGCATCGGAATCTATAACTAGTGTCATATGAATAGTTCAAAACATAGACAGTAAGAAGAGTCAGTCTTCTTGTACTTAAGTCGGCATTGTGCCTTTTGTATTTAATTCCGATACTGTTTCTGTGTTTCATCGTCCATAAGAATGTCGGAGGGATACAGTAAACCTGAAGTGAAGCATTGGAATCTGTAACTAGTGTCACAGGAATATTTCAACACCTAGACAGTAAGAAGAGTCAGTTTTCTTGTACTTAAGTCGGCATTGTGCCTTTTGTTTTTAATTCCGAAGCAATTTCTGTGTTTCATCGTCAATAAGAATGTCAGAGGGATACAGTAAACCTGAAGTGAAGCATTGGAATCTATAACTAGTGTCACATGAATGGTTCAAAACATAGACAGTAAGAAGAGTCTGTTATCTTGTACTTAAGTCCGCATTGTGCCTTTTGTATTTAATTCCGATGCTATTTCTGTGTTTCATCGTCAAAAAGAATGTCAGAGGAATACAGTAAACCTGAAGTGAAGCATCGGAATCTATAACTAGAGTCACAGGAATGGTTCAAAACATAGACAGTAAGAAGAGTCAGTTTTCTTGTACTTAAATCGGCATTGTGACTTTTGTATTTAATTCCTAAGAAATATCTGAGTTTCATCGTCAATAAGAAGGTCAGAGGGATACAGTAAACCTGAAGTAAAGCATCGGAATCTATAACTAGTGTCACAGGAATGTTTCAAAACGTAGTAAGAAGAGTCAGTTTTCTTGTACTTAAGTCGGCATTGTGCCTTTTGTATTTAATTCCGATGTAATTTCTGTGTTTCATCGTCAATAAGAAGGTCAGAGGGATACAGTAAACCTGAAGTGAAGCATCGGAATCTATATCTAGTGTCACATAAATGGTTCAAAACATATTCAGTAAGAAGAGTCAGTTTTCTTGTACTTAATTCGGCATTGTGCCTTTTGCATTTAATTCCGATGCAATTTCTGTGTTTCATCGTCAATAAGAGGGTCAGAGGGATACAGTAAACCGGAAGTGTAGCATCGGAATCGATAACTAGTGTCACAGGAATGGTTCAAAACATAGACAGTAAGAAGAGTCAGTTTTCTTGTACTTAAGTCGGCATTGTGCCTTTTGTATTTAATTCCGTTGCAATTTCTGTGTTTCATCGTCAATAAGAAGGTCAGTGGGATACAGTAAACCTGAAGTGAAGCATCGGAATCAATAAGTAGTGTCACAGGAATCGTTCAAAACATAGTCAGTAAGAAGAGTCAGTTTTCTTGTACTTAAGTCGGCATTGTGCCTTTTGTATTTAATTCCGATGCAATTTCTGTGTTTCATCGTCAATAAGAAGGTCAGAAGGATGCAGTAAACCTGAAGTGAAGCATCGGAATCTGTAACTAGTGTCACAGGAATGGTTCAAAAGATAGAGAGTAAGAAGAGTCAGTTTTCTTGCACTTAAGTCGGCATGTTGCCTTTTGTATTTAATTCCGATGCAATTTCTGTGTTTCATCGTCAATAAGAAGGTCAGAGGGATACAGAAAACCTGAAGTGAAGCATCTGAATCTGTAACTAGTGTCACAGGAATGGTTCAAAACATTGACAGTAAGAAGAGTCAGTTTTCTTGTACGTAGGTCGGCATTGTGCCTTTCGTATTTAATTCCGTTGCAATTTCTGTGTTTCATCGTCAGTAAGAAGGTCAGAGGGATACAGTAAACCTGAGGTGAAGCATTGGAATCTATTACTAGTGTCACAGGAATGGTTCAAAACATAGACAGTAAGAAGAGCCAGTTTTCTTGTACTTAAGTCGGCATTGAGCCTTTTGTATTTAATTCCGATGCAATTTCTGTGTTTCATCGTCAATAAGAAGGTCAGAGGGATACAGTAAACCTGAAGTGAAGCATCGGAATCTATAACTAGTGTCACAGGAATCGTTCAAACATAGACAGTAAGAAGAGTCAGTTTTCTTGTACTTAAGTCGGCATTGTGCCATTTGTATTTAATTCCGATGCAATTTCTGTGTTTCATCGTCAATAAGAAGGTCAGAGGGATACAGTAAACCGGAAGTGAAGCATCGGAATCTATAACTAGAGTCACATGAATGTTTCAAATCATAGACAGTAAGAAGAGTTAATTATCTTGAACTTAAGTCGGCATTGTGCCTTTTGTATTTAATTCCGATGCTATTTCTCTGTTTCATCGTCAATAAGAAGGTCAGAGGGATACAGTAAACCTGAAGTGAAGCATCGGAATCTATAACTAGTGTCACAGGAATGGTTCAAACATAGACAGTAAGAAGAGTCAGTTTTCTTGTACGTAAGTCGGCATTGTGCATTTTGTATTTAATTCCGATGCAATTTCTGTGTTTCATCGTCAATAAGATGGTCAGAGGGATACAGTAAACCTGAAGTGAAGCCTCGGAATCTATAACTAGTGTCACATGAATAGTTCAAAACATAGACAGTAAGAAGAGTCAGTCTTCTTGTACTTAAGTCGGCATTGTGCCTTTTGTATTTAATTCCGATGCTGTTTCTGTGTTTCATCGTCAATAAGAAGGTCAGAGGGATACAGTAAACCTGAAGTGAAGCATCGGAATCTGTAACTAGTGTCACAGGAATGGTTCAAAACATAGAGAGTAAGAAGAGACAGTTTTCTTGTACTTAAGTCGGCATTGTGCCTTTTGTATTTAATTCCGATGCAATTTCTGTGTTTCATCGTCAATAAGATGGTCAGAGGGATACAGTAAACCTGAAGTGAAGCCTCGGAATCTATAACTAGTGTCACATGAATAGTTCAAAACATAGACAGTAAGAAGAGTCAGTCTTCTTTTACTTAAGTCGGCATTGTGCCTTTTGTATTTAATTCCGATGCTGTTTCTGTGTTTCATCGTCAATAAGAAGGTCAGAGGGATACAGTAAACCTGAAGTGAAGCATCGGAATCTGTAACTAGTGTCACAGGAATGGTTCAAAACATAGAGAGTAAGAAGAGTCAGTTTTCTTGTACTTAAGTCGGCATTGTGCCATTTGTATTTAATTCCGATGCTGTTTCTGTGTTTCATCGTCAATAAGAAGGTCAGAGGGATACAGTAAACCTGAAGTGAAGCATTGGAATCTATAACTAGTGTCACATGAATGGTTCAAAACATAGACAGTAAGAAGAGTCAGTTATCTTGTACTTAAGTCGGCATTGTGCCTTTTGTATTTAATTCCGATGCTACTTCTTTGTTTCATCGTCAATAAGAATGTCGGAGGGATACAGTAAACCTGAAGTGAAGCATCGGAATCTATAACTAGTGTCACAGGAATGGTTCAAACATAAACAGTAAGAAGAGTCAGTTTTCTTATACTTAAGTCGGCATTGTGCCTTTTGTATTTAATTCCGATGCAAGTTCTTTGTTTCATCGTCAATAAGATGGTCAGAGGGATACAGTAAACCTGAAGTGAAGCATCGGAATCTATAACTAGTGTCACATGAATAGTTCAATACATAGACAGTAAGAAGAGTCAGTTTTCTTGTACTTAAGTCTGCATTGTGCCTTTTGTATTTAATTCCGATGCAATTTCTGTGTTTCATCGTCAATAAGAAGGTCAGGAGGATACAGAAAACCTGAAGTGAAGAATCGGTATCTATAACTAGTGTCACAGGAATGGTTCAAAACATTGACAGTAAGAAGAGTAAGTTTTCTTGTACTTAAGTCGGCATTGTGCCTTTCGTATTTAATTCCGTTTCAATTTCTGTGTTTCATCGTCAGTAAGAAGGTCAGAGGGATACAGTAAACCTGAGGTGAAGCATTGGAATTATTTCTAGTGTCACAGGAATGGTTCAAAACATAGACAGTAAGAAGAGTTAGTTTTGTTGTACTTAAGTCGGCATTGTGCCTTTTGTATTTAATTCCGATGCAATTTCTGTGTTTCATCGTCAATAAGAAGGTCAGGAGGATACAGAAAACCTGAAGTGAAGCATCGGAATCTATAACTAGTGTCACAGGAATGGTTCAAAACATTGACAGTAAGAAGAGTAAGTTTTCTTGTACTTAAGTCGGCATTGTGCCTTTCGTATTTAATTGCGTTTCAATATCTGTGTTTCATCGTCAATAAGAAGGTCAGAGGGATACAGTAAACCTGAAGTGAAGCATCGGAATCTATAACTAGTGTCAGATGAATGGTTCAAAACATAGACAGTAAGAAGAGTCAATTATCTTGTACTTAAGTCGGCATTGTGCCTTTTGTATTTAATTCCGATGCTATTTCTGTGTTTCATCGTCAATAAGAAGGTCAGAGGGATACAGTGAACCTGAAGTGAAGCATCGGAATCTATAACTAGTGTCACAGGAATGGTTCAAACATAGACAGTAAGAAGAGTCAGTTTTCGTGTACGTAAGTCGGCATTGTGCCTTTTGTATTTAATTCCGATGCAATTTCTGTGTTTCATCGTCAATAAGAAGGTCAGAGGGATACAGTAAACCTGAAGTGAAGCATCGGAATCTATAACTAGTGTCACAGGAACGGTTCAAAACATAGACAGTATGAAGAGTCAGTTTTCTTGTACTTAAGTCGGCGTTGTGCCTTTAGTATTTAATTCCGATGAAATTTCTGTGTTTCATCGTCAATAAGAAGGTCAGAGGGATACAGTTAACCTGAAGTGAAGCATCGGAATCTATAACTAGTGTCACAGGAATGGATCAAACATAGACAGTAAGAAGAGTCAGTTTTCGTGTACGTAAGTCGGCATTGTGCCTTTTGTATTTAATTCCGATGCAATTTCTGTGTTTCATCGTCAATAAGATGGTCAGAGGGATACAGTAAACCTGAAGTGTAGCATCGGAATCTATAACTAGTGTCATATGAATAGTTCAAAACATAGACAGTAAGAAGAGTCAGTCTTCTTGTACTTAAGTCGGCATTGTGCCTTTTGTATTTAATTCCGATACGGTTTCTGTGTTTCATCGTCCATAAGAATGTCGGAGGGATACAGTAAACCTGAAGTGAAGCATTGGAATCTGTAACTAGTGTCACAGGAATGGTTCAAACATAGACAGTAAGAAGAGTCAGTTTTCGTGTACGTAAGTCGGCATTGTGCCTTTTGTATTTAATTCCGATGCAATTTCTGTGTTTCATCGTCAATAAGAAGGTCAGAGGGATACAGTAAACCCTAAGTGAAGCATCGGAATCTATAACTAGTGTCACAGGAACGGTTCAAAACATAGACAGTATGAAGAGTCAGTTTTCTTGTACTTAAGTCGGCGTTGTGCCTTTAGTATTTAATTCCGATGAAATTTCTGTGTTTCATCGTCAATAAGAAGGTCAGAGGGATACAGTAAACCTGAAGTGAAGCATCGGAATCTATAACTAGTGTCACAGGAATGGTTCAAACATAGACAGTAAGAAGAGTCAGTTTTCGTGTACGTAAGTCGGCATTGTGCCTTTTGTATTTAATTCCGATGCAATTTCTGTGTTTCATCGTCAATAAGATGGTCAGAGGGATACAGTAAACCTGAAGTGTAGCATCGGAATCTATAACTAGAGTCACAGGAATGGTTCAAACATAAACAGTAAGAAGAGTCAGTTTTCTTGTACTTAAGTCGGCATTATGCCTTTCGTATTTAATTCCATTGCAATTTCTGTGTTTCATCGTCAATAAGAAGGTCAGAGGGATACAGAAAACCTGAAGTGAAGCATCGGAATCTATAACTAGTGTCACAGGATAGCTTCAAAACATTGACAATAAGAATAGTCAGTTTTCTTGTACTTAAGTCGGCATTGTGCCTTTTGTATTTAATTCCGATACTGTTTCTGTAATTCATCGTCAATAAGAAGGTCAGAGGGATACAAAAAACCTGAAGTGAAGCATCGGAATCTATAGATAGTGTTACAGGAATGGTTCAAAACATAGACAGTAAGAAGAGTCAGTTATCTTGTACTTAAGTCGGCATTGTGCCTTTTGTATTTAATTCCGATGCTATTTCTGTGTTTCATCGTCAATAAGAATGTCAGAGGGATACAGTAAACCTGAAGTGAAGCATCGGAATCTATAACTAGTGTCACAGGAATGGTTCAAACATAAACAGTAAGAAGAGTCAGTTTTCTTGTACTTAAGTCGGCATTGTGCCTTTTGTACTTAATTCCGATGCAATTTCTGTGTTTCATCGTCAATAAGATGGTCAGAGGGATACAGTAAACCTGAAGTGAAGCATCAGAGTCTATAACTAGTGTCACATGAATAGTTCAAAACATAGACAGTAAGAAGAGTCAGTTTTCTTGTACTTAAGTCGGCATTGTGCCTTTTGTATTTAATTCCGATGCTGTTTCTGTGTTTCATCGTTAATAAGAAGGTCAGAGGGATACAGTAAACCTGAAGTGAAGCATTGTAATCTATAACTAGTGTCACAGGAATGGTTCAAAACATAGAAAGTAAGAAGTGTCAGTTTTCCTGTACTTAAGTCGCCGTTGAGACTTTTGTATTTCATTCCGATGCAATTTCTGTGTTTCATCGTCAATAAGAAGGTCAGAGGGATACAGTAAACCTGAAGTGAAGCATCGGAATCTATAACTAGTGTCACAGGAATGATTCAAAACTTAGACAGTCAGAAGAGTCAGTTTTCTTGTACTTAAGTCGGCATTGTGCCTTTTGTATTTAATTCAATTGCAATTTCTGTGTTTCATCGTCAATAAGAAGGTCAGAGGGATACAGTAAACCTGAAGTGAAGCATCGGAATCTATAACTAGTGTCACAGGAACGGTTCAAAACATAGACAGAATGAAGAGTCAGTTTTCTTGTACTTAAGTCGGCGTTGTGCCTTTAGTATTTAATTCCGATGAAATTTCTGTGTTTCATCGTCAATAAGAAGGTCAGAGGGATACAGTAAACCTGAAGTGAAGCATCGGAATCTATAACTAGTGTCACAGGAATGATTCAAAACTTAGACAGTCAGAAGAGTCAGTTTTCTTGTACTGAAGTCGGCATTGTGCCTTTTGTATTTAATTTCGATGCAATTTCTGTGTTTCATCGTCAATAAGAAGGTCAGAGGGATACAGTAAACCTGAAGTGAAGCATCGGAATCTAAAACTAGTGTCACAGGAACGGTTCAAAACATAGACAGTATGAAGAGTCAGTTTTCTTGTACTTAAGTCGGCGTTGTGCCTTTAGTATTTAATTCCGATGAAATTTCTGTGTTTCATCGTCAATAAGAAGGTCAGAGGGATACAGTAAAAATGAAGTGAAGCATCGGAATCTATAACTAGTGTCATATGAATAGTTCAAAACATAGACAGTAAGAAGAGTCAGTCTTCTTGTACTTAAGTCGGCATTGTGCCTTTTGTATTTAATTCCGATACTGTTTCTGTGTTTCATCGTCAATCAGATGGTCAGAGGGATACAGTAAACCTGAAGTGAAGCATCGGAATCTATAACTAGTGTCACATGAATGGTTCAAAACATAGACAGTAAGAAGAGTCAATTATCTTGTACTTAAGTCGGCATTGTGCCTTTTGTATTTAATTCCGATGCTATTTCTGTGTTTCATCGTCAATAAGAAGGTCAGAGGGATACAGTAAACCTGAAGTGAAGCATCGGAATCTATAACTAGTGTCACAGGAATGGTTCAAACATAGACAGTAAGAAGAGTCAGTTTTCTTGTACTTAAGTCGGCATTGTGCCTTTTGTATTTAATTCCGATGCAATTTCTGTGTTTCATCGTCAATAAGAAGGTCAGAGGGATACAGTAAACCTGAAGTGAAGCATCGGAATCTATAACTAGTGTCACAGGAATGGTTCAAAACATAGACAGTAAGAAGAGTCAGTTTTCTTGTACTTAAGTCGGCATTATGCCTTTCGTATTTAATTCCATTGCAATTTCTGTGTTTCATCGTCAATTAGAAGGTCAGAGGGATACAGTAAACCGGAGGTGAAGCATCGGAATCTATTACTAGTGTCACAGGAATGGCTCAAATCATAGACAGTAAGATGAGTCAGTTTTCTTGTACTTAAGTCGGCATAGTGCCTTTTGTATTTAATTCCGATGCTATTTCTGTAATTCATCGTCAATAAGAAGGTCAGAGGGATACAAAAAACCTGAAGTGAAGCATCGGAATCTATAGATAGTGTTACAGGAATGGTTCAAAACATAGACAGTAAGAAGAGTCAGTTATCTTGTACTTAAGTCGGCATTGTGCCTTTTGTATTTAATTCCGATGCTATTTCTGTGTTTCATCGTCAATAAGAATGTCAGAGGGATACAGTAAACCTGAAGTGAAGCATCGGAATCTATAACTAGTGTCACAGGAATGGTTCAAACATAAACAGTAAGAAGAGTCAGTTTTCTTGTACTTAAGTCGGCATTGTGCCTTTTGTATTTAATTACGATGCAATTTCTGTGTTTCATCGTCAATAAGATGGTCAGAGGGATACAGTAAACCTGAAGTGAAGCATCAGAGTCTATAACTAGTGTCACATGAATAGTTCAAAACATAGACAGTAAGAAGAGTCAGTTTTCTTGTACTTAAGTCGGCATTGTGCCTTTTGTATTTAATTCCGATGCTGTTTCTGTGTTTCATCGTTAATAAGAAAGTCAGAGGGATACAGTAAACCTGAAGTGAAGCATTGTAATCTATAACTAGTGTCACAGGAATGGTTCAAAACATAGACAGTTAGAAGAGTCAGTTTTCTTGTACTTAAGTCGGCATTGTGCCTTTTGTATTTAATTCCGATGCAATTTCTGTGTTTCATCAACAATAAGAAGGTCAGAGGGATACAGTAAACCTGAAGTGAAGCATCGGAATCTATAACTAGTGTCACAGGAATGGTTCAAAACTTAGACAGTAAGAAGAGTCAGTTTTCTTATACTTAACTCGGCATTGTGTATTTTGTATTTAATTCCGAAGCAATTTCTGTGATCAGCGTCAAAAAGAAGGTCGGAGGGATACAGTAAACTTGGAGGAAAGCATCGGAGTCTATAACTAGTGTCACATGAATAGTTCAAAACATAGACAGTAAGAAGAGTCAGTTTTCTTGTACTTAGGTCGGAATTGTGTTTTTTGTATTTAATTCCGATGCAATTTCTGTGTTTTATCGTCAATAAGAAGGTCAGAGGGATACAGTAAACCTGAAGTGAAGCATCGGAATCTATAACTAGTGTCACAGGAATGGTTCAAAAAATAGAAAGTAAGAAGTGTCAGTTTTCTTGTACTTAAGTCGCCGTTGAGACTTTTGTATTTCATTCCGATGCAATTTCTGTTTTTCATCGTCAATAAGAAGGTCAGAGGGATACAGTAAACCTGAAGTGAAGCATCGGAATCTATAACTAGTGTCACAGGAATGATTCAAAACTTAGACAGTCAGAAGAGTCAGTTTTCTTGTACTTAAGTCGGCATTGTGCCTTTTGTATTTAATTCAATTGTAATTTCTGTGTTTCATCGTCAATAAGAAGGTCAGAGGGATACAGTAAACCTGAAGTGAAGCATCGGAATCTATAACTAGTGTCACAGGAACGGTTCAAAACATAGACAGAAAGAAGAGTCAGTTTTCTTGTACTTAAGTCGGCGTTGTGCCTTTGGTATTTAATTCCGATGAAATTTCTGTGTTTCATCGTCAATAAGAAGGTCAGAGGGATACAGTAAACCTGAAGTGAAGCGTCGGAATCTATAACTAGTGTCACAGGAATGATTCAAAACTTAGACAGTCAGAAGAGTCAGTTTTCTTGTACTTAAGTCGGCATTGTGCCTTTTGTATTTAATTCCGATGCAATTTCTGTGTTTCATTGTCAATAAGAAGGTCAGAGGGATACAGTAAACCTGAAGTGAAGCATCGGAATCTATAACTAGTGTCACAGGAACGGTTCAAAACATAGACAGTATGAAGAGTCAGTTTTCTTGTACTTAAGTCGGCGTTGTGCCTTTAGTATTTAATTCCGATGAAATTTTTGTGTTTCATCGTCAATAAGAAGGTCAGAGGGATACAGTAAAAATGAAGTGAAGCATCGGAATCTATAACTAGTGTCACAGGAATGGTTCAAAACATAGAAAGTAAGAAGTGTCAGTTTTCTTGTACTTAAGTCGCCTTGTGACTTTTGTATTTCATTCCGATGCAATTTCTGTGTTTCATCGTCAATAAGAAGGTCAGAGGGATACAGTAAACCTGAAGTGAAGCATCGGAATCTGTAACTAGTGTCACAGGAATGGTTCAAAACATAGAGAGTATGAAGAGTCAGTTTTCTTGTACTTTAGTCGGCATTGTGCCTTTTGTATTTAATTCCATTGCAATTTCTGTGTTTCATCGTCAATTAGAAGGTCAGAGGGATACAGTAAACCGGAGGTGAAGCATCGGAATCTATTACTAGTGTCACAGGAATGGTTCAAAACATAGACAGTAAGATGAGTCAGTTTTCTTGTACTTAAGTCGGCATTGTGCCTTTTGTATTTAATTCCGATGCTATTTCTGTAATTCATCGTCATTAAGAAGGTCAGAGGGATACAATAAACCTGAAGTGAAGCATCGGAATCTATAGATAGTGTTACAGGAATGGTTCAAAACATAGACAGTAAGAAGAGTCAGTTATCTTGTACTTAAGTCGGCATTGTGCATTTTGTATTTAATTCCGATGCTATTTCTGTGTTTCATCGTCAATAAGAATGTCAGAGGGATACAGTAAACCTGAAGTGAAGCATCGGAATCTATAATTGGTGTCACAGGAATGGTTCAAAACTTAGACAGTAAGAAGAGTCAGTTTTCTTATACTTAACTCGGCATTGTGTCTTTTGTATTTAATTCCGAAGCAATTTCTGTGATCAGCGTCAAAAAGAAGGTCGGAGGGATACAGTAAACTTGGAGGAAAGCATCGGAGTCTATAACTAGTGTCACATGAATAGTTCAAAACATAGACAGTAAGAAGAGTCAGTTTTCTTGTACTTAGGTCGGAATTGTGTTTTTTGTATTTAATTCCGATGCAATTTCTGTGTTTTATCGTCAATAAGGAGGTCAGAGGGATACAGTAAACCTGAAGTGAAGCATCGGAATCTATAACTAGCGTCACAGGAATGGTTCAAAAAATAGAAAGTAAGAAGTGTCAGTTTTCTTGTACTTAAGTCGCCGTTGAGACTTTTGTATTTCATTCCGATGCAATTTCTGTGTTTCATCGTCAATAAGTAGGTCAGAGGGATACAGTAAACCTGAAGTGAAGCATCGGAATCTATAACTAGTGTCACAGGAATGATTCAAAACTTAGACAGTCAGAAGAGTCAGTTTTCTTGTACTTAAGTCGGCATTGTGCCTTTTGTATTTAATTCAATTGCAATTTCTGTGTTTCATCGTCAATAAGAAGGTCAGAGGGATACAGTAAACCTGAAGTGAAGCATCGGAATCTATAACTAGTGTCACAGGAACGGTTCAAAACATAGACAGAAAGAAGAGTCAGTTTTCTTGTACTTAAGTCGGCGTTGTGCCTTTAGTATTTAATTCCGATGAAATTTCTGTGTTTCATCGTCAATAAGAAGGTCAGAGGGATACAGTAAACCTGAAGTGAAGCATCGGAATCTATAACTAGTGTCACAGGAATGATTCAAATCTTAGACAGTCAGAAGAGTCAGTTTTCTTGTACTTAAGTCGGCATTGTGCCTTTTGTATTTAATTCCGATGCAATTTCTGTGTTTCATCGTCAATAAGAAGGTCAGAGGGATACAGTAAATCTGAAGTGAAGCATCGGAATCTATAACTAGTGTCACAGGAACGGTTCAAAACATAGACAGTATGAAGAGTCAGTTTTCTTGTACTTAAGTCGGCGTTGTGCCTTTAGTATTTAATTCCGATGAAATTTCTGTGTTTCATCGTCAATAAGAAGGTCAGAGGGATACAGTAAAAATGAAGTGAAGCATCGGAATCTATAACTAGTGTCACAGGAATGGTTCAAAACATAGAAAGTAAGAAGTGTCAGTTTTCTTGTACTTAAGTCGGCATTGTGCCTTTTGTATTTAATTCCGATGCAATTTCTGTGTTTCATCGTCAATAAGAAGGTCAGAGGGATACAGTAAACCTGAAGTGAAGCATCGGAATCTGTAACTAGTGTTACAGGAATGGTTCAAAACATAGAGAGTATGAAGAGTCAGTTTTCTTGTACTTTAGTCGGCATTGTGCCTTTTGTATTTAATTCCATTGCAATTTCTGTGTTTCATCGTCAATTAGAAGGTCAGAGGGATACAGTAAACCGGAGGTGAAGCATCGGAATCTATTACTAGTGTCACAGGAATGGTTCAAACCATAGACAGTAAGATGAGTCAGTTTTCTTGTACTTAAGTCGGCATTGTGCCTTTTGTATTTAATTCCGATGCTATTTCTGTAATTCTTCGTCATTAAGAAGGTCAGAGGGATACAATAAACCTGAAGTGAAGCATCGGAATCTATAGATAGTGTTACAGGAATGGTTCAAAACATAGACAGTAAGAAGATTCAGTTATCTTGTACTTAAGTCGGCATTGTGCCTTTTGTATTTAATTCCGATGCTATTTCTGTGTTTCATCGTCAATAAGAATGTCAGAGGGATACAGTAAACCTGAAGTGAAGCATCGGAATCTATAACTAGTGTCACAGGAATGGTTCAAAACTTAGACAGTAAGAAGAGTCAGTTTTCTTATACTTAACTCGGCATTGTGTCTTTTGTATTTAATTCCGAAGCAATTTGTGTGATCAGCGTCAAAGAGAAGGTCGGAGGGATACAGTAAACTTGGAGGAAAGCATCGGAGTCTATAACTAGTGTCACATGAATAGTTCAAAACATAGAAAGTAAGAAGAGTCAGTTTTCTTGTACTTAGGTCGGAATTGTGTTTTTTGTATTTAATTCCGATGCAATTTCTGTGTTTTATCGTCAATAAGAAGGTCAGAGGGATACAGTAAACCTGAAGTGAAGCATCGGAATCTATAACTAGTGTCACAGGAATGGTTCAAAACATAGAAAGTAAGCAGTGTCAGTTTTCTTGTACTTAAGTCGCCGTTGTGACTTTTGTATTTCATTCCGATGCAATTTCTGTGTTTCATCGTCAATAAGAAGGTCAGAGGGATACAGTAAACCTGAAGTGAAGCATCGGAATCTATAACTAGTGTCACAGGAATGATTCAAAACTTAGACAGTCAGAAGAGTCAGTTTTTTTGTACTTAAGTCGGCATTGTGCCTTTTGTATTTAATTCCGATGCAATTTCTGTGTTTCATCGTCAATAAGAAGGTCAGAGGGATACAGTAAACCTGAAGTGAAGCATCGGAATCTATAACTAGTGTCACAGGAACGGTTCAAAACATAGACAGTATGAAGAGTCAGTTTTCTTGTACTTAAGTCGGCGTTGTGCCTTTAGTATTTAATTCCGATGCAATTTCTGTGTTTCATCGTCAATAAGAAGGTCAGAGGAATACAGTAAACCTGAAGTGAAGCATCGGAATCTATAACTAGTGTCACTTGAATGGTTCAAAACATAGACAGTAAGAAGAGTCAGTTATCTTGTACTTAAGTCGGCATTGTGCCTTTTGTATTTAATTCCGATGCTATTTCTGTGTTTGATCGTCAATAAGAAGGTCAGAGGGATACAGTAAACGTGAAGTGAGGCATCGGAATCTATAACTAGTGTCAAAGGAATGGTTCAAATTATAGACAGTAAGAAGAGTCAGTTTTCTTGTACTTAAGTCGGCATTGTGCCTTTTGTATTTATTTCCTATGTAATTTCTGTGTTTCATCGTCAATAAGATGGTCAGAGGGATACAGTAAACCTGAAGTGAAGCATCGGAATCTATAACTAGTGTCACATGAATGGTTCAAAACATAGACAGTAAGAGGAGTCAGTTTTCTTGTACTTCAGTTGGCATTGTGCCTTTTGTATTTAATTCCGATGATATCTCTGTGTTTCATCGTCAATAAGAAGGTCAGAGGGATACAGTAAACCTGAAGTGAAGCATCGGAATCTGTAACTAGTGTCACAGGAATGGTTCAAAACATAGACAGTAAGAAGAGTCAGTTTTCTTGTACTTAAGTCGGCATTGTGCCTTTTGTATTTAATTCCGATGCAATTTCTGTGTTTCATCAACAATAAGAAGGAAAGATGGATACAGTAAACCTGAAGTGAAGCATCGGAATCTATAACTAGTGTCACAGGAATGGTTCAAAACATAGAAAGTAAGAAGTGTCAGTTTTCTTGTACTTAAGTCGGCATTGTGCCTTTTGTATTTAATTCCGATGCAATTTCTGTGTTTCATCGTCAATAAGAAGGTCAGAGGGATACAGTAAACCTGAAGTGAAGCATCGGAAACTGTAACTAGTGTTACAGGAATGGTTCAAAACATAGAGAGTATGAAGAGTCAGTTTTCTTGTACTTTAGTCGGCATTGTGCCTTTTGTATTTAATTCCATTGCAATTTCTGTGTTTCATCGTCAATTAGAAGGTCAGAGGGATACAGTAAACCGGAGGTGAAGCATCGGAATCTATTACTAGTGTCACAGGAATGGTTCAAACCATAGACAGTAAGATGAGTCAGTTTTCTTGTACTTAAGTCGGCATTGTGCCTTTTGTATTTAATTCCGATGCTATTTCTGTAATTCATCGTCATTAAGAAGGTCAGAGGGATACAATAAACCTGAAGTGAAGCATCGGAATCTATAGATAGTGTTACAGGAATGGTTCAAAACATAGACAGTAAGAAGAGTCAGTTATCTTGTACTTAAGTCGGCATTGTGCCTTTTGTATTTAATTCCGATGCTATTTCTGTGTTTCATCGTCAATAAGAATGTCAGAGGGATACAGTAAACCTGAAGTGAAGCATCGGAATCTATAACTAGTGTCACAGGAATGGTTCAAAACTTAGACAGTAAGAAGAGTCAGTTTTCTTATACTTAACTCGGCATTGTGTCTTTTGTATTTAATTCCGAAGCAATTTGTGTGATCAGCGTCAAAGAGAAGGTCGGAGGGATACAGTAAACTTGGAGGAAAGCATCGGAGTCTATAACTAGTGTCACATGAATAGTTCAAAACATAGAAAGTAAGAAGAGTCAGTTTTCTTGTACTTAGGTCGGAATTGTGTTTTTTGTATTTAATTCCGATGCAATTTCTGTGTTTTATCGTCAATAAGAAGGTCAGAGGGATACAGTAAACCTGAAGTGAAGCATCGGAATCTATAACTAGTGTCACAGGAATGGTTCAAAACATAGAAAGTAAGCAGTGTCAGTTTTCTTGTACTTAAGTCGCCGTTGTGACTTTTGTATTTCATTCCGATGCAATTTCTGTGTTTCATCGTCAATAAGAAGGTCAGAGGGATACAGTAAACCTGAAGTGAAGCATCGGAATCTATAACTAGTGTCACAGGAATGATTCAAAACTTAGACAGTCAGAAGAGTCAGTTTTTTTGTACTTAAGTCGGCATTGTGCCTTTTGTATTTAATTCCGATGCAATTTCTGTGTTTCATCGTCAATAAGAAGGTCAGAGGGATACAGTAAACCTGAAGTGAAGCATCGGAATCTATAACTAGTGTCACAGGAACGGTTCAAAACATAGACAGTATGAAGAGTCAGTTTTCTTGTACTTAAGTCGGCGTTGTGCCTTTAGTATTTAATTCCGATGCAATTTCTGTGTTTCATCGTCAATAAGAAGGTCAGAGGAATACAGTAAACCTGAAGTGAAGCATCGGAATCTATAACTAGTGTCACTTGAATGGTTCAAAACATAGACAGTAAGAAGAGTCAGTTATCTTGTACTTAAGTCGGCATTGTGCCTTTTGTATTTAATTCCGATGCTATTTCTGTGTTTGATCGTCAATAAGAAGGTCAGAGGGATACAGTAAACGTGAAGTGAGGCATCGGAATCTATAACTAGTGTCAAAGGAATGGTTCAAATTATAGACAGTAAGAAGAGTCAGTTTTCTTGTACTTAAGTCGGCATTGTGCCTTTTGTATTTATTTCCGATGTAATTTCTGTGTTTCATCGTCAATAAGATGGTCAGAGGGATACAGTAAACCTGAAGTGAAGCACCGGAATCTATAACTAGTGTCACATGAATGGTTCAAAACATAGACAGTAAGAGGAGTCAGTTTTCTTGTACTTCAGTTGGCATTGTGCCTTTTGTATTTAATTCCGATGATATCTCTGTGTTTCATCGTCAATAAGAAGGTCAGAGGGATACAGTAAACCTGAAGTGAAGCATCGGAATCTGTAACTAGTGTCACAGGAATGGTTCAAAACATAGACAGTAAGAAGAGTCAGTTTTCTTGTACTTAAGTCGGCATTGTGCCTTTTGTATTTAATTCCGATGCAATTTCTGTGTTTCATCAACAATAAGAAGGAATGATGGATACAGTAAACCTGAAGTGAAGCATCGGAATCTATAACTAGTGTCACAGGAATGGTTAAAAACATGGACAGTAAGAAGAGTCAGTTTTTTTGTACTTAAGTCGCCGTTGTACCTTTTGTATTTCATTCCGATGCAATTTCTGTGTTTCATCGTCAATAAGAAGGTCAGAGGGATACAGTGAAACTGAAGTGAAGCTTCGGAATCTATAACTAGTGTCACAGGAATGTTTCAAAACATAGACAGTAAGAAGAGTCAGTTTTCTTGTACTTAAGTCGGCATTGTGCCATATGTATTTAATTGCGATGCAATTCCTGTGTTTCATCGTCAATAAGAAGATCAGTGGGATACAGTAAACCTGAGGTGAAGCATCACAATCTATAACTAGTGTCACAGGAATGGTTCAAAACATAGACAGTAAGAGGAGTCAGTTTTCTTGTACTTAAGTCGGCATTGTGCCTTTTGTATTTAATTCCTATGTAATTTCTGTGTTTCATCGTCAATAAGAAGGTCAGAGGGATACAGTAAACCTGAAGTGAAGCATCGGAATCTATAACTAGTGTCACAGGAATGGTTCAAACATAGACAGTAAGAAGAGTCAGTTTTCTTGTACTTAAGTCGGCATTGTGCTTTTTGTATTTAATTCCGAAGCAATTTCTGTGATTCATCGACAATAAGAAGGTCGGAGGGATGCAGTAAACTTGGAGTAAAGCATCGGAGTCTACAACTAGTGTCACATGAATGGTTCAAAACATAGACAGTTAGGAGAGTCAGTTTTCTTGTACTTAAGTCGGCATTGTGCCTTTTGTATTTAATTCCGATGCAATTTCTGTGATTCATCGTCAATAAGATGGCCAGAGGGATACAGTAAACCTGAAGTGAAGCATCGGAATCTATAACTAGTGTCACAGGAATGGTTCAAATCATAGACATTAAGAAGAGTCTGTTTTCTTATACTTAAGTCGGCATTGTTATTTTTGTATTTAATTCCGATGCAATTTCTGTGTTTCAGCGTCGATAAGAAGGTCAGAGGAATACAGTGAACCTGAAGTGAAGCATCGGAATCTATAACTAGTGTCACAGGAATGTTTCAATACATAGACAGTAAGAAGAGTCAGTTTTCTTGTACTTAAGTCGGCATTGTGCCTTTTGTATTAAATTCCGATGCAATTTCTGTGTTTCATCGTCAATAAGAAGGTCAGTGGGATACAGTAAACCTGAAGTGAAGCATCGGAATCTATAACTAGTGTCACAGGAATGGTCAAAACATAGACAGTAAGAAGAGACTGTTATCTTGTACTTAAGTCGGCATTGTGCCTTTTGTATTTAATTCCGATGCTATTTCTGTGTTTCATCGTGAATAAGAAGGTCAGAGGGATACAGTAAACCTGAAGTGAAGCATCGAAATCTATAACTAGTGTCACTGGAATGGTTCAAAGATAGACAGTAAGAAGAGTCAGTTTTCTTGCACTTAAGTCGGCATTGTACCTTTTGTATTTAATTCCGATGCATTTTCTGTGTTTCATCGTCAATGTGAAGGTCAAAGGAATAAACTGAAACTGCAGAGGTGTAGCGGAGACTAATACCGGTCTCACAGGGAATGCTCAAAGCACCGACAGTAAGAAGAGTCTCTATTCTTGTACTTAAGGCGGGATTGTGCCTTTTGTATTTAATTCCGATGTAATTTCAGTGTTTCATCGTCAATGTGAATGTCCAAGGAATTCATTAAACCTCCAGTGGTGTATAAGGAAACTAATACTGGTCTCACAGGGAATGCTCAAAGCACCGACGGTAAGAAGAGTCTCTATTCTTGTACTAAAGGCGGCATTGTTCCTTTTGTATTTAATTCCGATGTAATTTCTGTGTTTCATCGTCAATGTGTATGTCCAAGGAATAGATTGAACCTGCAGTGGTGTATCGGATACTATTACTGGTCTCACAGGGAATGCTCAAAGCACCAACTGTAAGAAGAGTCTCTATTCTTGTACTTAAGGCGGCATTGTGCCTTTTGTATTTGATTCCGTTGCGATCTCTGTGTTTCATCGTCAACGTGAAGGTCCATGGAATACATTGAACCTGCAGTGGTGTATCGGGTACTATTACTGGTCTCACAGGGAATGCTCAAAGCACCGACTGTAAGAAGAGTCTCTATTCTTGTACTTAAGGCGGCATTGTGCCTTTTGTATTTAATTCCGATGCCATTTCTGTGTTTCATCGTCAATGTGAAGGTCCAAGGAAAAAACTGAACCTGCAGACGTGTAGCGGAAACTAATACTGGTCTCACAGGGAATGCTCAAAGCACCGACTGTAAGAAGAGTCTCTGTTCTTGTACTTAAGGCGGCATTGTTCCTTTTGTATTTAATTCCGATGTAATTTCTGTGTTTCATCGTCAATGCGTATGTCCAAGGAATAGATTGAACCTGCAGTGGTGTATCGGATACTATTACTGGTCGCACAGGGAATGCTCAAAGCACCGACTGTAAGAAGAGTCTCATTTCTTGTACTTAAGGCGGCATTGTGCCTTTTGTATTTAATTCCGATGCCATTTTTGGGTTTCACCGTCAATGTGAAGGTCCAAGGAATAAACTGAACCTGCAGGGGTTTAGCGGAAACTAATACTGGTCTCACAGGGAATTCTCAAATCACCGACTGTAAGAAGAGTCCCTATTCTTGTACTTAAGGCGGCATTGTGCCTTTTGTATTTAATTCCGAAGCCACTTCTGTGTTTCATCGTCAATATGAAAGTCCAAGGAATACATTGATCCAGCAGTGGTGTATCGGTTACTATTACTGGTCTCACAGGGAATGCTCAAAGCTCCGACTGTAAGAAGAGTCTCTATTCTTGTACTTAAGGCGGCATTGTGCCTTTTGTATTTAATTCCGATGCGATTTCTATGTTTCATCGTCAATGTGAAGGTCCAAGGAATACATTGAACCTGCAGTGGTGTATCGGATACTATTACTGGTCTCACAGGGAATGCTCAAAGCACCGACGGTGAGAAGAGTCTCTTTCTTGTACTTAAGGCGGCATTGTGCCTTTTGTATTTAATTCCGATGTAATTTCAGTGTTTCATCGTCAATGTGAAGGTCCAAGGAATTCATTGAACCTGCAGTGGTCTATCGGAAACTAATACTGGTCTCACAGGGAATTCTCAAAGCACCGACGGTAAGAATGGTTTTTATTCTTGTACTTAAGGCGGCATTGTTCCTTTTGTATTTAATTCCGATGTAATCTCTGTGTTTCGTCGTCAGTGTGTATGTCCAAGGAATAGATTGAACCTGCAGTGGTGTATCGGATACTAATACTGGTCTCACAGGGAATGCTCAAAGCACCGACTGTAAGAAGAGCCTCTATTCTTGTACTTAAGGCGGCGTTGTTCCTTTTGTATTTAATTCCGATGTAATTTCTGTGTTTCATCGTCAATGTGTGTATCCAAGGAATACATTGAACCTGCAGTGGTGTATCGGATACTATCAATGGTCTCACAGGGAATGCTCAAAGCACCGACTGTAAGAAGAGTCTCTATTCTTGTACTTAAGGAGGCATTGTGCGTTTTGGATTTAATTCCGATGCCATTTCTGTGTTTCATCGTCAATGTGTATGTCCAAGGAATAGATTGAACATGCAGTGGTGTATCGGATACTATTACTGGCCTCACAGGGAATGCTCAAAGCACCGACTGTAAGAAGAGTCTCTATTCTTGTACTTAAGGCGGCATTGTGCCTTTTGTATTTAATTCCGATGCCAATTTTTTTTGTGTTTCATCGTCAATGTGAAGGTCCAAGGAATAAACTGAACCTGCAGGGGTGTAGCGGAAACTAATACTAGTCTCACAGGGAATTCTCAAAGCACCGACTGTAAGAAGAGTCTCTATTCTTGTACTTAAGGCGGCATTGTGCCTTTTGTATTTAATTCCGATGCCATTTCTGTGTTTAATCGTCAATGTGAAGGTCAAAGGAATAAACTGAAACTGCAGAGGTGTAGCGGAGACTAATACTGGTCTCACAGGGAATGCTCAAAGCACCGACAGTAAGAAGAGTCTCTATTCTTGTACTTAAGGCGGGATTGTGCCTTTTGTATTTAATTCCGATGTAATTACAGTGTTTCATCGTCAATGTGAATGTCCAAGGAATTCATTAAACCTCCAGTGGTGTATAAGCAAACTAATACTGGTCTCACAGGGAATGCTCAAAGCACCGACGGTAAGAAGAGTCTCTATTCTTGTACTAAAGGCGGCATTGTTCCTTTTGTATTTAATTCCGATGTAATTTCTGTGTTTCATCGTCAATGTGTATGTCCAAGGAATAGATTGAACCTGCAGTGGTGTATCGGATACTATTACTGGTCTCACAGGGAATGCTCAAAGCACCGACTGTAAGAAGAGTCTCTATTCTTGTACTTAAGGCGGCATTGTGCCATTTGTATTTGATTCCGTTGCGATCCCTGTGTTTCATCGTCAACGTGATGGTCCATGGAATACATTGAACCTGCTGTGGTGTATCGGGTACTATTACTGGTCTCACAGGGAATGCTCAAAGCACCGACTGTAAGAAGAGTCTCTATTCTTGTACTTAAGGCGCATTGTGCCTTTTGTATTTAATTCCGATGCCGTTTCTGTGTTTCATCGTCAATGTGAAGGTCCAAGGAAAAAACTGAACCTGCAGAGGTGTAGCGGAAACTAATACTGGTCTCACAGGGAATGCTCAAAGCACCGACTGTAAGAAGAGTCTCTATTCTTGTACTTAAGGCGGCATTGTTCCTTTTGTATTTAATTCCGATGTAATTTCTGTGTTTCATCGTCAATGTGTATGTCCAAGGAATAGATTGAACCTGCAGTGGTGTATCGGATACTATTACTGGTCGCACAGGGAATGCTCAAAGCACCGACTGTAAGAAGAGTCTCTATTCTTGTACTTAAGGCGGCATTGTCCCTTTTGTATTTAATTCCGATGCCAATTTTGTGTTTCATCGTCAATGTGAAGGTCCAAGGAATAAACTGAACGTGCAGGGGTTTAGCGGAAACTAATACTGGTCTCACAGGGAATTCTCAAAGCACCGACTGTAAGAAGAGTCTCTATTCTTGTACTTAAGGCGGCAATGTTCCTTTTGTATTTAATTCCAATGCCATTTCTGTGTTTCATCGTCAATATGAAAGTCCAAGGAATACATTGATCCAGCAGTGCTGTATCGGTTACTGTTACTGGTCTCACAGGGAATGCTCAAAGTTCCGACTGTAAGAAGAGTCCCTATTCTTGTACTTAAGGCGGCATTGTGCCTTTTGTATTTAATTCCGATGCGATTTCTATGTTTCATCGTCAATGTGAAGGTCCAAGGAATACATTGAACCTGCAGTTGTGTATCGGATACTATTACTGGTCTCACAGGGAATGCTCAAAGCACCGACGGTAAGAAGAGTCCCTATTCTTGTACTTAAGGCGGCAATGTTCCTTTTGTATTTAATTCCGATGTAATTTCTGTGTTTCATCGTCAATGTGTATGTCCAAGGAATAGATTGAACCTGCAGTGGTGTATCGAATACTATTACTGGTCTCACAGGGAATGCTCAAAGCACCGACTGTAAGAAGAGTCTCTATTCTTGTACTTAAGGCGGCATTGTGCCGTTTGTATTTAATTCCGATGTAATTTCAGTGTTTCATCGTCAATGTGAATGTCCAAGGAATTCATTGAACCTCCAGTGGTGTATCGGAAACTAATACTGGTCTCACAGGGAATGCTCAAAGCACCGACGGTAAGAAGAGTCTCTATTCTTGTACTTAAGGCGGCATTGTTGCTTTTGTATTTAATTCCGATGTAATTTCTGTGTTTCATCGTCAATGTGTATGTCCAAGGAATAGAATGAACCTGCAGTGGTGTATCGGATACTATTACTGGTCTCACAGGGAATGCTCTAACCACCGACTGTAAGAAGAGTCTCTATTCTTGTACTTAACGCGGCATTGTGCCTTTTGTATTTAATTCCGATGCGATTTCTGTGTTTCATCGTAATTGTGAAGGTCCATGGAATACATTGAACCTGCTGTGGTGTATCGGATACTATTACTGGTCTCACAGGGAATGCTTAAAGCACCGACTGTAAGAAGTGTCTAAATTCTTGTACTTAAGTCGGCATTGTGCCTTTTGTATTTAATTCCGATGTAATATCAGTGTTTCATCGTCAATGTGAAGGTCCAGGGAATTCATTGAACCTCCAGTGGTGTATCGGAAACTAATACTGGTCTCACAGGGAATGCTCAAAGCACCGACGGTAAGAAGAGTCTCTATACTTGACTTAAGGCGGCATTGTTCCTTTTGTATTTAATTCCGATGAAATTTCTGTGTTTCATCGTCAATGTGTATGTCCAAGGAATAGATTGAACCTGCAGTGGTGTATCGGATATTATTACTGGTCTCCCAGGGAATGCTCACAGCACAGACTGTAAGAAGAGTCTCTTTCTTGTACTTAAGGCGGTATTGTGCCTTTTGTATTTAATTCCGATGTAATTTCAGTGTTTCATCGTCAATGTGAAGGTCCAAGGAATTCATTGAACCTCCAGTGGTGTATCGGAAACTAATACTGGTCTCTCAGGGATTTCTCAAAGCACCGACAGTAAGAATGGTTTTTATTCTTGTACTTAAGGTGGCATTGTTCCTTTTGTATTTAATTCCGATGTAATCTCTGTGATCCGTCGTCAATGTGTATGTCCAAGGAATAGATTGAACCTGCAGTGGTGTATCGGATACTATTACTGGTCTCACAGGGAATGCTCAAAGCACCGACTGTAAAAAGAAGCTCTATTCTTGTACTTAAGGCGGCGTTGTGCCCTTTGGATTTAATTCCGATGCCATTTCTGTGTTTCATTGTCAATGCGAAGGTCCAAGGAATACATTGAACCTGCAGTGGTGTATCGGATACTATTACTGGTCTCACAGGGAATGCTCAAAGCACCGACTGTAAGAAGAGTCTCTATTCTTATACTTAAGGCGGCATTGTGCCTTTTGTACTTAATTACGATGCGATTTCTGTGTATCATCGTTAATTTGAAGGACCAATGAATACATTGTAACTGCAGTGGTGTATCGGAAACTTATACTGGTCTCACAGGGAATGCTAAAAGCACCGACTGTAAGAAGAGTCTCTATTCTTGTACTTAAGGCCGCATTGTGCCTTTTGTATTTAATTCCGATGCGATTTCTGCGTTTCATCGTCAATGTGAAGGTCCACGGAAAAAAATTAAAACTGCAGAGGTGTAGCGGAAACTAATACTGGTCACACTGGGAATGCTCAAAGCACCGACTGTAAGGAGAGTCTCTATTCTTGTACTTAAGGCGCCATTGTGCCTTTTGTATTTAATTGCGATGCGATTTCCGTGTTTCATCGTCAACGTGAAGGTCCAAGGAATAAACTGAACCTGCAGAGGTGTAGCGGAAACTAATACTGGTCTCACAGGGAATGCTCAAAGCACCGACGGTAAGAAGAGTCTCTATTCTTGTACTTAAGGCGGCATTGTTGCTTTTGTATTTAATTCCGATGTAATTTCTGTGTTTCATCGTCAATGTGTATGTCCAAGGAATAGATTGAACCTGCAGTGGTGTATCGAATACTATTACTGGTCTCACAGGGAATGCTCAAAGCACCGACTGTAAGAAGAGTCTCTATTCTTGTACTTAAGGCGGCATTGTGCCGTTTGTATTTAATTCCGATGTAATTTCAGTGTTTCATCGTCAATGTGAATGTCCAAGGAATTCATTGAACCTCCAGTGGTGTATCGGAAACTAATACTGGTCTCACAGGGAATGCTCAAAGCACCGACGGTAAGAAGAGTCTCTATTCTTGTACTTAAGGCGGCATTGTTGCTTTTGTATTTAATTCCGATGTTATTTCTGTGTTTCATCGTCAATGTGTATGTCCAAGGAATAGAATGAACCTGCAGTGGTGTATCGGATACTATTACTGGTCTCACAGGGAATGCTCTAACCACCGACTGTAAGAAGAGTCTCTATTCTTGTACTTAAGGCGGCATTGTGCCTTTTGTATTTAATTCCGATGCGATTTCTGTGTTTCATCGTAATTGTGAAGGTCCATGGAATACATTGAACCTGCTGTGGTGAATCGGATACTATTACTGGTCTCACAGGGAATGCTTATAGCACCGACTGTAAGAAGTGTCTAAATTCTTGTACTTAAGTCGGCATTGTGCCTTTTGTATTTAATTCCGATGTAATATCAGTGTTTCATCGTCAATGTGAAGGTCCAGGGAATTCATTGAACCTAAAGTGGTGTATCGGAAACTAATACTGGTCTCACAGGGAATGCTCAAAGCACCGACGGTAAGAAGAGTCTCTATACTTGACTTAAGGCGGCATTGTTCCTTTTGTATTTAATTCCGATGAAATTTCTGTGTTTCATCGTCAATGTGTATGTCCAAGGAATAGATTGAACCTGCAGTGGTGTATCGGATATTATTACTGGTCTCCCAGGGAATGCTCACAGCACAGACTGTAAGAAGAGTCTCTTTCTTGTACTTAAGGCGGTATTGTGCCTTTTGTATTTAATTCCGATGTAATTTCAGTGTTTCATCGTCAATGTGAAGGTCCAAGGAATTCATTGAACCTCCAGTGGTGTATCGGAAACTAATACTGGTCTCTCAGGGAATTCTCAAAGCACCGACGGTAAGAATGGTTTTTATTCTTGTACTTAAGGCGGCATTGTTCCTTTTGTATTTAATTCCGATGTAATCTCTGTGATCCGTCGTCAATGTGTATGTCCAAGGAATAGATTGAACCTGCAGTGGTGTATCGGATACTATTACTGGTCTCACAGGGAATGCTCAAAGCACCGACTGTAAAAAGAAGCTCTATTCTTGTACTTAAGGCGGCGTTGTGCCCTTTGGATTTAATTCCGATGCCATTTCTGTGTTTCATTGTCAATGCGAAGGTCCAAGGAATACATTGAACCTGCAGTGGTGTATCGGATACTATTACTGGTCTCACAGGGAATGCTCAAAGCACCGACTGTAAGAAGAGTCTCTATTCTTATACTTAAGGCGGCATTGTGCCTTTTGTACTTAATTACGATGCGATTTCTGTGTATCATCGTCAATTTGAAGGACCAATGAATACATTGTAACTGCAGTGGTGTATCGGAAACTTATACTGGTCTCACAGGGAATGCTAAAAGCACCGACTGTAAGAAGAGTCTCTATTCTTGTACTTAAGGCCGCATTGTGCCTTTTGTATTTAATTCCGATGCGATTTCTGCGTTTCATCGTCAATGTGAAGGTCCACGGAAAAAAATTAAAACTGCAGAGGTGCAGCGGAAACTAATACTGGTCACACTGGGAATGCTCAAAGCACCGACTGTAAGGAGAGTCTCTATTCTTGTACTTAAGGCGCCATTGTGCCTTTTGTATTTAATTGCGATGCGATTTCCGTGTTTCATCGTCAACGTGAAGGTCCAAGGAATAAACTGAACCTGCAGAGGTGTAGCGGAAACTAATACTGGTCTCACAGGGAATGCCCAAAGCACCGACTGTAAGAAGAGTCTCTATTCTTGTACTTAAGGCGGCATTGTGCCTTTTGTATTTAATTCCGATGCCATTTCTGTGTTTCATCGTCAATGTGAAGGTCCAAGGAATAAACTGAACGTGCAGAGGTGTAGCGGAAACTAATACTGGTCTCACAGGGAATGCTCAAAGCACCGACGGAAAGAAGAGTCTCTATTCTCGTACTTAAGGCGGCATTGTTCCTTTTGTATTTAATTCCCATGTAATTTCAGTGTTTCATCGTCAATGTGTATGTCCAAGGAATAGATTGAACCTGCAGTGGTGTATCGGATACTATTACTGATCTCACAGGGAATGCCCAAAGCACCGACTGTAAGAAGAGTCTCTATTCTTGTACTTTAGGCGGCATTGTGCCTTTTGTATTTGATTCCGAAGCGATTTCTGTATTTCATCGTCAATGTGAAGGTCCAAGGAATACATTGAACCTGCAGTGGTGTATTGGAAACTAATACTGGTCTCACAGGGAATGCTCAAAGCACCGACTGTAAGTAGAGTCTGTATTCTTGTACTTATGCCGGCATTGTGCGTTTCGGATTTAATTCCGATGCGATTTCTGTGTTTCATCGTCAATGTGAAGGTCCAAGGAATTCATTGAACCTGCAGTGGTGTATCGGAAAATAATACTGGTCTCACAGGGAATGCTCAAAGCACCGACTGTAAGAAGAGTCTCTATTCTTGTACTTAAGGCGGCATTGTGCCTTTTGTATTTAATTCCGATGCGATTTCTGTGTATCATCTTCAATTTGTAGATCCAAGGAATACATTGAACCTGCAGTGGCGTATCGGAAACTAATACTGGTCTCACAGGGAATGTTTAAAGCACCGACTGTAAGAAGAGTCTCTATTCTTGTACTTAAGGCGGCATTGTGCCTTTTGTATTTAATTCCGATGCGATTTCTGCGTTTCATCGTCAATGGGCAAGTCCAAGGAATACATTGAACCTGCAGAGGTGTAGCGGAAACTATTACTGGTCTCACAGGGAATGCTCAATGCACCGACTGTAAGAAGAGTCTCTATTCCTGTACTTATGGGGGCATTGTGCCTTTTGTATTTACTTCCGATGCCATTTCTGTGTTTCATCGTCAATGTGAAGGTCCAGGGAATACATTGAACCTGCAGTGGTGTATCGGAAACTAATTACTGGTTCACAGGGAATGCTCATAGCACCGACTGTAAGAAGAGTCTCTATTCTTATACTTAAGGCGGCATTGTGCCTTCTGTATTTAATTCCTATGCGATTTCTGTGTTTCATCGTCAATGTGAAGATCCAAGGAATAAACTGAACCTGCAGAGGTGTAGCGGAAACTAATACTGGTCGCACAGGGAATGCTCAAAGCACCGACGGTAAGAAGAGTCTCTATTCTTGTACTTAAGGCGGCATTGTACCTTTTTTATTTAATTCCGATGTAATTTCAGTGTTTCATCGTCAATGTGAAGGTCCAAGGAATACATTGAATTTGCAGTGGTGTATCGGAAACTAATACTGGTCTCACAGGGAATGCTCAAAGCACCGACGGTAATAAGAGTCTCTATTCGTGTACTTAAGGCGGCATTGTTCCTTTTGTATTAAATTCCGATGTAATTTCTGTGTTTCATCGTCTATGTGTATGTCCAAGGAATAGATTGAACCTGCAGTGGTGTATCGGATACTATTACTGGTCTCACAGGGAATGCTCACAGCACCGACTGTAAGAAGAGTCTCTTTCTTGTACTTAAGGCGGCATTGTGCCTTTTGTATTTAATTCCCATGCGATTTCTGTGTTTCATCGTCAATGTGAAGGTCCAAGGAATAAACTGAACCCGCAGAGGTGTAGCGGAAACTAATACTGGTCTCACAGGGAATGCTCAAAGCACCGACGGTAAGAAGAGTCTCTATTCTTGTACTTAAGGCGGCATTGTGCGTTTTGGATTTAATTCCGACGCCATTGATGTGTTTCATCGTCAATGTGAAGGTCCAAGGAATACATTGAACGTGCAGTGGTGTACCGGAAACTAATACTCGTCTCACAGGGAATGCTCAAAGCACCGACTGTAAGAAGAGTCTCTATTCTTGTACTTAACGCGGCATTGTGCCTTTTGTATTTAATTCCGATGCGATTTCTGTGTATCATCGTCAATGTGAAGGTCCAAGGAATACATTGAACCTGCGGTGGTGTATCGGAAACTAATACTGGTCTCACAGGGAATGCTCAAAGCACCGACTGTAAGAAGAGTCTCTATTCTTGTACTTAAGGCGGCATTGTGCCTTTTGTATTTAATTCCGATGCCATTTCTGTGTTTCATCGTCAATGTGAAGGTCCAAGGAATAAACTGAACCTGCAGAGGTGTAGCGGAAACTAATACTGGTCTCACAGGGAATGCTCAAAGCACCGACTGTAAGAAGAGTCTCTATTCTTGTACTTAAGGCGGCATTGTGCCTTTTGTATTTAATTCCGATGCGATTTCTTTGTTTCATCGTCAATGTGAAGGTCCAAGGAATACATTGAACCTGCGGTGGTGTATCGGAAACTAATACTGGTCTCACAGGGAATGCTCAAAGCACCGACTGTAAGAAGAGTCTCTATTCTTGTACTTAAGGCGGCATTGTGCCTTTTGTATTTCATTCCTATCCGATTTCTGTGTATCATCTTCAATTTGTAGATCCAAGGAATACATTGAACCTGCAGTGGCGTATCGGAAACTAATACTGGTCTCACAGGGAATGTTTAAAGCACCGACTGTAAGAAGAGTCTCTATTCTTGTACTTAAGGCGGCACTGTGCCTTTTGTATTTAATTCCGATGCGATTTCTGCGTTTCATCGTCAATGGGCAGGTCCAAGGAATACATTGAACCTGCAGAGGTGTAGCGGAAACTATTACTGGTCTCACAGGGAATGCTCAAAGCACCGACTGTAAGAAGAGTCTCTATTCTTGTACTTATGGGGGCATTGTGCCTTTTGTATTTACTTCCGATGCCATTTCTGTGTTTCATCGTCAATGTGAAGGTCCAGGGAATACATTGAACCTGCAGTGGTGTATCGGAAACTAATTACTGGTCTCACAGGGAATGCTCATAGCACCGACTGTAAGAAGAGTCTCTATTCTTGTACTTAAGGCGGCATTGTGCCTTCTGTATTTAATTCCTATGCGATTTCTGTGTTTCATCGTCAATGTGAAGGTCCAAGGAATAAACTGAACCTGCAGAGGTGTAGCGGAAACTAATACTGGTCTCACAGGGAATGCTCAAAGCACCGACGGTAAGAAGAGTCTCTATTCTTGTACTTAAGGCGGCATTGTACCTTTTTTATTTAATTCCGATGTAATTTCAGTGTTTCATCGTCAATGTGAAGGTCCAAGGAATACATTGAATTTGCAGTGGTGTATCGGAAACTAATACTGGTCTCACAGGGAATGCTCAAAGCACAGATGGTAATAAGAGTCTCTATTCTTGTACTTAAGGCGGCATTGTTCCTTTTGTATTTAATTCCGATGTAATTTCTGTGTTTCATCGTCAATGTGTATGTCCAAGGAATAGATTGAACCTGCAGTGGTGTATCGGATACTATTACTGGTCTCACAGGGAATGCTCACAGCACCGACTGTAGGAAGAGTCTCTTTCTTGTACTTAAGGCTGCATTGTGCCTTTTGTATTTAATTCCGATGTCATTTCTGTGTTTCATCGTCAATGTGAATGTCCAAGGAATTCATTGAACCTTCAGTGGTGTATCGGAAACTAATACTGGTCTCACAGGGAATGCTCAAAGCACCTAGGTAAGAAGAGTCTCTATTCTTGTACTTAAGGCGGCATTGTTCCTTTTGTATTTAATTCCGATGTAATTTCTGTGTTTCATCGTCAATGTGTATGTCCAAGGAATAGAATGAACCTGCAGTGGTGTATCGGATACTATTACTGGTCTCACAGGGATTGCTCTAACCACCGACTGTAAGAAGAGTCTCTATTCTTGTACTTAACGCGGCATTGTGCCTTTTGTATTTAATTCCGATGCGATTTCTGTGTTTCATCGTCAATGTGAAGGTCCAAGGAATAAACTGAACCCGCAGAGGTGTAGCGGAAACTGATACTGGTCTCACAGGGAATGCTCAAAGCACCGACGGTAAGAAGAGTCTCTATTCTTGTACTTAAGGCGGCATTGTGCGTTTTGGATTTAATTCCGACGCAATTTTTGTGTTTCATCGTCAATGTGTAGGTCCAAGGAATACATTGAACCTGCAGTGGTGTACCGGAAACTAATACTAGTCTCACAGGGAATGCTCAAAGCACCGACTGTAAGAAGAGTCTCTATTCTTGTACTCAAGGCAGCATTGTGCCTTTTGTATTTAATTCCGATGCGATTTCTGTGTTTCATCGTCAATGTGAAGGTCCAAGGAATACATTGAACCTGCAGTGGTGTATCGGATACTATTACTGATCTCACAGGGAATGCTTAAAGCACCGACTGTAAGAAGTGTCTCTATTCTTGTACTTAAGTCGGCATTGTGCCTTTTGTATTTAATTCCGATGTAATATCAGTGTTTCATCGTCAATGTGAAGGTCCAAGGAATTCATTGAACCTCCAGTGGTGTATCGGAAACTAATACTGGTCTCACAGGGAATGCTCAAAGCACCGACGGTAAGAAGAGTCTCTATACTTGACTTAAGGCGGCATTGTTCCTTTTGTATTTAATTCCGATGAAATTTCTGTGTTTCATCGTCAATGTGTATGTCCAAGGAATAGATTGAACCTGCAGTGGTGTATCGGATATTATTACTGGTCTCCCAGGGAATGCTCACAGCACCGACTGTAAGAAGAGGCTCTTTCTTGTACTTAAGGCGGTATTGTGCCTTTTGTATTTAATTCCGATGTAATTTCAGTGTTTCATCGTCAATGTGAAGGTCCAAGGAATTCATTGAACCTCCAGTGGTGCATCGGAAACTAATACTGGTCTCTCAGGGAATTCTCAAAGCACCGACGGTAAGAATGGTTTTTATTCTTGTACTTAAGGCGGCATTGTTCCTTTTGTATTTAATTCCGATGTAATCTCTGTGTTTCGTCGTCAATGTGTATGTCCAAGGAATAGATTGAACCTGCAGTGGTGTATCGGATACTATTACTGGTCTCACAGGGAATGCTCAAAGCACCGACTGTAAAAAGAGGCTCTATTCTTATACTTAAGGCGGCATTGTGCCTTTTGTACTTAATTCCGATGCGATTTCTGTGTATCAACGTCAATTTGAAGGACCAATGAATACATTGTAACTGCAGTGGTGTATCGGAAACTTATACTGGTCTCACAGGGAATGCTAAAAGCTACGACTGTAAGAAGAGTCTCTATTCTTGTACTTAAGGCCGCATTGTGCCTTTTGTATTTAATTCCGATGCGATTTCTGCGTTTCATCGTCAATGTGAAGGTCCACGGAAAAAAATTAAAACTGCAGAGGTGTAGCGGAAACTAATACTGGTCACACAGGGAATGCTCAAAGCACCGACTGTAAGGAGAGTCTCTATTCTTGTACTTAAGGCGCCATTGTGCCTTTTGTATTTCATTGCGATGCGATTTCCGTGTTTCATCGTCAACGTGAAGCTCCAAGGAATAAACTGAACCTGCAGAGGTGTAGCGGAAACTAATACTGGTCTCACAGGGAATTCCCAAAGCACCGACTGTAAGAAGAGTCTCTATTCTTGTACTTAAGGCGGCATTGTGCCTTTTGTATTTAATTCCGATGCCTTTTCTGTGTTTCATCGTCAATGTGAAGGTCCAAGGAATAAACTGAACGTGCAGAGGTGTAGCGGAAACTAATACTGGTCTCACAGGGAATGCTCAAAGCACCGACGGAAAGAAGAGTCTCTATTCTTGTACTTAAGGCGGCATTGTACCTTTTGTATTTAATTCCGATGTAATTTCAGTGTTTCATCGTCATTGTGAATGTCCAAGGAATTAATTGAACCTCCAGTGGTGCATCGGAAACTAATAATGGTCTTACAGGGAATGCTCAAAGCACCGACGGTAAGAAGAGTCTCTATTCTTGTACTTAAGGCGGCATTGTTCCTTTTGTATTTAATTCCCATGTAAATTCAGTGTTTCATCGTCAATGTGTATGTCCAAGGAATAGATTGAACCTGCAGTGGTGTATCGGATACTATTACTGGTCTCACAGGGAATGCTCACAGCACCGACTGTAAGAAGAGTCTCTTTCTTGTACTTAAGGCGGCATTGTGCCTTTTGTATTTAATTCCGATGCGATTTCTGTGTTTCATCGTCAATGTGAAGGTCCAAGGAATAAACTGAACCCGCAGAGGTGTAGCGGAAACTAATACTGGTCTCACAGGGAATGCTCAAAGCACCGACGGTAAGAAGAGTCTCTATTCTTGTACTTAAGGCGGCATTGTGCGTTTTGGATTTAATTCCGACGCCATTTTTGTGTTTCATCGTCAATGTGAAGGTCCAAGGAATACATTGAACCTGCAGTGGTGTACCGGAAACTAATACTCGTCTCACAGGGAATGCTCAAAGCACCGACTGTAAGAAGAGTCTCTATTCTTGTACTTAACGCGGCATTGTGCCTTTTGTATTTAATTCCGATGCGATTTCTGTGTTTCATCGTCAATGTGAAGGTCCAAGGAATACATCGAACCTGCGGTGGTGTATCGGAAACTAATACTGGTCTCACAGGGAATGCTCAAAGCACCGACTGTAAGAAGAGTCTCTATTCTTGTACTTAAGGCGGCATTGTGCCTTTTGTATTTAATTCCGATGCCATTTCTGTGTTTCATCGTCAATGTGAAGGTTCAAGGAATAAACTGAACCTGCAGAGGTGTAGCGGAAACTAATACTGGTCTCACAGGGAATGCTCAAAGCACCGACTGTAAGAAGAGTATCTATTCTTGTACTTAAGGCGGCATTGTGCCTTTTGTATTTAATTCCGATGCGATTTCTTTGTTTCATCGTCAATGTGAAGGTCCAAGGAATACATTGAACCTGCGGTGGTGTATCGGAAACTAATACTGGTCTCACAGGGAATGCTCAAAGCACCGACTGTAAGAAGAGTCTCTATTCTTGTACTTAAGGCGGCATTGTGCCTTTTGTATTTCATTGCTATCCGATTTCTGTGTATCATCTTCAATTTGTAGATCCAAGGAATACATTGAACCTGCAGTGGCGTATCGGAAACTAATACTGGTCTCACAGGGAATGTTTAAAGCACCGACTGTAAGAAGAGTCTCTATTCTTGTACTTAAGGCGGCATTGTGCCTTTTGTATTTAATTCCGATGCGATTTCTGCGTTTCATCGTCAATGGGCAGGTCCAAGGAATACATTGAACCTGCAGAGGTGTAGCGGAAACTATTACTGGTCTCACAGGGAATGCTCAAAGCACCGACTGTAAGAAGAGTCTCTATTCTTGTACTTATGGGGGCATTGTGCCTTTTGTATTTACTTCCGATGCCATTTCTGTGTTTCATCGTCAATGTGAAGGTCCAGGGAATACATTGAACCTGCAGTGGTGTATCGGAAACTAATTACTGGTCTCACAGGGAATGCTCATAGCACCGACTGTAAGAAGAGTCTCTATTCTTGTACTTAAGGCGGCATTGTGCCTTCTGTATTTAATTCCTATGCGATTTCTGTGTTTCATCGTCAATGTGAAGGTCCAAGGAATAAACTGAACCTGCAGAGGTGTAGCGGAAACTAATACTGGTCTCACAGGGAATGCTCAAAGCACCGACGGTAAGAAGAGTCTCTATTCTTGTACTTAAGGCGGCATTGTACCTTTTTTATTTAATTCCGTTGTAATTTCAGTGTTTCATCGTCAGTGTGAAGGTCCAAGGAATACATTGAATTTGCAGTGGTGTATCGGAAACTAATACTGGTCTCACAGGGAATGCTAAAAGCACAGACGGTAATAAGAGTCTCTATTCTTGTACTTAAGGCGGCATTGTTCCTTTTGTATTTAATTCCGATGTAATTTCTGTGTTTCATCGTCAATGTGTATGTCCAAGGAATAGATTGAACCTGCAGTGGTGTATCGGATACTATTACTGGTCTCACAGGGAATGCTCACAGCACCGACTGTAAGAAGAGTCTCTTTCTTGTACTTAAGGCGGCATTGTGCCTTTTGTATTTAATTCCGATGTAATTTCAGTGTTTCATCGTCAATGTGAATGTGCAAGGAATTCATTGAACCTTCAGTGGTGTATCGGAAACTAATACTGGTCTCACAGGGAATGCTCAAAGCACCTAGGTAAGAAGAGTCTCTATTCTTGTACTTAAGGCGGCATTGTTCCTTTTGTATTTAATTCCGATGTAATTTCTGTGTTTCATCGTCAATGTGAAGGTCCAGGGAATACATTGAACCTGCAGTGGTGTATCGGAAACTAATTACTGGTCTCACAGGGAATGCTCATAGCACCGACTGTAAGAAGAATCTCTATTCTTGTACTTAAGGCGGCATTGTGCCTTCTGTATTTAATTCCTATGCGATTTCTGTGTTTCATCGTCAATGTGAAGGTCCAAGGAATAAACTGAACCCGCAGAGGCGTAGCGGAAACTAATACTGGTCTCACAGGGAATGCTCAAAGCACCGACGGTAAGAAGAGTCTCTATTCTTGTACTTATGGCGGCATTGTGCGTTTTGGATTTAATTCCGACGCCATTTTTGTGTTTCATCGTCAATGTGTAGGTCCAAGGAATACATTGAACCTGCAGTGGTGTAGCGGAAACTAATACTGGTCTCACAGGGAATGCTCAAAGCACCGACTGTACGAAGAGTCTCTATTCTTGTACTTAAGGCAGCATTGTGCCTTTTGTATTTAATTCCGATGCGATTTCTGTGTTTCATCGACAATGTGAAGGTCCAAGGAACACATTGAACCTGCAGTGGTGTATCGTATACTATTACTGGGCTCACAGGGAATGCTTAAAGAACCGACTGTAAGAAGTGTCTCTAATCTTGTACTTAAGGCGGCATTGTGCCTTTTGTATTTATTTCCGATGTAATTTCAGTGTTTCATCGTCAATGTGAAGGTCCAAGGAATTCATTGAACCTCCAGTGGTGTATCGGAAACTAATACTGGTCTCACAGGGAATGCTCAAAGCACCGACGGTAAGAAGAGTCTCTATTCTTGTACTTAAGGCGGCATTGTGCCTTTTGTATTTAATTCCGATGCGATTTCTGCGTTTCATCGTCAATGGGCAGGTCCAAGGAATACATTGAACCTGCAGAGGTGTAGCGGAAACTATTACTGGTCTCACAGGGAATGCTCAAAGCACCGACTGTAAGAAGAGTCTCTATTCTTGTACTTATGGGGGCATTGTGCCTTTTGCATTTACTTCCGATGCCATTTCTGTGTTTCATCGTCAATGTGAAGGTCCAGGGAATACATTGAACCTGCAGTGGTGTATCGGAAACTAATTACTGGTGTCACAGGGAATGCTCATAGCACCGACTGTAAGAAGAGTCTCTATTCTTGTACTTAAGGCGGCATTGTGCCTTCTGTATTTAATTCCTATGCGATTTCTGTGTTTCATCGTCAATGTGAAGGTCCAAGGAATAAACTGAACCTGCAGAGGTGTAGCGGAAACTAATACTGGTCTCACAGGGAATGCTCAAAGCACCGACGGTAAGAAGAGTCTCTATTCTTGTACTTAAGGCGGCATTGTACCTTTTGTATTTAATTCCGATGTAATTTCAGTGATTCATCGTCAATGTGAAGGTCCAAGGAATACATTGAATTTGCAGTGGTGTATCGGAAACTAATACTGGTCTCACAGGGAATGCTCAAAGCACCGACGGTAAGAAGAGTCTCTATTATGGTACTTAAGGCGGCATTGTTCCTTTTGTATTTAATTCCGATGTAATTTCTGTGTTTCATCGTCAATGTGTATGTCGAAGGAATAGATTGAACCTGCAGTGGTGTATCGAATACTATTACTGGTCTCACAGGGAATGCTCAAAGCACCGACTGTAAGAAGAGTCTCTATTCTTGTACTTAAGGCGGCATTGTGCCGTTTGTATTTAATTCCGATGTAATTTCAGTGTTTCATCGTCGATGTGAATGTCCAAGGAATTCATTGAACCTCCAGTGGTGTATCGGAAACTAATACTGGTCTCACAGGGAATGCTCAAAGCACCAACGGTAAGAAGAGTCTCTATTCTTGTACTTAAGGCGCATTTTTCCTTTTGTATTTAATTCCGATGTAATTTCTGTGTTTCATTGTCAATGTGTATGTCCAAGGAATAGAATGAACCTGCAGTGGTGTATCGGATACTATTACTGGTCTCACAGGGAATGCTCTAACCACCGACTGTAAGAAGAGTCTCTATTCTTGTACTTAAGGCGGCATTGTGCCTTTTCTATTAAATTCCGATGCGATTTCTGTGTTTCATCGTCAATGTGAAGGTCCAAGGAATAAACTGAACCCGCAGAGGTGTAGCGGAAACTAATACTGGTCTCACAGGGAATGCTCAAAGCACCGACGGTAAGAAGAGTCTCTATACTTGTACTTAAGGCGGCATTGTGCGTTTTGGATTTAATTCCGACGCCATTTCTGTGTTTCATCGTCAATGTGAAGGTCCAAGGAATACATTGAACCTGCAGTGGTGTACCGGAAACTAATACTCGTCTCACAGGGAATGCTCAAAGCACCGACTGTAAGAAGAGTCTCTATTCTTGTACTTAAGGCAGCATTGTGCCTTTTGTATTTAATTCCGATGCGATTTCTGTGTTTCATCGTCAATGTGAAGGTCCAAGGAATACATTGAACCTGCAGTGGTGTATCGGATACTATTACTGGTCTCACAGGGAATGCTTAAAGCACCGACTGTAAGAAGTGTCTCTATTCTTGTACTTAAGGCGGCATTGTGCCTTTTGTATTTAATTCCGATGTAATTTCAGTGTTTCATCGTCAATGTGAAGGTCCAAGGAATTCATTGAACCTCCAGTGGTGTATCGGAAACTAATACTGGTCTCACAGGGAATGCTCAAAGCACCGACGGTAAGAAGAGTCTCAATTCATGTACTTAAGGCGGCATTGTTCCTTTTGTATTTAATTCCGATGTAATTTCTGTGTTTCATCGTCAATGTGTATGTCCAAGGAATAGATTGAACCTGCAGTGGTGTATCGGATACTATTACTGGTCTCACAGGGAATGCTCACAGCACCGACTGTAAGAAGAGTCTCTTTCTTGTACTTAAGGCGGCATTGTGCCTTTTGTATTTAATTCCGATGCCATTTCTGTGTTTCATCGTCAATGTGAAGGTCCAAGGAATAAACCGGACCCGCAGAGGTGTAGCGGAAACTAATACTGGTCTCACAGGGAATGCGCAAACCACCGACTGTAAGAAGAGTCTCTATTCTTGTACTTAAGGCGGCGTTGTTCCTTTTGTATTAAATTCCGATGTAATTTCTGTGTTTCATCGTCAATGTGTGTGTCCAAGGAATACATTGAACCTGCAGTGGTGTATCGGATACTATCACTGGTCTCACAGGGAATGCTCAAAGCACCGACTGTAAGAAGAGTCTCTATTCTTGTACTTAAGGCGGCATTGTGCGTTTTGGATTTAATTCCGATGCCATTTCTGTGTTTCATCGTCAATTTGAAGGTCCAAGGAATACTTTGAACCTGCAGTGGTGTATCGGAAACTAATACTGGTCTCACAGGGAATGCTCAAAGCACCGACTGTAATAAGAGTCTCTATTCTTGTACTTAAGGCGGCATTGTGCGTTTTGTATTTAATTCCGATGCCATTTCTGTGTTTCATCGTCAATGTGATGGTCAAAGGAATAAACTGAACCAGCAGAGGTGTAGCGGAAACTAATAGTGGTCTCACAGGGAATACTCAAAGCACCGACGGTAAGAAGAGTCTCTATTCTTGTACTTAAGGCTGCATTGTTCCTTTTGTATTTAATTCCGATGTAATTTCTGTATTTCATCGTCAATGAGTATGTCAAAGGAATAGATTGAACCTGCAGTGGTGTATCGGAAACTAATACTGGTCTCACACGGAATGCTCAAAGCACCGACGGTATGAAGAGTCTCTATTCTTGTACTAAAGGCGGCATTGTTCCTTTTGTATTTAATTCCGATGTAATTTCTGTGTTTCATCGTCAATGGATATGTCCATGGAACAGAATGAACCTGCAGTGGTGTATCGGATACTATTACTGGTCTCACAGGGAATGCTCAAAGCACCGACTGTAAGAAGAGTCTCTATTCTTGTACTTAAGGCGGCATTGTGCCTTTTGTATTTATTTCCGATGCCATTTCTGTGTTTCATCGTCAATGTGATGGTCCAAGGAAAAATCTGAACTTGCAGAGGTGTAGCGGAAACTAATACTGGTCTCACAGGGAATGCTCAAAGCACCGACTGTAAGAAGAGTCTCTATTCTTGTACTTAAGGCGCCATTGTTCCTTTTGTATTTAATTGCGATGTAATTTCTGTGTTTCATCGTCAATGTGTATGTCCAAGGAATAGATTGAACCTGCAGTGGTGTATCGGATACTATTACTGGTCTCACAGGGAATGCTCAAAGCACCGACTGTAAGAAGAGTCTCTATTCTTGTACTTTAGGCGGCATTGTGCCTTTTGTATTTAATTCCGATGCCATTTTTGTGTTTCATCGTCAATATGAAGGTCCAATGAATAAACTGAACCTGCAGGGGTGTAGCCGAAACTTATACTGGTCTCACAGGGAGTTCTCAAAGCACCGACTGTAAGAAGAGCCTCTATTCTTGTACTTAAGGCGGCATTGTGCCTTTTGTATTTGATTCCGATGCCATTTCTGTGTTTCATCGTCAATGTGAAAGTCCAAGGAATACATTGAACCTGCAGTGGTGTATCGGTTACTATTACTGGTCTCACAGGGAATGCTCAAAGCTCCGACTGTAAGCGGAGTCTCTATTCTTGTACTCAAGGCGGCATTGTGCCTTTTGTATTTAATTCCGATGCGATTTCTATGTTTCATCGTCAATGTGAAGGTCCAAGGAATACATTGAACCTGCAGTGGTGTATCGGATACTATTACTGGTCTCACAGGGAATGCTCAAAGCACCGACGGTAAGAAGAGTCTCTATTCTTGTACTTAAGGCGGCATTGTTCCTTTTGGATTTAATTCCGATGTAATTTCTGTGTTTCATTGTCAATGTGTATGTCCAAGGAATAGATTGAACCTGCAGTGGTGTATCGAATACTATTACTGGTCTCACAGGGAATGCTCAAAGCACCGACTATAAGAAGAGTCTCTATTCATGTACTTAAGGCGGCATTCTGCCGTTTGTATTTAATTCCGATGTAATTTCAGTGTTTCATCGTCAATGTGAATGTCCAAGGAATTCATTGAACCTCCAGTGGTGTATCCGAAACTAATACTGGTCTCACAGGGAATGCTCAAAGCTCCGACGGTAAGAAGAGTCTCTATTCTTGTACTTCGGGCGGCATTGTTCCTTTTGTACTTAATTCCGATGTAATGTCTGTGTTTCATCGTCAATGTGTATGTCCATGGAATAGAATGATCCTGCAGTGGTGTATCGGATACTATTACTGGTCTCACAGGGAATGCTCTAACCACCGACTGTAAGAAGAGTCTCTATTCTTGTACTTAAGGCGGCATTGTGCCTTTTGTATTTAATTCCGATGCGATTTCTGTGTTTCATCGTCAATGTGAAGGTCCAAGGAATAAACTGAACCCGCAGAGGTGTAGCGGAAACTAATACTGGTCTCACAGGGAATGCTCAAAGCACCGACGGTAAGAAGAGTCTCTATTCTTGTACTTAAGGCGGCATTGTGCGTTTTGGATTTAATTCCGACGCCATTTCTGTGTTTCATCGTCAATGTTAAGGTCCAATCAATACATTGAACCTGCAGTGGTGTATCGTAAACTAATACTCGTCTCACAGGCAATGCTCAAAGCACCGACTGTAAGAAGAGTCTCTATTCTTGTACTTAAGGCGGCATTGTGCCTTTTGTATTTAATTCCGATGCGATTTCTGTGTTTCATTGTCAATGTGAAGGTCCAAGGAATACATTGAACCTGCAGTGGTGTATCGGATACTATTACTGGTCTCACAGGGAATGCTCAAAGCACCGACTGTAATAAGAGTCTCTATTCTTGTACTTAAGGCGGCATTGTGCATTTTGTATTTGATTCCGATGCGATTTCTGTATTTCATCGTCAATGTAAAGGTCTAAGGAATACATTGAACCTGCAGTGTTGTATCGGAAACTAATACTGGTCTCACAGGGAATGTTTAAAGCACCGACTGTAAGAAGAGTCTCTATTCTTGTACTTAAGGCCGCATTGTGCCTTTTGTATTTAATTCCGATGCGATTTCTGCGTTTCATCGTCAATGTGAAGGTCCAAGGAATAAATTAAAACTGCAGAGGTGTAGCGGAAACTAATACTGGTCTCACAGGGAATGCTCAAAACACCGACCGTAAGAAGAGTCTCAATTCTTGTACTTAAGGCGGCATTGTGCCTTTTGTATTTAATTCCGAAGCGATTTCCGTGTTTCATCGTCAACGTGAAGGTCCAAGGAATAAACTGAACCTGCAGAGGTGTAGCGGAAACTAATACTGGTCTCACAGGGAATGCTCAAAGCACCGACTGTAAGAAGAGTCTCTATTCTTGTACTTAAGGCGCATTGTGCCTTTTGTATTTAATTCCGATGCCATTTATGTGTTTCATCGTCAATGTGTAGGTCCAAGGAATAAACTGAACGTGCAGAGGTGTAGCGGAAACTAATACTGGTCTCACAGGGAATGCTCAAAGCACCGACGGTAAGAAGAGTCTCTATTCTTGTACTTAAGGCGGCATTGTACCTTTTGTATTTAATTCCGATGTATTTCAGTGTTTCATCGTCATTGTGAATGTCCAAGGAATTAATTGAACCTTAAGTGGTGTATCCGAAACTAATAATGGTCTTACAGGGAATGCTCAAAGCACCGACGGTAAGAAGAGTCTCTATTCTTGTACTTAAGGCGGCATTGTTCCTTTTGTATTTAATTCCTATGTAATTTCAGTGTTTTATCGTCAATGTGTATGTCCAGGGAATATATTGAACCTGCAGTGGTGTATCGGATACTATTACTGATCTCACAGGGAATGCTCAAAGCACCGACTGTAAGAAGCGTCTCTATTCTTGTACTTTAGGCGGCATTGTGCCTTTTGTATTTGATTCCGATGCGATTTCTGTATTTCATCGTCAATGTGAAGGTCCAAGGAATACATTGAACCTGCAGTGGTGTATCGGAAACTAATACTGGTCTCACAGGGAATGCTCAAAGCACCGACTGTAAGTAGAGTCTGTATTATTGTACTTATGCCGGCATTGTGCGTTTTGGATTTAATTCCGATGCGATTTCTTTGTTTCATCGTCAATGTGAAGGTCCAAGGAATACATTGAACCTGCAGTGGTGTATCGGAAACTAATACTGGTCTCACAGGGAATGTTTAAAGCACCGACTGTAAAAAGAGTCTCTATTCTTGTACTTAGGGCGGCATTGTGCCTTTTGTATACAATTCCGATGCGATTTCTGCGTTTCATCGTCAATGGGCAGGTCCAAGGAATACATTGAACCTGCAGAGGTGTAGCGGAAACTATTACTGGTCTCACAGGGAATGCTCAAAGCACCGACTGTAAGAAGAGTCTCTATTCTTGTACTTATGGGGGCATTGTGCCTTTTGTATTTACTTCCGATGCCATTTCTGTGTTTCATCGTCAATGTGAAGGTCCAGGGAATACATTGAACCTGCAGTGGTGTATCGGAAACTAATACTGGTCCCACAGGGAATGCTCAAAGCACCGACTGTAAGAAGAGTCTCTATTCTTGTACTTAAGGCGGCATTGTACCTTTTGTATTTAATTCCGATGCCATTTCTGTGTTTCATCGTCAATGTGAAGGTCCAAGGAAGAAACTGAACCTGCAGAGGTGTAGCGGAAACTACTACTGGTCTCACAGGGATGGCTCAAAGCACTGACTGTAAGAAGAGTCTCTATTCTTGTACTTAAGGCGGCATTGTGCCTTTTGTATTTAATTCCGATGCGATTTCTGTGTTTCATCGTCAATGTGAAGGTCCAAGGAATAAACTGAACCTGCAGAGGTGTAGCGGAAACTAATACTGGTCTCACCGGGAATGCTCAAAGCACCGACTGTAAGAAGAGTCTCTATTCTTGTACTTAAGGCGGCATTGCGCCTTTTGTATTTAATTCCGATGTAATTTCAGTGTTTCATCGTCAATGTGAAGGTCCAAGGAATACATTGAACCTGCAGTGGTGTATCGGAAACTAATACTGGTCTCGAAGGGAATGCTCAAAGCACCGACGGTAAGAAGAATCTTTATTCTTGTACTTAAGGCAGCATAGTTCCTTTTGTATTTATTTCCGATGTAATTTCTGTGTTTCATCGTCAATGTGTATGTCCAAGGAATAGATTGAACCTGCAGTGGTGTATCGAATACTGTTACTGGTCTCACAGGGAATGCTCAAAGCACCGACTGTAGGAAGAGTCTCTATTCTTGTACTTTAGGCGGCATTGTGCCTTTTGTATTTAATTCCGATGCGATTTCTGTGTTTCATCGTCAATGTGAAGGTCCAAGCAATAAACTGAACCCGCTGAGGTGTAGCGGAAACTAATACTCGTCTCACAGGGAATGCTCAAAGCACCGACTGTAAGAAGAGTCTCTATTCTTGTACTTAAGGCGGCATTGTGCCTTTTGTATTTAATTCCGATGCGATTTCTGTGTTTCATCGTCAATGTGTATGTCCAAGGAATAGATTGAACCTGCAGTGGTGTATCGGATACTATTACTGGTCTCACAGGGAATGCTTAAAGCACCGACTGTAAGAAGTGTCTCTATTCTTGTACTTAAGGCGGCATTGTGCCTTTTGTATTTAATTCCGATGTAATTTTAGTGTTTCATCGTCAATGTGAAGGTCCAAGGAATTCATTGAACCTCCAGTGGTGTATCGGAAACTAATACTGGTCTCACAGGGAAAGCTCAAAGCACCGACGGTAAGAAGAGTCTCTATTCTTGTACTTAAGGCGGCATTGTTCCTTTTGTATTTAATTCCGATGTAATTTCTGTGTTTCATCGTCAATGTGTATGTCCAAGGAATAGATTGAACCTGCAGTGGTGTATCGGTTACTATTACTGGTCTCACAGGGAATGCTCACAGCACCGACTGTAAGAAGAGTCTCTTTCTTGTACTTAAGGCGGCATTGTGCCTTTTGTATTTAATTCCGATGTAATTTCAGTGTTTCATCGTCAATGTGAAGGTCCAAGGAATTCATTGAGCCTCCAGTGGTGTATCGGAAACTAATACTGGTCTCACAGGGAATTCTCAAAGCACCGACGGTAAGAATGGTTTTTATTCTTGTACTTAAGGCGGCATTGTTCCTTTTGTATTTAATTCCGATGTAATCTCTGTGTTTCGTCGTCAATGTGTATGTCCAAGGAATAGATTAAACCTGCAGTGGTGTATCGGATACTATTAGTGGTCTCACAGGGAATGCTCAAAGCACCGACTGTAAGAAGAGTCTCCATTCTTGTACTTAAGGCGGCATTGTGCCCTTTGGATTTAATTCCGATGCCATTTCTGTGTTTCATCGTCAATGTGAAGGTCCAAAGAATAAACCGAACCTGCAGAGGTGTAGCGGAAACTAATACTGGTCTCACAGGGAATGCTCAAAGCACCGACTGTAAGAAGAGTCTCTATTCTTTTACTTAAGGCGGCGTTGTTCCTTTTGTATTAAATTCCGATGTAATTTCTGTGTTTCATCGTCAATGTGTGTGTCCAAGCAATACATTGAACCTGCAGTGGTGTATCGGATACTATTACTGGTCTCACATGGAATGCTCAAAGCACCGACTGTAAGAAGAGTCTCTGTTCTTGTACGTAAGGCGGCATTGTGCGTCTTGGATTTAATTCCGATGCCATTTCTGTGTTTCATCGTCAATGTAAAGGTCCAAGGAATACATTGAACCTGCAGGGTGTATCGGAAACTAATACTGGTCTCACAGGGATTGCTCAAAGCACCGACTGTAATAAGAGTCTCTATTCTTGTACTTAAGGTGGCATTGTGCGTTTTGTATTTAATTCCGATGCCATTTCTGTGTTTCATCGTCAATGTGAAGGTCCAAAGAATAAACCGAACCTGCAGAGGTGTAGCGGAAACTAATACTGGTCTCACAGGGAATGCTCAAAGCACCGACTGTAAGAAGAGTCTCTATTCTTGTACTTAAGGCTGCATTGTTCCTTTTGTATTTAATTCCGATGTAATTTCTGTATTTCATCGTCAATGTGTATGTCAAAGGAATAGATTGAACCTGCAGTTATGTATCGGAAACTAATACTGGTCTCACACGGAATGCTCAACGCACAGACGGTATGAAGAGACTCTATTCTTGTACTTAAGGTGGCATTGTGCGTTTTGTATTTAATTCCGATGCCATTTCTGTGTTTCAACGTCAATGTGAGGGTCCAAGGAATAAACGGAACCTGCAGGGGTGTAGCAGGAACTAATACTAGTCTCACAGGGAATTCTCAAAGCACCGACTGTAAGAAGAGTCTCTATTCTTGTACTTAAGGCGGCATTGTGCCTTTTGTATTTAATTCCGATGCCATTTCTGTTTTTCATCGTCAATGTGAAGGTCAAAGGAATAAACTGAAACTGCAGAGGTGTAGCGGAGACTAATACTGGTCTCACAGGGAATGCTCAAAGCACCGACAGTAAGAAGAGTCTCTATTCTTGTACTTAAGGCGGGATTGTGCCTTTTGTATTTAATTCCGATGTAATTTCAGTGTTTCAATGTCAATGTGAATGTCCAAGGAATTCATTAAACCTCCAGTGGTGTATAAGGAAACTAATACGGGTCTCACAGGGAATGCTCAAAGCACCGACGGTAAGAAGAGTCTCTATTCTTGTACTAAAGGCGGCATTGTTCCTTTTGTATTTAATTCCGATGTAATTTCTGTGTTTCATCGTCAATGTGTATGTCCAAGGAATAGATTGAACCTGCAGTGGTGTATCGGATACTATTACTGCTCTCACAGGGAATGCTCAAAGCACCGACTGTAAGAAGAGTCTGTATTCTTGTACTTAAGGCGGCATTGTGCCTTTTGTATTTAATTCCGATGCCATTTCTGTGTTTCATCGTCAATGTGAAGGTCCAAGGAAAAAACTGAACCTGCAGAGGTGTAGCGGAACCTAATACTGGTCTCACAGGGAATGCTCAAAGCACCGACTGTAAGAAGAGTCTCTATTCTTGTACTTAAGGCGGCATTGTTCCTTTTGTATTTAATTCCGATGTAATTTCTGTGTTTCATCGTCAATGTGTATGTCCAAGGAATAGAATGAACCTGCAGTGGTGTATCGGATACTATTACTGGTCTCACAGGGAATGCTCTAACCACCGACTGTAAGAAGAGTCTCTTATCTTGTACTTAAGGCCGCATTGTGCCTTTTGTATTTAATTCCGATGCGATTTCTGTGTTTCATCGTCAATGTGAAGGTCCAAGGAATAAACTGAACCCGCAGAGGTGTAGCGGAAACTAATACTGGTCTCACAGGGAATGCTCAAAGCACCGACTGTAAGAAGAGTCTCTATTCTTGTACTTAAGGCGTCATTGTGCCTTTTGTATTTAATTCCGATGTAATTTCAGTGTTTCATCGTCAATGTGAAGGTCCAAGGAATTCATTGAACCTCCAGTGGTGTATCGGAAACTAATACTGGTCTCACAGGGAATGCTCAAAGCACCGACGGTAAGAAGAGTCTCTATACTTGTACTTAAGGCGGCATTGTTCCTTTTGTATTTGATTCCGATGAAATTTCTGTGTTTCATCGTCAATGTGTATGTCCAAGGAATAGATTGAACCTGCAGTGGTGTATCGGATACTATTACTGGTCTCCCAGGGAATGCTCACAGCACCGACTGTAAGAAGAGTCTCTTCCTTGTACTTAAGGCGGCATTGTGCCTTTTGTATTTAATTCCGATGTAATTTCAGTGTTTCATCGTCAATGTGAAGGTCCAAGGAATTCATTGAACCTCCAGTGGTGTATCGGAAACTAATACTGGTCTCACAGGGAATTCTCAAAGCACCGACGGTAAGAATGGTTTTTTATCTTGTACTTAAGGCGGCATTGTTCCTTTTGTATTTAATTCCGATGTAATCTCTGTGTTTCGTCGTCAATGTGTATGTCCAAGGAATAGATTGAACCTGCAGTGGTGTATCGGATACTATTACTGGTCTCACAGGGAATGCTCAAAGCACCGACTGTAAAAAGAGGCTCTATTCTTGTACTTAAGGCGGCATTGTGCCCTTTGGATTTAATTCCGATGCCATTTCTGTGTTTCATCGTCAATGTGAAGGGCCAAGGAATGAACCGAACCTGCAAAGGTGTAGCGGAAACTAATACTGGTCTCACAGGGAATGCTCAAAGCACCGACTGTAAGAAGAGACTCTTTCTTGTACTTAAGGCGGCATTGTGCCTTTTGTATTTAATTCCGATGCCATTTCTGTGTTTCATCGTCAATGCGAAGGTCCAAGGAATACATTGAAACTGCAGTGGTGTATCGGATACTATTACTGGTCTCACAGGGAATGCTCAAAGCACCGACTGTAAGAAGAGTCTCTATTCTTATACTTAAGGCGGCATTGTGCCTTTTGTACTTAATTCCGATGCGATTTCTGTGTATCATCGTCAATTTGAAGGACCAATGAATACATTGTAAATGCAGTGGTGTATCGGAAACTTATACTGGTCTCACAGGGAATGCTAAAAGCACCGACTGTAAGAAGAGTCTCTATTCTTGTACTTAAGGCCGCATTGTGCCTTTTGTATTTAATTCCGATGCGATTTCTGCGTTTCATCGTCAATGAGAAGGTCCAAGGAAAAAAATTGAAACTGCAGAGGTGTAGCGGAAACTGATACTGGTCTCACAGGGAATGCTCAAAGCACTGACTGTTAGAAGAGTCTCTATTCTTGTACTTAAGGCATCATTGTGCCTTTTGTATTTAATTGCGATGCGATTTCCGTGTTTCATCGTCAACGTGAAGGTCCAAGGAATAAACTGAACCTGCAGAGGTGTAGCGGAAACTAATACTGGTCTCACAGGGAATGCCCAAAGCACCGACTGTAAGAAGAGTCTCTATTCTTGCACTTAAGGCGGCATTGTGCCTTTTGTATTTAATTCCGATGCCATTTCTGTGTTTCATCGTCAATGTGAAGGTCCAAGGAATAAACTGAACGTGCAGAGGTGTAGCGGAAACTAATACTGGTCTCACAGGGAATGCTCAAAGCACCGACGGAAAGAAGAGTCTCTATTCTAGTACTTAAGGCGGCATTGTACGTTTTGTATTTAATTCCGATATAATTTCAGTGTTTCATCGTCATTGTGAATGTCCAAGGAATAAATTGAACCTCCAATGGTGTATCGGAAAACAATAATGGCTTTACAGGGAATGCTCAAAGCACCGACGGTAAGAAGAGTCTCTATTCTTGTACTTAAGGCTGCATTGTTCCTTTTGTATTTAATTCCCATGTAATTTCAGTGTTTCATCGTCAATGTGTATGTCCAAGGAATAGATTGAACCTGCAGTGGTGTATCGGATACTATTACTGATCTCACAGGGAATGCTCAAAGCACCGACTGTAAGAAGAGTCTCTATTCTTGTACTTTAGGCGGCATTGTGCCCTTTGTATTTGATTCCGATGCGATTTCTGTATTTCATCGTCAATGTGAAGGTCCAAGGAATACATTGAACCTGCAGTGGTGTATCGGAAACTAATACTGATCTCATAGGGAATGCTCAAAGCACCGACTGTAAGTAGAGTCTGTATTCTTGTACTTATGCCGGCATTGTGTGTTTTGGATTTAATTCCGATGCGATTTCTGTGTTTCATCGTCAATGTGAAGGTCCAAGGAATACATTGAACCTGCAGTGGTGTATCGGAAACTAATACTGGTCTCACAGGGAATGCTCAAAGCACCGACTGTAAGAAGAGTCTCTATTCTTGTACTGAAGGCGGCATTGTGCCTTTTGTATTTAATTCCGATGCCATTTCTGTGTTTCATCGTCAATTTGAAGGTCCAAGGAATAAACTGAACCAGCAGAGGTGTAGCGGAAACTAACACTGGTCTCACAGGGAATGCTCAAATCACCGACTGTAAGAAGAGTCTCTATTCTTGTACTTAAGGCGGCATTGTGCCTTTTGTATTTAATTCCGATGCGATTTCTTTGTTTCATCGTCAATGTGAAGGTCCAAGGAATACATTGAACCTGCGGTGGTGTATCGGAAACTAATACTGGTCTCACAGGGAATGCTCAAAGCACCGACTGTAAGAAGAGTCTCCATTCTTGTACTTAAGGCGGCATTGTGCCTTTTGTATTACATTCCTATCCGATTTCTGTGTATCATCGTCAATTTGTAGATCCAAGGAATACATTGAACCTGCAGTGGCGTATCGGAAACTAATACTGGTCTCTCAGGGAATGTTTAAAGCATCGACTGTAAGAAGAGCCTCTATTCTTGTACTTATGGGGGCATTGTGCCTTTTGTATTTACTTCCGATGCCATTTCTGTGTTTCATCGTCAATGTGAAGGTCCAGGGAATACATTGAACCTGCAGTGGTGTATCGGAAACAAGTACTGGTCTCACAGGGAATGCTCAAAGCACCGACTGTAAGAAGAGTCTCTATTCTTGTACTTAAGGCGGCATTGTGCCTTTTGTATTTAATTCCGATGCGATTTCTGTGTTTCATCGTCAATGTGAAGGTCCAAGGAATAAACTGAACCTGCAGAGGTGTAGCGGAAACTAATACTGGTCTCACAGGGAATGCTCAAAGCACCGACGGTAAGAAGAGTCTCTATTCTTGTACTTAAGGAGGCATTGTGCCTTTTGTATTTAATTCCGATGTAATTTCAGTGTTTCATCGTCAATGTGAAGGTCCAAGGAATACATTGAATTTGCAGTGGTGTATCGGAAACTAATACTGGTCTCACAGGGAATGCTCAAAGCACCGACGGTAAGAAGAGTCCCTATTCTTGTACTTAAGGCGGCATTGTTACTTTTGTATTTAATTCCGATGTAATTTCTGTGTTTCATCGTCAGTGTGTATGTCGAAGGAATAGATTGAACCTGCAGTGGTGTATCGAATACTATTACTGGTCTCACAGAGAATGCTCAAAACACAGACTGTAAGAAGAGTCTCTATTCTTGTACTTAAGGCGGCATTCTGCCGTTTGTATTTAATTCCGATGTAATTTCAGTGTTTCATCGTCAATGTGAATGTCCAAGGAATTCATTGAACCTCCAGTGGTGTATCGGAAACTAATACTGGTCTCACAGGGAATGCTCAAAGCACCAACGGTAAGAAGAGTCTCTATTCTTGTACTTAAGGCGGCATTGTTCCTTTTGTATTTAATTCCGATGTAATTTCTGTGTTTCATCGTCAATGTGTATGTCCAAGGAATAGAATGACCCTGCAGTGGTGTATCGGATACTATTACTGGTCTCACAGGGAATGCTCTAACCACCGACTGTAAGAAGAGTCTCTATTCTTGTACTTAAGGCGGCATTGTGCCTTTTGTACTTAATTCCGATGCGATTTCTGTGTTTCATCGTCAATGTGAAGGTCCAAGGAATAAACTGAACCCGCAGAGGTGTAGCGGAAACTAATACTGGTCTCACAGGGAATGCTCAAAGCGCCGACGGTAAGAAGAGTCTCTATTCTTGTACTTAAGGCGGCATTGTGCGTTTTGGATTTAATTCCGACGCCATTTCTGTGTTTCATCGTCAATGTGAAGGTCCAAGGAATACATTGAACCTGCAGTGGTGTACCGGAAACTAATACTCGTCTCACAGGGAATGCTCAAAGCACCGACTGTAAGAAGAGTCTCTATTCTTGTACTTAAGGCAGCATTGTGCCTTTTGTATTTAATTCCGATGCGATTTCTGTGTTTCATCGTCAATGTGAAGGTCCAAGGAATACATTGAACCTGCAGTGGTGTATCGGATACTATTACTGGTCTCACAGGGAATGCTTAAAGCACCGACTGTAAGAAGTGTCTCTATTCTTGTACTTAAGGCGGCATTTTGCCTTTTGTATTTAATTCCGATGTAATTTCAGTGTTTCATCGTCAATGTGAAGGTCCAAGGAATTCATTGAACCTCCAGTGGTGTATCGGAAACTAATACTGGTCTCACAGGGAATGCTCAAAGCACCGACGGTAAGAAGAGTCTCAATTCTTGTACTTAAGGCGGCATTTTTCCTTTTGTATTTAAATCCGATGTAATTTCTGTGTTTCATCGTCAATGTGTATGTCCAAGGAATAGATTGAACCTGCAGTGGTGTATCGGATACTATTACTGGTCTCACAGGGAATGCTCACAGCACCGACTGTAAGAAGAGTCTCTTTCTTGTTCTTAAGGCGGCATTGTGCCTTTTGTATTTAATTCCGATGTAATTTCAGTATTTCATCGTCAATGTGAAGGTCCAAGGAATTCATTGAACCTCCAGTGGTGTATCGGAAACTAATACTGGTCTCACAGGGAATTCTCAAAGCACCGACGGTAAAAATGGTTTTTATTCTTGTACTTATGGCGGCATTGTTCCTTTTGTATTTAATTCCGATGTAATCTCTGAGTTTCGTCGTCAATGTGTATGTCCAAGGAATAGATTGAACCAGCAGTGGTGTATCGGATACTATTACTGGTCTCACAGGGAATGCTCAAAGCACCGACTGTAAGAAGAGTCTCTATTCTTGTACCTAAGGCGGCATTGTGCCCTTTGGATTTAATTCCGATGCCATTTCTGTGTTTCATCGTCAATCTTAAGGTCCAAGGAATAAACTGAACCTGCAGAGGTGTAGCGGAAACTAATAGTTGTCTCACAGGGAATGCTCAAAGCACCGACGGTAAGAAGAGTCTCTATTCTTGTACTTAAGGCTGCATTGTTCCTTTTGTATTTAATTCCGATGTAATTTCTGTATTTCATCGTCAATGTGTATGTCAAAGGAATAGATTGAACCTGCAGTGGTGTATCAGAAACTAATACTGGTCTCACACGGAATGCTTAAAGCACCGACTGTAAGAAGTGTCTCTACTCTTGTACTTAAGGCGGCATTGTGCCTTTTGAATTTAATTCCGATGTAATTTCAGTGTTTCATCGTCAATGTGAAGGTCCAAGGAATTCATTGAACCTCCAGTGGTGTATCGGAAACTAATACTGGTCTCACAGGGAATGCTCAAAGCACCGACGGTAAGAAGAGTCTCAATTCTTGTACATAAGGCGGCATTGTTCCTTTTGTATTTAATTCCGATGTAATTTCTGTGTTTCATCGTCAATGTGTATGTCCAAGGAATAGAATGAACCTGCAGTGGTGTATCGGATACTATTACTGGTCTCACAGGGAATGCTCAAAACACCGACTGTAAGAAGAGTCTCTATTCTTGTACTTAAGGCGGCATTGTGCCTTTTGTATTTGATTCCGATGCGATCTCTGTGTTTCATCGTCAATGTGATAGTCCAAGGAAAAATCTGAACCTGCAGAGGTGTAGCGGAAACTAATACTGGTCTCACAGGGAATGCTCAAAGCACCGACTGTAAGAAGAGTCTCTATTCTTGTACTTAAGGCGGCATTGGTCTTTTGTATTTAATTGCGATGTAATTTCTGTATTTCATCGTCAATGTGTATGTCCAAGGAATAGATTGAACCTGCAGTGGTGTATCGGATACTATTACTGGTCTCACAGGGAATGCTCAAAGCACCGACTGTAAGAAGAGTCTCTATTCTTGTACTTAAGGCGGCATTGTGCCTTTTGTATTTAATTCCGATGCCATTTTTGTGTTTCATCGTCAATGTGAAGGTCCAAGGAATAAACTGAACCTGCAGGGGTGTAGCGGAAACTAATACCGGTCTCACAGGGAATTCTCAAAGCACCGACTGTAAGAAGAGTCTCTATTCTTGTACTTAAGGCGGCATTGTGCCTTTTGTATTTAATTCCGATGCCATTTCTGTGTTTCATCGTCAATGTGAAAGTCCAAGGAATGCATTGAATCTGCAGTGGTGTATCGGTTACTATTACTGGTCTCACAGGGAATGCTCAAAGCTCCGACTGTAAGAGGAGTCTCTATTCTTGTACTTAAGGCGGCATTGTGCCTTTTGTATTTAATTCCGATGCGATTTCTATGTTTCATCGTCAATGTGAAGGTCCAAGGAATACATTGAACCTGCAGTGGTGTATCGGATACTACTACTGGTCTCACAGGGAATGCTCAAAGCACCGACAGTAAGAAGAATCTCTATTCTTGTACTTAAGGCGGCATTGTTCCTTTTGTATTTAATTCCGATGTAATTTCTGTGTTTCATTGTCAATGTGTATGTCCAAGGAATAGATTGAACCTGCAGTGGTGTATCGAATACTATTACTGTTCTCACAGGGAATGCTCAAAGCACCGACTGTAAGAAGAGTCTCTATTCTTGTACTTAAGGCGGCATTGTGCCGTTTGTATTTAATTCCGATGTAATTTCAGTGTTTCATCGTCAATGTGAATGTCCAAGGAATTCATTGAACCTCCAGTGGTGTATCGGAAACTAATACTGGTCTCACAGGGAATGCTCAAAGCACCGACGGTAAGAAGAGTCTCTATTCTTGTACTTAAGGCGGCATTGTTCCTTTTGTATTTAATTCCGATGTAATTTCTGTGTTTCATCGTCAATGTGTATGTCCAAGGAATAGAATGAACCTGCAGTGGTGTATCGGATACTATTACTGGTCTCACAGGGAATGCTCAAAGCACCGACTGTAAGAAGAGTCTCTATTCTTGTACTTAAGACGGCATTGTGCCTTTTGTATTTAATTCCGATGCGATTTCTATGTTTCATCGTCAATGTGAAGGTCCAAGGAATACATTGAACCTGCAGTGGTGTATCGGATACTATTACTCTTCTCACAGGGAATGCTTAAAGCACCGACTGTAAGAAGTGTCTCTATTCTTGTACTTAAGGCGGCATTGTGCCTTTTGTATTTAATTCCTATGTAATTTCAGTGTTTCATCGTCAATGTGAAGGTCCAAGGAATTCATTGAACCTCGAGTGGTGTATCGGAAACTAATACTGGTCTCACAGGGAATGCTCAAAGCACCGACGGTAAGAAGAATCTCTATTCTTGTACTTAAGGCGGAATTGTTCCTTTTGTATTTAATTCCGATGTAATTTCTGTGTTACATCGTCAATGTGTATGTCCAAGGAATAGATTGAATTGCAGTGGTGTATCGGATACTATTACTGGTCTCACAGGGAATGCTCACAGCACCGACTGTAAGAAGAGTCTCTTTCTTGTACTTAAGGCGGCATTGTGCCTTTTGTATTTAATTCCGATGTAATTTCAGTGTTTCATCGTCAATGTGAAGGTGCGAGGAAATCATTGAACCTGCAGTGGTGTATCGGAAACTAATACTGGTCTCACAGTGAATGCTCAAACACCGACTGTAAGAAGAGTCTCTATTCTTGTACTTAAGGCGGCCTTGTGCTTTTTGTATTTAATTCCTATGCGATTTCTGTGTATCATCGTCAATTTGAAGGTCCAAGGAATACATTGAACCTGCAGTGGCGTATCGGAAACTAATACTGGTCCCACAGGGAATGTTTAAAGCACCGACTGTAAGAAGATTCTCTATTCTTGTACTTAAGGCCGCATTGTGCCTTTTGCATTTAATTCCGATTCGATTTCTGCGTTTCATCGTCAATGTAAAGGTCCAAGGAATAAATTAGAACTGCAGAGGTGTAGCGGAAACTAATACTGGTCTCACAGGGAATGCTCAAAGCACCGACTGTAAGAAGAGTCTCTATTCTTATACTTAAGGCGGCATTGTGCCTTTTGTATTTAATTCAGATGCGATTTCCGTGTTTCATCGTCAACGTGAAGGTCCAAGGAATAAACTGAACCTGCAGAGGTGTAGCGGAAACTAATACTGGTCTCACAGGGAATGCTCAAAGCACCGACTGTAAGAAGAGTCTCTATTCTTGTACTTAAGGCGCATTGTGCCTTTTGTATTTAATTCCGATGCACTTTCTGTGTTTCATCGTCAATGTGTAGGTCCAGGGAATAAACTGAACGTGCAGAGGTGTAGCGGAAACTAATACTGGTCTCACAGGGAATGCTCAAAGCACCGACATTAAGAAGAGTCTCTATTCTTGTACTTAAGGCGGCATTGTACCTTTTGTATTTAATTCCGATGTAATTTCAGTGTTTCATCGTCATTGTGAATGTCCAAGGAATTAATTGAACCTTCAGTGGTGTATCGGAAACTAATAATGGTCTTACAGGGAATGCTCAAAGCACCGACGGTAAGAAGAGTCTCTATTCTTGTACTTAAGGCGGCATTGTTCCTTTTGTATTTAATTCCTATGTAATTTCAGTGTTTCATCGTCAATGTGTATGTCCAAGGAATAGATTGAACCTGCAGTGGTGTATCGGATACTATTACTGATCTCACAGGGAATGCTCAAAGCACCGACTGTAAGAAGGGTCTCCATTCTTGTACTTTAGGCGGCATTGTGCCTTTTGTATTTGATTCCGATGCGATTTCTGTATTTCATCGTCAATGTGAAGGTCGAAGGAATACATTGAACCTGCAGTGGTGTATCGGAAACTAATACTGGTCTCACAGGGAATGCTCAAAGCACCGACTGTAAGTAGAGTCTGTATTCTTGTACTTAAGGCGGCATTGTGCGTTTTGGATTTAATTCCGATGCCATTTCTGTGTTTCATCTTCAATTTGAAGGTCCAAGGAATACATTGAACCTGCAGTGGTGTATCGGAAACTAATACTGGTCTCACAGGGAATGCTCAAAGCACCGACTGTAATAAGAGTCTCTATTCTTGTACTTAAGGCGGCATTGTGCGTTTTGTATTTAATTCCGATGCCATTTCTGTGTTTCATCGTCAATGTGAAGGTCCAAGGAATAAACTGAACCTGCAGAGGTGTAGCGGAAACTAATAGTTGTCTCACAGGGAATGCTCAAAACACCGACGGTAAGAAGAGTCTCTATTCTTGTACTTAAGGCTGCATTGTTCCTTTTGTATTTAATTCCGATGTAATTTCTGTATTTCATCGTCAATGTGTATGTCAAAGGAATAGATTGAACCTGCAGTGGTGTATCAGAAACTAATACTGGTTTCACACGGAATCCTCAAATCACCGACGGTAAGAAGAGCCTCTATTCTTGTACTAAAGGCGGCATTGTTCCTTTTGTATTTAATTCCGATGTAATTTCTGTGTTTCATCGTCAATGTGTGTGTCCAAGGAATAGAATGAACCTGCAGTGGTGTATCGGATACTATTACTGGTCTCACAGGGAATGCTCAAAGCACCGACTCTAAGTAGAGTCTCTATTCTTGTACTTAAGGCAGCATTGTGCCTTTTGTATTTGATTCCGATGAGATCTCTGTGTTTCATCGTCAATGTGATAGTCCAAGGAAAAATCTGAACCTGCAGAGGTGTAGCGGAAACTAATACTGGTCTCACAGGGAATGCTCAAAGCACCGACTGTAAGAAGAGTCTCTATTCTTGTACTTAAGGCGGCATTGTTCCTTTTGTATTTAATTGCGATGTAATTTCTGTATTTCATCGTCAATGTGTATGTCCAAGGAATAGATTGAACCTGCAGTGGTGTATCGGATACTATTACTGGTCTCACAGGGAATGCTCAAAGCACCGACAGTAAGAAGAGTCTCTATTCTTGTACTTAAGGCGGCATTGTGCCTTTTGTATTTAATTCCGATGCCATTTTTGTGTTTCATCGTCAATGTGAAGGTCCAAGGAATAAACTGAACCTGCAGGGGTGTACCGGAAACTAATACTGGTCTCACAGGGAATTCTCAAAGCACCGACTGTAAGAAGAGTCTCTATTCTTGTACTTAAGGCGGCATTGTGCCTTTTGTATTTAATTCCGATGCCATTTCTGTGTTTCATCGTCAATGTGAAAGTCCAAGGAATACATTGAACCTGCAGTGGTGTATCGGTTACTATTACTGGTCTCACAGGGAATGCTCAAAGCTATGACTGTAAGAGGAGTCTCTATTCTTGTACTTAAGGCGGCATTGTGCCTTTTGTATTTAATTCCGATGCGATTTCTATGTTTCATCGTCAATGTGAAGGTCCAAGGAATACATTGAACCTGCAGTGGTGTATCGGATACTATTACTGGTCTCACAGGGAATGCTCAAAGCACCGACAGTAAGAAGAGTCTCTATTCTTGTACTTAAGGCGGCATTGTTCCTTTTGTATTTAATTCCGATGTAATTTCTGTGTTTCATTGTCAATGTGTATGTCCAAGGAATAGATTGAACCTGCAGTGGTGTATCGAATACTATTACTGGTCTCACAGGGAATGCTCAAAGCACCGACTGTAAGAAGAGTCTCTATTCTTGTACTTAAGGCGGCATTGTGCCGTTTGTATTTAATTCCGATGAAATTTCAGTGTTTCATCGTCAATGTGAATGTCCAAGGAATTCATTGAACCTCCAGTGGTGTATCGGAAACTAATACTGGTCTCACAGGGAATGCTCAAATCACCGACGGTAAGAAGAGTCTCTATTCTTGTACTTAAGGCGGCATTGTTCCTTTTGTATTTAATTCCGATGCAATTTATGTGTTTCATCGTCAATGTGTATGTCCAAGGAATAGAATGAACCTGCAGTGGTGTATCGGATACTATTACTGGTCTCACAGGGAATGCTCAAAACACCGACTGTAAGAAGAGTCTCTATTCTTGTACTTAAGACGGCATTGTGCCTTTTGTATTTAATTCCGATGCGATTTCTATGTTTCATCGTCAATGTGAAGATCCAAGGAATACATTGAACCTGCAGTGGTGTATCGGATACTATTACTCTTCTCACAGGGAATGCTTATAGCACCGACTGTAAGAAGTGTCTCTATTCTTGTACTTAAGGCGGCATTGTGCCTTTTGTATTTAATTCCTATGTAATTTCAGTGTTTCATCGTCAATGTGAAGGTCCAAGGAATTCATTGAACCTCGAGTGGTGTATCGGAAACTAATACTGGTCTCACAGGGAATGCTCAAAGCACCGACGGTAAGAAGAATCTCTATTCTTGTACTTAAGGCGGAATTGTTCCTTTTGTATTTAATTCCGATGTAATTTCTGTGTTACATCGTCAATGTGTATGTCCTAGGAATAGATTGAACCTGCAGTGGTGTATCGGATACTATTACTGGTCTCACAGGGAATGCTCACAGCACCGACTGTAGGAAGTGTCTCTTTCTTGTACTTAAGGCGGCATTGTGCCTTTTGTATTTAATTCCGATGTAATTTCAGTGTTTCATCGTCAATGTGAAGGTCCAAGGAAATCATTGAACCTGCAGTGGTGTATCGGAAACTATTACTGGTCTCACAGTGAATGCTCAAAGCACCGACTGTAAGAAGAGTCTCTATTCTTGTACTTAAGGCCGCATTGTGCCTTTTGTATTTAATTCCGATGCGATTTCTGCGTTTCATCGTCAATGTAAGGGTCCAAGGAATAAATTAGAACTGCAGATGTGTAGCGGAAACTAATACTGGTCTCACAGGGAATGCTCAAAGCACCGACTGTAAGAAGAGTCTCTATTCTTATACTTAAGGCGGCATTGTGCCTTTTGTATTTAATTCTGATGCGATTTCCGTGTTTCATCGTCAACGTGAAGGTCCAAGGAATAAACTGAACCTGCAGAGGTGTAGCGGAAACTAATACTGGTCTCACAGGGAATGCTCAAAGCACCGACTGTAAGAAGAGTCTCTATTCTTGTACTTAAGGCGCATTGTGCCTTTTGTATTTAATTCCGATGCACTTTCTGTGTTTCATCGTCAATGTGTAGGTCCAAGGAATAAACTGAACTTGCAGAGGTGTAGCGGAAACTAATACTGGTCTCACGGGGAATGCTCAAAGCACCGACGGTAAGAAGAGTCTTTATTCTTGTACTTAAGGCGGCATTGTTACCTTTTGTATTTAATTCCGATGTAATTTCAGTGTTTCATCGTCATTGTGAATGTCCAAGGAATTAATTGAACCTTCAGTGGTGTATCGGAAACTAATAATGGTCTTACAGGGAATGCTCAAAGCACCGACGGTAAGAAGAGTCTCTATTCTTGTACTTAAGGCGGCATCGTTCCTTTTGTATTTAATTCCTATGTAATTTCAGTGTTTCATCGTCAATGTGTATGTCCAAGGAATAGATTGAACCTGCAATGGTGTATCGGATACTATTACTGATCTCACAGGGAATGCTCAAAGCACCGACTTTAAGAAGGGTCTCTATTCTTGTACTTTAGGCGGCATTGTGCCTTTTGTATTTGATTCCGATGCGATTTCTGTATTTCATCGTCAATGTGAAGGTCCAAGGAATACATTGAACCTGCAGTGGTGTATCGGAAACTAATACTGGTCTCACAGGGAATGCTTAAATCACCGACTGTAAGTAGAGTCTGTATTCTTGTACTTATGCCGGCATTGTGCGTTTTGGATTTAATTCCGATGCGATATCTGTGTTTTATCGTCAATGTGAAGGTCCAAGGAATACATCGAACCTGCAGTGGTGTATCGGTAAATAATACTGGTCTCACAGGGAATGCTCAAAGCACCGACTGTAAGAAGAGTCTCTATTCTTGTACTTAAGGCGGCATTGTGCCTTTTGTATTTAATTCCGATGCCATTTCTGTGTTTCATCGTCAATGTGAAGGTCCAAGGAATAAACTGAACTTGCAGAGGTGTAGCGGAAACTAATACTGGTCTCACAGGGAATGCTCAAAGCACCGACTGTAAGAAGAGTCTCTATTCTTGTACTTAAGGCGGCATTGTGCCTTTTGTATTTCATTCCTATCCGATTTCTGTGTATCATCGTCAATTTGAAGATCCAAGGAATACATTGAACCTGCAGTGGTGTATCGAAAACTAATACTGGTCTCACAGGGAATGTTTAAAGCACCGACTGTACGAAGAGTCTCTATTCTTGTACTTAAGGCGGCATTGTGCGTTTTGGATTTAATTCCGATGCGATTTCTGCGTTTCATCGTCAATGGGCAGGTCCAAGAAATACACTGAACCTGCAGAGGTGTAGCGGAAACTATTTCTGGTCTCACAGGGAATGCTCAAAGCACCGACTGTAAGAAGAGTCTCTATTCTTGTACTTATGGGGGCATTGTGCCTTTTGTATTTACTTCCGATGCCATTTCTGTGTTTCATCGTCAATGTGAAGGTCCAGGGAATACATTGAACCTGCAGTGGTGTATCGGAAACTAATACTGGTCTCACAGGGAATGCTCAAAGCACCGACTGTAGGAAGAGTCTCTATTCTTGTACTTAAGGCGGCATTGTGCCTTTTGTATTTAATTCCGATGCGATTTCTGTGTTTCATCGTCAATGTGTAGGTCCAAGGAACAAACTGAACCTGCAGAGGTGTAGCGGAAACTAATACTGGTCTCACAGGGAATGCTCAAAGCACCGACTGTAAGAAGAGTCTCTATTCTTGTACTTAAGGCGGCATTGTGCCTTTTGTATTTAATTCCGATGCGATTTCTGTGTTTCATCGTCAATGTGAAGGTCCAAGGAATACATTGAACCTGCAGTGGTGTATCGGATACTATTACTGGTCTCACAGGGAACGCTTAAAGCACCGACTGTAAGAAGTGTCTCTATTCTTGTACTTAAGGCGGCATTGTGCCTTTTGTATTTAATTCCGATGTAATTTCAGTGTTTCATCGTCAATGTGAAGGTCCAAGGAATACATTGAACCTGCAGTGGTGTATCGGAAACTAATACTTGTCTCTCAGGGAATGCTCAAAGCACCGACTGTAAGAAGAGTCTCTATTCTTGTACTTAAGGCGGCATTGTGCCTTTTGTATTTAATTCCGATGCGATTTCTGTGTTTCATCGTCAATGTGAAGGTCCAAGGAATACATTGAACCTGCAGTGGTGTATCGGATACTATTACTGGTCTCACAGGGAACGCTTAAAGCACCGACTGTAAGAAGTGTCTCTATTCTTGTACTTAAGGCGGCATTGTGCCTTTTGTATTTAATTCCGATGTAATTTCAGTGTTTCATCGTCAATTTGAAGGTCCAAGGAATTCATTGAACCTCCAGTGGTGTATCGGAAACTAATACTGGTCTCACAGGGAATGCTCAAAGCACCGACGGTAAGAAGAGTCTCTATTCTTGTACTTAAGGCGGCATTTTTCCTTTTGTATTTAATTCCGATGTAATTTCTGTGTTTCATCGTCAATGTGTATGTCCAAGGAATAGATTGAACCTGCAGTGGTGTATCGGATACTATTACTGGTCTCACAGGGAATGCTCACAGCACCGACTGTAAGAAGAGTCTCTTTCTTGTACTTAAGGCGGCATTGTGCCTTTTGTATTTAATTCCGATGTAATTTCAGTTTTTCATCGTCAATGTAAAGGTCCAAGGAATTCATTGAACCTCCAGTGGTGTATCGGAAACTAATACTGGTCTCACAGGGAATTCTCAAAGCACCGACGGTAAGAATGGTTTTTATTCTTGTACTTAAGGCGGCATTGTTCCTTTTGTATTTAATTCCGATGTAATGTCTGTGTTTCGTCGTCAATGTGTATGTCCAAGGAATAGATTAAACCTGCAGTGGTGTATCGGATACTATTAGTGGTCTCACAGGGAATGCTCAAAGCACCGACTGTAAGAAGAGTCTCTATTCTTGTACTTAAGGCGGCATTCTGCCCTTTGGATTTAATTCCGATGCCATTTCTGTGTTTCATCGTCAATGTGAAGGTCCAAGGAATAAACCGAACCTGCAGAGGTGTAGCGGAAACTAATACTGGTCTCACAGGGAATGCTCAAAGCACCGACTGTAAGAAGAGTCTCTTTTCTTGTACTTTAGGCGGCGTTGTTCCAATTGTATTTAATTCCGATGTAATTTCTGTGTTTCATCGTCAATGTGTGTGTCCATGGACTAGATTGAACCTGCAGTGGTGTATCGGATACTATTGCTGGTCTCACAGGGAATGCTCAAAGCACCGACTGTAAGAAGAGTCTCTATTCATGTACTTAAGGCGGCATTGTGCGTTTTGGATTGAATTCCGATGCCATTTCTGTGTTTCATCGTCAATGTGAAGGTCCAAGGAATACATTGAACACTCAGTGGTGTATCGGAAACTAATACTGGTCTCACAGGGAATGCTCAAAGCACCGACTGTAATAAGAGTCTCTATTCTTGTGCTTAAGGTGGCATTGTGCCTTTTGTATTTGATTCCGATGCGATTTCTGTATTTCATCGTCAATGTGAAGGTCCAAGGAATACATTGAACCTGCAGTGGTGTATCGGAAACTAATACTGGTCTCACAGGGAATGCTCAAATCACCGACTGTAAGTAGAGTCTGTATTCTTGTACTTATGCCGGCATTGTGCGTTTTGGATTTAATTCCGATGCGATATCTGTGTTTTATCGTCAATGTGAAGGTCCAAGGAATACATCGAACCTGCAGTGGTGTATCGGTAAATAATACTGGTCTCACAGGGAATGCTCAAAGCACCGACTGTAAGAAGTGTCTCTATTCTTGTACTTAAGGCGGCATTGTGCCTTTTGTATTTAATTCCGTTGCCATTTCTGTGTTTCATCGTCAATGTGAAGGTCCAAGGAATAAACTGAACTTGCAGAGGTGTAGCGGAAACTAATACTGGTCTCACAGGGAATGCTCAAAGCACCGACTGTAAGAAGAGTCTCTATTCTTGTACTTAAGGCGGCATTGTGCCTTTTGTATTTCATTCCTATCCGATTTCTTTGTATCATCGTCAATTTGAAGATCCAAGGAATACATTGAACCTGCAGTGGTGTATCGAAAACTAATACTGGTCTCACAGGGAATGTTTAAAGCACCGACTGTACGAAGAGTCTCTATTCTTGTACTTAAGGCGGCATTGTGCGTTTTGGATTTAATTCCGATGCGATTTCTGCGTTTCATCGTCAATGGGCAGGTCCAAGAAATACACTGAACCTGCAGAGGTGTAGCGGAAACTATTACTGGTCTCACAGGGAATGCTCAAAGCACCGACTGTAAGAAGAGTCTCTATTCTTGTACTTATGGGGGCATTGTGCCTTTTGTATTTAATTCCGATGCCATTTCTGTGTTTCATCGTCAATGTGAATGTCCAGGGAATACATTGAACCTGCAGTGGTGTATCGGAAACTAATACTGGTCTCACAGGGAATGCTCAAAGCACCGACTGTAGGAAGAGTCTCTATTCTTGTACTTTAGGCGGCATTGTGCCTTTTGTATTTGATTCCGATGCGATTTCTGTATTTCATCGTCAATGTGAAGGTCCAAGGAATACATTGAACCTGCAGTGGTGTATCGGAAACTAATACTGGTCTCACAGGGAATGCTCAAAGCACCGACTGTAGGAAGAGTCTCTATTCTTGTACTTAAGGCGGCATTGTGCCTTTTGTATTTAATTCCGATGCGATTTCTGTGTTTCATCGTCAATGTGTAGGTCCAAGGAATAAACTGAACCTGCAGAGGTGTAGCGGAAACTAATACTGGTCTCACAGGGAATGCTTGAAGCACCGACTGTAAGAAGAGTCTCTATTCTTGTACTTAAGGCGGCATTGTGCCTTTTGTATTTAATTCCGATGTAATTTCAGTGTTTCATCGTCAATGTCAAGGTCCAAGGAATACATTGAAACTGCAGTGAGGTATCGGAAACTAATACTTGTCTCTCAGGGAATGCTCAAAGCACCGACTGTAAGAAGAGTCTCTATTCTTGTACTTAAGGCGGCATTGTGTCTTTTGTATTTGATTCCGATGCGATGTCTGTATTTCATCGTCAATGTGAAGGTCCAAGGAATACATTGAACCTCCAGTGGTGTATCGGAAACTAATACTGGTCTCACAGGGAATGCTCATAGCACCGACTGTAGGAAGAGTCTCTATTCTTGTACTTAAGGCGGCATTGTGCCTTTTGTATTTAATTCCCATGCGATTTCTGTGTTTCATCGTCAATGTGTAGGTCCAAGGAATAAACTGAACCTGCAGAGGTGTAGCGGAAACTAATACTGGTCTCACAGGGAATGCTTAAAGCACCGACTGTAAGAAGAGTCTCTATTCTTGTACTTAAGGCGGCATTGTGCCTTTTGTATTTAATTCCGATGTAATTTCAGTTTTTCATCGTCAATGTGAAGGTCCAAGGAATTCATTGAACCTCCAGTGGTGTATCGGAAACTAATACTGGTCTCACAGGGAATGCTCAAAGCACCGACGGTAAGAAGAGTCTCTATTCTTGTACTTAAGGCGGCATTGTTCCTTTTGTATTTAATTCCGATGCGATTTCTGTGTTTCATCGTCAATGTGTATGTCCAAGGAATAGACTGAACCTGCAGTGGTGTATCGGATACTATTACTGGTCTCACAGGGAATGCTCACAGCACCGACTGTAAGAAGAGTCTCTTTCTTGTACTTAAGGCGGCATTGTGCCTTTTGTATTTAATTCCGATGTAATTTCAGTTTTTCATCGTCAATGTGAAGGTCCAAGGAATTCATTGAACCTCCAGTGGTGTATCGGAAACTAATACTGGTCTCACAGGGAATTCTCAAAGCACCGACGGTAAGAATGGTTTTTATTCTTGTACTTAAGGCGGCATTGTTCGTTTTGTAATTAATTCCGATGTAATGTCTGTGTTTCGTCGTCAATGTGTATGTCCAAGGAATAGATTAAACCTGCAGTGGTGTATCGGATACTATTAGTGGTCTCACAGGGAATGCTCAAAGCACCGACTGTAAGAAGAGTCTCTATTCTTGTACTTAAGGCGGCATTCTGCCCTTTGGATTTAATTCCGATGCCATTTCTGTGTTTCATCGTCAATGTGAAGGTCCAAGGAATAAACCGAACCTGCAGAGGTGTAGTGGAAACTAATACTGGAATCACAGGGAATGCTCAAAGCACCGACTGTAAGAGGAGTCTCTTTTCTTGTACTTAAGGCGGCGTTGTTCCAATTGTATTTAATTCCGATGTAATTTCTGTGTTTCATCGTCAATGTGTGTGTCCAAGGAATAGATTGAACCTGCAGTGGGTTATCGGATACTATTGCTGGTCTCACAGGGAATGCTCAAAGCACCGACTGTAAGAAGAGTCTCTATTCATGTACTTAAGGCGGCATTGTGCGTTTTGGATTTAATTCCGATGCCATTTCTGTGTTTCATCGTCAACGTGAAGGTCCAAAGAATACATTGAACCTGCAGTGGTGTATCGGAAACTAATACTGGTCTCACAGGGAATGCTCAAAGCACCGACTGTAATAAGAGTCTCTATTCTTGTGCTTAAGGTGGCATTGTGCGTTTTGTATTTAATTCCGATGCCATTTCTGTGTTTCAACGTCAATGTGAAGGTCCAAGGAATAAACTGAACCTGCAGAGGTGTAGCGGAAACTAGTAGTGGTCTCACAGGGAATGCTCAAAGCACCGACGGTAAGAAGAGTCTCTATTCTTGTACTTAAGGCTGTATTGTTACTTTTGTATTTAATTCTTATGTAATTTCTGTATTTCATCGTCAATGTGTATGTCAAAGGAATAGATTGAACCTGCAGTTACGTATCGGAAACTAATACAGGTCTCACACGGAATGCTCCAAGCACAGACGGTATGAAGAGTCTCTATTCTTGTACTTAAGGCGGCATTGTTCCTTTTGTATTTAATTCCGATGTAATTTCTGTGTTTCATCGTCAATGTGTATGTCCAAGGAATAGATTGAACCTGCAGTGGTGTATCGGATACTATTACTGGTCTCACAGGGAATGCTCAAAGCACCGACTGTAAGAAGAGTCTCTATTCTTGTACTTAAGGCGGCATTGTGCCTTTTGTATTTAATTCCGATGCCATTTTTGTGTTTCATCGTCAATGTGAAGGTCCAAGGAATACATTGAACCTGCAGTGGTGTATCGGAAACTAATACTGGTCTCACAGGGAATGCTCAAAGCACCGACTGTAATAAGACTCTCTATTCTTGTACTTAAGGTGGCATTGTGCGTTTTGTATTTAATTCCGATGCCATTTCTGTGTTTCAACGTCAATGTGAAGGTCCAAGGAATAAACTGAACCTGCAGAGGTGTAGCGGAAACTAGTAGTGGTCTCACAGGGAATGCTCAAAGCACCGACGGTAAGAAGAGTCTCTATTCTTGTACTTAAGGCGGCATTGTGCCTTTTGTATTTAATTCCGATGTAATTTCTGTGTTTCATCGTCAATGTGTATGTCCAAGGAATAGATTGAACCTGCAGTGGTGTATCGGATACTATTACTGATCTCACAGGGAATGCTCAAAGCACCGACTGTAAGAAGGGTCTCTATTCTTGTACTTTAGGCGGCATTGTGCCTTTTGTATTTGATTCCGATGCGATTTCTGTATTTCATCGTCAATGTGAAGGTCCAAGGAATACATTGAACCTGCAGTGGTGTATCGGAAACTAATACTGGTCTCACAGGGAATGCTCAAATCACCGACTGGAAGTAGAGTCTGTATTCTCGTACTTATGCCGGCATTGTGCGTTTTGGATTTAATTCCGATGCGATATCTGTGTTTTATCGTCAATGTGAAGGTCCAAGGAATACATCGAACCTGCAGTGGTGTATCGGTAAATAATACTGGTCTCACAGGGAATGCTCAAAGCACCTACTGTAAGAAGAGTCTCTATTCTTGTACTTTAGGCGGCATTGTGCCTTTTGTATTTAATTCCGATGCCATTTCTGTGTTTCATCGTCAATGTGAAGGTCCAAGGAATAAACTGAACTTGCAGAGGTGTAGCGGAAACTCATACTGGTCTCACAGGGAATGCTCAAAGCACCGACTGTAAGAAGAGTCTCTATTCTTGTACTTAAGGCGGCATTGTGCCTTATGTATTTCATTCCTATCCGATTTCTGTGTATCATCGTCAATTTGAAGATCCAAGGAATACAATGAACCTGCAGTGGTGTATCGAAAACTAATACTGGTCTCACAGGGAATGTTTAAAGCACCGACTGTACGAAGAGTCTCTATTTTTGAACTTAAGGTGGCATTGTGCGTTTTGGATTTAATTCCGATGCGATTTCTGCGTTTCATCGTCAATGGGCAGGTCCAAGAAATACACTGAACCTGCAGAGGTGTAGCGGAAACTATTACTGGTCTCACAGGGAATGCTCAAAGCACCGACTGTAAGAAGAGTCTCTATTCTTGTACTTATGGGGGCATTGTGCCTTTTGTATTTACTTCCGATGCCATTTCTGTGTTTCATCGTCAATGTGAAGGTCCAGGGAATACATTGAACCTGCAGTGGTGTATCGGAAACTAATACTGGTCTCACAGGGAACGCTTAAAGCACCGACTGTAAGAAGTGTCTCTATTCTTGTACTTAAGGCGGCATTGTGCCTTTTGTATTTAATTCCGATGTAATTTCAGTGTTTCATCGTCAATGTGAAGGTCCAAGGAATTCATTGAACCTCCAGTGGTGTATCGGAAACTAATACTGGTCTCACAGGGAATGCTCAAAGCACCGACGGTAAGAAGAGTCTCTATTCTTGTACTTAAGGCGGCATTGTTCCTTTTGTATTTAATTCCGATGTAATTTCTGTGTTTCATCGTCAATGTGTATGTCCAAGGAATAGATTGAACCTGCAGTGGTGTATCGGATACTATTACTGGTCTCACAGGGAATGCTCACAGCACCGACTGTAAGAAGAGTCTCTTTCTTGTACTTAAGGCGGCATTGTGCCTTTTGTATTTAATTCCGATGTAATTTCAGTTTTTCATCGTCAATGTGAAGGTCCAAGGAATTCATTGAACCTCCAGTGGTGTATCGGAAACTAATACTGGTCTCACAGGGAATTCTCAAAGCACCGACGGTAAGAATGGTTTTTATTCTTGTACTTAAGGCGGCATTGTTCCTTTTGTATTTAATTCCGATGTAATGTCTGTGTTTCGTCGTCAATGTGTATGTCCAAGGAATAGATTAAACCTGCAGTGGTGTATCGGATACTATTAGTGGTCTCACAGGGAATGCTCAAAGCACCGACTGTAAGAAGAGTCTCCATTCTTGTACTTAAGGCGGCATTCTGCCCTTTGGATTTAATTCCGATGCCATTTCTGTATTTCATCGTCAATGTGAAGGTCCAAGGAATAAACCGTCCCTGCAGAGGTGTAGCGGAAACTAATACTGGTCTCACAGGGAATGCTCAAAGCACCGACTGTAAGAAGAGTCTCTTTTCTTGTACTTAAGGCGGCGTTGTTCCAATTGTATTTAATTCCGATGTAATTTCTGTGTTTAATCGTCAATGTGTGTGTCCAAGGAGTAGATTGAACCTGCAGTGGTGTATCGGATACTATTGCTGGTCTCACAGGGAATGCTCAAAGCACCGACTGTAAGAAGAGTCTCTATTCATGTACTTAAGGCGGCATTGTGCGTTTTGGATTTAATTCCGATGCCATTTCTGTGTTTCATCGTCAATGTGAAGGTCCAAGGAATACATTGAACCTGCAGTGGTGTATCGGAAACTAATACTGGTCTCACAGGGAATGCTCAAAGCACCGACTGTAATAAGAGTCTCTATTCTTGTGCTTAAGGTGGCATTGTGCGTTTTGTATTTAATTCCGATGCCATTTCTGTGTTTCAACGTCAATGTGAAGGTCCAAGGAATAAACTGAACCTGCAGAGGTGTAGCGGAAGCTAGTAGTGGTCTCACAGGGAATGCGCAAAGCACCGACGGTAAGAAGAGTCTCTACTCTTGTACTTAAGGCTGCATTGTTACTTTTGTATTTAGTTCCGATGTAATTTCTGTATTTCATCGTCAATGTGTATGTCAAAGGAATAGATTGAACCTGCAGTTACGTATCGGAAACTAATACAGGTCTCACACGGAATGCTCCAAGCGCAGACGGTATGAAGAGTCTCTATTCTTGTACTTAAGGCGGCATTGTTCCTTTTGTATTTAATTCCGATGTAATTTCTGTGCTTCATCGTCAATGTGTATGTCCAAGGAATAGATTGAACCTGCAGTGGTGTATCGGATACTATTACTGGTCTCACAGGGAATGCTCAAAGCACCGACTGTAAGAAGAGTCTCTATTCTTGTACTTAAGGCGGCATTGTGCCTTTTGTATTTAATTCCGATGCCATTTTTGTGTTTCATCGTCAATGTGAAGGTCCAAGGAATACCATGAACCTGCAGTGGTGTATCGGAAACTAATACTGGTCTCACAGGGAATGCTCAAAGCACCGACTGTAATAAGAGTCTCTATTCTTGTACTTAAGGTGGCATTGTGCGTTTTGTATTTAATTCCGATGCCATTTCTGTGTTTCAACGTCAATGTGAAGGTCCAAGGAATAAACTGAACCTGCAGAGGTGTAGCGGAACTAGTAGTGGTCTCACAGGGAATGCTCAAAGCACCGACGGTAAGAAGAGTCTCTATTCTTGTACTTAAGGCTGCATTGTTCCTTTTGTATTTAATTCCGATGTAATTTCTGTATTTCATCGTCAATGTGTATGTCAAAGGAATAGATTGAACCTGCAGTTATGTATCGGAAACTAATACAGGTCTCACACGGAATGCTCAAAGCACAGACGGTATGAAGAGCCTCTATTCTTGTACTTAAGGCCGCATTGTTGCTTTTGTATATAATTCCGATGTAATTTCTGTGTTTCATCGTCAATGTGTATGTCCAAGGAATAGATTGAACCTGCAGTGGTGTATCGGATACTATTACTGGTCTCACAGGGAATGCTCAAAGCACCGACGGTAAGAAGAGTCTCTATTCTTGTACTTAAGGCTGCATTGTTACTTTTGTATTTAATTCCGATGTAATTTCTGTATTTCATCGTCAATGTGTATGTCAAAGGAATAGATTGAACCTGCAGTTACGTATCGGAAGCTAATACAGGTCTCACACGGAATGCTCCAAGCACAGACGGTATGAAGAGTCTCTATTCTTGCACTTAAGGCGGCATTGTTCCTTTTGTATTTAATTCCGATGTAATTTCTGTGTTTCATCGTCAATGTGTATGTCCAAGGAATAGATTGAACCTGCAGTGGTGTATCGGATACTATTACTGATCTCACAGGGAATGCTCAAAGCACCGACTGTAAGAAGGGTCTCTATTCTTGTACTTTAGGCGGCATTGTGCCTTTTGTATTTGATTCCGATGCGATTTCTGTATTTGATCGTCAATGTGAAGGTCCAAGGAATACATTGAACCTGCAGTGGTGTATCGGAAACTAATACTGGTCTCACAGGGAATGCTCAAATCACCGACTGTAAGTAGAGTCTGTATTCTCGTACTTATGCCGGCATTGTGCGTTTTGGATTTAATTCCGATGCGATATCTGTGTTTTATCGTCAATGTGAAGGTCCAAGGAATACATCGAACCTGCAGTGGTGTATCGGTAAATAATACTGGTCTCACAGGGAATGCTCAAAGCACCGACTGTAAGAAGAGTCTCTATTCTTGTACTTAAGGCGGCATTGTGCCTTTTGTATTTAATTCCGATGCCATTTCTGTGTTTCATCGTCAATGTGTATGTCCAAGGAATAGATTGAACCTGCAGTGGTGTATCGGATACTATTACTGGTCTCACAGGGAATGCTCACAGCACCGACTGTAAGAAGAGTCTCTTTCTTGTACTTAAGGCGGCATTGTGCCTTTTGTATTTAATTCCGATGTAATTTCAGTTTTTCATCGTCAATGTGAAGGTCCAAGGAATTCATTGAACCTCCAGTGGTGTATCGGAAACTAATACTGGTCTCACAGGGAATTCTCAAAGCACCGACGGTAAGAATGGTTTTTATTCTTGTACTTAAGGCGGCATTGTTCCTTTTGTATTTAATTCCGATGTAATGTCTGTGTTTCGTCGTCAATGTGTATGTCCAAGGAATAGATTAAACCTGCAGTGGTGTATCGGATACTATTAGTGGTCTCACAGGGAATGCTCAAAGCACCGACTGTAAGAAGAGTCTCTATTCTTGTACTTAAGGCGGCATTCTGCCCTTTGGATTTAATTCCGATGCCATTTCTGTATTTCATCGTCAATGTGAAGGTCCAAGGAATAAACCGTCCCTGCAGAGGTGTAGCGGAAACTAATACTGGTCTCACAGGGAATGCTCAAAGCACCGACTGTAAGAAGAGTCTCTTTTCTTGTACTTAAGGCGGCGTTGTTCCAATTGTATTTAATTCCGATGTAATTTCTGTGTTTAATCGTCAATGTGTGTGTCCAAGGAGTAGATTGAACCTGCAGTGGTGTATCGGATACTATTGCTGGTCTCACAGGGAATGCTCAAAGCACCGACTGTAAGAAGAGTCTCTATTCATGTACTTAAGGCGGCATTGTGCGTTTTGGATTTAATTCCGATGCCATTTCTGTGTTTCATCGTCAATGTGAAGGTCCAAGGAATACATTGAACCTGCAGTGGTGTATCGGAAACTAATACTGGTCTCACAGGGAATGCTCAAAGCACCGACTGTAATAAGAGTCTCTATTCTTGTGCTTAAGGTGGCATTGTGCGTTTTGTATTTAATTCCGATGCCATTTCTGTGTTTCAACGTCAATGTGAAGGTCCAAGGAATAAACTGAACCTGCAGAGGTGTAGCGGAAACTAGTAGTGGTCTCACAGGGAATGCTCAAAGCACCGACGGTAAGAAGAGTCTCTATTCTTGTACTTAAGGCTGCATTGTTACTTTTGTATTTAATTCCGATGTAATTTCTGTATTTCATCGTCAATGTGTATGTCAAAGGAATAGATTGAACCTGCAGTTACGTATCGGAAACTAATACAGGTCTCACACGGAATGCTCCAAGCGCAGACGGTATGAAGAGTCTCTATTCTTGTACTTAAGGCGGCATTGTTCCTTTTGTATTTAATTCCGATGTAATTTCTGTGCTTCATCGTCAATGTGTATGTCCAAGGAATAGATTGAACCTGCAGTGGTGTATCGGATACTATTACTGGTCTCACAGGGAATGCTCAAAGCACCGACTGTAAGAAGAGTCTCTATTCTTGTACTTAAGGCGGCATTGTGCCTTTTGTATTTAATTCCGATGCCATTTTTGTGTTTCATCGTCAATGTGAAGGTCCAAGGAATACCATGAACCTGCAGTGGTGTATCGGAAACTAATACTGGTCTCACAGGGAATGCTCAAAGCACCGACTGTAGTAAGAGTCTCTATTCTTGTACTTAAGGTGGCATTGTGCGTTTTGTATTTAATTCCGATGCCATTTCTGTGTTTCAACGTCAATGTGAAGGTCCAAGGAATAAACTGAACCTGCAGAGGTGTAGCGGAACTAGTAGTGGTCTCACAGGGAATGCTCAAAGCACCGACGGTAAGAAGAGTCTCTATTCTTGTACTTAAGGCTGCATTGTTCCTTTTGTATTTAATTCCGATGTAATTTCTGTATTTCATCGTCAATGTGTATGTCAAAGGAATAGATTGAACCTGCAGTTATGTATCGGAAACTAATACAGGTCTCACACGGAATGCTCAAAGCACAGACGGTATGAAGAGCCTCTATTCTTGTACTTAAGGCCGCATTGTTCCTTTTGTATTTAATTCCGATGTAATTTCTGTGTTTCATCGTCAATGTGTATGTCCAAGGAATAGATTGAACCTGCAGTGGTGTATCGGATACTATTACTGGTCTCACAGGGAATGCTCAAAGCACCGACGGTAAGAAGAGTCTCTATTCTTGTACTTAAGGCTGCATTGTTACTTTTGTATTTAATTCCGATGTAATTTCTGTATTTCATCGTCAATGTGTATGTCAAAGGAATAGATTGAACCTGCAGTTACGTATCGGAAGCTAATACAGGTCTCACACGGAATGCTCCAAGCACAGACGGTATGAAGAGTCTCTATTCTTGTACTTAAGGCGGCATTGTTCCTTTTGTATTTAATTCCGATGTAATTTCTGTGTTTCATCGTCAATGTGTATGTCCAAGGAATAGATTGAACCTGCAGTGGTGTATCGGATACTATTACTGATCTCACAGGGAATGCTCAAAGCACCGACTGTAAGAAGGGTCTCTATTCTTGTACTTTAGGCGGCATTGTGCCTTTTGTATTTGATTCCGATGCGATTTCTGTATTTGATCGTCAATGTGAAGGTCCAAGGAATACATTGAACCTGCAGTGGTGTATCGGAAACTAATACTGGTCTCACAGGGAATGCTCAAATCACCGACTGTAAGTAGTGTCTGTATTCTCGTACTTATGCCGGCATTGTGCGTTTTGGATTTAATTCCGATGCGATATCTGTGTTTTATCGTCAATGTGAAGGTCCAAGGAATACATCGAACCTGCAGTGGTGTATCGGTAAATAATACTGGTCTCACAGGGAATGCTCAAAGCACCGACTGTAAGAAGAGTCTCTATTCTTGTACTTAAGGCGGCATTGTGCCTTTTGTATTTAATTCCGATGCCATTTCTGTGTTTCATCGTCAATGTCAAGGCCAAGGAATAAACTGAACTTGCAGAGGTGTATCGGAAACTCATACTGGTCTCACAGGGAATGCTCAAAGCACCGACTGTAAGAAGAGTCTCTATTCTTGTACTTAAGGCGGCATTGTGCCTTTTGTATTTCATTCCTATCCGATTTCTGTGTATCATCGTCAATTTGAAGATCCAAGGAATACATTGAACCTGCAGTGGTGTATCGAAAACTAATACTGGTCTCACAGGGAATGTTTAAAGCACCGACTGTACGAAGAGTCTCTATTCTTGTACTTAAGGCGGCATTGTGCGTTTTGGATTTAATTCCGATGCGATTTCTGCGTTTCATCGTCAATGGGCAGATCCAAGAAATACACTGAACCTGCAGAGGTGTAGCGGAAACTATTACTGGTCTCACAGGGAATGCTCAAAGCACCGACTGTAAGAAGAGTCTCTATTCTTGTACTTATGGGGGCATTGTGCCTTTTGTATTTACTTCCGATGCCATTTCTGTGTTTCATCGTCAATGTGAAGGTCCAGGGAATACATTGAACCTGCAGTGGTGTATCGGAAACTATTACTGGTCTCACAGGGAATGCTCAAAGCACCGACTGTAGGAAGAGTCTCTATTCTTGTACTTAAGGCGGCATTGTGCCTTTTGTATTTAATTCCGATGCGATTTCTGTGTTTCATCGTCAATGTGTAGGTCCAAGGAATAAACTGAACCTGCAGAGGTGTAGCGGAAACTAATACTGGTCTCACAGGGAATGCTCAAAGCACCGACTGTAAGAAGAGTCTCTATTCTTGTACTTAAGGCGGCATTGTGCCTTTTGTATTTAATTCCGATGTAATTTCAGTGTTTCATCGTCAATGTGAAGGTCCAAGGAATCCATTGAACCTGCAGTGGTGTATCGGAAACTAATACTGGTCTCACAGGGAATGCTCAAAGCACCGACTGTAAGAAGAGTCTCTATTCTTGTACTTAAGGCGGCATTGTGCCTTTTGTATTTAATTCCGATGCGATTTCTGTGTTTCATCGTCAATGTGAAGGTCCAAGGAATACATTGAACCTGCAGTGGTGTATCGGATACTATTACTGGTCTCACAGGGAACGCTTAAAGCACCGACTGTAAGAAGTGTCTCTATTCTTGTACTTAAGGCGGCATTGTGCCTTTTGTATTTAATTCCGATGTAATTTCAGTGTTTCATCGTCAATGTGAAGGTCCAAGGAATTCATTGAACCTCCAGTGGTGTATCGGAAACTAATACTGGTCTCACAGGGAATGCTCAAAGCACCGACGGTAAGAAGAGTCTCTATTCTTGTACTTAAGGCGGCATTGTTCCTTTTGTATTTAATTCCGATGTAATTTCTGTGTTTCATCGTCAATGTGTATGTCCAAGGAATAGATTGAACCTGCAGTGGTGTATCGGATACTATTACTGGTCTCACAGGGAATGCTCACAGCACCGACTGTAAGAAGAGTCTCTTTCTTGTACTTAAGGCGGCATTGTGCCTTTTGTATTTAATTCCGATGTAATTTCAGTTTTCCAACGTCAATGTGAAGGTCCAAGGAATTCATTGAACCTCCAGTGGTGTATCGGAAACTAATACTGGTCTCACAGGGAATTCTCAAAGCACCGACGGTAAGAATGGTTTTTATTCTTGTACTTAAGGCGGCATTGTTCCTTTTGTATTTAATTCCGATGTAATGTCTGTGTTTCGTCGTCAATGTGTATGTCCAAGGAATAGATTAAACCTGCAGTGGTGTATCGGATACTATTAGTGGTCTCACAGGGAATGCTCAAAGCACCGACTGTAAGAAGAGTCTCTATTCTTGTACTTAAGGCGGCATTCTGCCCTTTGGATTTAATTCCGATGCCATTTCTGTGTTTCATCGTCAATGTGAAGGTCCAAGGAATAAACCGAACCTGCAGAGGTGTAGTGGAAACTAATACTGGAATCACAGGGAATGCTCAAAGCACCGACTGTAAGAAGAGTCTCTTTTCTTGTACTTAAGGCGGCGTTGTTCCAATTGTATTTAATTCCGATGTAATTTCTGTGTTTCATCGTCAATGTGTGTGTCCAAGGAATAGATTGAACCTGCAGTGGGTTATCGGATACTATTGCTGGTCTCACAGGGAATGCTCAAAGCACCGACTGTAAGAAGAGTCTCTATTCATGTACTTAAGGCGGCATTGTGCGTTTTGGATTTAATTCCGATGCCATTTCTGTGTTTCATCGTCAACGTGAAGGTCCAAGGAATACATTGAACCTGCAGTGGTGTATCGGAAACTAATACTGGTCTCACAGGGAATGCTCAAAGCACCGACTGTAATAAGAGTCTCTATTCTTGTGCTTAAGGTGGCATTGTGCGTTTTGTATTTAATTCCGATGCCATTTCTGTGTTTCAACGTCAATGTGAAGGTCCAAGGAATAAACTGAACCTGCAGAGGTGTAGCGGAAACTAGTAGTGGTCTCACAGGGAATGCTCAAAGCACCGACGATAAGAAGAGTCTCTATTCTTGTACTTAAGGCTGCATTGTTACTTTTGTATTTAATTCCGATGTAATTTCTGTATTTCATCGTCAATGTGTATGTCAAAGGAATAGATTGAACCTGCAGTTACGTATCGGAAACTAATACAGGTCTCACACGGAATGCTCCAAGCACAGACGGTATGAAGAGTCTCTATTCTTGTACTTAAGGCGGCATTGTTCCTTTTGTATTTAATTCCGATGTAATTTCTGTGTTTCATCGTCAATGTGTATGTCCAAGGAATAGATTGAACCTGCAGTGGTGTATCGGATACTATTACTGGTCTCACAGGGAATGCTCAAAGCACCGACTGTAAGAAGAGTCTCTATTCTTGTACTTAAGGCGGCATTGTGCCTTTTGTATTTAATTCCGATGCCATTTTTGTGTTTCATCGTCAATGTGAAGGTCCAAGGAATACATTGAACCTGCAGTGGTGTATCGGAAACTAATACTGGTCTCACAGGGAATGCTCAAAGCACCGACTGTAATAAGAGTCTCTATTCTTGTACTTAAGGTGGCATTGTGCGTTTTGCATTTAATTCCGATGCCATTTCTGTGTTTCAACGTCAATGTGAAGGTCCAAGGAATAAACTGAACCTGCAGAGGTGTAGCGGAAACTAGTAGTGGTCTCACAGGGAATGCTCAAAGCACCGACGGTAAGAAGAGTCTCTATTCTTGTACTTAAGGCTGCATTGTTCCTTTTGTATTTAATTCCGATGTAATTTCTGTATTTCATCGTCAATGTGTATGTCAAAGGAATAGATCGAACCTGCAGTTATGTATCGGAAACTAATACAGGTCTCACACGGAATGCTCCAAGCACAGACGGTATGAAGAGTCTCTATTCTTGTACTTAAGGCGGCATTGTTCCTTTTGTATTTAATTCCGATGTAATTTCTGTGTTTCATCGTCAATGTGTATGTCCAAGGAATAGATTGAACCTGCAGTGGTGTATCGGATACTATTACTGATCTCACAGGGAATGCTCAAAGCACCGACTGTAAGAAGGGTCTCTATTCTTGTACTTTAGGCGGCATTGTGCCTTTTGTATTTGATTCCGATGCGATTTCTGTATTTGATCGTCAATGTGAAGGTCCAAGGAATACATTGAACCTGCAGTGGTGTATCGGAAACTAATACTGGTCTCACAGGGAATGCTCAAATCACCGACTGTAAGTAGAGTCTGTATTCTCGTTCTTATGCCGGCATTGTGCGTTTTGGATTTAATTCCGATGCGATATCTGTGTTTTATCGTCAATGTGAAGGTCCAAGGAATACATCGAACCTGCAGTGGTGTATCGGTAAATAATACTGGTCTCACAGGGAATGCTCAAAGCACCGACTGTAAGAAGAGTCTCTATTCTTGTACTTAAGGCGGCATTGTGCCTTTTGTATTTAATTCCGATGCCATTTCTGTGTTTCATCGTCAATGTGAAGGTCCAAGGAATAAACTGAACTTGCAGAGGTGTATCGGAAACTCATACTGGTCTCACAGGGAATGCTCAAAGCACCGACTGTAAGAAGAGTCTCTATTCTTGTACTTAAGGCGGCATTGTGCCTTTTGTATTTCATTCCTATCCGATTTCTGTGTATCATCGTCAATTTGAAGATCCAAGGAATACATTGAACCTGCAGTGGTGTATCGAAAACTAATACTGGTCTCACAGGGAATGTTTAAAGCACCGACTGTACGAAGAGTCTCTATTCTTGTACTTAAGGCGGCATTGTGCGTTTTGGATTTAATTCCGATGCGATTTCTGCGTTTCATCGTCAATGGGCAGATCCAAGAAATACACTGAACCTGCAGAGGTGTAGCGGAAACTATTACTGGTCTCACAGGGAATGCTCAAAGCACCGACTGTAAGAAGAGTCTCTATTCTTGTACTTTAGGCGGCATTGTGCCTTTTGTATTTGATTCCGATGCGATTTCTGTATTTCATCGTCAATGTGAAGGTCCAAGGAATACATTGAACCTGCAGTGGTGTATCGGAAACTAATACTGGTCTCACAGGGAATGCTCAAATCACCGACTGGAAGTAGAGTCTGTATTCTCGTACTTATGCCGGCATTGTGCGTTTTGGATTTAATTCCGATGCGATATCTGTGTTTTATCGTCAATGTGAAGGTCCAAGGAATACATCGAACCTGCAGTGGTGTATCGGTAAATAATACTGGTCTCACAGGGAATGCTCAAAGCACCGACTGTAAGAAGAATCTCTATTCTTGTACTTTAGGCGGCATTGTGCCTTTTGTATTTAATTCCGATGCCATTTCTGTGTTTCATCGTCAATGTGAAGGTCCAAGGAATAAACTGAACTTGCAGAGGTGTAGCGGAAACTCATACTGGTCTCACAGGGAATGCTCAAAGCACCGACTGTAAGAAGAGTCTCTATTCTTGTACTTAAGGCGGCATTGTGCCTTATGTATTTCATTCCTATCCGATTTCTGTGTATCATCGTCAATTTGAAGATCCAAGAAATACAATGAACCTGCAGTGGTGTATCGAAAACTAATACTGGTCTCACAGGGAATGTTTAAAGCACCGACTGTACGAAGAGTCTCTATTCTTGAACTTAAGGCGGCATTGTGCGTTTTGGATTTAATTCCGATGCGATTTCTGCGTTTCATCGTCAATGGGCAGGTCCAAGAAATACACAGAACCTGCAGAGGTGTAGCGGAAACTATTACTGGTCTCACAGGGAATGCTCAAAGCACCGACTGTAAGAAGAGTCTCTATTCTTGTACTTATGGGGGCATTGTGCCTTTTGTATTTACTTCCGATGCCATTTCTGTGTTTCATCGTCAATGTGAAGGTCCAGGGAATACATTGAACCTGCAGTGGTGTATCGGAAACTAATACTGGTCTCACAGGGAACGCTTAAAGCACCGACTGTAAGAAGTGTCTCTATTCTTGTACTTAAGGCGGCATTGTGCCTTTTGTATTTAATTCCGATGTAATTTCAGTGTTTCATCGTCAATGTGAAGGTCCAAGGAATTCATTGAACCTCCAGTGGTGTATCGGAAACTAATACTGGTCTCACAGGGAATGCTCAAAGCACCGACGGTAAGAAGAGTCTCTATTCTTGTACTTAAGGCGGCATTGTTCCTTTTGTATTTAATTCCGATGTAATTTCTGTGTTTCATCGTCAATGTGTATGTCCAAGGAATAGATTGAACCTGCAGTGGTGTATCGGATACTATTACTGGTCTAACAGGGAATGCTCACAGCACCGACTGTAAGAAGAGTCTCTTTCTTGTACTTAAGGCGGCATTGTGCCTTTTGTATTTAATTCCGATGTAATTTCAGTTTTTCATCGTCAATGTGAAGGTCCAAGGAATTCATTGAACCTCCAGTGGTGTATCGGAAACTAATACTGGTCTCACAGGGAATTCTCAAAGCACCGACGGTAAGAATGGTTTTTATTCTTGTACTTAAGGCGGCATTGTTCCTTTTGTATTTAATTCCGATGTAATGTCTGTGTTTCGTCGTCAATGTGTATGTCCAAGGAATAGATTAAACCTGCAGTGGTGTATCGGATACTATTAGTGGTCTCACAGGGAATGCTCAAAGCACCGACTGTAAGAAGAGTCTCTATTCTTGTACTTAAGGCGGCATTCTGCCCTTTGGATTTAATTCCGATGCCATTTCTGTATTTCATCGTCAATGTGAAGGTCCAAGGAATAAACCGAACCTGCAGAGGTGTAGCGGAAACTAATACTGGTCTCACAGGGAATGCTCAAAGCACCGACTGTAAGAAGAGTCTCTTTTCTTGTACTTAAGGCGGCGTTGTTCCAATTGTATTTAATTCCGATGTAATTTCTGTGTTTAATCGTCAAAGTGTGTGTCCAAGGAGTAGATTGAACCTGCAGTGGTGTATCGGATACTATTGCTGGTCTCACAGGGAATGCTCAAAGCACCGACTGTAAGAAGAGTCTCTATTCATGTACTTAAGGCGGCATTGTGCGTTTTGGATTTAATTCCGATGCCATTTCTGTGTTTTATCGTCAATGTGAAGGTCCAAGGAATACATTGAACCTGCAGTGGTGTATCGGAAACTAATACTGGTCTCACAGGGAATGCTCAAAGCACCGACTGTAATAAGAGTCTCTATTCTTGTGCTTAAGGTGGCATTGTGCGTTTTGTATTTAATTCCGATGCCATTTCTGTGTTTCAACGTCAATGTGAAGGTCCAAGGAATAAACTGAACCTGCAGAGGTGTAGCGGAAACTAGTAGTGGTCTCACAGGGAATGCTCAAAGCACCGACGGTAAGAAGAGTCTCTATTCTTGTACTTAAGGCTGCATTGTTACTTTTGTATTTAATTCCGATGTAATTTCTGTATTTCATCGTCAATGTGTATGTCAAAGGAATAGATTGAACCTGCAGTTACGTATCGGAAACTAATACAGGTCTCACACGGAATGCTCCAAGCGCAGACGGTATGAAGAGTCTCTATTCTTGTACTTAAGGCGGCATTGTTCCTTTTGTATTTAATTCCGATGTAATTTCTGTGTTTCATCGTCAATGTGTATGTCCAAGGAATAGATTGAACCTGCAGTGGTGTATCGGATACTATTACTGGTCTCACAGGGAATGCTCAAAGCACCGACTGTAAGAAGAGTCTCTATTCTTGTACTTAAGGCGGCATTGTGCCTTTTGTATTTAATTCCGATGCCATTTTTGTGTTTCATCGTCAATGTGAAGGTTTAAGGAATACCATGAACCTGCAGTGGTGTATCGGAAACTAATACTGGTCTCACAGGGAATGCTCAAAGCACCGACTGTAATAAGAGTCTCTATTCTTGTACTTAAGGTGGCATTGTGCGTTTTGTATTTAATTCCGATGCCATTTCTGTGTTTCAACGTCAATGTGAAGGTCCAAGGAATAAACTGAACCTGCAGAGGTGTAGCGGAAACTAGTAGTGGTCTCACAGGGAATGCTCAAAGCACCGACGGTAAGAAGAGTCTCTATTCTTGTACTTAAGGCTGCATTGTTCCTTTTGTATTTAATTCCGATGTAATTTCTGTATTTCATCGTCAATGTGTATGTCCAAGGAATAGATTGAACCTGCAGTTATGTATCGGAAACTAATACAGGTCTCACACGGAATGCTCAAAGCACAGACGGTATGAAGAGTCTCTATTCTTGTACTTATGGCCGCATTGTTCCTTTTGTATTTAATTCCGATGTAATTTCTGTGTTTCATCGTCAATGTGTATGTCCAAGGAATAGATTGAACCTGCAGTGGTGTATCGGATACTACTACTGATCTCACAGGGAATGCTCAAAGCACCGACTGTAAGAAGGGTCTCTATTCTTGTACTTTAGGCGGCATTGTGCCTTTTGTATTTGATTCCGATGCGATTTCTGTATTTGATCGTCAATGTGAAGGTCCAAGGAATACATTGAACCTGCAGTGGTGTATCGGAAACTAATACTGGTCTCACAGGGAATGCTCAAATCACCGACTGTAAGTAGAGTCTGTATTCTCGTACTTATGCCGGCATTGTGCGTTTTGGATTTAATTCCGATGCGATATCTGTGTTTTATCGTCAATGTGAAGGTCCAAGGAATACATCGAACCTGCAGTGGTGTATCGGTAAATAATACTGGTCTCACAGGGAATGCTCAAAGCACCGACTGTAAGAAGAGTCTCTATTCTTGTACTTAAGGCGGCATTGTGCCTTTTGTATTTAATTCCGATGCCATTTCTGTGTTTCATCGTCAATGTGAAGGTCCAAGGAATAAACTGAACTTGCAGAGGTGTAGCGGAAACTCATACTGGTCTCACAGGGAATGCTCAAAGCACCGACTGTAAGAAGAGTCTCTATTCTTGTACTTAAGGCGGCATTGTGCCTTTTGTATTTCATTCCTATCCGATTTCTGTGTATCATCGTCAATTTGAAGATCCAAGGAATACATTGAACCTGCAGTGGTGTATCGAAAACTAATACTGGTCTCACAGGGAATGTTTAAAGCACAGACTGTACGAAGAGTCTCTATTCTTGTACTTAAGGCGGCATTGTGCGTTTTGGATTTAATTCCGATGCGATTTCTGCGTTTCATCGTCAATGGGCAGATCCAAGAAATACACTGAACCTGCAGAGGTGTAGCGGAAACTATTACTGGTCTCACAGGGAATGCTCAAAGCACCGACTGTAAGAAGAGTCTCTATTCTTGTACTTATGGGGGCATTGTGCCTTTTGTATTTACTTCCGATGCCATTTCTGTGTTTCATCGTCAATGTGAAGGTCCAGGGAATACATTGAACCTGCAGTGGTGTATCGGAAACTAATACTGGTCTCACAGGGAATGCTCAAAGCACCGACTGTAGGAAGAGTCTCTATTCTTGTACTTAAGGCGGCATTGTGCCTTTTGTATTTAATTCCGATGCGATTTCTGTGTTTCATCGTCAATGTGTAGGTCCAAGGAATAAATTGAACCTGCAGAGGTGTAGCGGAAACTAATACTGGTCTCACAGGGAATGCTCAAAGCACCGACTGTAAGAAGAGTCTCTATTCTTGTACTTAAGGCGGCATTGTGCCTTTTGTATTTAATTCCGATGTAATTTCAGTGTTTCATCGTCAATGTGAAGGTCCAAGGAATCCATTGAACCTGCAGTGGTGTATCGGAAACTAATACTTGTCTCTCAGGGAATGCTCAAAGCACCGACTGTAAGAAGAGTCTCTATTCTTGTACTTAAGGCGGCATTGTGCCTTTTGTATTTAATTCCGATGCGATTTCTGTGTTTCATCGTCAATGTGAAGGTCCAAGGAATACATTGAACCTGCAGTGGTGTATCGGATACTATTACTGGTCTCACAGGGAACGCTTAAAGCACCGACTGTAAGAAGTGTCTCTATTCTTGTACTTAAGGCGGCATTGTGCCTTTTGTATTTAATTCCGATGTAATTTCAGTGTTTCATCGTCAATGTGAAGGTCCAAGGAATTCATTGAACCTCCAGTGGTGTATCGGAAACTAATACTGGTCTCACAGGGAATGCTCAAAGCACCGACGGTAAGAAGAGTCTCTATTCTTGTACTTAAGGCGGCATTGTTCTTTTTGTATTTAATTCCGATGTAATTTCTGTGTTTCATCGTCAATGTGTATGTCCAAGGAATAGATTGAACCTGCAGTGGTGTATCGGATACTATTACTGGTCTCACAGGGAATGCTCACAGCACCGACTGTAAGATGAGTCTCTTTCTTGTACTTAAGGCGGCATTGTGCCTTTTGTATTTAATTCCGATGTAATTTCAGTTTTCCAACGTCAATGTGAAGGTCCAAGGAATTCATTGAACCTCCAGTGGTGTATCGGAAACTAATACTGGTCTCACAGGGAATTCTCAAAGCACCGACGGTAAGAATGGTTTTTATTCTTGTACTTAAGGCGGCATTGTTCCTTTTGTATTTAATTCCGATGTAATGTCTGTGTTTCGTCGTCAATGTGTATGTCCAAGGAATAGATTAAACCTGCAGTGGTGTATCGGATACTATTAGTGGTCTCACAGGGAATGCTCAAAGTACCGACTGTAAGAAGAGTCTCTATTCTTGTCCTTAAGGCGGCATTCTGCCCTTTGGATTTAATTCCGATGCCATTTCTGTGTTTCATCGTCAATGTGAAGGTCCAAGGAATAAACCGAACCTGCAGAGGTGTAGCGGAAACTAATACTGGTCTCACAGGGAATGCTCAAAGCACCGACTGTAATAAGAGTCTCTATTCTTGTGCTTAAGGTGGCATTGTGCGTTTTGTATTTAATTCCGATGCCATTTCTGTGTTTCAACGTCAATGTGAAGGTCCAAGGAATAAACTGAACCTGCAGAGGTGTAGCGGAAACTAGTAGTGGTCTCACAGGGAATGCTCAAAGCACCGACGGTAAGAAGAGTCTCTATTCTTGTACTTAAGGCTGCATTGTTACTTTTGTATTTAATTCCGATGTAATTTCTGTATTTCATCGTCAATGTGTATGTCAAAGGAATAGATTGAACCTGCAGTTACGTATCGGAAACTAATACAGGTCTCACACGGAATGCTCCAAGCACAGACGGTATGAAGTGTCTCTATTCTTGTACTTAAGGCGGCATTGTTCCTTTTGTATTTAATTCCGATGTAATTTCTGTGTTTCATCGTCAATGTGTATGTCCAAGGAATAGATTGAACCTGCAGTGGTGTATCGGATACTATTACTGGTCTCACAGGGAATGCTCAAAGCACCGACTGTAAGAAGAGTCTCTATTCTTGTACTTAAGGCGGCATTGTGCCTTTTGTATTTAATTCCGATGCCATTTTTGTGTTTCATCGTCAATGTGAAGGTCCAAGGAATACATTGAACCTGCAGTGGTGTATCGGAAACTAATACTGGTCTCACAGGGAATGCTCAAAGCACCGACTCTAATAAGAGTCTCTATTCTTGTACTTAAGGTGGCATTGTGCGTTTTGTACTTAATTCCGATGCCATTTCTGTGTTTCAACGTCAATGTGAAGGTCCAAGGAATAAACTGAACCTGCAGAGGTGTAGCGGAAACTAGTAGTGGTCTCACAGGGAATGCTCAAAGCACCGACGGTAAGAAGAGTCTCTATTCTTGTACTTAAGGCTGCATTGTTCCTTTTGTATTTAATTCCGATGTAATTTCTGTATTTCATCGTCAATGTGTATGTCAAAGGAATAGATTGAACCTGCAGTTATGTATCGGAAACTAATACAGGTCTCACACGGAATGCTCAAAGCACAGACGGTATGAAGAGTCTCTATTCTTGTACTTAAGGCAGCATTGTTCCTTTTGTATTTCATTCCGATGTAATTTCTGTGTTTCATCGTCAATGTGTATGTCCAAGGAATAGATTGAACCTGCAGTGGTGTATCGGATACTATTACTGGTCTCACAGGGAATGCTCAAAGCACCGACTGTAATAAGAGTCTCTATTCTTGTACTTAAGGTGGCATTGTGCGTTTTGTATTTAATTCCGATGCCATTTCTGTGTTTCAACGTCAATGTGAAGGTCCAAGGAATAAACTGAACCTGCAGAGGTGTAGCGGAAACTAGTAGTGGTCTCACAGAGAATGCTCAAAGCACCGACGGTAAGAAGAGTCTCTATTCTTGTACTTAAGGCTGCATTGTTCCTTTTGTATTTAATTCCGATGTAATTTCTGTATTTCATCGTCAATGTGTATGTCAAAGGAATAGATTGAACCTGCAGTTATGTATCGGAAACTAATACAGGTCTCACACGGAATGCTCAAAGCACAGACGGTATCAAGAGTCTCTATTCTTGTACTTAAGGCGGCATTGTTCCTTTTGTATTTAATTCCGATGTAATTTCTGTGTTTCATCGTCAATGTGTATGTCCAAGGAATAGATTGAACCTGCAGTGGTGTATCGGATACTATTACTGGTCTCACAGGGAATGCTCAAAGCACCGACTGTAAAAAGAGTCTCTATTCTTGTACTTAAGGCGGCATTGTGCCTTTTGTATTTAATTCCGATGCCATTTTTGTGTTTCATCGTCAATGTGAAGGTCCAAGGAATAAACTGAACCTGCAGGGGTGTAGCGGAAACTAAAACTAGTCACACAGGGAATTCTCAAAGCACCGACTGTAAGAAGAGTCTCTATTCTTGTACTTAAGGCGGCATTGTGCCATTTGTATTTAATTCCGATGCCATTTCTGTGTTTCATCGTCAATGTGAAGGTCAAAGGAATAAACTGAAACTGCAGAGGTGTAGCGGAGACTAATACTGGTCTCACAGGGAATGCTCAAAGCACCGACGGTAAGAAGAGTCTCTATTCTTGTACTTAAGGCGGGATTGTGCCTTTTGTATTTAATTCCGATGTAATTTCAGTGTTTCATCGTCAATGTGAATGTCCAAGGAATTCATTAAACCTCCAGTGGTGTATCGGAAACTAATACTGGTCTCACAGGGAATGCTCAAAGCACCGACGGTAAGAAGAGTCTCTATTCTTGTACTAAAGGCGGCATTGATCTTTTTGTATTTAATTCCGATGTAATTTCTGTGTTTCATCGTCTATGTGTATGTCCAAAGAAGAGATTGAACCTGCAGTGGTGTATCGGATACTATTACTGGTCTCACAGGGAATGCTCAATGCACCGACTGTAAGAAGAGTCTCTATTCTTGTACTTAAGGCGGCATTGTGCCTTTTGTATTTGATTCCGATGCGATCTCTGTGTTTCATCGTCAACGTGAAGGTCCAAGGAATACATTGAACCTGCAGTGGTGTATCGGATACTATTACTGGTCTCACAGGGAATTCTCAAAGCACCGACTGTAGGAAGTGTCTCTAATCTTGTACTTAAGGCGGCATTGTGCCTTTTGTATTTAATTCCGATGCCGTTACTGTGTTTCATCGTCAATGTGAAGGTCCAAGGAAAAAACTGAACCTGCAGAGGTGTAGCGGAAACTAATACTGGTCTCACAGGGAATGCTCAAAGCACTGACTGTAAGAAGAGTCTCTATTCTTGTACTTAAGGCGGCATTGTTCCTTTTGTATTTAATTCCGATGTAATTTCTGTGTTTCATCGTCAATGTGTATGTCCAAGGAATAGATTGAACCTGCAGTGATGTATCGGATACTATTACTGGTCTCACAGGCAATGCTCAAAGCACCGACTGTAAGAAGAGTCTCTATTCTTGTACTTAAGGCGGCATAGTGCCTTTTGTATTTAATTCCGATGCCATTTTTGTGTTTCATCGTCAATGTGAAGGTCCAAGGAATAAACTGAACCTGCAGGGGTTTAGCGGATACTAATACTGGTCTCACAGGGAATTCTCAAAGCACCGACTGTAAGAAGAGTCTCTATTCTTGTACTTAAGGCGGCATTGTGCCTTTTGTATTTAATTCCGATGCCATTTCTGTGTTTCATCGTCAATGTGAAAGTCCAAGGAATACATTGAACCAGCAGTGGTGTATCGGTTAATATTACTTATCCCACAGGGAATGCTCAAAGCTCCAACTATAAGAAGAGTCTCTATTCTTGTACTGAAGGCGGCATTGTGCCTTTTGTATTTAATTCCGATGCGATTTCTATGTTTCATCGTCAATGTGAAGGTCCAAGGAATACATTGAACCTGCAGTGGTGTATCGGATACTATTACTGGTCTCACAGGGAATGCTCAAAGCACCGACGGTAAGAAGAGTCTCTATTCTTGTACTTATGGCGGCATTGTTCCTTTTGTATTTAATTCCGATGTAATTTCTGTGTTTCATCGTCAATGTGTATGTCCAAGGAATAGATTGAACCTGCAGCGGTGTATCGAATACTATTACTGGTCTCACAGGGAATGCTCAAAGCACCGACTGTAAGAAGAGTCTCTATTCTTGTACTTAAGGCGGCATTGTGCCGTTTGTATTTAATTCCGATGTAATTTCAGTGTTTCATCGTCAATGTGAATGTCCAAGCAATTCATTGAACCTCCAGGGGTGTATCGGAAACTAATACTGGTCTCACAGGGAATTCTCAAAGCACCGACGGTAAGAATGGTTTTTATTCTTGTACGTAAGGCGGCATTGTTCCTTTTGTAATTAATTCCGATGTAATCTATGTGTTTCGTCGTCAATGTGTATGTCCAAGGAATAGATTGAACCTGCAGTGGTGTATCGGATACTATTACTGGTCTCACAGGGACTGCTCAAAGCACCGCCTGTAAAAAGAGTCTCTATTCTTGTACTTAAGGCGGCATTGTGCCCTTTGGATTTGATTCCGATGCTATGTCTGTGTTTCATCGTCAATGTGAAGGTCCAAGGAATAAACCGAACCTGCTAAGGTGTAGCGGAAACTAATACTGGTCTCACAGGGAATGCTCATAGCACCGACTGTAAGAAGAGTCTCTTTCTTGTACTTAAGGCGGCATTGTGCCTTTTGTATTTAATTCCGATGCCATTTCTGTGTTTCATCGTCAATGTGAAGGTCCAAGGAATACTTTGAACCTGCAGTGGTGTATCGGATACTATTACTGGTCTCACAGGGAATGCTCAAAGCACCGACTGTAAGAAGAGTCTCTATTCTTGTACTTAAGGCGGCATTGTGCCTTTTGTACTTAATTCCGATGCGATTTCCGTCTATCATCGTCAATTTGAAGGTCCAATGAATACATTGTAACTGCAGTGGTGTATCGGAAACTTATACTGGTCTCACAGGGAATGCTAAAAGCACCGACTGTAAGAAGAGTCTCTATTCTTGTACTTAAGGCGGCATTGTGCCTTTTGTACTTAATTGCGATGCGATTTCCGTGTTTCATCGTCAACGTGAAGGTCCAAGGAATAAACTGAACCTGCAGAGGTGTAGCGGAAACTAATACTGGTCTCACAGGGAATGCCCAAAGCACCGACTGTAAGAAGAGTCTCTATTCTTGTACTTAAGGCGGCATTGTGCCTTTTGTATTTAATTCCGATTCCATTTCTGTGTTTCATCGTCAATGTGAAGGTCCAAGGAATACATTGAACCTGCAGTGGTGTATCGGAAAATAATCCTGGTCTCACAGGGAATGCTCAAAGCACCGACTGTAAGAAGTGTCTCTATTCTTGTACTTAAGGCGGCATTGGGCCTTTTGTATTTAATTCCGATGCCATTTCTGTCTTTCATCGTCAATTTGAAGATCCAAGGAATACATTGAACCTGCAGTGGCGTATCGGAAACTAATACTGGTCTCACAGGGAATGTTTAAAGCACCGACTGTAAGAAGAGTCTCTATTCTTGTACTTAAGGCGGCATTGTGCCTTTTGTATTTAATTGCGATGCGATTTCTGCGTTTCATCGTCAATGGGCAGGTCCAAGGAATATATTGAACCTGCAGAGGTGTAGCGGAAACTATTACTGGTCTCACAGGGAATGCTCAAAACTCCGACTGTATGAAGAGTCTCTATTCTTGTACTTATGGGGCATTGTGCCTTTTGTATTAATTCCGATGCCATTTCTGTGTTTCATAGTCAATGTGAAGGTCCAGGGAATACATTGAACCTGCAGTGGTGTATCGGAAACTAATACTGGTCTCACAGGGAATGCTCAAAGCACCGACTGTAAGAAGAGTCTCTATTCTTGTACTTAAGGCGGCATTGTGCGTTTTGTATTTAATTCCGATGCGATTTCTGTGTTTCATCGTGAATGTGAAGGTCCAAGAAATAAACTGAACCTGCAGAAGTGTAGCGGAAACTAATACTGGTCTCACAGGGAATGCTCAAAGCACCGATGGTAAGAAGAGTCTCTATTCTTGTACTTAAGGCGGCATTGTGCCTTTTGTATTTAATTCCGTTGTAATTTCAGTGTTTCATCGTCAATGTGAAGGTCCAAGGAATACATTGAATTTGCAGTGGTGTATCGGAAACTAATACTGGTCTCACAGGGAATGCTCAAAGCACCGACGGTAAGAAGAGTCTCTATTCTTGTACTTAAGGCGGCATTGTTCCTTTTGTATTTAATTCCGATGTAATTTCTGTGTTTCATCGTCAATGTGTATGTCGAAGGAATAGATTGAACCTGCAGTGGTGTATCGAATACTATTACTGGTCTCACAGGGAATGCTCAAAGCACCGACTGTAAGAAGAGTCTCTATTCTTGTACTTAAGGCGGCATTGTGCCGTTTGTATTTAATTCCGTTGTAATTTCAGTGTTTCATCGTCAATGTGAATGTCCAAGGAATTCATTGAATCTCCAGTGGTGTATCGGAAACTAATACTGGTCTCACAGGGAATGCTCAAAGTACCGACGGTAAGAAGAGTCTCTATTCTTGTACTTAAGGCGGCATTGTTCCTTTTGTATTTAATTCCGATGTAATTTCTGTGTTTCATCGTCAATGTGTATGTCCAAGGAATAGAATGAACCTGCAGTGGTGTATCGGATACTATTACTGGTCTCACAGGTAATGCTCTAACCACCGACTGTAAGAAGAGTCTCTATTCTTGTACTTAAGGCGGCATTGTGATTTTTGTATTTAATTCCGATGCGATTTCTGTGTTTCATCGTCAATGTAAAGGTCCAAGGAATAAACTGAACCCGCAGAGTTGTAGCGGAAACTAATACTGGTCTCACAGGGAATGCTCATAGCACCGACGGTAAGAAGAGTCTCTATTCTTGTACTTAAGGCGGCATTGTGCGTTTTGGATTTAATTCCGACGCCATTTCTGTGTTTCATCGTCAATGTGAAAGTCCAAGGAATACATTGAACCTGCAGTGGTGTATCGGAAACTAATACTCGTCTCACAGGGAATGCTCAAAGCACCGACTGTAAGAAGAGTCTCTATTCTTGTACTTAAGGCAGCATTGTGCCTTTTGTATTTAATTCCGATGCGATTTCTGTGTTTCATCGTCAATGTGAAGGTCCAAGGAATACATTGAACCTGCAGTGGCGTATCGGATACTATTACTGGTCTCACAGGGAATGCTTAAAGCACCGACTGTAAGAAGTGTCTCTACTCTTGTACTTAAGGCGGCATTGTGCCTTTTGTATTTAATTCCGATGTAATTTCAGTGTTTCATCGTCAATGTGAAAGTCCAAGGTATTCATTGAACCTCCAGTGGTGTATCGGAAACTAATACTGGTCTCACAGGGAATGCTCAAAGCACCGACGGTAAGAACAGTCTCAATTCTTGTACTTAAGGCGGCATTGTTCCTTTTGTATTTAATTCCGATGTAATTTCTGTGTTTCATCGTCAGTGTGTATGTCCAAGGAATAGATTGAACCTGCTGTGGTGTATCGGATACTATTACTGGTCTCACAGGGAATGCTCACAGCCCCGACTGTAAGAAGAGTCTCTTTCTTGTACTTACGGCGGCATTGTGCCTTTTGTATTTAATTCTGATGTAATTTCAGTGTTTCATCGTCAATGTCAAGGTCCAAGGAATTCAATGAACCTCCAGTGGTGTATCGGAAACTATTACTGGTCTCACAGGGAATGCTCAAAGCACCGACTGTAAGAAGAGTCTCTATTCTTGTACCTAAGGCGGCATTGTGCCCTTTGGATTTAATTCTGATGCCATTTCTGTGTTTCATCGTCAATGTGAAGGTCCAAGGAATAAACCGAACCTGCAGTGGTGTATCGGAAACTAATACTGGTCTCACAGGGAATGCTCAAAGCACCGACTGTATGTAGAGTCTGTATTCTTGTACTTATGCCGGCATTGTGCGTTTTGGATTCAATTCCGATGCGATTTCTGTGTTTCATCGTCAATGGGAAGGTCCAAGGAATACATTGAACCTGCAGTGGTGTATCGGAAAATAATACTGGTCTCACAGGGAATGCTCAAAGCACCGACTGCAAGAAGAGTCCCTATTCTTGTACTTAAGGCGGCATTGTGCCTTTTGTATTTAATTCCGATGCCATTTCTGTGTTTCATCGTCAATGTGAAGGTCCAAGGAATAAACTGAACCTGCAGAGGTGTAGCGGAAACTAATACCGGTCTCACAGGGAATGCTTAAAGCACCGACTGTAAGAAGAGTCTCTATTCTTGTACTTAAGGCAGCATTGTGCCTTTTGTATTTAATTCCGATGCGATTTACTTGTTTCATCGTCAATGTGAAGGTCCAAGGAATACATTGAACCTGCGGTGGTGTATCGGAAACTAATACTGGTCTCACGGGGAATGCTCAAAGCACCGACTGTAAGAAGAGTCTCTATTCTTGTACTTAAGGCGGCATTGTGCCTTTTGTATTTCATTCCTATCCGATTTCTGTGTATCATCGTCAATTTGAAGATCCAAGGAATACATTGAACCTGCAGTGGCGTATCGGAAACTAATACTGGTCTCACAGGGAATGCTTAAAGCACCGACTGTAAGAAGAGTCTCCATTCTTGTACTTATGGGGGCATTGTGCCTTTTGTATTTACTTCCGATGCCATTTCTGTGTTTCATCGTCAATGTGAAGGTCCAGGGAATACATTGAACCTGCAGTGGTGGTTCCGAAACTAATACTGGTCTCACAGGGAATGCTCAAAGCACCGACTGTAAGAAGAGTCTCCATTCTTGTACTTAAGGCGGCACTGTGCCTTTTGTATTTAATTCCGATGCGATTTCTGTGTTTCATCGTCAATGTGAAGGTCCAAGGAATAAACTGAACCTGCAGAGGTCTAGCGGAAACTAATACTGGTCTCAAAGGGAATGCTCAAAGCACCGACGGTAAGAAGAGTCTCTATTCTTGTACTTAAGGCGGCATTGTGCTTTTGTATTTAATTCCGATGTAATTTCAGTGTTTCATCGTCAATGTGAAGGTCCAAGGAATACATTGAATTTGCAGTGGTGTATCGGAAACTGATACTGATCTCACAGGGAATGCTCAAAGCACCGACGGTAAGAAGAGTCTCTATTCTTGTACTTAAGGCGGCATTGTTCCTCTTGTACTTAATTCCGATGTAATTTCTGTGTTTCATCGTCAATGTGAAGGTCCAAGGAATACATTGAACCTGCAGTGGCGTATCGGATACTATTACTGGTCTCACAGGGAATGCTTAAAGCACCGACTGTAAGAAGTGTCTCTACTCTTGTACTTAAGGCGGCATTGTGCCTTTTGTATTTAATTCCGATGTAATTTCAGTGTTTCATCGTCAATGTGAAGGTCCAAGGTATTCATTGAACCTCCAGTGGTGTATCGGAAACTAATACTGGTCTCACAGGGAATGCTCAAAGCACCGACGGTAAGAAGAGTCTCAATTCTTGCACTTAAGGCGGCATTGTTCCTTTTGTATTTAATTCCGATGTAATTTCTGTGTTTCATCGTCAGTGTGTATGTCCAAGGAATAGATTGAACCTGCTGTGGCGTATCGGATACTTTTACTGGTCTCACAGGGAATGCTCACAGCACCGACTGTAAGAAGAGTCTCTTTCTTGTACTTACGGCGGCATTGTGCCTTTTGTATTTAATTCCGATGTAATTTCAGTGTTTCATCGTCAATGTCAAGGTCCAAGGAATTCAATGAACCTCCAGTGGTGTATCGGAAACTATTACTGGTCTCACAGGGAATGCTCAAAGCACCGACTGTAAGAAGAGTCTCTATTCTTGTACCTAAGGCGGCATTGTGCCCTTTGGATTTAATTCCGATGCCATTTCTGTGTTTCATCGTCAATGTGAAGGTCCAAGGAATAAACCGAACCTGCAGTGGTGTATCTGAAACTAATACTGGTCTCACAGGGAATGCTCAAAGCACCGACTGTATGTAGAGTCTGTATTCTTCTACTTATGCCGGCGTTGTGCGTTTTGGATTCAATTCCGATGCGATTTCTGTGTTTCATCGTCAATGTGAAGGTCCAAGGAATACATTGAACCTGCAGTGGTGTATCGGAAAATAATACTGGTCTCACAGGGAATGCTCAAAGCACCGACTGCAAGAAGAGTCCCTATTCTTGTACTTAAGGCGGCATTGTGCCTTTTGTATTTAATTCCGATGCCATTTCTGTGTTTCATCGTCAATGTGAAGGTCCAAGGAATAAACTGAACCTGCAGAAGTGTAGCGGAAACTAATACTGGTCTCACAGGGAATGCTCAAAGCACCGACTGTAAGAAGAGTCTCTATTCTTGTACTTAAGGCGGCATTGTGCCTTTTGTATTTAATTCCGATGCGATTTATTTGTTTCATCGTCAATGTGAAGGTCCAAGGAATACATTGAACCTGCGGTGGTGTATCGGAAACTAATACTGGTCTCACGGGGAATGCTCAAAGCACCGACTGTAAGAAGAGTCTCTATTCTTGTACTTAAGGCGGCATTGTGCCTTTTGTATTTCATTCCTATCCGATTTCTGTGTATCATCGTCAATTTGAAGATCCAAGGAATACATTGAACCTGCAGTGGCGTATCGGAAACTAATACTGGTCTCACAGGGAATGCTTAAAGCACCGACTGTAAGAAGAGTCTCTATTCTTGTACTTAAGGCGGCATTGTGCCTTTTGTATTTAATTCCGATGCGATTTCTGCGTTTCATCGTCAATGGGCAGGTCCAAGGAATACATTGAACCTGCAGAGGTGTAGCGGAAACTATTACTGGTCTCACAGGGAATGCTCAAATCTCCGACTGTAAGAAGAGTGTCTATTCTTGTACTTATGGGGGCATTGTGCCTTTTGTATTTACTTCCGATGCCATTTCTGTGTTTCATCGTCAATGTGAAGGTCCAGGGAATACATTGAACCTGCAGTGGTGTATCGGAAACTAATACTGGTCTTACAGGGAATGCTCAAAGCACCGACTGTAAGAAGAGTCTCCATTCTTGTACTTAAGGCGGCACTGTGCCTTTTGTATTTAATTCCGATGCGATTTCTGTGTTTTATCGTCAATGTGAAGGTCCAAGGAATAAACTGAACCTGCAGAGGTCTAGCGGAAACTAATACTGGTCTCAAAGGGAATGCTCAAAGCACCGACGGTAAGAAGAGTCTCTATTCTTGTACTTAAGGCGGCATTGTGCTTTTGTATTTAATTCCGATGTAATTTCAGTGTTTCATCGTCAATGTGAAGGTCCAAGGAATACATTGAATTTGTAGTGGTGTATCGGAAACTGATACTGATCTCACAGGAAATGCTCAAAGCACCGACGGTAAGAAGAGTCTCTATTCTTGTACTTAAGGCGGCATTGTTCCTCTTGTATTTAATTCCGATGTAATTTATGTGTTTCATCGTCAATGTGTATGTCGAAGGAATAGATTGAACCTGCAGTGGTGTATCGAATACTATTACTGGTCTCACAGGGAATGCTCAAAGCACCGACTGTAAGAAGAGTCTCTATTCTTGTACTTAAGGCGGCATTGTGCCGTTTGTATTTAATTCCGATATTATTTCAGTGTTTCATCGTTAATGTGAATGTCCAAGAAATTCATTGACCCTCCAGTGGTGTATCGGAAACTAATACTGGTCTCACAGGGAATGCTCAAAGCACCGACGGTAAGAAGAGTCTCTATTCTTGTACTTAAGGCGGCATTGTTCCTTTTGTATTTAATTCCGATGTAATTTCTGTGTTTCATCGTCAATGTGTATGTCCAAGGAATAGAATGAACCTGCAGTGGTGTATCGGATACTATTACTGGTCTCACAGGGATTGCTCTAGCCACCGACTGTAAGAAGAGTCTCTATTCTTGTACTTAAGGCGGCATTGTGCCTTTTGTATTTAATTTCGATGCGATTTCTGTGTTTCATCGTCAATGTGAAGGTCCAAGGAATAAACTGGACCCGCAGAGGTGTAGCGGAAACTAATACTGGTCTCACAGGGAATGCTCAAAGCACCGACGGTTAGAAGAGTCTCTATTCTTATACTTAAGGCGGCATTGTGCCTTTTGGATTTATTTCCGACGCCATTTCTGTGTTTCATCGTCAATGTGAAAGTCCAAGGAATACATTGAACCTGCAGTGGTGTATCGGAAACTAATACTGGTCTCACAGGGAATGCTCAAAGCACCGACGGTAAGAAGAGTCTCTATTCTTGTACTTAAGGCGGCATTGTTCCTCTTGTATTTAATTCCGATGTAATTTATGTGTTTCATCGTCAATGTGTGTGTCGAAGGAATAGATTGAACCTGCAGTGGTGTATCGAATACTATTACTGGTCTCACAGGGAATGCTCAAAGCACCGACTGTAAGAAGAGTCTCTATTCTTGTACTTAAGGCAGCATTGTGCCTTTTGTATTTAATTCCGATGCGATTTCTGTGTTTCATCGTGAATGTGAAGGTCCAAGAAATAAACTGAACCTGCAGAAGTGTAGCGGAAACTAATACTGGTCTCACAGGGAATGCTCAAAGCACCGACTGTAAGAAGAGTCTCTATTCTTGTACTTAAGGCGGCATTGTGCCGTTTGTATTTAATTCCGATGTAATTTCAGTGTTTCATCGTCAATGTGAATGTCCAAGTAATTCATTGAACCTCCAGTGGTGTATCGGAAACTAATACTGGTCTCACAGGGAATGCTCAAAGCACCGACGGTAAGAAGAGTCTCTATTCTTGTACTTAAGGCGGCATTGTTCCTTTTGTATTTAATTCCGATGTAATTTCTGTGTTTCATCGTCAATGTGTATGTCCAAGGAATAGAATGAACCTGCAGTGGTGTATCGGATACTATTACTGGTCTCACAGGGAATGCTTTAACCACCGACTGTAAGAAGAGTCTCTATTCTTGTACTTAAGGCTTCATTGTGATTTTTGTATTTAATTCCGATGCGATTTCTGTGTTTCATCGTCAATGTGAAGGTCCAAGGAATAAACTGAACCCGCAGAGGTGTAGCGGAAACTAATACTGGTCTCACAGATAATGCTCATAGCACCGACGGTAAGAAGAGTCTCTATTCTTGTACTTAAGGCGGCATTGTGCGTTTTGGATTTAATTCCGACGCCATTTCTGTGTTTCATCGTCAATGTGAAAGTCCAAGGAATACATTGAACCTGCAGTGGTGTATCGGAAACTAATACTCGTCTCACAGAGAATGCTCAAAGCACCGACTGTGAGAAGAGTCTCTATTCTTGTACTTAAGGCAGCATTGTGCCTTTTGTATTTAATTCCGATGCGAGTTCTGTGTTTCATCGTCAATGTGAAGGTCCAAGGAATACATTGAACCTGCAGTGGCGTATCGGATACTATTACTGGTCTCACAGGGAATGCTTAAAGCACCGACTGTAAGAAGTGTCTCTACTCTTATACTTAAGGCGGCATTGTGCCTTTTGTATTTAATTCCGATGTAATTTCCGTGTTTCATCGTCAATGTGAAGGTCCAAGGTATTCATTGAACCTCCAGTGGTGTATCGGAAACTAATACTGGTCTCACAGGGAATGCTCAAAGCACCGACGGTAAGAAGAGTCTCAATTCTTGTACTTAAGGCGGCATTGTTCCTTTTGTATTTAATTCCGATGTAATTTCTGTGTTTCATCGTCAGTGTGAAGGTCCAAGGAATAAACCGAACCTGCAGTGGTGTATCGGAAACTAATACTGGTCTCACAGGGAATGCTCAAAGCTCCGACTGTATGTAGAGTCTGTATTCTTGTACTTATGCCGGCATTGTGCGTTTTGGATTCAATTCCGATGCGATTTCTGTGTTTCATCGTCAATGTGAAGGTCCAAGGAATACATTGAACCTGCAGTGGTGTATCGGAAAATAATACTGGTCTCACAGGGAATGCTCAAAGCACCGACTGCAAGAAGAGTCCCTATTCTTGGTCTTAAGGCGGCATTGTGCCTTTTGTATTTAATTCCGATGCCATTTCTGTGTTTCATCGTCAATGTGAAGGTCCAAGGAATAAACTGAACCTGCAGAGGTGTAGCGGAAACTAATACTGGTCTCACAGGGAATGCTCAAAGCAACGACTGTAAGAAGAGTCTCTATTCTTGTACTTAAGGCGGCATTGTGCCTTTTGTATTTAATTCCGATGCGATTTATTTGTTTCATCGTCAATGTGAAGGTCCAAGGAATACATTGAACCTGCGGTGGTGTATCGGAAACTAATACTGGTCTCACGGGGAATGCTCAAAGCACCGACTGTAAGAAGAGTCTCTATTCTTGTACTTAAGGCGGCATTGTGCGTTTTGTATTTCATTCCTATCCGATTTCTGTGTATCATCGTCAATTTGAAGATCCAAGGAATACATTGAACCTGCAGTGGCGTATCGGAAACTAATACTGGTCTCACAGGGAATGCTTAAAGCACCGACTGTAAGAAGAGTCTCTATTCTTGTACTTAAGGCGGCATTGTGCCTTTTGTATTTAATTCCGATGCGATTTCTGCGTTTCATCGTCAATGGGCAGGTCCAAGGAATACATTGAACCTGCAGAGGTGTAGCGGAAACTATTACTGGTCTCACAGGGAATGCTCAAAGCTCCGACTGTAAGAAGAGTGTCTATTCTTGTACTTATGGGGGCATTGTGCCTTTTGTATTTAATTCCGATGCGATTTCTGCGTTTCATCGTCAATGGGCAGGTCCAAGGAATACATTGAACCTGCAGTGGTGTATCGGAAACTAATACTGGTCTCAAAGGGAATGCTCAAAGCACCGACGGTAAGAAGAGTCTCTATTCTTGTACTTAAGGCGGCATTGTGCTTTTGTATTTAATTCCGATGTAATTTCAGTGTTTCATCGTCAATGTGGAGGTCCAAGGAATACAGTGAATTTGCAGTGGTTTATCGGAAACTGATACTGATCTCACAGGGAATGCTCAAAGCACCGACGGTAAGAAGAGTCTCTATTCTTGTACTTAAGGCGGCATTGTTCCTCTTGTATTTAATTCCGATGTAATTTATGTGTTTCATCGTCAATGTGTATGTCGAAGGAATAGATTGAACCTGCAGTGGTGTATCGAATACTATTACTGGTCTCACAGGGAATGCTCAAAGCACCGACTGTAAGAAGAGTCTATATTCTTGTACTTAAGGCGGCATTGTGCCGTTTGGATTTAATTCCGACGCCATTTCTGTGTTTCATCGTCAATGTGAAAGTCCAAGGAATACATTGAACCTGCAGTGGTGTATCGGAAACTAATACTGGTCTCACAGGGAATGCTCAAAGCACCGACGGTAAGAAGAGTCTCTATTCTTGTACTTAAGGCGGCATTGTTCCTCTTGTATTTAATTCCGATGTAATATATGTGTTTCATCGTCAATGTGTATGTCGAAGGAATAGATTGAACCTGCAGTAGTGTATCGAATACTATTACTGGTCTCACAGGGAATGCTCAAAGCACCGACTGTAAGAAGAGTCTCTATTCTTGTACTTAAGGCAGCATTGTGCCTTTTGTATTTATTTCCGATGCGATTTCTGTGTTTCATCGTCAATGTGAAGGTCCAAGGAATACATTGAACCTGCAGTGGTGTATCGGATACTATTACTGGTCTCACAGGGAATGCTTAAAGCACCGACTGTAAGAAGTGTCTCTATTCTTCTACTTAAGGCGACATTGTGCCTTTTGTATTTAATTCCGATGTAATTTCAGTGTTTCATCGTCAATGTGAAGGTCCAAGGTATTCATTGAACCTCCAGTGGTGTATCGGAAACTAATACTGGTCTCACAGGGAATGCTCAAAGCACCGACGGTAAGAAGAGTCTCAATTCTTGTACTTAAGGCGGCATTGTTCCTTTTGTATTTAATTCCGATGTAATTTCTCTGTTTCATCGTCAATGTGTATGTCCAAGGAATAGATTGAACCTGCTGTGGTGTATCGGATACTATTACTGGTCTCACAGGGAATGCTCACAGCACCGACTGTAGGAAGAGTCTCTTTCTTGTACTTAAGGGGGCATTGTGCCTTTTGTATTTAATTCCGATGTAATTTCAGTGTTTCATCGTCAATGTGAAGGTCCAAGGAATTCAATGAACCTCCAGTGGTGTATCGGAAACTAATACTGTTCTCACAAGGAATTCTCAAAGCACCGACGGTAAGAATGGTTTTTATTCTTGTACTTAAGGCGGCATTGTTCCTTTTGTATTTAATTCCGATGTAATCTCTGTGTTTCGTCGTCAATGTGTATGTCCAAGGAATAGATTGAACCTGCAGTGGTGTATCGGATACTATTACTGGCCTCACTGGGAATGCTCAAAGCACCGACTGTAAGAAGAGTCTCTATTCTTGTACCTAAGGCGGCATTGTGCCCTTTGGACTTAATTCCGATGCCATTTCTGTGTTTCATCGTCAATGTGAAGGTCCAAGGAATAAACCGAACCTGCAGAGGTGTAGCGGAAACTAATACTGGTCTCACAGGGAATGCTCAAAGCTCCGACTGTAAGAAGAGTCTCTATTCTTGTCCTTAAGGCGGCAATGTTCCTTTTGTATTTAATTCCGATGTAATTTCTGTGTTTCATCGTCAATGTGAGTGTCCAAGGAATACATTGAACCTGCAGTGGTGTATCGGATACTATTACTGGTCTCACAGGGAATGCTCAAAGCACCGACTGTAAGAAGAGCCTCTATTCTTGTACTTAAGGCGGCATTGTGCGTTTTGGATTTAATTCCGATGCCATTTCTGTGTTTCATCGTCAATGTGAAAGCCCAAGGAATACATTGAACCTGCAGTGGTGTATCGGTTACAATTACTGGTCTCACAGGGAATGCTCAAAGCTCCGACTGTAAGAGGAGTCTCTATTCTGGTACTAAAGGCGGCATTGTGCCTTTTGTATTTAATTCCGATGCGATTTCTATGTTTCATCGTCAATGTGAAGGTCCAAGTAATACATTGAACCTGCAGTGGTGTATCGGATACTATTACTGGTCGCACAGGGAATGCTCAAAGCACCGACGGTAAGAAGAGTCTGTATTCTTGTACTTAAGGCGGCATTGTTCCTTTTGTACTTAATTCCGATGTAATTTCTGTGTTTCATTGTCAATGTGTATGTCCAAGGAATAGATTCAACCTGCAGTGGTTTATCGAATACTATTACTGGTTTCACAGGGAATGCTCATAGCACCGACTGTAAGAAGAGTCTCTATTCTTGTACTTAAGGCGGCATTGTGCCGTTTGTATTTAATTCCGATGTAATTTCAGTGCTTCATCGTCAATGTAAATGTCCAAGGAATTCATTGAACCTCCAGTGGTGTATCGGAAACTAATACTGGTCTCACAGGGAATGCTCAAAGCACCGACGGTAAGAAGAGTCTCTATTCTTGTACTTAAGGCGGCATTGTTCCTTTTGTATTTAATTCCGATGTAATTTCTGTGTTTCATCGTCAATGTGTATGTCCAAGGAATAGAATGAACCTGCAGTGGTGTATCGGATACTATTACTGGTCTCACAGGGAATGCTCGAACCACCGACTGTAAGAAGAGTCTCTATTCTTGTACTTAAGGCGGCATTGTGCCTATTGTATTTAATTCCGATGCGATTTCTGTGTTTCATCGTCAATGTGAAGGTCCAAGGAATAAACAGAACCCGCAGAGGTGTATCGGAAACTAATACTGGTCTCAAAGGAAATGCTCAAAGCCCCGACGGGAAGAAGAGTCTCTATTCTTGTACTTAAGGCGGCATTGTGCGTTTTGGATTTAATTCCGACGCCATTTCTGTGTTTCATCGCCAATGTGAAGGTCCAAGGAATACATTTAACCTGCAGTGGTGTATCGGAAACTAATACTCGTCTCACAGGGAATGCTCAAAGCACCGACTGTAAGAAGAGTCTCTATTCTTGTACTTAAGACGGCATTGTGCCTTTTGTATTTAATTCCGATGCGATTTCTGTGTTTCATCGTTAATGTGAAGGTACAAGGAATACATTGAACCTGCAGTGGTGTATCGGATAATATTACTCTTCTCACAGGGAATGCTTAAAGAACCGACTGTAAGATGTGTCTCTATTCTTGTACTTAAGGCGGCATTGTGCCTTTTGTATTTAATTCCTATGTAATTTCAGTGTTTCATCGTCAATGTGAAGGTCCAAGGAATTCATTGAACCTCCAGTGGTGTATCGGAAACTAATACTGGTCTGACAGGGAATGTTCAAAGCACCGACGGTAAGAAGAGTCTCTATTCTTGTACTTAAGGCGGCATTGCTCCTTTTGTATTTAATTCCGATGTAAATTCTGTGTTTCATCGTCAATGTGTATGTCCAAGGAATAGATTGAACCTGCAGTGGTGTATCGGATACTATTACTGGTCTCACAGGGAATGCTCACAGCACCGACTGTAAGAAGAGTCTCTTTCTTGTACTTAAGGCGGCATTGTGCCTTTTGTATTTAATTCCGATGTAATTTCAGTGTTTCATCGTCAATGTGAAGGTCCAAGGAATTCATTGAACCTCCAGTGGTGTATCGGATACTAATACTGGTCTCACAGGGAATTCTCAAAGCACCGACGGTAAGAATGGTTTTTATTCTTGTACTTAAGGCGGCATTGTTCCTTTTGTATTTAATTCCGATGTAATCTCTGTGTTTCGTCGTCAACGTGTACCTCCAAGGAATAGATTGAACCTGCAGTGGTGTATCGGATACTATTACTGGTCTCACAGGGAATGCTCAAAGCACCGACTGTAAGAAGAGTCTCTATTCTTGTACTTAAGGCGGCATTGTGGCTTTTGTATTTAATTCCGATGCCATTTCTGTGTTTCATCGTCAATGTGAAGGTCCAACGAAAAAACTGAACCTGCAGAGGTGTAGCGGAAACTAACACTGGTCTCACAGGGAATGCTCAAAGCACCGACTGTAAGAAGAGTCTCTATTCTTGTACTTAAGGCGGCATTGTTCCTTTTGTATTTAATTCCGATGTAATTTCGGTGTTTCATCGTCAATGTGTTTTTCCAAGGAATAAACTGAATCTGCAGTGGTGTATCGGATACTATTACTGGTCTCACAGGGAATGCTCAAAGCACCGTCTGTAAGAAGAGTCTCTATTCTTGTACTTAAGGCGGCATTGTGCCTTTTGTATTTAATACCGATGCCATTTTTGTGTTTCATCGTCAATGTGAAGATCCAAGGAATAAACTGAACCTGCAGGGTTGTAGCGGAAACTAATACTGGTCTCACAGGGAATTCTCAAAGCACCGACTGTAAGAAGAGTCTCTATTCTTGTACTTAAGGCGGCATTGTGCCTTTTGTACTTAATTCCGATGCCATTTCTGTGTTTCATCGTCAATGTGAAGGTCCAAGGAAAAAACTGAACCTGCAGAGGTGTAGCGGAAACTAATACTGGTCTCACAGGGAATGCTCAAAGCACCGACCGTAAGAAGAGTCTCTATTCTTGTACTTAAGGCGGCTTTGTTCCGTTTGTATTTAATTCCGATGTAATTTCTGTGTTTCATCGTCAATGTGAAAGTCCAAGGAATACGTTGAACCTGCAATGGTGTATCGGTTACTACTACTGGTCTCACAGGGAATGCTCAAAGCTCCGACTGTAAGAAGAGTCTCTATTCTTGTACTTAAGGCGGCATTGTGCCTTTTGTATTTAATGCCGATGCCATTTCTGTGTTTCATCGTCAATGTAAAGGTCCAAGGAATAAACTGAACCTGCAGAGGTGTAGCGGAAACTAATACTGGTCTCACAGGGAATGCTCAAAGCACCGACTGTAAGAAGAGTCTCTATTCTAGTACTTAAGGCGGCATTGTGCCTTTTGTATTTAATTCCGATGCGATTTCTATGTTTCATCGTCAATGTGAAGGTCCAAGGAATACATTGAACCTGCAGTGGTGTATCGGATACTATTACTGGTCTCACAGGGAATGCTCAAAGCACCGACTGTAAGAAGAGTCTCTATTCTTGTACTTAAGGCGGCATTGTGCCTTTTGTATCTAATTCCGATGCCATTTTTGTGTTTCATCGGCAATGTGAAGGTCCAAGGAATAAACTGAACCTGCAGGGGTGTAGCGGAAACTAATACTGGTCTCACAGGGAATTCTCAAAGCACCGACTGTAAGAAGAGTCTCTATTCTTGTACTTAAGGCGGCATTTTGCCTTTTGTATTTAATTCCGATGCCATTTCTGTGTTTCATCGTCAATGTGAAGGTCCTAGGAATACATTGAACCTGCAGTGGTGTATCGGTTACTATTACTGGTCTCACAGGGAATGCTCAAAGCACCGACTGTAAGAAGAGTCTCTATTCTTGTACTTAAAGCGGCATTGTGCCTTTTGTATTTAATTCCGATGCGATTTCTATGTTTCATCGTCAATGTGAAGGTCCAAGGAATACATTGAACCTGCAGTGGTGTATCGGATATTATTACTGGTCTCACAGGGAATGCTCAAAGCACCGACTGTAAGAAGAGTCTCTATTCTTGTACTTAAGGCGGCATTGTGCCTTTTGTATTTAATGCCGATGCCATTTCTGTGTTTCATCGTCAATGTAAAGGTCCAAGGAATAAACTGAACCTGCAGAGGTGTAGCGGAAACTAATACTGGTCTCACAGGGAATGCTCAAAGCACCGACTGTAAGAAGAGTCTCTATTCTAGTACTTAAGGCGGCATTGTGCCTTTTGTATTTAGTTCCGATGCGATTTCTGTGTATCATCGTCAATTTGAAGCTCCTAGGAATACACTGAACCTGCAGTGGCGTTTCGGAAACTAATACTGGTCTCACAGGGAATGCTCAAAGCACCGACTGTAAGAAGAGTCTCTATTCTTGTACTTAAGGCGGCATTGTGCCTTTTGTATTTAATTCCGATGCGATTTCTGTGTATCATCGTCAATTTGAAGGTCCAAGGAATACATTGAACCTGCAGTGGTGTATCGGAAACTAATACTAGTCTCACAGGGAATGCTCAAAGCACCGACAGTAAGAAGAGTCTCTATTCTTGTACTTAAGGCGGCATTGTGCCTTTTGTATTTAATTCCGATGCCATTTCTGTGTTTCATCGTCAATGTGAAGGTCAAAGGAAAAAACTGAACCTGCAGAGGTGTAGCGGAAACTAATACTGGTCTCACAGGGAATGCTCAAAGCACCGACTGTAAGAAGAGTCTCTATTCTTGTACTTAAAGCGGCATTGTGCCTTTTGTATTTAATTCCGATGCGATTTCTATGTTTCATCGTCAATGTGAAGGTCCAAGGAATACATTGAACCTGCAGGGGTGTAGCGGAAACTAATACTGGTCTCACAGGGAATTCTCAAAGCACCAACTGTAAGAAGAGTCTCTATTCTTGTACTTAAGGCGGCATTTTGCCTTTTGTATTTAATTCCGATGCCATTTCTGTGTTTCATCGTCAATGTGAAGGTCCTAGGAATACATTGAACCTGCAGTGGTGTATCGGTTACTATTACTGGTCTCACAGGGAATGCTCAAAGCACCGACTGTAAGAAGAGTCTCTATTCTTGTACTTAAGGCGGCATTGTGCCTTTTGTATTTAATTCCGATGCGATTTCTATGTTTCATCGTCAATGTGAAGGTCCAAGGAATACATTGAACCTGCAGTGGTGTATCGGATATTATTACTGGTCTCACAGGGAATGCTCAAAGCACCGACTGTAAGAAGAGTCTCTATTCTTGTACTTAAGGCGGCATTGTGCCTTTTGTATTTAATGCCGATGCCATTTCTGTGTTTCATCGTCAATGTAAAGGTCCAAGGAATAAACTGAACTTGCAGAGGTGTAGCGGAAACTAATACTGGTCTCACAGGGAATGCTCAAAGCACCGACTGTAAGAAGAGTCTCTATTCTAGTACTTAAGGCGGCATTGTGCCTTTTGTATTTAGTTCCGATGCGATTTCTGTGTATCATCGTCAATTTGAAGCTCCTAGGAATACACTGAACCTGCAGTGGCGTATCGGAAACTAATACTGGTCTCACAGGGAATGCTCAAAGCACCGACTGTAAGAAGAGTCTCTATTCTTGTACTTAAGGCGGCATTGTGCCTTTTGTATTTAATTCCGATGCGATTTCTGTGTATCATCGTCAATTTGAAGGTCCAAGGAATACATTGAACCTGCAGTGGTGTATCGGAAACTAATACTGGTCTCACAGGGAATGCTCAAAGCACCGACAGTAAGAAGAGTCTCTATTCTTGTACTTAAGGCGGCATTGTGCCTTTTGTATTTAATTCCGATGCGATTTCTGTGTATCATCGTCATTTTGAAGGTCCAAGGAATACATTGAACCTGCAGTGGTGTATCGGAAACTAATACTGGTCTCACAGGGAATGCTCAAAGCTCCGACTGTAAGAAGAGTCTCTATTCTTGTACTTAAGGCGGCATTGTGCCTTTTGTATTTAATTCCGATGCGATATCTGTGTTTCATCGTCAATGTGAAGGTCCAAGGAATACATTGACCCGGCAGTGGCGTATCGGAAACTAATACTGGTCTCACAGGGAATGCTCAAAGCACCGACTTTAATAAGAGTCTCTATTCATGTACGTAAGGCGGCATTGTGCGTTTTGTATTTAATTCCGATGCCATTTCTGTGTTTCATCGTCAATGTGAAAGCCCAAGGAATACATTGAACCTGCAGTGGTGTATCGGTTACTATTACTGGTCTCACAGGGAATGCTCAAAGCTCCGACTGTAAGAGGAGTCTCTATTCTGGTACTTAAGGCGGCATTGTGCCTTTTGTATTTAATTCCGATGCGATTTCTATGTTTCATCGTCAATGTGAAGGTCCAAGTAATACATTGAACCTCCAGTGGTGTATCGGATACTATTACTGGTCGCACAGGGAATGCTCAAAGCACCGACGGTAAGAAGAGTCTGTATTCTTGTACTTAAGGCGGCATTGTTCCTTTTGTACTTAATTCCGATGTAATTTCTGTGTTTCATTGTCAATGTGTATGTCCAAGGAATAGATTCAACCTGCAGTGGTTTATCGAATACTATTACTGGTTTCACAGGGAATGCTCATAGCACCGACTGTAAGAAGAGTCTCTATTCTTGTACTTAAGGCGGCATTGTGCCGTTTGTATTTAATTCCGATGTAATTTCAGTGCTTCATCGTCAATGTAAATGTCCAAGGAATTCATTGAACCTCCAGTGGTGTATCGGAAACTAATACTGGTCTCACAGGGAATGCTCAAAGCACCGACGGTAAGAAGAGTATCTATTCTTGTACTTAAGGCGGCATTGTTCCTTTTGTATTTAATTCCGATGTAATTTCTGTGTTTCATCGTCAATGTGTATGTCCAAGGAATAGAATGAACCTGCAGTGGTGTATCGGATACTATTACTGGTCTCACAGGGAATGCTCGAACCACCGACTGTAAGAAGAGTCTCTATTCTTGTACTTAAGGCGGCATTGTGCTTTTTGTATTTAATTCCGATGCGATTTCTGTGTTTCATCGTCAATGTGAAGGTCCAAGGAATAAACTGAACCCGCAGAGGTGTATCGGAAACTAATACTGGTCTCACAGGGAATGCTCAAAGCACCGACGGTAAGAAGAGTCTCTATTCTTGTACTTACGGCGGCATTGTGCGTTTTGGATTTAATTCCGACGCCATTTCTGTGTTTCATTGCCAATGTGAAGGTCCAAGGAATACATTGAACCTGCAGTGGTGTATCGGAAACTAATACTCGTCTCACAGGGAATGCTCAAAGCACCGACTGTAAGAAGAGTCTCTATTCTTGTACTTAAGACGGCATTGTGCCTTTTGTATTTAATTCCGATGCGATTTCTGTGTTTCATCGTTAATGTGAAGGTACAAGGAATACATTGAACCTGCAGTGGTGTATCGGATAATATTACTCTTCTCACAGGGAATGCTTAAAGAACCGACTGTAAGATGTGTCTCTATTCTTGTACTTAAGGCGGCATTGTGCCTTTTGTATTTAATTCCTATGTAATTTCAGTGTTTCATCGTCAATGTGAAGGTCCAAGGAATTCATTGAACCTCCAGTGGTGTATCGGAAACTAATACTGGTCTGACAGGGAATGCTCAAAGCACCGACGGTAAGAAGAGTCTCTATTCTTGTACTTAAGGCGGCATTGTTCCTTTTGTATTTAATTCCGATGTAATTTCTGTGTTTCATCGTCAATGTGTATGTCCAAGGAATAGATTGAACCTGCAGTGGTGTATCGGATACTATTACTGGTCTCACAGGGAATGCTCACAGCACCGACTGTAAGAAGAGTCTCTTTCTTGTACTTAAGGCGGCATTGTGCCTTTTGTATTTAATTCCGATGTAATTTCAGTGTTTCATCGTCAATGTGAAGGTCCAAGGAATTCATTGAACCTCCAGTGGTGTATCGGAAACTAATACTGGTCTCACAGGGAATTCTCAAAGCACCGACGGTAAGAATGGTTTTTATTCTTGTACTTAAGGCGGCATTGTTCCTTTTGTATTTAATTCCGATGTAATCTCTGTGTTTCGTCGTCAACGTGTACCTCCAAGGAAAAGATTGAACCTGCAGTGGTGTATCGGATACTATTACTGGTCTCACAGGGAATGCTCAAAGCACCGACTGTAAGAAGAGTCTCTATTCTTGTACTTAAGGCGGCATTGTGCCCTTTGGATTTAATTCCGATGCCATTTCTGTGTTTCATCGTCAATGTGAAGGTCCAAGGAATAAACCGAACCTGCAGAGGTGTAGCGGAAACTAATACTGGTCTCACAGGGAATGCTCAAAGCACCGACTGTAAGAAGAGTCTCTATTCTTGTACTTAAGGCGGCGTTGTTCCTTTTGTATTTAATTCCGATGTAATTTCTGTGTTTCATCGTCAATGTGTGTGTCCAAGGAATACATTGAACCTGCAGTGGTGTATCGGATACTATTACTGGTCTCACAGAGAATGCTCAAAGCACCGTCTGTAAGAAGAGTCTCTATTCTTGTACTTAAGGCGGCATTGTGCGTTTTGGAATTAATTCCGATGCCATTTCTGTGTTTCATCGTCAATGTGAAGGTCCAAGGAATACATTGAACCTGCAGTGGTGTATCGGAAACTAATACTGGTCTCACAGGGAATGCTCAAAGCACCGACTGTAATAAGAGTCTCTATTCTTGTACCTAAGGCGGCATTGTGCCTTTTGTATTTAATTCCGATGCCATTTCTGTGTTTCATCGTCAATGTGAAGGTCCAACGAAAAAACTGAACCTGCAGAGGTGTAGCGGAAACTAACACTGGTCTCACAGGGAATGCTCAAAGCACCGACTGTAAGAAGAGTCTCTATTCTTGTACTTAAGGCGGCATTGTTCCTTTTGTATTTAATTCCGATGTAATTTCGGTGTTTCATCGTCAATGTGTAGGTCCAAGGAATAAACTGAACCTGCATTGGTGTATCGGATACTATTACTGGTCTCACAGGGAATGCTCAAAGCACCGTCTGTAAGAAGAGTCTCTATTCTTGTACTTAAGGCGGCATTGTGCATTTTGTATTTAATACCGATGCCATTTTTGTGTTTCATCGTCAATGTGAAGATCCAAGGAATAAACTGAACCTGCAGGGTTGTAGCGGAAACTAATACTGGTCTCACAGGGAATTCTCAAAGCACCGACTGTAAGAAGAGTCTCTATTCTTGTACTTAAGGCGGCATTGTGCCTTTTGTATTTAATTCCGATGCCATTTCTGTGTTTCATCGTCAATGTGAAGGTCCAAGGAAAAAACTGAACCTGCAGAGGTGTAGCGGAAACTAATACTGGTCTCACAGGGAATGCTCAAAGCACCGACTGTAAGAAGAGTCTCTATTCTTGTACTTAAGGCGGCATTGTGCCTTTTGTATTTAATTCCGATGTAATTTCTGTGTTTCATCGTCAATGTGAAAGTCCAAGGAATACGTTGAACCTGCAGTGGTGTATCGGTTACTATTACTGGTCTCACAGGGAATGCTCAAAGCTCCGACTGTAAGAAGAGTCTCTATTCTTGTACTTAAGGCGGCATTGTGCCTTTTGTATTTAATTCCGATGCGATTTCTATGTTTCATCGTCAATGTGAAGGTCCAAGGAATACATTGAACCTGCAGTGGTGTATCGGATACTATTACTGGTCTCACAGGGAATGCTCAAAGCACCGACTGTAAGAAGAGTCTCTATTCTTGTACTTAAGGCGGCATTGTGCCTTTTGTATCTAATTCCGATGCCATTTTTGTGTATCATCGTCAATTTGAAGGTCCAAGGAATAAACTGAACCTGCAGGGGTGTAGCGGAAACTAATACTGGTCTCACAGGGAATTCTCAAAGCACCGACTGTAAGAAGAGTCTCTATTCTTGTACTTAAGGCGGCATTTTGCCTTTTGTATTTAATTCCGATGCCATTTCTGTGTTTCATCGTCAATGTGAAGGTCCTAGGAATACATTGAACCTGCAGTGGTGTATCGGTTACTATTACTGGTCTCACAGGGAATGCTCAAAGCACCGACTGTAAGAAGAGTCTCTATTCTTGTACTTAAGGCGGCATTGTGCCTTTTGTATTTAATTCCGATGCGATTTCTATGTTTCATCGTCAATGTGAAGGTCCAAGTAATACATTGAACCTGCAGTGGTGTATCGGATATTATTACTGGTCTCACAGGGAATGCTCAAAGCACCGACTGTAAGAAGAGTCTCTATTCTTGTACTTAAGGCGGCATTGTGCCTTTTGTATTTAATGCCGATGCCATTTCTGTGTTTCATCGTCAATGTAAAGGTCCAAGGAATAAACTGAACCTGCAGAGGTGTAGGGGAAACTAATACTGGTCTCACAGGGAATGCTCAAAGCACCGACTGTAAGAAGAGTCTCTATTATAGTACTTAAGGCGGCATTGTGCCTTTTGTATTTAGTTCCGATGCGATTTCTGTGTATCATCGTCAATTTGAAGCTCCTAGGAATACACTGAACCTGCAGTGGCGTATCGGAAACTAATACTGGTCTCACAGGGAATGCTCAAAGCACCGACTGTAAGAAGAGTCTCTATTCTTGTACTTAAGGCGGCATTGTGCCTTTTGTATTTAATTCCGATGCGATTTCTGTGTATCATCGTCAATTTGAAGGTCCAAGGAATACATTGAACCTGCAGTGGTGTATCGGAAACTAATACTAGTCTCACAGGGAATGCTCAAAGCACCGACAGTAAGAAGAGTCTCTATTCTTGTACTTAAGGCGGCATTGTGCCTTTTGTATTTAATTCCGATGCGATTTCTGTGTATCATCGTCATTTTGAAGGTCCAAGGAATACATTGAACCTGCAGTGGTGTATCGGAAACTAATACTGGTCTCACAGGGAATGCTCAAAGCACCGACTGTAAGAAGAGTCTCTATTCTTGTACTTAAGGCGGCATTGTGCCTTTTGTATTAAATTCCGATGCGATATCTGTGTTTCATCGTCAATGTGAAGGTCCAAGGAATACATTGAACCTGCAGTGGTGTATCGGAAACTAATACTGGTCTCACAGGGAATGCTCAAAGCATCGACTGTAAGATGAGTGTCTATTCATGTACTTAAGGCATAATTGTGCCATTTGTATTTAATTCCGATGCGATTTCTTTGTATCATCGTCAATTCGAAGGTCCAAGGAATACATTGAACCTGCAGTGGTGTATCGGAAACTAATACTGCTCTCACAGGGAATGCTCAAAGCACCGACTGTAAGAAGAGTCTCTATTCTTGTACTTAAGGCGGCATTGTGCCTTTTGTATTAAATTCCGATGCGATATCTGTGTTTCATCGTCAATGTGAAGGTCCAAGGAATACATTGAACCTGCAGTGGTGTATCGGAAACTAATACTGGTCTCACAGGGAATGCTCAAAGCATCGACTGTAAGATGAGTGTCTATTCATGTACTTAAGGCGGAATTGTGCCATTTGTATTTAATTCCGATGCGATTTCTTTGTATCATCGTCAATTCGAAGGTCCAAGGAATACATTGACCCGGCAGTGGCGTATCGGAAACTAATACTGCTCTCACAGGGAATGTTTAAAGCACCGACTGTAAGAAGAGTCTTTATTCTTGTACTTAAGGCGGCATTGTGCCTTTTGTATTTAATTCCGATGCGATTTCTGCGTTTCATCGTCAATGTGAAGGTCCAAGGAATACATTGAACCTGCAGAGGTGTATCGGAAACTAATACTGGTCTCACAGGGAATGCTCAAAGCACCGACGGTAAGAAAAGTCTATATTCTTGTACTTAAGGCATCATTGTTCCTTTTGTATTTAATTCCGATGTAATTTTAGTGTTTCATCGTCAATCTGTATGTCCAAGGAATAGATTGAACCTGCAGTGGTGTATCGGATACTATTACTGGTCTCACAGGGAACGTTCAAAGCACCAACTGTAAGAAGAGTCTCTATTCTTGTACTTAAGGCGGCATTGTGATTTTTGTATTTGATTCCGATGCGATTTCTGTAGTTCATCGTCAATGTGAAGGTCCAAGGAATACTTTGAACTTGCAGTGGTGTTTCGGAAACTAATACTGGTCTCACAGGGAATGCTCAAAGCACCGACTGTAAGAAGAGTCTCTATTCTTGTACTTAAGGCGGCATTGTGCCTTTTGTATTTAATTCCGATGCCATTTTTGTGTTTCATCGTCAATGTGAAGGTCCAAGGAGTAAGCTGAACCTGCAGGGGTGTACCGGAAGCTAATACTGGTCTCACAGGGAATTCTCAAAGCACCGACTGTAAGAAGAGTCTCTATTCTTGTACTTAAGGCGGCATTGTGCCTTTTGTATTTAATTCCGAAGCCATTTCTGTGTTTCATCGTCAATGTGAAAGTCCAAGGAATACATTGAACCTGCAGTGGTGTATCGGTTACTATTACTGGTCTCACAGGGAATGCTCAAAGCTCCGACTGTAAGAAGAGTCTCTATTCTTGTACTTAAGGCGGCATTGTGCCTTATGTATTTGATTCCGATGCGATTTCTATGTTTCATCGTCAATGTGAAGGTCCAAGGAATACATTGAACCTGCAGTGGTGTATCGGATACTATTACTGGTCTCAAAGGGAATGCTCAAAGCACCGACTGTAAGAAGAGTCTCTATTCTTGTACTTAAGGCGGCATTGTGCCTTTTGTATTTAATTCCGATGCCATTTTTGTGTTTCATCGTCAATGTGAAGGTCCAAGGAATAAACTGAACCTGCAGGGGTGTAGCGGAAACTAATACTGGTCTCACAGGGAATTCTCAAAGCACCGACTGTAAGAAGAGTCTCTATTCTTGTACTTAAGGCGGCATTGTGCCTTTTGTATTTAATTCCGATGCCATTTCTGTGTTTCATCCTCAATGTGAACGTCCAAGGAATACATTGAACCTGCAGTGGTGTATCGGTTACTATTACTGGTCTCACAGGGAATGCTCAAACCACCGACTGTAAGAAGAGTCTCTATTCTTGTACTTAAGGCGTCATTGTGCCTTTTGTATTTAATTCCGATGCGATTTCTATGTTTCATCGTCAATGTGAAGGTCCAAGGAATACATTGAACTTGCAGTGGTGTATCGGATATTATTACTGGTCTCACAGGGAATGTTCAAAGCACCGACTGTAAGAAGAGTCTCTATTCTTGTACTTAAGGCGGCATTGTGCCTTTTGTATTTAATGCCGATGCCATTTCTGTGTTTCATCGTCAATGTAACGGTCCAAGGAATAAACTGAACCTGCAGAGGTGTAGCGGAAACTAATACTGGTCTCACAGGGAATGCTCAAAGCACCGACTGTAAGAAGAGTCTCTATTCTAGTACTTAAGGCGGCATTGTGCCTTTTGTATTTAGTTCCGATGCGATTTCTGTGTATCATCGTCAATTTGAAGGTCCTAGGAACACACTGAACCTGCAGTGGCGTATCGGAAACTAATACTGGCCTCACAGGGAATGCTCAAAGCACCGACTGTAAGAAGAGTCTCTATTCTTGTACTTAAGGCGGCATTGTGCCTTTTGTATTTAATTCCGATGCGATTTCTGTGTATCATCGTCAATTTGAAGGTCCAAGGAACACATTGAACGTGCAGTGGTGTATCGGAAACTAATACTGGTCTCACAGGGAATGCTCAAAGCATCGACTGTAAGATGAGTGTCTATTCATGTACTTAAGGCGGAATTGTGCCATTTGCATTTAATTCCGATGCGATTTCTTTGTATCATCGTCAATTCGAAGGTCCAAGGAATACATTGACCCGGCAGTGGCGTATCGGAAACTAATACTGCTCTCACAGGGAATGTTTAAAGCACCGACAGTAAGAAGAGTGTCTATTCTTGTACTTAAGGCGGCATTGTGCCTTTCGTATTTAATTCCGATGCGATTTCTGCGTTTCATCGTCAATGTGAAGGTCCAAGGAATACATTGAACCTGCAGAGGTGTATCGGAAACTAATACTGGTCTCACAGGGAATGCTCAAAGCACCGACTGTAAGAAGAGTCTATATACTTGTACTTAAGGCGGAATTGTTCCTTTTGTATTTAATTCCGATGTAATTTCAGTGTTTCATCGTCAATGTGTATGTCCAAGGAATAGATTGAACCTGCAGTGGTGTATCGGATACTATTACTGGTCTCACAGGGAATGTTCAATGCACCAACTGTAAGAAGAGTCTCTATTCTTGTACTTAAGGCGGCATTGTGCTTTTTGTATTTGATTCCGATGCGATTTCTCTAGTTCAACGTCAATGTGAAGTTCCAAGGAATAAACTGAACCTGCAGAGGTGTAGCGGAAACTAATACTGGTCTCACAGGGAATGCTCAAAGCACCGACGGTATGAAGAGTCTTTATTCTTGTACTTAAGGCGGCATTGTACCTTTTGTATTTAATTCCGATGTAATTTCAGTGTTTCATCGTCAATGTGTATAACCAAGGAATAGATTGAACCTGCAGTGGTGTATAGGCTACTATTACTGGTCTCACAGGGAATGCTCAAAGCACCGATTGTAAGAAGAGTCTCTATTCTTGTACTTAAGGCGGCATTGTGCCTTTTGTATTAAATTCCGATGCGATATCTGTGTTTCATCGTCAATGTGAAGGTCCAAGGAATACATTGAACCTGCAGTGGTGTATCGGAAACTAATACTGGTCTCACAGGGAATGCTCAAAGCATCGACTGTAAGATGAGTGTCTATTCATGTACTTAAGGCGGAATTGTGCCATTTGTATTTAATTCCGATGCGATTTCTTTGTATCATCGTCAATTCGAAGGTCCAAGGAATACATTGACCCGGCAGTGGCGTATCGGAAACTAATACTGCTCTCACAGGGAATGTTTAAAGCACCGACTGTAAGAAGAGTCTTTATTCTTGTACTTAAGGCGGCATTGTGCCTTTTGTATTTAATTCCGATGCGATTTCTGCGTTTCATCGTCAATGTGAAGGTCCAAGGAATACATTGAACCTGCAGAGGTGTATCGGAAACTAATACTGGTCTCACAGGGAATGCTCAAAGCACCGACGGTAAGAAAAGTCTATATTCTTGTACTTAAGGCATCATTGTTCCTTTTGTATTTAATTCCGATGTAATTTTAGTGTTTCATCGTCAATGTGTATGTCCAAGGAATAGATTGAACCTGCAGTGGTGTATCGGATACTATTACTGGTCTCACAGGGAACGTTCAAAGCACCAACTGTAAGAAGAGTCTCTATTCTTGTACTTAAGGCGGCATTGTGATTTTTGTATTTGATTCCGATGCGATTTCTGTAGTTCATCGTCAATGTGAAGGTCCAAGGAATACTTTGAACTTGCAGTGGTGTTTCGGAAACTAATACTGGTCTCACAGGGAATGCTCAAAGCACCGACTGTAAGAAGAGTCTCTATTCTTGTACTTAAGGCGGCATTGTGCCTTTTGTATTTAATTCCGATGCCATTTTTGTGTTTCATCGTCAATGTGAAGGTCCAAGGAGTAAGCTGAACCTGCAGGGGTGTACCGGAAGCTAATACTGGTCTCACAGGGAATTCTCAAAGCACCGACTGTAAGAAGAGTCTCTATTCTTGTACTTAAGGCGGCATTGTGCCTTTTGTATTTAATTCCGAAGCCATTTCTGTGTTTCATCGTCAATGTGAAAGTCCAAGGAATACATTGAACCTGCAGTGGTGTATCGGTTACTATTACTGGTCTCACAGGGAATGCTCAAAGCTCCGACTGTAAGAAGAGTCTCTATTCTTGTACTTAAGGCGGCATTGTGCCTTATGTATTTGATTCCGATGCGATTTCTATGTTTCATCGTCAATGTGAAGGTCCAAGGAATACATTGAACCTGCAGTGGTGTATCGGATACTATTACTGGTCTCAAAGGGAATGCTCAAAGCACCGACTGTAAGAAGAGTCTCTATTCTTGTACTTAAGGCGGCATTGTGCCTTTTGTATTTAATTCCGATGCCATTTTTGTGTTTCATCGTCAATGTGAAGGTCCAAGGAATAAACTGAACCTGCAGGGGTGTAGCGGAAACTAATACTGGTCTCACAGGGAATTCTCAAAGCACCGACTGTAAGAAGAGTCTCTATTCTTGTACTTAAGGCGGCATTGTGCCTTTTGTATTTAATTCCGATGCCATTTCTGTGTTTCATCCTCAATGTGAACGTCCAAGGAATACATTGAACCTGCAGTGGTGTATCGGTTACTATTACTGGTCTCACAGGGAATGCTCAAACCACCGACTGTAAGAAGAGTCTCTATTCTTGTACTTAAGGCGTCATTGTGCCTTTTGTATTTAATTCCGATGCGATTTCTATGTTTCATCGTCAATGTGAAGGTCCAAGGAATACATTGAACTTGCAGTGGTGTATCGGATATTATTACTGGTCTCACAGGGAATGTTCAAAGCACCGACTGTAAGAAGAGTCTCTATTCTTGTACTTAAGGCGGCATTGTGCCTTTTGTATTTAATGCCGATGCCATTTCTGTGTTTCATCGTCAATGTAACGGTCCAAGGAATAAACTGAACCTGCAGAGGTGTAGCGGAAACTAATACTGGTCTCACAGGGAATGCTCAAAGCACCGACTGTAAGAAGAGTCTCTATTCTAGTACTTAAGGCGGCATTGTGCCTTTTGTATTTAGTTCCGATGCGATTTCTGTGTATCATCGTCAATTTGAAGGTCCTAGGAACACACTGAACCTGCAGTGGCGTATCGGAAACTAATACTGGCCTCACAGGGAATGCTCAAAGCACCGACTGTAAGAAGAGTCTCTATTCTTGTACTTAAGGCGGCATTGTGCCTTTTGTATTTAATTCCGATGCGATTTCTGTGTATCATCGTCAATTTGAAGGTCCAAGGAACACATTGAACGTGCAGTGGTGTATCGGAAACTAATACTGGTCTCACAGGGAATGCTCAAAGCATCGACTGTAAGATGAGTGTCTATTCATGTACTTAAGGCGGAATTGTGCCATTTGCATTTAATTCCGATGCGATTTCTTTGTATCATCGTCAATTCGAAGGTCCAAGGAATACATTGACCCGGCAGTGGCGTATCGGAAACTAATACTGCTCTCACAGGGAATGTTTAAAGCACCGACAGTAAGAAGAGTGTCTATTCTTGTACTTAAGGCGGCATTGTGCCTTTCGTATTTAATTCCGATGCGATTTCTGCGTTTCATCGTCAATGTGAAGGTCCAAGGAATACATTGAACCTGCAGAGGTGTATCGGAAACTAATACTGGTCTCACAGGGAATGCTCAAAGCACCGACTGTAAGAAGAGTCTATATTCTTGTACTTAAGGCGGAATTGTTCCTTTTGTATTTAATTCCGATGTAATTTCAGTGTTTCATCGTCAATGTGTATGTCCAAGGAATAGATTGAACCTGCAGTGGTGTATCGGATACTATTACTGGTCCCACAGGGAATGTTCAATGCACCAACTGTAAGAAGAGTCTCTATTCTTGTACTTAAGGCGGCATTGTGCTTTTTGTATTTGATTCCGATGCGATTTCTCTAGTTCAACGTCAATGTGAAGTTCCAAGGAATAAACTGAACCTGCAGAGGTGTAGCGGAAACTAATACTGGTCTCACAGGGAATGCTCAAAGCACCGACAGTATGAAGAGTCTTTATTCTTGTACTTAAGGCGGCATTGTACCTTTTGTATTTAATTCCGATGTAATTTCAGTGTTTCATCGTCAATGTGTATAACCAAGGAATAGATTGAACCTGCAGTGGTGTATAGGCTACTATTACTGGTCTCACAGGGAATGCTCAAAGCACCGACTGTAAGAAGAGTCTCTATTCTTGTACTTAAGGCGGCATTGTGCCTTTTGTTTTTGATTCCGATGCGATTTCTGTATTTCATCGTCAATGTGAAGGTCCAAGGAATACATTGAACCTGCAGTGGTGTATCGGAAACTAATACTGGTCCCACAGGGAATGCTCAAAGCACCGACTGTAAGTAGAGTCTGTATTCTTGTACTTAAGGCGGCATTGTGCGTTTTGTATTTAATTCCGATGCGATATCTGTGTTTCATCGTCAATGTGAAGGTCCAAGGAAAACATTGAACCTGCAGTGGTGTATCGGAAACTAATACTGGTCTCACAGGGAATGCTGAAAGCACCGACTGTAAGAAGAGTCTCTATTCTGGTACTTAAGGCGGCATTGTGCCTTTTGTATTTAATTCCGATGCCATTTCTGTGTTTCATCGTCAATGTGAAGGTCCAAGGAATACATTGAACCTGCAGTGGTGTATCGGAAACTAATACTGGTCTCACAGGTAATGCTCAAAGCACCGACTGTAAGAAGAGTGTCTATTCTCGTACTTAAGGCGGCATTATGCCTTTTGTATTTAATTCCGATGCCATTTCTGTGTTTCTACGTCAATGTGAAGGTCCAAGGAATAAGCTGAACTTGCAGAGGTGTAGCGGAAACTAATACTGGTCTCACAGGGAATGCTCAAAGCACCGACGGTTAGAAGAGTCTCTATTCTGGTACTTAAGGCGGAATTGTACCTTTTGTATTTAATTCCGATGTAATTTCAGTGTTTCATCGTCAATGTGAATGTCCAAGGAATTTATTGAACCTCCAGTGGTGTATCGGAAACTAATACTGGTCTCACAGGAAATGCTCAAAGCACGGACGGTATGAGGAGTCTCTATTCTTGTACTTGAGGCAGCATTGTTCCTTTTGTATTTAATTCCGATGTAATTTCAGTGTTTCATCGTCAATGTGTATGTCCAAGGAATAGATTGAACCTGCAGTGGTGTATCGGATACTATTACTGGTCTCACAGGGAATGCTCAAAGCACCGACAGTAAGAAGAGTCTCTATTCTTGTACTTAAGGCGGCATTGTGCCTTTTGTATTTGATTCCGATGCGATTTCTGTATTTCATCGTCAATGTGAAGGTCCAAGGAATACATTGAACCTGCAGTGGAGTATTGGAAACTAATACTGGTCTCACAGGGAATGCTCAAAAAACCGACTGTAAGAAGAGTCTCTATTCTTGTACTTAAGGCGGCATTGTGCCTTTTGTATTTAATTCCTATGCGATTTCTGTGTATCATCGTCAATTTGAAGGTCCAAGGAATACATTGAACCTGCAGAGGTGTAGCGGAAACTAATTCTGGTCTCACAGGGAATGCTCAAAGCACCGACTGTAAGAAGAGTCTCTATTCTTGTACTTATGGCGGCATTGTGCCTTTTGTATTTAATTCCGATGCCATTTCTGTGTTTCATCGTCAAAGTGAAGGTTCAAGGAATACATTGAACCTGCAGTGGTGTATCGGAAACTAATACTGGTCTCACAGGGAATGCTCAAACACCGACTGTAAGAAGAGTCTCTATTCCTGTACTTAAGGCGGCATTGTGCCTTTTGTATTTAATTCCGATGCAATTTCTGTGTTTCATCGTCAATGTGAAGGTCCAAGGAATAAACTGAACCTGCAGAGGTGTAGCGGAAACTAATACTGGTCTCACAGGGAATGCTCAAAGCACCGACTGTAAGATGAGTCTCTATTCTTGTACTTATGGCGGCATTGTGCCTTTTGTATTTAATTCCGATGGGATTTCTGTGTTTCATCGTCAATGTGAAGGTCCAAGGAATACATTGAACCTGCAGTGGTGTATCGGAAACTAATACTGATCTCACAGGGAATGCTCAAAGCACCGACAGTAAGAAGAGTCTCTATTCTTGTACTTAAGGCGGCATTGTGCCTTTTGTATTTAATTCCGATGCCATTTCTGTGTTTCATCGTCAAAGTGAAAGTCCAAGGAATACATTGAACCTGCAGTGGTGTATCGGAAACTAATACTGGTCTCACAGGGAATGCTCAAAGCACCGACTGTAAGAAGAGTCTCTATTCTTGTACTTAAGGCGGCATTGTGCCTTTTGTATTTAATTCAGATGCCATTTCTGTGTTTCATCGTCAATGTGAAAGTCCAAGGAATACATTGAACCTGCAGTGGTGTATCGGAAACAAATACTGGTCTCACAGGGAATGCTCAAAGCACCGACTGGAAGAAGAGTCTCTATTCTTGTACTTAAGGCGGCATTGTGCCTTTTGTATTTAATTCCGATGCCATTTCTGTGTTTCATCGTCAATGTGAAGGTCCAAGGAATACATTGAACCTGCAGAGATGTAGCGGAAACTAATACTGGTCTCACAGGGAATGCTCAAACACCGACTGTTAGAAGAGTCTCTAATCTTGTACTTAAGGCGGCATTGTGCCTTTTGTATTTAGTTCCGATGCGATTTCTGTGTATCATCGTCAATTTGAAGGTCCAAGGAACACATTGAACCTGCAGTGGTGTATCGGAAACTAATACTGGTCTCACAGGGAATGCTCAAAGCACCGACAGTAAGAAGAGTCTCTATTCTTGTACTTAAGGCGGCATTGTGCCTTTTGTATTTAATTCCGATGCGATTTCTGTGTATCATCGTCAATTTGAAAGTCCAAGGAATACATTGAACCTGCAGTGGTGTATCGGAAACTAATACTGGTCTCACAGGGACTGCTCAAAGAACCGACTGTAAGAAGAGTCTCTATTCTTGTACTTAAGGCGGCATTGTGCCTTTTGTATTTAATTCCGATGCGATTTCTGTGTTTCATCGTCAATGTGAAGGTCCAAGGAATACATTGAACCTGCAGTGGTGTATCGGAAACTAATACTGGTCTCACAGGGAATGCTCAAAACATCGACTGTAAGATGAGTGTATATTCATGTACTTAAGGCGGAATTGTGCCATTTGTATTTAATTCCGATGCGATTTCTTTGTATCATCGTCAATTCGAAGGTCCAAGGAATACATTGACCCGGCAGTGGCGTATCGGAAACTAATACTGCTCTCACAGGGAATGTTTAAATCACCGACTGTAAGAAGAGTCTCTATTCTTGTACTTAAGGCGGCATTGTGCCTTTTGTATTTAATTCCGATGCGATTTCTGGGTTTCATCGTCAATGTGAAGGTCCAAGGAATACATTGAACCTGCAGAGGTGTATCGGAAACTAATACTGGTCTCACAGGGAATGCTCAAAGCACCGACGGTAAGAAGAGTCTATATTCTTGTACTTAAGGCGGCATTGTTCCTTTTGTATTTAATTCCGATGTAATTTCAGTGTTTCATCGTCAATGTGTATGTCCAAGGAATAGATTGAACCTGCAGTGGTGTATCGGATACTATTACTGGTCTCACAGGGAATGTTCAAAGCACCAACTGTAAGAAGAGTCTGTATTCTTGTACTTAAGGCGGCATTGTGCTTTTTGTATTTGATTCCGAAGCGATTTCTGTAGTTCATCGTCAATGTGAAGGTCCAAGGAATATATTGAACCTGCAGTGGTGCATCGGAAACTAATACTGGTCTCACAGGGAATGCTCATAACACCGACTGTAAGTAGAGTCTGTGTTCTTGTACTTAAGGCGGCATTGTGCGTTTTGGATTTAATTACGATGCGATTTCTGTGTTTCATCGTCAATGTGAAGGTCCAAGGAATACATTGAACTTGCAGTGGTGTATCGGAAACTAATACTGGTCTCACAGGGAATGCTCAAAGCACCGACTGTAAGAAGAGTCTCTATTCTTGTACTTAAGGCGGCATTGTGCCTTTTCTATTTAATTCCGATGCCATTTCTGTATTTCATCGTCAATGTGAAGGTCCAAGGAATAAACTGAACCTGCAGAGGTGTAGCGGAAACTAATACTGGTCTCACAGGGAATGCTCAAAGCACCGACTGTAAGAAGAGGCTCTATTCTTGTACTTAGGGCGGCATTGTGCCTTTTGTATTTAATTCCGATGCGATTTCTGCGTTTCATCGTCAATGTGAAGGTCCAAGGAATAACTTGAACCTGCAGAGGTGTAGCGGAAACTAATACTGGTCTCACAGGGAATGCTCAAAGCACCGGCTGTAAGAAGAGTCTCTATTCTTGTACTTAAGGCGGCATTGTGCCTTTTGTATTTAATTCTGATGCGATTTCTGTGTTTCATCCTCAATGTGAAGGTCCAAGGAATAAACTGAACCTGCAGAGGTGTAGCGTAAACTAATACTGGTCTCACAGGGAATGCTCAAGGCACCGACTGTAAGAAGAGTCTCTATTCTTGTACTTAAGGCGGCATTGTGGCTTTTGTATTTAATTCCGATGCCATTTCTGTGTTTCATCGTCAATGTGAAGGTCCAAGGAATAAACTGAACCTGCAGAGGTGTATAGGATACTATTACTGGTCTCACAGGGAATGCTGAAAGCACCGACTGTAAGAAGAGTCTCTATTCTGATACTTAAGGCGGCATTGTGCCTTTTGTATTTAATTCTGATGCCATTTCTGTGTTTCATCGTCAACGTGAAGGTCCAAGGAATACATTGAACCTGGAGTGGTGTATCGGAAACTAATACTGGTCTCACAGGTAATGCTCAAAGCACCGACTGTAAGAAGAGTGTCTATTCTCGTACTTAAGGCGGCATTGTGAATTTTGTATTTCATTCCGATGCCATTTCTGTGTTTCTACGTCAATGTGAAGGTCCAAGGAATAAACTGAACTTGCAGAGGTGTAGCAGAAACTAATACTGGTCTCATAGGGAATGCTCAAAGCACCGACGGTAAGAAGAGTCTCTATTCTGGTACTTAAGGCGGAATTGTACCTTTTGTATTTAATTCCGATGTAATTTCAGTGTTTCATCGTCAATGTGAATGTCCAAGGAATTTATTGAACCTCCAGTGGTGTATCGGAAACTAATACTGGTCTCACAGGAAATGCTCAAAGCACCGACGGTATGAGGAGTCTCTATTCTTGTACTTGAGGCGGCATTGTTCCTTTTGTATTTAATTCCGATGTAATTTCAGTGTTTCATCGTCAATGTGTATGTCCAAGGAATAGATTGAACCTGCAGTGGTGTATCGGATACTATTACTGGTCTCACAGGGAATGCTCAAAGCACCGACAGTAAGAAAAGTCTCTATTCTTGTACTTAAGGCGGCATTGTGCCTTTTGTATTTCATTCCGATGCGATTTCTGTATTTCATCGTCAATGTGAAGGTCCAAGTCATACATTGAACCTGCAGTGGAGTATTGGAAACTAATACTGGTCTCACAGGGAATGCTCAAAGCACCGACTGTAAGTAGAGTCTCTATTCTTATACTTAAGGCGGCATAGTGCGTTTTGGATTTAATTCCGATTCGATTTCTGTGTTTCATCGTCAATGTGAAGGTCCAAGGAATACATTGAACCTGCAGTGGTGTATCGGAAACTAATACTGGTCTCACAGGGAATGCTCAAAGCACCGACTGTAAGAAGAGTCTCTATTCTCGTACTTAAGGCGGCATTTTGCCTTTTGTATTTAATTCCGATGTCATTTCTGTGTTTCATCGTCACTGTGATGGTCCAAGGAATAAACGGAACCTGCAGAGGTGTAGCGGAAACTAATACTGGTCTCACAGGGAATGCTCAAAGCACCGACGGTAAGAGGTGCCGCTATTCTTGTACTTAAGGCGGCATTGTTCTTTTGGATTTAATTCCGATGTAATTTCATTGTTTCATCGTCAATGTGTATGTCCAAGGAATAGATTGAACTTGCAGTGGTGTATCGGATACTATTACTGGTCTCACAGGGAATGCTCAAAGCACCGACTGTAAGAAGAGTCTCTATTCTTGTACCTAAGGCGGCATTGTGCCTTTTGTATTTGATTCCGATGCCATTTCTGTATTTCATCGTCAATGTGAAGGTCCAAGGAATAATTTGAACCTGCAGTGGTGTATCGGAAACTATTACTGGTCTCACAGGGAATGCTCAAAGCACCGACTGTAAGTGGAGTCTGTCTTCTTGTACTTAAGGCGGCATTGTGCGTTTTGGATTAATTCCGATGCGATTTCTGTGTTTCATGGTCAATGTGAAGGTCCAAGAAATACATTGAACCTGCGGTGGTGTATCGGAAACTAATACTGGTCTCACAGGGAATGCTCAAAAAACCGACTGTAAGAAGAGTCTCTATACTTGTACTTAAGGCGGCATTGTGCCTTTTGTATTTAATTCCTATGCGATTTCTGTGTATCATCGTCAATTTGAAGGCCCAAGGAATACATTGAACCTGCAGAGGTGTAGCGGAAACTAATACTGGTCTTACAGGGAATGCTCAAAGCACCGACTGTAAGAAGAGTCTCTATTCTTGTACTTATGGCGGCATTGTGCCTTTTGTATTTAATTCCGATGCCATTTCTGTGTTTCATCGTCAAAGTGAAAGTTCAAGGAATACATTGAACCTGCAGTGGTGTATCGGAAACTAATACTGGTCTCACAGGGAATGCTCAAAGCACCGACTGTAAGAAGAGTCTCTATTCTTGTACTTAAGGCGGCATTGTGCCTTTTGTATTTAATTCCGATGCCATTTCTGTGTTTCATCGTCAATGTGAAGGTCCAAGGAATACATTGAACCTGCAGTGGTGTATCGGAAACTATTACTGGTCTCACAGGGAATGCTCAAACACCGACTGTAAGAAGAGTCTCTATTCCTGTACTTAAGGCGGCATTGTGCCTTTTGTATTTAATTCCGATGCCATTTCTGTGTTTCATCGTCAATGTGAAAGTCCAAGGAATACATTGAACCTGCAGTGGTGTATCGGAAACTAATACTGATCTCACAGGGAATGCTCAAAGCACCGACTGGAAGAAGAGTCTCTATTCTTGTACTTAAGGCGGCATTGTGCCTTTTGTATTTAATTCCGATGCCATTTCTGTGTTTCATCGTCAATGTGAAGATCCAAGGAATACATTGAACCTGCAGAGATGTAGCGGAAACTAATACTGGTCTCACAGGGAATGCTCAAAGCACCGACTGTTAGAAGAGTCTCTATTCTTGTACTTAAGGTGGCATTGTGCCTTTTGTATTTAATTCCGATGCGATTTCTGTGTTTCATCGTCCATGTGAAGGTCCAAGGAATACATTGAACCTGCAGTGGTGTATCGGAAACTAATACTGGTCTCACAGGGAATGCTCAAAACACCGACGGTAAGAAGAGTCTCTATTCTTGTACTTAAGGCGGCATTGTGCCTTTTGTATTTACTTCCGATGCCATATCTGTGTTTCATCGTCAATGTAAAGGTCCAAGGAATAATCTGAACCTGCAGTGGTGTATCGGAAAGTAATACTGGTCTCACAGGGAATGTTCAAAGCACCGACTGTAAGAAGAGGCTCTATTCTTGTACTTAAGGCGGCATTGTGCCTTTTGTATCTAATTCCGATGCCATTTCTGTGTTTCATCGTCAATGTGAAGGTCCAAGGAATAAACTGAACCTGCAGAGGAGTATCGGAAGCTAATAATGGTCTCACAGGGAATGCTCAAAGCACCGACTGTAAGAAGAGTCTCTATTCTTGTACTTAAGGCGGCATTGTGCCTTTTGTATTTGATTCCCATGCGATTTCTGTGTTTCATCGTCAATGTGAGGTTCCAAGGAATACATTGAACCTGCAGTGGTGTATCGGAAACTAATACTGGTCTCACAGGGAGTGCTCAAAGCACCGACTGTAGGAAGAGTCTCTATTCTTGTACTTAAGGCGGCATTGTGCCTTTTGTATTTAATTCCGATGCGATTTCTGTGTTTCATCGTCAATGTGAAGGTCCAAGGAATACATTGAACCTGCAGTGGTGCATCGGAAACTAATACTGGTCTCACAGGGAATGCTTAAAGCACCGACTGTAAGAAGAGTCTGTATTCATGTACTTAAGGCGGCATTGTGCCTTTTGTATTTAATTCCGATGCGATTTCTGTGTATCATCGTCAATGTGAAGGTCCAAGGAATACATCGAACCTACAGAGGTGTAGCGGGAACTTATACTGGTCTTACAGGGAATGCTCAAAGCACCGACTGTAAGAAGAGTCTCTATTCTTGTACTTAAGGCGGCATTGTGCCTTCTGTATTTAATTCCGATGCGATTTCTGTGTTTCATCGTCAATGTGAAGGGCCAAGGAATAAACTGAACCTGCAGAGGTGTAGCGGAAACTAATACTGGTCTCACAGGGAATGCTCAAAGCACCGACCGTAAGAAGAGTCTCTATTCTTGTACTTAAGGCGGCATCGTGCCTTTTGTATTTAATTCCGATGCGACTTCTAGGTTTCATCGTCAATATGAAGGTCCAAGGAATAAACTGAACCTGCAGAGGTGTAGCGGAAACTAATACTGGTCTCACAGGGAATGCTCAAAGCACCGACTGTAAGAAGAGTCTCTATTCTTGTACTTAAGGCGGCATTGTGCCTTTTGTATTTAATTCCGATGCCATTTCTGTGTTTCATCGTCAATGTGAAGGTCCAAGGAATAAACTGAACCTGCAGAGGTGTACCGGAAACTAATACTGGTCTCACAGGGAATGCTCAAAGCACCGACTGTAAGATGAGTCTCTATTCTTGTACTTAAGGCGGCATTGTGCCTTTTGTATTTAATTCCGATGCCATTTCTGTGTTTCATCGTCAATGTGAAAGTCCAAGGAATACATTGAACCTGCAGTGGTGTATCGGAAACTAATACTGGTCTTACAGGGAATGCTCAAAGCACCGACTGTAAGAAGAATCTTTATTCTTGTACTTAAGGCGGCATTGGGCCTTTTGTATTTAATTCAGATGCCATTTCTGTGTTTCATCGTCAATGTGAAAGTCCAAGGAATACATTGAACCTGCAGTGGTGTATCGGAAACTAATACTGGTCTCACAGGGAATGCTCAACGCACCGACAGGAAGAAGAGTCTCTATTCTTGTACTTAAGGCGGCATTGTGCGTTTTGTATTTAATTCCGATGCCATTTCTGTGTTTCATCGTCAATGTGAAAGTCCAAGGAATACATTGAACCTGCAGAGATGTAGCGGAAACTAATACTGGTCTCACAGGGAATGCTCAAAGCACCGACTGTTAGAAGAGTCTCTATTCTTGTACTTAAGGTGGCATTGTGCCTTTTGTATTTAATTCCGATGCGATTTCTGTATTTCATCGTCAATGTGAAGGTCCAAGGAATACATTGAACCTGCAGTGGTGTATCGGAAACTAATACTGGTCTCACAGGGAATGCTCAAAAGACCGACGGTAAGAAGAGTTTCTACTCATGTACTTAAGGCGGCATTGTGCCTTTTGTATTTACTTCCGATGCCATATCTGTGTTTCATCGTCAATGTGAAGGTCCAAGGAATAATCTGAACCTGCAGAGGTGTAGCGGAAACTAATACTGGTCTCACAGGGAATGCTCAAAGCACCGACTGTAAGAAGAGTCTCTATTCTTGTACTTAAGGCGGCATTGTGACTTTTGTATTTAATTCCGATGCGATTTCTGTGTTTCATCGTCAATTTGAAGGTCCAAGGAATACATTGAACCTGCAGTGGTGTATCGGAAACTAATACTGGACTCACAGGGAATGTTCAAAGCACCGACTGTAAGAAGAGGCACTATTCTTGTACTTAAGGCGGCATTGTGCCTTTTGTATTTAATTCCGATGCCATTTCTGTGTTTCATCGTCAATGTGAAGGTCGAAGGAATAAACTGAACCTGCAGAGGAGTATCGGAAGCTAATACTGGTCTCACAGGGAATGCTCAAAGCACCGACTGTATGAAGAGTCTCTACTCTTGTACTTAAGGCGGCATTGTGCCTTTTGTATTTGATTCCCATGCGATTTCTGTGTTTCATCGTCAATGTGAAGTTCCAAGGAATACACTGAACCTGCAGAGGTGTATCGGAAACTAATACTGGTCTCACAGGGAAATGCTCAAAGCACCGACTGTAGGAAGAGTCTCTATTCTTGTACTTAAGGCGGCATTGTGCCTTTTGTATTTAATTCCGATGCGATTTCTGTGTTTCATCGTCAATGTGAAGGTCCAAGGAATACATTGAACCTGCAGTGGTGCATCGGAAACTAATACTGGTCTCACAGGGAATGCTTAAAGCACCGACTGTAAGAAGAGTCTGTATTCATGTACTTAAGGCGGCATTGTGCCTTTTGTATTTAATTCCGATGCGATTTCTGTGTATCATCGTCAATGTGAAGGTCCAAGGAATACATCGAACCTACAGAGGTGTAGCGGGAACTTATACTGGTCTTACAGGGAATGCTCAAAGCACCGACTGTAAGAAGAGTCTCTATTCTTGTACTTAAGGCGGCATTGTGCCTTCTGTATTTAATTCCGATGCGATTTCTGTGTTTCATCGTCAATGTGAAGGTCCAAGGAATAAACTGAACCTGCAGAGGTGTAGCGGAAACTAATACTGGTCTCACAGGGAATGCTCAAAGCACCGACTGTATGAAGAGTCTCTATTCTTGTACTTAAGGCGGCATTGTGCCTTTTGTACTTAATTCCGATGCGATTTCTGTGTTTCACTCTCAATGTGAAGGTCCAAGGAATACATTGAACCTGCAGTGGTGTATCGGAAACTAATACTGGTCTCACAGTAAATGCTCAAAGCACCGACTGTAAGAAGAGTCTCTATTCTTGTACTTAAGGCGGCATTGTGCGTTTTGTATTTAATTCCGATGCCATTTCTGTGTTTCATCGTCAATGTGAAGGTCCAAGTAATAAACTGAACGTGCAGAGGTGTAGCGGAAACTAATACTGGTCTGACAGGGAATGCTCAAAGCACCGACCGTAAGAAGAGTCTCTATTCTTGTACTTAAGGCGGCATCGTGCCTTTTGTATTTAATTCCGATGCGACTTCTAGGTTTCATCGTCAATATGAAGGTCCAAGGAATAAACTGAACCTGCAGAGGTGTAGCGGAAACTAATACTGGTCTCACAGGGAATGCTCAAAGCACCGACTGTAAGAAGAGTCTCTATTCTTGTACTTAAGGCGGCATTGTGCCTTTTGTATTTAATTCCGATGCCATTTCTGTGTTTCATCGTCAATGTGAAGGTCCAAGGAATAAACTGAACCTGCAGAGGTGTACCGGAAACTAATACTGGTCTCACAGGGAATGCTCAAAGCACCGACTGTAAGATGAGTCTCTATTCTTGTACTTAAGGCGGCATTGTGCCTTTTGTATTTAATTCCGATGCCATTTCTGTGTTTCATCGTCAATGTGAAAGTCCAAGGAATACATTGAACCTGCAGTGGTGTATCGGAAACTAATACTGGTCTTACAGGGAATGCTCAAAGCACCGACTGTAAGAAGAATCTTTATTCTTGTACTTAAGGCGGCATTGGGCCTTTTGTATTTAATTCAGATGCCATTTCTGTGTTTCATCGTCAATGTGAAAGTCCAAGGAATACATTGAACCTGCAGTGGTGTATCGGAAACTAATACTGGTCTCACAGGGAATGCTCAACGCACCGACAGGAAGAAGAGTCTCTATTCTTGTACTTAAGGCGGCATTGTGCGTTTTGTATTTAATTCCGATGCCATTTCTGTGTTTCATCGTCAATGTGAAAGTCCAAGGAATACATTGAACCTGCAGAGATGTAGCGGAAACTAATACTGGTCTCACAGGGAATGCTCAAAGCACCGACTGTTAGAAGAGTCTCTATTCTTGTACTTAAGGTGGCATTGTGCCTTTTGTATTTAATTCCGATGCGATTTCTGTATTTCATCGTCAATGTGAAGGTCCAAGGAATACATTGAATCTGCAGTGGTGTATCGGAAACTAATACTGGTCTCACAGGGAATGCTCAAAAGACCGACGGTAAGAAGAGTTTCTACTCTTCTACTTAAGGCGGCATTGTGCCTTTTGTATTTACTTCCGATGCCATATCTGTGTTTCATCGTCAATGTGAAGGTCCAAGGAATAATCTGAACCTGCAGAGGTGTAGCGGAAACTAATACTGGTCTCACAGGGAATGCTCAAAGCACCGACTGTATGAAGAGTCTCTATTCTTGTACTTAAGGCG